>NC_056444.1:69541898-70232732 GCF_018296145.1 Oncorhynchus tshawytscha | reverse complement strand
CATCCCAGTCATCAGCAGCAGAGCAAATCAAATCAAATGTTATTTGTCACATACACATGGTTAGCAGATGTTAATGCGAGTGTAGCGAAATGCTTGTGCCTCTAGTTCTGACAGTGCAGTCATATCTAACATGTAATCTAACAATCCCCAACAACTACCTAATACACACAAGTCTAAAGGAGTGAATGAGAATATGTACAAGTAAGTATATGGATGAGCGATGGCTGAGCGTCATAGGCAAGGTGCAGTAGACGGTATAAAATACAGTATATGCATATGATATGAGTAATGTAAGATATGTCAACATTCTAAATAAAATACAGCATATACATGTGATATGAGAAATGTAAAATATGTAAACATTATTAATGTGGCATTATTTGGAGTGGCATTGTTTAAAGTGACTAGTGATCCAATAAAGTGACCAGTGATCCAAGTCAAATGCTCTACCACTGAGCTATACATGCTGGGGTAGGGGCATGTCTGACATCAAGTTGTGAGCAATTTCAATGATCATTTAACATGGGACATTTCAGAAAATGTTATAGAACATTAACATACTGTTGACAAGTAGGATAAAGTGTAATTAAATGTTTTGCTTTGTGTGGTAGGTTTTGTGGGTTTTGACACTCTTATGTGGGTGTCATAACCAGCCATAAAATAACTACCATGGTAGGTTTTGTGGGTTTTAACACTTTTATGTATGTTACGGTTTTCTAGTGGTGATGAAGGAGAGTCGGACCAAACTGCAGCGTGTCGATTTAGATTCATGTTTAATCAAACGAAGAAACACGAACACTACACAAAACAATAAACGTAATCGAAACCGAAACAGCCTATCTGGTGCAAACTAACCGAGAGTACACATAGGACACTAAGGACAATCACCCACGACAAACTCAAAGAATATGGCTGCCTAAATATGGTTCCCAATCAGAGACAACGATAAGCATCTGCCTCTGATTGAGAACCACTCCAGACAGCCATAGACTTCGCTAGATAACCCACTAAGCTACAATCCCAATACCACCACCAAAACCCCAAGACAAACACACCACAATTACAAAAACCCCATGCCACACCCTGGCCTGACCCAATACATGAAGATAAACACAAAATACTTGACCAGGGCGTGACAATGTAGGTGTCACATGTCATAACCAGCCATAAAATAATGCATTATATGTCACAACAGGTCTAAATGTCTGTGTCATGACAGTGTTATGACAATATTATGACAGGTTATGGCAAGTTATGGCAGCTGTTATGACATATTATGACGTGGTTATGACCGTTAAGTCAAAGTGTTACCGTTAAATCAAATGGATATTTTTCACTGACAATATCTTCTGAGATGTATTATTCACTGACAATATCTTCTGAGATGTATTTTTCACTAACAATATCTTCTGAGATGTATTATTCACTGACAATATCTTCTGAGATGTATTTTTCACTGACAATATCTTCTGAGATGTATTATTCTCTGACAATATCTTCTGAGATGTATTTTTCACTGACAATATCTTCTGAGATGTATTTTTCACTAACAATATCTTCTGAGATGTATTTTTCACTAACAATATCTTCTGAGATGTATTATTCACTGACAATATCTTCTGAGATGTATTATTCACTGACAATATCTTCTGAGATGTATTATTCACTGACAATATCTTCTGAGATGTATTTTTCACTGACAATATCTTCTGAAATGTATTTTTCACTGACAATATCTTCTGAGATGTATTATTCACTGACAATATCTTCTGAGATGTATTTTTCTCTGACAATATCTTCTGAGATGTATTTTTCACTGACAATATCTTCTGAAATGTAATTTTCACTGACAATATCTTCTGAGATGTATTATTCACTGACAATATCTTCTGAGATGTATTTTTCACTGACAATATCTTCTGGAATGTAATTTTCACTGACAATATCTTCTGAGATGTATTATTCACTGACAATATCTTCTGGAATGTAATTTTCACTGACAATATCTTCTGAGATGTATTATTCACTGACAATATCTTCTGAAATGTATTTTTCACTGACAATATCTTCTGGAATGTAATTTTCACTGACAATATCTTCTGAGATGTATTATTCCCTGACAATATCTTCTGGAATGTACTTTTCACTGACAATATCTTCTGGAATGTAATTTTCACTGAAAATATATTCTGAAATGTATTTTTCAGTGGCATTGGCTCCTGTATTTGTGTTCTAATTGAAGAAAGATAACAGCTGTGATGCTATAGCTGTCTCTGTCTCCAGCTCTATGGAAGAAGATACTAATGACATTAGCCATGGGTGTCAGTCAGTCATACCAGCCGTAGAGGAGAGAGGGAGAGGTGGGGTCTTAATGTGCAGAGATTTGTTCTATGTGTCTGGGCTTGTGTTCTTTATGTCAGGGACAGGGCCGTATGCATGTGGTCCTCTTGCCTCTCTGCCCTGTGGTGTGTATAGCTGTCGCTTCTTGTTAGCGTGCCAGTCAATCACAGGCTGGGGGCTGTCGCTCATCAATGTGCTTTGTATGACTGCCAACGTAGGGATGTGAAGAGATCCGACTGTATGCACTAAATAATACAAATACTGAGCTGTATTATATGCCCCCCAAAAATATGTAGTTTAATTTTTCCTAATACATTTACTCAGAGAAAGAGATGTTGTTTTAACGAGTTGTTTTTTGGCACCCCAAACCCCAGCTCAAGCACAATAGACTCATAACATCAACGATCCACCACCATATCTTACAGTTGGTATGGGGTTATTTTCTGCCAATGCACCCTTCTTCCAACACAAAACCCACCACTGGTGTACGTGGCCAAAGAGCTCTATTTTCATGTCATCCAATAAATGTAAACTCCTGGAGTTTGTTCAACGTCATTGACACTTGAATTGGAACAAGTACTATGGTCAGAGGACATGGAAATAGACCTCTGAGGCCACGTACACCAGTGATGGGGTTTGTGTCAAAAGAAGGATGCATATGCAGAAAATAACCACATTTTGCAATGACAATCTCATTCTCTGGACTTGAACCCCATTGAAAAACTTGTGGTTTGAATTGAAGAGGGCAGAGGGGAAATGATTACTTGGTAAACAAAATGTCTTCCTCTGAGCAATTATATAACGATAAAATAATATTATTTTCCAATTTCTTTGAGGATACAACATAGCTCAGTATTTCTATTATTTATTTTATACAGTCTTTTTTGCTCATCTTTACCAAGGGTGCTAGTAATTTGGAACCTGACTGTATGTATGTTGACATGCGCAATAAACAGTCAGTCATTTAGAAATAAAACATACACGTCTCTAAGTGAAAAACAGCTCCCATGCATGTTTCTCTGTTGAAGATCTGTCTCTGTAGAAGTAAAGGAAGTGTTTCAAATACATGTTTTGCAGCGTATCACATGTTTTTAGGAAATGCAATTATTATTAATGTTTTTTCCTTTTTCTCAGGCTTGTTAGTGGTGTGCAATTAAACATTTTGTTGATTGGGTTTGTAGTGTAGACAACTGTAAAAAAAAAATTAAAAAAAATAAATAAAAAACTACAGCACACAGAATAGAGAAAGTAAAAGTTTTAGATTGAAAGTTCAATCTCAATAGGATTTTTGTTGCTGTGCCTTTTCTGTTTCTAATAATTTTATTTTGTTGAACCAGTCTGATTTTCCTCCATTCTCTCCCCTGCCGCCACCAGCCTTTTGGAACTTTGTCAAGTCCCTTGACCTGTAACAGAATGAAAAGGCAAAAAGCAGCTATTGCAGCAGCACTCTAGAAAGGCTAGGGGAAATGATTGAAGAGGGGGGAGGGAGAGGGGCATGGCATTGCAGTGTCTGGGGGAGGAAAGGAGAGCGGGAGGGTTGGAGGGAGGGAATGTTTTCTATGTCACTGCAGTCCAATATTGTCACAGGAAAATGTCATAGTGCCTGTGGGAGGTGCAGCAGCGCTGCAAGGGCAGACTCCTCTGTCTGAGCACATTTAGCTGGATGCTCTGTGGCAGACCCTTAGGACAACCAAGAGGCAAGACTGGCAAGGCTTTTCACTCTGCTAACTCAGCTATTGTAACCCCACTTTTCTGACCCCACAGCTCAGTCATAGGAAAGTGTTTTTACAGGTCAACCCCTATTGACTTAACTGTACCTCAAAACTGCTTCATGGAGTGTGTTCTTACCTGCACTCCTACAGGGTTATTTAAGTTTGTATTTTATATTTAGTGAACATTCATTTGTCAATGAGATGTCAAGATGTACTCAAATCAAATGTATTTATATAGCCCTTCTTACATCAGCTGATATATCAAAGTGCTGTACAGAAACCCAGCCTAAAACTCCAAACAGCAAGCAATGCAGGTGTAGAAGCACGGTGGCTAAGAAAAACTCCCTAGAAAGGCCAGAACCTAGGAAGAAACCTAGAGAGGGACCAGGCTATGAGGGATCGTCAGTCCTCTTCTGGCTGTGCCGGGTGGAAATTATAACAGAACATGGCCAAGATGTTCAAATGTTCATAAATGACCAGCATGGTCAAATAATAATAATCACAGTAGTTGTCGAGAGCGCAGCAAGTCAGGACCTCAGGAGTAAATGTCAGCCGGCTTTTCATAGCCGATCATTCAGAGTATCTCTACCGCTCCTGCTGTCTCTAGAGAGGTCCGGTGAACAGGTCAGGGTTCCATAGACGCAGGCAGAACAGTTGAAACTGGAGCAGCAGCACGGCCAGGTGGACTGGGGAAAGTAAGGAGTCATCAGGCCAGGCAGTCCTGAGGCATGGTCCTAGGGCTCAGGTCCTCCGAAAATGAGAAAGAGAGAATTAGAGAGAGCACACTTAAATTCACACAGGACACCGGATGAGGCAAAGAGAGTAAGTGCGGTTCGTTGCTCCAGAGCCTTTCCGTTCACCTTCACACTCCTGGGCCAGACTACACTCATTCATATGACCCACTGAAGAGAACAGTCTTCAGTAAAGACTTAACGGTTGAGACCGAGTCTGCATCTCTCACATGGGTAGGCAGACCATTCCATGAAAATGGAGCTCTATAGGAGAAAGCCCTGCCTCCAACTGTTTGCTTAGAAATTCTAGGGACAGTTGGGAGGCCTGCATCTTGTGACCGTAGCGTACGTGTAGGTATGTACGGCAGGACCAAATCGGAAAGATAGGTAGGAGCAAGCCCATGTAATGCTTTGTAGGTTAGCAGTAAATCCTTGAAATCAGCCCTTGCCTTAACAGGAAGCCAGTGTAGGGAGGCTAGCACTGTAGTAATATGATCAAATTGGTTGGTTCTAGTCAAGATTCTAGCAGCCGTATTTAGCACTAACTGAAGTTTATTTAGTGCTTTATCCGGGTAGCCGGAGAGTAGAGCATTGCAGTAGTCTAACCTAGAAGTGACAAAAGCATGGATTCATTTTTCTGCATCATTTTTGGACAGAAAGTTTCTGATTTTTGCAATGTTCCGCAGATGGAAAAAAATCTGTCCTTGAAACAGTCTTGATATGTTCGTCAAAGGAGAGCTCAGGGTCCAGAGCAACGCCGAGGTCCTTCACAGTTTTATTTGAGACGACTGTACAAGCATCAAGATTAATTGTCAGATTCAACAGAAGATCTCTTTGTTTCTTGGGACCTAGAACAAGCATCTTTGTTTTGTCCGCGTTTAAAAGTAGAACGTTTGCAGCCATCCACTTCCTTATGTCTGAAACACAGACTTCCATGGAGGACAATTTTGGGGCTTCACCATGTTTCATTGAAATGTACAGCTGTGTGTCATCCACATAGCAGTGAAAGTTAACATTATGTTTTCGAATGACATCCCCAAGAGGTAAAATATATATTAAAAACAATAAAACGGAACCTTGAGGAACACCGGAATTTACAGTTGATTTGTCAGAGGACAAACCGTTCACAGAGACAAACTGATATCTTTCCGACAGATAAGATCTAAACCAGGCCAGAACTTGTCCGTGTAGACCAATTTGGGTTTCCAATTTCTCCAAAAGAATGTGGTGATTGATTTTATCAAAAGTAGCACTAAGGTCTAGGTACTGTAGATATGCAACATTAAAAACACTTAATTAAAACCTTCCTAAAAATGTAAATGAGTATTTCAAGGCCCACTCCATTTGGAGTAGAGAAAAACAAGCGTGCATCAATCCATCAAGTACTAAAATAGCTTCCAAAGTACATGAACTGTTTAGTCAGTCATTTATGGTAAGTGCCTCACTCTCCAATAATGTACACCATCTAGCCTGCCAGACTGCTCTGATGAAATGCAAATCTATGTCTGTGGAAATACTTGGCTGAATCAATGTTGTTTGCACTTAATTTCAACCAAAGATTCTATGTGATGACGTTGAATCAACGTGGAAAACTGATTGGATTTGAAAAAAGTAATCAATGTAAGGAAATGTTGTATTTTTACCACCCAACTTATAACCTAAATCCAATGACATGGTGAAATGTTTGGTTGATTTCACATTGAATTTACATTTGTTGACAACTCAACCAAATGTAAATCAAAACTAGACATTGAACTGGGAATGGACTACACTGTAGGTGTGAGGGTGGGATTATCTTAGTTCTACCTTAGTAGGCACGGTGTTCACCCTGAATCTTACCTTATATTAACCCATAAGAGTTACAATGCAATTTAATTTGAATAGAAATGATTGAAATGTATTAGTAGGAACATTTTCACAGAGAGAAAGAGAAAATGTATTATTTCATGCAATTATTTTAATGACTTCAATAGATAAACAATCAAGATGATTTCCATTATTTTGACAATAATAGGTTGCACTTCGAAACACAGTAATGCATTCAGCTAGTTTTACCCAAAGGGACACCAAACCCATGCCACATAAGTCATTTCATCCTTGTAATACCTTAAGAAATTGACATTGGCTTTTGTGGTGCTCCTGGAATGATACTGTCATGTTTGTAAATTAACACCATGAATACAAATATGTGCGTAATCATCTAAACGAGTTCATTTTGGAGTCGCTGCAAGGCAGCTGAGTCAGCAGGGGCTAACCGCCCCTGACCGCTGCTAAGGGTTACCAGAACTCATTAAAGAGAAGGAATACATGCTTGAAATGGGCCAAGAGCTCTTCTTTGCTCCTCCAAAACAACATAGATGGAAGACAAAGGGTCTGGGTTAGGGGGAAATTAGTGGGTTATCAGGCATGGGCAGAGCTCTCGTTCGCTTGATCTGCAGGACACGACATGGTCTGTATCGACATTGCTGAGGCCCAAGATTAAATGGCTTATTGACTGTTACAGGGCTATCAAAAGACTGGACTCACCTTCATATGTCACTGTCACACACCCACTCTACAGTAGAGACAAATGCAGGGAAGAATGTGGCATTTATGTTTTTGTAAGCTGACACTTGAGGGGTAATGTTTAAAAGGTTGGTGAGCTCACACAAGAGAGCATAAAGGTACAAGTGCCCAAAGCTGTTACTTGAAATTCTGCCTTTTGAATGTTATATTCTACTTTTTATTGAATATAGTTTGACAGTTTTGATTTTTTATGAAATCAGGAGCCCCATGCAAAATTCAGCAGCATTCATAACACAAGAGCAATGGAAGAAGCAGTATTACATCTGAGAAATAGAAGTGTATTACCTGTTCATGTGAAATGGCATTTCTCTCTCCTGCACTGAAATGGCCACCTCTCCTGCACTGAAACATTCATAAAGGCCAGTTAGTGATGGAGTCCCCTCAGAGACGATGCAAAAGCAGAGCTAAAATAAAATTGAGGCTTGTCTCGACAACAATTGTTCCCCTCCTCGAAATCACTGACATTAGTTCCTGGAGTTGAAGTTTCTCAACACACTTTATTGGAGGGCAGGTGTGTTGAATAATTCATTAGGACTCTGGGGCATTCATGGACAACAAGATTTCATTTTTCACATACAGTTTATCTGGTTCTTGCAGCTGGGGGGCTTCTTGAAGGTGTATTCAGGAACTTGTCAATACGCTTCACCTGTATTGTCTGTGACATTAAATTAAATAGGTTATTGACTGGTCTGTGATTTGGCAATGAGAATGGAGGCTCATGCTGCCTCTTCTGACCTTACCTGCTGTGGGTCAGTGCTCTATAAATCACAGCATAATAGAACCTGATCTCAGGCTTCTCAGCGCGTCCCCTCGCACACCTCCTTTATTTGTTTTTAATTTGTATCGATGGTAATCCCATGGCTCCTCAGAGAAATATAGGACCACAGTGAAAATGCCACTGCCACTTTCTCGGTCTCGCTGTCTTTTGGGATTTTAGTTTTTTCAACATCACATTACTGATCAAGTGTGGTCGTAAGCCAGTTAGCAGACAAGAATGACGACAGCCATGGGAATGGGATCCCATTTCCACCTCAGTCAGGGGAAATCTCTCCTGTATTGGCACTTAAATCCCTCAGGAGATTTCAGTATGTCCATCATTCTTAATTGGAAGATGTTTGGAACCACCAATACTCTTCCTAGAACTGGCTGCCCGGCCAAACTGAGCAATTAGGGGAGAAGGGCCTTGGTCAGGGAGGTTCTAGAATTCCTCTGTGGAGATGGGAGAACCTTCCAGAAGGACAACCAGCTCTGCAACACTACACCAATCAGGCCTGTATGGTAGAGAGGCCAGACGGAAACCACTACTCAGTAAAAGTCACATGACAGCCCGCTTGGAGTTTGCCAAAAGGCACCTAAAGACTCTCAGAACATGAGAAACAATACTCTCTGGTCTGATGAAACCAAAATGTAACTCTTTGGCCTGAATGCCAAGCATAATATCTGGAGGAAACCTGGCACCATCCCTACGGTGAAGCATGGTGGTGGCAGTATCATGCTGTGGGGATGTTTTTCACTGGCAGGGACAGGGAGACTAGTCAGGATAGAGGGAAAGATGAATGGAGCAAAGTACAGAAAGATCCTTGATGAAAATCTACTCCAAAGCTCTCAGGACCTCAGACTGGGGTGAAGTCTCTGGCAACCTAACCGATAGAACGAATCGCCAGCCGGCTTGGGTAGCAACCACACACTTGTGTCGGGACTATATCTTGGGGAAGAATGAAATAGTATTAATAAATTAATCAAAATAACGTTTTTAAGGAAAATATGTAAATCATTATTTGAATATGTTGGTAACCCATTGCATAAAAGTGATAATGCCCTCAAAGCCGGTGTTTGGAGGATAAATTGGCATGGTTTGCCGGTCGTCTCGGGACTAACAACACCCATGCCAATATATCCTCCAAACACCGACTTCGGATCCATTATCACTTAAGTATACCATTCTGGTGTCCTTCAGTGTAGCATTCTGTTCTTAATTGTAGCATTCTGGTCTTCAGTGTAGCATTCTGATGTCCTTCAGTGTAGCATTCTGTTCAGTGTAGAATTCTGTTCTTCAGTGTAGGATGCTGATGTCCTTCAGTGTAGCATTTTGATGCCCTTCAGTGTAGCACTCTGTTCTTCAGTGTAGCATTCTGTTCTTCAGTGTAGCATTCTGATGTTCTTCAGTGTAGCATTCTGATGTCCTTCAGTGTAAAATTCTGTTCTTCAGTGTAGCATTCTGTTCTTTAGTGTATCATTCTGTTCTTTAGTGTAGCATTATGATGTCCTTCAGTGTAGCATTCTGTTCTTCAGTGTAGCGTTCTGTTCTTCAATGTAGCATTATGTTCTTCAGTGTAGCATTCTGTCAGAGGGATGACAGACACTGTGATTAAGTGTAGATAGCCTTCCTGACACTATGGAGTGAACAATCTGAAACTGTCACCTATTCTTTGTTGATTTATTTTCATCACATTATGATCTATCAATCAATCAAATGTATTTATAAAGCCCTTTTTACATAGCACAAAGTGCATTACAGAAACCCAGCCTAAAACCCCAAACAGCAAGCAATGCAGATGTAGAAGCACAGTGGCTAGGAAAAATCCCTAGAAAGGCAGGAACCTCGGAAGGAAGCTAGAAAGGAACCAGGCTCTGTGGGTGGAGATTATAATAGTACATGGCCAAGATGTTCAAACGTTCATAGATGACCAGCAGGGTCAAATAATAATAATCACAGTGGTTGTAGAGGATGCAACAGGTCAGCACCTCAGGAGTAAATGTCAGTTGGCTTTTCATAGCCGTTCAGAGTTAGAGACAGCAGGCGCGGTATAGAGAGAGAGAGAGTCAAAAACAACAGGTCCGGGACAAGGTAGCACATCCTGTTACTAGGTCAGGGTCCCATAGCCGTAGGCAGAACAGTTGAAACTGGAGCAGCAGCACAACCGGGTGGACTGGGCACAGCAAGGAGTCATCAGGCCAGGTAGTCCTGAGGCATGGTCCTAGGGCTCAGGTCCCGAGAGAGAGAGAATTAGAGAGAGCATACTTGAATTCACACTAGACACTGGATAAGACAGGAGAAATAATCCAAATATAATAGACTGACCCTAGCCCCCTGAGACAAACTAATGCAGCATAAATACTGGAGGCTGAGACAGGAGGGGTCGGGAGACACTGTGGACCTGTCCGACGATACCCCCAGACAGGGCCAACAAGGCAGGATATAACCCGACCCATTTTGTCAAAGAACAGCCCCCACACCACTAGAAGGATATATTCAATCACCAACTTACTACCCTGAGACAAGACCGAGTATAACCCACGAGAATCTCCCCCATGGCACGAACCCAAGGGGGGCGTCAAACCAGGACAGGAAGATCACGTCAGTGACTCAACCCACTCAAGTGATGGAACGGCATGGAAGAGCACCAGTAAGCCAATGACTCTGTAATAGGGTTAGAGGCAGAGAATCACGGTGGAATCACAGTGGAGAGAGGGGAACCCGCCCAGGTAGAGACTGCAAGGGTGGTTCATCGCTCCAGTGCCTTTCCGTTCACCTTCGCACCCCAGGGCCAGACTACACTCAATCATAGGACCAACTGAAGAGATGAGTCTTCAATAAAGACTTAAAGGTTGAGACTGAGTCTACGTCTCTCACATGAATAGGCAGACAATTCCATAATAATGGAGCTCTATAGGGGAAAGCCATGCCTCCAGCTGTTTGCTTAGAAATTCTAGGGACAATAAGGAGGCCTGCATCTTGTGACCGTAGCGTGCGTGTAGGTACAGTTGAAGTCGGAAGTTTACATACACCTTAGCCAAATACATTTAACTTAGTTTTTCACAATTCCTGACATTCAATCCTAGTAAGAATTCCCTGTTTTAGGTCAGTTAGGATCACCACTTTATTTTAAGAATGTGAAATGTCAGAATAATAGTAGAGAGAATGATATATTTCAACTTTTATTTATTTCATCACATTCCCAGTGGGTCAGAAGTTTACATACACTCAATTAGTATTTGGTAGCATTGCCTTTACATTGTTTAACTTGGGTCAAACATTTCGGGTTGCCTTTCACAAGCTTCCCACAATAAGTTGGGTGAATTTTGTAGGCCTCCTTGCTCGCACACACGTTTTCAGTTCTGCCCACACATTTTCTGTAGGATTGAGGTCAGGGCTCTCTGATGGCCACTCCAATACCTTGATTTCGTTATCATTAAGCCATTTTGACACACCTTAGGAAGTATGCTTGTGGTTTTGTCCATTTGGAAGACTCATTTGCGACCAAGCTTTAACTTCCTGACTGATGTCTTGAGATGTTGCTTCAATATATCCACATAATTGTCCTTCCTCATGATGCCATTTATTTTGTGAAGTGTACCAGTCCCTCCTGCAGCAAAGCACCCCCACAACATGATGCTGCCACCCATATGCTTCATGGTTGGGATGGTGTTCCTCGGCTTGCAAGCCTCCACCTTTTCCCCCAAAACATAACGATGGTCAATATGGTCAAACAGTTCAATTTTTGTTTCATCAGACCAGATGATATTTCTCCAAAATGAACGATCTTTGTCCCCATGTGCAGTTGCAAATCGTAGTCTGGCTTATTTATGGTGGTTTTGGAGCAAGGGCCTTCTTCCTTGCTGAGCGGCCTTTCAGGTGATGTCAATATAGGACTCGTTTTACTGTGGATATAGATACTTTTGTACCTGTTTCCTCCAGCATCTTCACAAGGTCCTTTGCTGTTGTTCTGGGATTGACTTGCACTTTTCGCACCAAAGTACGTTCATCTCTAGGAGACAGAACGTGTCTCCTTCCTGAGCGGTATGACGGCTGCGTGGTCCCATGGTGTTTATACTTGCGTACTATTGTTTGTACAGATGAACGTGGTACCTTCAGGCATTTGGAAATTGCTCCCAAGGATGAACCAGTCTAGTGCAGGACTACAATTTTTTTCTGAGGTCTTGGCTGATTTCTTTAGATTTTCCCATGATGTCAAGGAAAGAGGCACTGAGTTTGAAGGTAGGCTTTGGAATACATCCACAGGTACACCTCCAATTGACTCAAATGATGTCAATTAGCCTATCAGAAGCTTCTAAAGCCATGACATAATTTTCTGGAATTTTCCAAGCTATTTAAAGGCACAGTCAGCTTAGTGTATGTAAACTTTTGACCCACTGGATTTGTGATACAGTGAACGATAAGCGAAATGATCTGTCTGTAAACAATTGTTGGAAAAGTTACTTGTCATTGTGTTTACTTGATAGCTACCTACACAAATAGCTAGCTAGAACAAAGTGTTAATAAGATGAATTCATTAGAAAGATTAAAAGCAATACAACAAAGTAGTTGTCCTAACCGACTTGCCCAAACTATGGTTTGTTAACAAGACATTTGTGGAGTGGTTGAAAAACAAGTTTTAATGACTCCAACCTAAGTGTATGAAAACTTCTGACTTTAACTGTATGTGCGGCAGGACCAATTCGGAGAGATAGGTAGGAGCAAGCCAATGTAATGCTTTGTAGGTCAGCAGTAAAACCTTGAAATCAGCCCTAGCCTTAACAGGAAGCCAATTGTAGAGAGACTAGCACTGGAGTAATATGATCAAATTTGTTGGTTCTAGTCAAGATTCTAGCAGCCGTGTTTAGCACTAACTGAAGTTTATTTAGTGCTTTATCTAGGTAGCCGGAAAGTAGAGCATTTCAGTAGACTAGTCTTGAAGTGACAAAAGCATGGATGAACTTTTCTGCATCCTTTTTTGGACAGAACGATTCAGATTTATGAAATGCTACGAAGATGGAAGCTGTCCTTGAAATAGTCTTGATATGTTTGTCAAAAGAGAGATCAGGGTCCAGAGTAATGCCGAGGTCCTTCACAGTTTTATTTGAGATGACTGTACAACCATCAAGATTAATTGTCAGATCCAACAGAAGATCTCTTTGTTTCTTGGGACCTAGAACACACGTCTGTTTTTTTTGAGTTTGAAAGTAAAACATTTGATGCCATCCACTTCCTTATGTCTGAAACACAGGCTTCCATGTTTCATTGAAATGTACAACTGGGTTCATTGTCTGAATGACAATGAATGATGTCTGAATGACATCACCAAGAGGTAAAATAAAACAATAATGGTCCTAAACAGGAACACCGAAACATACAGTTGATTTGTCAGAGGACAAACAGAAAAACTGATATCTTTCCCACAGATATGCTCTAAACCAGGCCAGAACTTGTCAGTGTGGACCAATTTGGGTTTCCAATCTCTCCAAAAGAATGTGGTAATCGATGGTGTCAAAAGCAGCACTAAGGTTTCGGAGCACGAGGACAGATGAAGAGTCTCGGTCTGAAGTTATGAAACAGTCATTTACCACCTTCACGAATGCAGTCTCAGTCATATGATGGGGTCTAAAACCAGACTGAAGCGTTTTGTATACATTGTTTGTCTTCAGGAAGGCAGTGAGTTCCAGGGCAACAGCTTTTTTTCTTAAAAATGAAAGAAATGGGAGATTCGATTTAGGCAGATAGTTTTTTATATTTTCTGGGTCAAGGTTTGGCTTTTTCAAGATAGGCTTTATTACTGCCACTTTTAGTGAGTTTGGTACACATCCGCTGGATTGAGAGACGTTTATTATGTTCAACATAGGAGGGCCAAACACAGGAAGCAGATATTTCAGTAGTTTAGTTGGAATAGGGTCCAGTATGCAGCTTGAAGGTTTAGAGGCCATTATAATTTTCATGAATGTGTCCAGAGATATAGAATTTAAGAAACTTGAGTGTCTCCCTTGATCCTAGGTTCTGGCAGTGTTGCGCAGACTCAGGACAACTGAGCTTAGGAGAAATATGCAGATTTAAAGAGGAGTCCATCATTTGCTTTCTAATGATCATGATCTTTTCGTCAAAGAAGTTCATGAATTAATCACTGCTGAAGTGAAAGCCATCCTCTCTTGGTGAATGCTGCTTTTTAGTTAGCTTTGCGACAGTATTAAGAATACATTTTGGATTGTTCTTATTCTCCTTAAGTTGGGAAAATAGGATGATCGAGCAGCAGTGAGGGCTCTTCGAAATGACAAGGTACTATCTTCCCAAGCTATTCGGAAGACTTCCAGTATGGTGTAGCGCCATTTCAGTTCCAATTTTCTGGAAGCTTGCTTCAGGGCTTGGGTATTTTCTGTATAACAGGAAGCTAGTTTCTTATGAAAACCAAACGTTTTTTGCTTTTAGGGGTGCGACTGCATCTAGAGTATTATGCAAGGTAAAATTGAGTTCCTCAGTTCGGTGGTTATCCGATTTTTGTACTCTGACGTCCTTGGGTAGGTGGAGGGAGTCTGAAAAGGCATCTAGGACTCTTTGGGTTGTTGTTTATAGCACAGCTTTTGATGATCCTTGGTTGGGGTCTGAGCAGATTATTTGATGCGATTGCAAATGTAATAAAATGGTGGTCCGATAGTCCAGGTGTCACGACTTCCGCCGAAGTCAGTCCCTCTCCTTGTTCGGGCTGTGTTCGGCGGTCGACCTTCTAGCCATCATTGATCCATTTTTCATTTTCCATTGGTTTTGTCTTGTCTTCCTTCACACCTGGTTCCAATCCCATTACATGTTGTGTAATGTTGTGAGATTGTTTTATTGTATGTTTGTGCAAGTCATGTGTTGGTGTGCGACGGATTTTGTACTCACATGTTATTTTTTGTATATTTTGTTTTTTGAAGTTGTATGAGCACTTATTAAACGACTCCGTTTATACCAAGTTTGTTTTCCTGCGCCTGACTTCCCTGCCACCGACACGCACCCATTACACCAGGATTTAGAGGAAAAACATTAAGATCCAGAATATTTATTCCTCGAGACAAAACTAGGTCCAGAGTATGACTGAAGCAGTGAGTAGGTCCGGAGACATGTTGGAAAAACCCCACTGAGTCGATGATGGTTCCGAAGCCCTTTTGGAGTGGGTTTGTGGACTTTTCCTTGTGAATATTAAAGTCACCAAAAATATGAATATTATCTGTCAAGACTACAAAGTACGGGAGGCCTGTAAATGGTAGCTATAAAAAGTGATTGAGTAGGCTGCATAGATTTCATGACTAGAAGCTCAAAAGACGAAAATGCATTGTTTTTTTTGTAATTTGCTATCATAAATGTTATAGCAACACCTCCGCCTTTGCGGGATGCGCGGGGGATATGGTCACTAGTGTAACCAGGAGGAGAGGCCTCATTTAACACAGTAAATTCATCAGGCTTAAACCATGTTTCAGTCAGGCCAATCACATCAAGATCATGATCAGTGATTAGTTCATTGACTATAACTGCCTTTGAAGTGAGGGATCTAACATTAAGTAGCCCAATTTTGAGACCTGAGATATCACAATCTCTTTCAATAATGACAGGAATGGAGGAGGTCTTTCTTCCAGTGAGATTGCTAGAGCGAACACCTCCATGTTTAGTTCTGCCCAACCTAGATCGAGGCACAAACACGGTCTCAATGGGGATAGCTGAGCTGACTACACTGTCTGTGTTAGTGGCAGACTCCACTAAGCTGGCAGGCTGGCTATCAGCCTGCTCCCTGGCCTGCACCCTATCTCATTGTGGAGCTAGAGGAGTTAGAGCCCTGTCTATGTTCATAGATAAGATGAGAGCACCCCTCCAGCTAGGATGAAGTCCGTCACTCCTCATCAGGCCAGGCTTGGTCCTGTCTGTGGGTTAGTCCCAGAAAGAGGGCCAATTATCTACAAATTCTATCTTTTGGGAGGGGCAGGAAACAGTTTTCAACCTGCGATTGAGTTGTGAGACTGCTGTAGAGCTCATCACTCCCCCTAACTGGTAGGGGACCAGAGACAATTACTCGATGCCGACACATCTTTACACGCTGAAGCAATGTTGCTCTTGGTGACCTCTGACTGTTTCGTACTAACATCGTTGGTGCCAACGTGGATAACATTATCCCCATACTCTCTACACTCGCCAGTTTTAGCCTTAGCCAGCACCATCTTCAGATTAGCCTTAACGTCGGTAGCCCTGCCCCCTGGTAAACAGTGTATGATCGCTGGATGATTCTTTTTAAGTGTAGCACTGCAGGTAATGGAGTCGTCAATGTCTAGGGTTTTCAATTTGTCAGAGCTATTGTTGGGAGGCTTCGGCGTCTCAGACCCTGTAACGGGTGGAGGAGAGACCAGAGAAGGCTCGGCCTCTGATTTCGCCTCGTTGCTTTATGGGGAGAACCGGTTGAAAGTTTCTGTCAACTGAATGAACGATTCTTACAGCATTCCTACAAGCATTTCCTTCCAGAAGCCATGAGAAAATTGTACGCTGCTGGAACTGTGCAAGGGGATTTATACTACTATATGTACTTATTGGTGGCACAGACGCTGTTTCATCCTTTCCTACACTTAGATTACCCTTTCTTACATATTGATTCTGAAGCTGGGCTTGCAGCACAGCTATCCTCACCATAAGGCGATCGTTCTCCTGTATATTATGAGTACAGCGACTGCTATTAGAAGACATAATGTTAATGTTACTACTTAGCTTCGGCTGGAGGAGTTCCTGTAGAACTATGTCCAGATAAAGCATCTGGGATGAAAAAGTTGAATGAAAAAAGTAGAGCGAGGGAAAAATAAAAAGTTAAAAGTAAAAACCGCAAAGTTGGCAAGAGGCAACGTCAGGTTAACAACAAACCGCAACAAGTCCACAAGTTGTGACCGGAAATGATATAGAAGGATTTGTGTCCCGGGCTCTATTAAGGCTCTATTAAATCCGTAATGCAGAAATTCAGCCTTACATTTAAATTTAAAGGCAGAGACTGCGTTTGCGGTAAACGCTGCATATGTTGACTAAATCGGAAATTACCTTCAAATTTCTCTCACGCAACCTATAATCCTTCAGTGATCCAGATTGAGTCGTGCCAGTAAAAACAACAACAGCTGTATTATTTATTTTTCTCTCAACAGCTGTAAGGTTTCTCTTGCACAATGATTCCGATAGTTGTTTTACCTGCTTTAGTTTCACGCACTGACTAAGTTGCTTTGGATAGGATTAAATAACATCGTTATGGAAATTGCATTGATTTCCCCAGAGGAAGTTAATGGGTAGTTTTAACTGATTGTCTTTATGGTGACTACTAGTTATATTAGTGCTGCAATTCAGTGATTCATATGTACTGTATTAAATAAGATGGAATGCAATCTGTATGTATGTGTTTGCATTGTAACAATAGCCTCATTTATACATGGAGTCACGACTGCCGCCGAAGTCGGTCCCTCTCCTTGTTCGTGCGGCGTTCGGCGGTCGACGAGGTCTTCTAGCCATCACCGCTCCACTTTTCATTTTCCATTTGCTTTGTCTTGGTTTTCCGCACACCTGGTTCACATCTGACTAAATGTATATTACCCTCTATTCCCCCCCATGTATGTGTGTGGAATTGTTTGTTTGTTACGTGTGGTTCACATCAGACTGTTTTGCGCCGGTTATGTGTTTGACCCGTGTGTTTTGTTTATTGTACCGTTTTTGTACTTTGGGCATTATCGCTGTTTTCCATGGGCATGAATAAAGTGTGCCTGTTATCACCCATCTCTGCTCTCCTGCACCTGACTTACCTTCAACCAGTTGCACACATTGTGACACCTGGCCCTAACATGCATCCTTTATCCTGATCTTTTCCATATTCTGATTGTGCTAACCCTAACCCTAACCCTAACCCTAACCCTTTTCAGACATGCGTCTACACATGATATTAAAATAAGTCTCTTGTTCGTTCACTGTGTGCAACTGACCTAGTCAGTTGCACAACTAAATGCATTCATCCGAAATGTGTCTTCCTCATTTAACCCAACCCCTCTGAATCAGAGAGGTGCGCAGGGCTGCCTCACTCGTTGTCCACGTCGTCAGCGCCTGGGGAGCAGTTGTTGTTGGGGTTTAACTGCCTTGCTCAAGGGCAGAACGGCCGATTTTCCCACCTTTCCGGGTCAGGGATGCTCTTGATGGGATTCCCAGAAATAATTCACACCCCTTGGGCACTGTCTCTTATGAGCCCATCCTCATGCCTTACAGTACATAAAGATGATGAGAAATGCTCTTGGTCCAGCGAAGTGTAGTAGCATACAGATGTAGGACCTTAATTTGATAACTCTATTGCAGGAGAACTTTCCTGCAATGCATGTAATTATAAACCTGATGTGTTCGAGGTCTAAAAAGGCTTCTGAAGTTTGTAATTTTCACTTTCAAAAATGTCCATTATTTATAATACACATTCACATTTCTTGTTGCTGTAGGATTATTATTATTATTTTCCTGTTGAAGCAAACTGGCTCATATTAAGATCCCACATCTGTATCGATAGAGTCCTACCTAACAGATTACTTTGATTGTCATGTCATTTGTGAAGTAATGTGAGTGTCGACTTGGGTTCCTGTGAGTCCAGGGTTTGTGCAGAGTAGTAGATAGTATTTTCTACCACAGACATTCACACCACATGGTTCTGCATGTTTTCGTTCTCCACACATGTAGATACTCGCTGTTACTAAGGGTTAATGCTTAAGCATTCAAATAAAGAGCGCAGAAATGTCAATTTCCTCCATTCCCCTTACCCACAAGCGAGCCAGCTCGAAACTATCAAGCTATTCCTGAGGCAATTCACTCCACATAACCAAAGCAGAATGGAAGCTGGGGGAGAGAAACACAATTACAGAGAGAGACACCATTTCCCCATTCTGCTGTAAATCGCGCTCCGCTGGCCCTGCTGCTGTTGCTGTTTGATTGATGCATGGCCACCTGCCACGCCGTGAGGCTCTAGCTGACGCTGGAACGTGTCGCCGGACAGATATTATTTGGTTAATGTTGTGTAGATGTTGGAGCGATAACGATTAAAAATATCACTTTGCAGGTCTAGAGAAAGAGATGGAGGAGAAGTGGGAGGAGGAGATGCTAGGAGGGTCTGAAGAGGGGAGGTGGGGCAGGAGTGGGTGGTGTTTACGTGTGTGCGTGCGTGCGTGTGTGTACATGCGTGTGTGTGTGTGGGTCACTGTAAGATCTTAGTATAAATCAGAATCGGTACCTGATGGTGTAGCGGTGTGCCTCATTGCCCACAGAGAGAATACAAGTGTACGGTATGTCAGAGTACGGTATGTCAGAGTTTGTCAGGGCATACAGTGTTTCTTCTTGTCTGCCACATCAAACACGGTTACATGCACACCATAATGTGATTATTGTGGACAGTCAGGTTCATTTCATAGTTTGTTTAAAGCGTTTACATGCTTTGCAAGAATAATGATTTCAATCAAAATAAATATTCTACCACAGTGACCATGTTATTTTTGCAAACACTATTTGATTCTGAGTTCGGACATAACATTTGTAAGTGAAAACTATTTCTAAGTTGCATACTTTCACTTTTTTCTGAACTCACTTCACTATGCGCATTAGAGGCAGGAATGCACTACCTATGCTTGTACATGTGCAGATCAAACACACTTCTGAAACACTGATTTACGTGTTTACATGTCCTAATAACTTGAAAGATTGCTCAGAAAACCAGGTGTTTTAATCGGCGTATATTTACTTCGATCAGGACTTTACGCCAATTAAAATAAGCAGATGTCCCTAAGCAAAATAAGGTGCTTACATGACTATCACCAGTCTCCTCAGTAGCTAAGTTGGCACGTTTTTGGTTATTTATAACATATTACTGCAGTATTACAACAATAATAACGTGGTACACAGCCTAGTACTGTAAATAATGTATTTTCATGAACGTGATATGAAAGATGTGTGATACAAAATGGTGAACATGGCGATATGAGATACAAACGTAGAAATTGGAAAGGCTTCAATTTCAAACAACCTATTAGATGGCCATAAATTACAATTTCACTGTAAGTGGATGTAGCATGCGAATTGGAATAAATTGATCCTGATGGAAATGATGGGTAATTGTATAAGTCTCAGCTGCTATTTCAACACCGTTTAGAAATCCTATAATCTGCTGCCAGGTATAGAATGTACTATTCTAAACTGCTCCAGTCCCATCTGCAGATTTGTTCTTCTCTGCAGGTAACTGTTGATGGGTCACGTGAAGAGTTACTGTGGTCAGTGTACTGACACATGAAGAAAAAACAATCCCTGATGTACTGTAGGCATTTTTGCTGAAACACATTGGTTTCAGTAATACAGATTTTTCAAGCAAACTTCCACTCTGCTTCAAATTAAGCAGCTGCTGGATATCTCTTCATCTGAAATTCAGCTCCACTCTTCATGCACCTTGGCTTGAATGGGAGGTAGCAACAGTATTCTGTAAGTATTCTGACAAACAGTAAGGAGTAGAGTTCAGATGACATCAGAGAAAGTTCTCACTTTTCTTTCTTGAACTTTTTTCCTTCCTCCTCCATCTTTGTCACCTCTGAACAAACAATGGCTTTGTGCTGAGAAAAGCCAATGGATTTCCTAACCCCCGTAATGTCCCCTCTTCCCACGGCCGTTTCCTTTATTTGCTTTTCATTTGTATCGATCTTTCACCCGCACCTCAATTTTGCCGATGTCAAAGGGGTGAAGGTAGCATTACAATATACAATGTTCTCTCCTCTCTTATCGAAGGGGAAATGAAAAGCAAATGGCACCTTTGTCCAGGACGTGTGTCCGCCCAGGCGGAAGGGGCTTTGAAACTCGGGACAAAATTGAAAAGGTTGCGGGTTCACATCCCTGGACAATGCCAGCCCTCCCTCTAACCCCAGCCTTCTGCTTCCACTCCTGCAGCTTCAGGAGATTAAAAACATCAGAGAGATAAGAGGAGAAATCGGCCAGACGTTTTCGGTCTGCAGTGGCCCTCCGATCGAAAGGCAGAAGTGCTCACGTTGGCCAAAACACAGACCGATGCACTGCAGGAGAGAGGATGAATCATTCAGAACTGACCTTGGCTTGATCTTCTTTGGCCCAAAGACAGGTTTGATTTGTATCCAGCTCTGAAAGGGAAATGCTAGGTATAGACTGGAATAAATCAATAACAAAACAACACAGAATCAAAGAGGGCACGAGAGCAAAGGTCATGTGATATAAGACAATAACAATCAGATTGCTTTTCTCATTGGAGTACAAAGTGCAAAGAAGATCAATCTGAAGTATCAAACTTTCGCTATAATAAAAGCACAACATTTACTGGAGTGAGGATATTGTTACAATGATTCAAAAAGGTTACATGCATAACAATCCAGTATGAATCATTCACACACCAATGAGCATGACTCCTGTAAGTCTCTGGTTGCTGCAAAGCCAGTCTCTTGGCAGTCTCTCCAGTCCTTGCCTTTCGTGAACCTGGAGATGACATGGAAATGCATTCAGGCTTTCTGTTGAATAGGTGAGGCTCTGTGGAGATGGTGAGAGAACACAGAGCAGTAAAGGCCACCCGGCAGTACACCAGTAGATTGACATTGTTCCCACTGGAGAGACACACTAAACATTGTCATATTAGGACCGACACAAAATGACACAGAGGCTGTCCTGATATGGACACGGTACAGAGACTTAGACACTCTTTGTGTCACTTCTCCTCTAGACTAAGAGGTATTGAGGAAGCTGGCTCACTGTATTGAGCACAGAGTGCTGAGACAAAGCCCTAAAATATAAATTTGGTTAGAATGGTTTTAATGGTTTATGCTGTTCTTTTTTGTCCACCAAAATATAATTATTGTGCCCAAAAACACCATCTGTTTACAGTTTCACTGTTGATTTCATTCAGATAAATAGATTTTGTATATTTTTTCTTGAACCTGCTGTATGTGATTTAAGCCAATGCTATGCTCGTCTGTAGCCAAACCTCTGCTAGTCTGTAGTCTCGTGCCATGCCATTACCATATTTCCAGCCAGCTAGAGATGAAGCCCCACCACCACAGATCTCATCACTCCTCAGACCAGACCCATACCTCAAACTGTGCTGGGATAAAAAATACCCACACATCTCACATCTCACAAGCAACCAATCAATTTCAACCAGGGTTCAGAGAGGGAGCGGTAGGGATTGAAGAAGAGAGAGGAGGGATAGAGAGATTGAGACAGACTGCGCAACAAAATATGTCTGTATTTTGATTTGCCTTAAAAGATCATTTTTAAAGTTCAGCTCCTGGTGAGATCTGTCTGGTATATCCTTCTGTCCCTTTAACCATCAGTCAGGGGCTGTATGCTCTCCCGTCTCTTCTCTCCCCCCCTGTGCTCTCTCTCTGGCCGACCTGATGTTTGAATTAACTGATCTAAATGACAGGGACCACATCGCCCACAGGGTCCTGCTCTCTCCCAGCGTTTCAAAGGCCCAGCGACCCACCCACCCAGCTGCTGTTGGCTGTCAGGGAGGAGACTAAAGTGGGATACAGGGAAACGTGTAGCAGGGAGATAACATGTATGGGACAGAGCCGTCAGCCTCCACGCTGCAGCGTGCCACGGTCCCTCTTTGACAGGCTTATTAACGGGAAGCCGCGGTGAAAAGGAGGCCTATCGGCGTTGGGATCAGGGGAGAAGAAACCTTTCTTATCACCAGGACACCAGGGATTAGAGTCTGGCCTCCTCTGATAAATGAATTATTCACTATTAACTGTCACGTTTAAAGGCTGTCAGACACACAGACAGAGCCACCCCAAACCAAACCACAGCAGTGGACATCCCCAGATAGACAGAGAGAAAGAGAATGAGAGATCCATTCAGTATCTTTGTCTTACCACAACTGTTAGTTAATTTTTTTGTGAACAATTATTTATACGCTTTTCATTGTGTCAATAACAAAATACAATACCTAGTCATGTGTACTGTTCAATGGGGGGGTTGGTTATTTTATTACATCAGTCTGGTTAGTCTGTTTCTCTCCTTTGTTTTGATTTTCCTCTCTGATGAAAGATATAGAAGAGAGAGACAGAAGATAAAGGCTGTCATGTCACATCAGATTCCACCATTGAGCTTGGAAACCTACTGGCAATGTGACATCACATGACAGAATCATTCAGACATAATGGGAAAATATATTTTGGATTGTAGTAAACAATATCATCAGGAGGCACAAACAAATACTTTTTGGTCCACTGGAGTCCTAATGAAGATGTACCATTCATCGTCCCTGTGTTTTCAATTACAAATAAAGTGTGAAAAGACTGGAGGCTCTCCTGAGGTGGAATTACAGTGGAATTACAGGCCGTGCCAAGACAGCCTTCTGGTTAATTCATACAAATGGCCATTTGAATTATTTAAAGGGGCGACTTTCATTTGGGCAATTAATTGTGAGATATTGACTAGAGGCTTAAGACCAAAGACAACTCTCTCTCCAGATTTAAACAAAGAGAATCAAACAACTCAGGTTTTAGACCGTAAAGAGGGGATTAGCTTTAGGCTAGTCCTTTAAAATGTTAGCTTTGTTTTATGTTTTTAAGTGGATTTTTTAAAGGTATAATCATCTTCTTATAGCTCATTGCAACTATACAACCAATTATACTCAGTGTGTTCTTCAAATAGCTTCTTTATTGAACGTCTTACATTTCACAATATGTACCGTATTTCAGAATAATATAAAGTAGAAAAATAAAATAATACAGTCTGTATCATACCCCATAAAATAACTGACAATCCCAAACATTTGTGCCATTTTCCCTTGTCTATAAAGAAATAACAGTGTCTACCATTGTGAAAGAACATTAAAACAAACAGGTCTTGTGGTTCGCATAAATGGATACATCAACGTTAGAGTGTCACATGTAAAGCCACGAAGCATAGTCACATGTAAAGCCACGAAGTATAGTCACATGTAAAGCCACGAAGCATAGTCACATGTAAAGCCATGAAGTATAGTCACATGTAAAGCCACGAAGCATAGTCACATGTAAAGCCACGAAGCTTAGTCACATGTAAAGCCACGAAGCATAGTCACATGTAAAGCCACAAAGCATAGTCACATGTAAAGCCACGAAGCTTAGTCACATGTAAAGCCACGAAGCATAGTCACATGTAAAGCCACGAAGCATAGTCACATGTAAAGCCACGAAGCATAGTCACATGTAAAGCCACGAAGCTTAGTCACATGTAAAGCCACGAAGCATATTCACATGTGCATATCCTCGTTTTCATCCCCCCTCTCCAGAAAAAGGCAGTTCTTTGAACAACAATGTAAGTTGAGACAAGGGGGTCCTAAATACACAGACATGCCCCAACAGTGTCACACACCTGCCCTTTAATACCCTTGAGGGGGCTGTTTAAAGCCTGTCAACCCAGCTCACCTCTAGTCTAACAGACGGACTGAGACAGAGCTGCAGCAGCAGGAGACCTGGGTTCAAATACTGTACAAAATTGTTGAGAAACTTTGAGCATTTGCTTTAGTCTGCCTGAAGTGCAAGATGGGTGGAGTTTTTGGTCTTTTTCAGGTTTATTCTACTGGTTCCAATAAGCCAGGCAAGCTCAATCAAGCACAGATAAACTATTTGAAATTATTTGGAGTTCTATTTTAACACAGCTCTGAGCGGCAGAGGCTATACATGCCGTGTGATTGGCTGTCGGGTGCTGTGAATTTTAATGTCCCCTCATATTTTATTAATCCCCAAACCCATGGGATATCAGCTTGGTGATTTATGAAAAGAAAACATCAATGCTGTGGTACTAATGAGGAGCAGGGTGAAGGGATGGCGGAATGGAGGGAGGGAGGGTAGGGCAGTGGTGGGAGTTTGAGGGAGGGGAGGGGAGTTGTGGTGGGGGTGAGGGATGTGAACCCCTCCAGATATGGGAGAAAAAAAACAATATTTGACTGTGTTCTGCTGGGGCCCCATCTGTTAAATGAGTGTGCCTCATGGGGTTGGAACAGTACCAAACAGAGATCTGTGTCTGTCTCTCTGGTGTTGTGGTGCCTTGTCTTCGCTAAACTGTCTCTCTGGTGTTGTGGTGCCTTGTCTTCATTAAACTGTCTCTCTGATGATGTGGTGCCTTGTCTTCGTTAAACTGTCTCTCTGGTGATGTGGTGCCTTGTCTTCGTTAAACTGTCTCTCTGGTGATGTGGTGCCTTGTCTTCGTTAAACTGTCTCTCTGGTGATGTGGTGCCTTGTCTTCACTAAACTGTCTCTCTGGTGATGTGGTGCCTTGTCTTCGTTAATCTGTCTCTCTGGTGTTGTGGTGCCTTGTCTTCGCTAAACTGTCTCTCTGGTGTTGTGGTGCTTTGTCTTCGCTAAACTGTCTCTCTGGTGTTGTGGTACCTTGTCTTCGCTAAACTGTCTCTCTGGTGTTGTGCTGCCTTGTCTTCGTTAAACTGTCTCTCTTGTGTTGTGGTGCCTTGTCTTCGCTAAACTGTCTCTCTGGTGTTGTGGTGCCTTGTCTTCGTTAATCTGTCTCTCTGGTGTTGTGGTGCTTTGTCTTCGCTAAACTGTCTCTCTGGTGTTGTGGTGCCTTGTCTTCGCTAAACTGTCTCTCTGGTGTTGCGCTGCCATGTCTTCGCTAAACTGTCTCTCTGGTGTTGTGGTACCTTGTCTTCGCGAAACGTGAGCACCTCTCGCTGCTCCTCTGGATATTGTTGTTATGTTCCAGGGCTGAAACAGGAAGTCTTTGTTGTTGCTCAGATCCTGTCACATATTGTAAAGTGTAAAAGTGACACAACAGCAACTGCATAAGAACCACTGTGACATGTGGTTCAATAAAACACATGCATATGGAACAGACTTCCACAAGGTCGAGACAAGAAAAAAGAAAAACTCCACACAATACCTTATCAGAAGACCTCTTGTGTCACTGTGCAACAAAGACACAGCAACGTCTGAAGACTTTTTCTACAACTGGGTGAATAGTGCTGGCGCTGTCAAAGCATCCTTCATGACAAGCCTCTAATGCTTCTTTGGACAATAACACTTAGCATTTACTAAATTAGTGAGAGCAGGTGGTTGTATGTGTGTATGTGACAAATGCTTTTGTGTGTGTGCGTGCCCCAGTGTTCGCAAGTTTCCGCCTGTGTGTCTATGTATGTGTGTGTTATTGTTGCCAGGCTGAGGCACTTATGTGATTATGTTATGTGAACAGATGGACAACAGGCCTAATGATCTCCACTACCATTTACCACCATTAATTCACCATCATTTAAGTTCTCTGTGTGGGAATCCACATGGAGTTCATTCTACATATGGGACACAGGACCTCTTATAGGATGATGGATCCAAGAACAACAATTCTGGAACACTGGGTGAAAATCGAAGACTACATTGCTGTGTAAAGAATGCCATTATGTCCAATCATCAAACATCTGGAACACATCTGATCTGAATGCTCCCCTGTCCTCTGCTCTGGGGATCGTTTGGGTGAAACGTTGTCCAGTGTTGGTTGTCGTAATAGGCCTATTAGGAAATCTATCTAATGGGATTATTTCCTTGTAAATATCATCAGCAGTCTCTCTCTACAAACCAATTTAAGAGCTATATACATTTGAAGTCGGAAGTTTACATGAATGATTTATTTCAGCTTTTATTTCTTTCATCACATTCCCAGTGCGTCAGAAGTTTACATACACTCAACTAGTATTTGGTAGCATTGCCTTTAAATTGTTTAACATGGGTCAAACATTTTGGGTAGCCTTCCACAAGCTTCCCACAATAAGATGGGGGAATTTTGGCCCATTCCTCCTGACAGAGCTGGTGTAACTGAGTCAGATTTGTAAGCCTCCTTGCTCACACACGCATTTTCAGTTCTGCCCACACATTTTCTATAGGATTGAGGTCAGGGCTTTGTGATGGCCACTCCAATACCTTGACTTTGTCGTCCTTAAGCCATTTTGACACAAGTTTGGAAGTATGCTTGTGGTCATAGTACATCTGGAAGACCCATTTGCGAGATGCTGCTTCAATATATCTACATTATTTCCCTTCCTCATGATGCCATCTATATTGTGAAGTGCACCAGTCCCTCCTGCAGCAAAGCACCCCCACAACATGATGCTGCCACCCCCATGCTTCATGGTTGGGATGGTGTTCTTCGACTTGCAAGCCTCCTCCTTTTTCCTCCAAACATAACGATGGTCATTATGGCTAAACAGTTATATTTTTGTTTCATCAGACCAGAGGACATTTCTGAAGGTACCACGTTCATCTGTACAAACAATAGTACACAAGTATAAACACCATGGGACCACGCAGCCGTCATACCGCTCAGGAAAGAGACACGTTCTGTCGCCTAGAGATAAACGTACTTTGGTGCGAAAAGTGCAAATCAATCCCAGAACAACAGCAAAGGACCTAGTGAAGATGCTGGTGGAAACAGGAACAAAAGTATCTATATCCACAGTAAAATGAGTCCTATATCGACATCACCTGAAAGGTTGCTCAGCAAGGAAGAAGCCACTGCTCCAAAACCACGATCTTTGTCCCCATGTGCAGTTGCAAACCGTAGACTGACTTTTTTATGGCGGTTTTGGAGCAGTGGCTTCTTCGAATCCCCAAGGTACAAATCTGGCGTTCTGCCCCTAAACAGGCAGTTAACCCACTGTTCCTAGACTGTCATTGAAAATAAGAATTTGTTCTTAACTGACTTGCCTAGTAAAATAAAATAAATAAATACAGTGAAATAATCTGTCTGTGAACAATTGTTTGAAAAATTACTTGTGTCATGCATAAAGTGGATGTCCTAACTGACTTGCCAAAACTATGGTTTGTTAAAAATACATTTGTGGAGTGTTTGAAAAACAAGTTTCAATGACTCCAATCTAAGTGTATGTAAACTTCTGACTTCAACTGTATGGTAGAGAAATGGACATTCAATTCACTGGCAACAGTTCTGGTGGACATTCCTGTAGTCAGTATGCCAATTGCACGCTACTTCAAAACTTGAAACATCTGTTGCATTGTGTTGTGTGACAAAACTGCACATTTTAGAATGGCCTTTTATTGTCCCCATCAGAAGGTGCACCTGTGTAATGTTCATGCTGTTTAATCAGCTTCTTGATATGCCACACCTGTCAGGTGGATGGATTATCCTGGCAAAGGAAAAATGCTCACTAACAGGTATGTAAACAAATTTGTGCACAACATTTGAGAGAAATACATTTCTGGGATCTGTTCTTTCAACACTTTACAACCACTGGCCACCAGCTCCATCTGATTTACCCCCACCAAAAGCCCCACCACCTCCACCTGACCTACCTCCATTGTTCCACCCACACCCCTCCCTCTGTACCTGACCCTACCCCCCCCCACGGAGTTATTCACCATCTGAATAACTTTAATGAGCTATGGAATCCATTAGTGTCACGGCTGTGACCCGGCCAGATGTAAGCCTGGGCATTAGTAGCTCTATTACGTCTAACAAGTGCTGAACTGTCAAAGGAAAGGCCACGGACACCTCAGGGCAGCAGGCAGCAACAAAATCAGGATCTGAGAGGATAGGAGTCATGAAGAGATGACTCGGCATGCCTCACCATGTTTCTGTAATTCTTCTAAAGGTCACAGCAGTAAGGACTTTCTCCTTCTCGTTGTTCTTTAAAGCCTCTGACAGAGACACGTCCACGTTGGATGATAATATGCTCACCTGCCCCTGTCACTCTGATGTAGAGTGGCTAGCTAGTTGGATGTATTGTATTTGTTGTAATATTGTTCCATGGTGCTCAGTGAATTTGCATTTTCTAGTTTTCTTCCGTAATGGGTGGTCAGGATGGTCAGCTCAGATAGGTCGACCTAGTGAAGCAACCTATTGCTTCCCCTACTTTTTACCAGGGCGGACAGCTGACTTAATGTTCAATATATGTCTCTGAATGGAACCTCAAGTTTGGCCTGAATTTAGTTTTGAAACGTGTCCCATAAAATAAATGACCATTAGTGACACTTCTGTATGGGAATGCTCAATAAACATAGGCCATTAAACGCTGGTCTACAGCTGCTTTTTCATTGATTCATAATTATTGGAAAAGACATGTAGCCTTTGTCATCCGATCAATCTTTGTGACAACTTTAAGCAAATCACCCATTGTCCCTTTATCAATACTGTCTGTGTCCCAAATTGCACCCTATCCCCTATATAGTGCACTATGAAGGAAATGGGGTGCAATTTGGGATGCAAGCGTGGTCTCAGAGAGACCTCAGGTAGAGTTAAGAGAATGTACTCTGGGGGAGAGGAGAGAGGGCATGCTGTTTTCCCGCTATGATATATTCATGTGGAGGATTCATTTTGAGCCCAGGAATAGGTCAAATGGGCTAAACTTCATAGTGAATAATTTAAGATTCTATTAACATTTAAATTTGACATTAATTTGACACAGTCGGGCCTCAAGATGTGACAAGGTGTAGGGAGGTAGGGAATGAAAAGCTGTGCTATGATAATTGTCCAGATGGCTTTTTTTCTGTTATTGTACTCATCAAGAGTAGAGAAGAAGAGAAGTGTTCTTGGTCTGCAAATTACAGTATGGAGGTTCACCTCCAGGCAAATGCATTGTGATAGCTACAGTAATTAATTATCAAAAGCAGAATTTTCTATCTTTTCTTCTATTTCTTGTCCTCTGAAACCCTCTGTGGAGCTGGCCGAGGAATAACCTTTTAGAATGTGACAGGAGGATTGACACTAAGCTGAACAAAGCTATTCATCTTGTGGGTGTGCGTGTGTGTGTGTGTATGCATGTGTGGGCGTGTGTGTGTGCCTTTACACATGTGTGTGTACGTGTGTGCATGTGGTGGTGCGTTTTCACATGTGTGGGTACGTGTGAGCGTGTGTTTGTGCGTTTACACATGTGTGGGTATGAGTGTGTGTGTTGGTGTGTTTACACATGTGTGGGTATGTGAGTGTGTGTGTATGTGTGTCAAGAGATCACAGATCAATAGGCTCGGGTCCATCTCCTCCTGACCATCGGGACCTTAGAGATAAGGAGCACAGGTCATGTGACCTGACAAACACCTGACAAACAAGACAAACACTAGGACAGAACCTTTTTTTTGAGACAGGCCTGCAACTTGCATTCAGGTCATTTAAATGTACTGTTTGAATTTACTGGACAGATGCCTATATAATGTATCTTTTATACTTAAAAATGAAATGACCAAGCTATTTTACTTGGCTAGGAAGAAAAAGGAAAATGTCTTACATATCACGTGGTAGCATTTTTGACACACTGAGGAATAAAGATAAATTGGAATAATCTCAGAGCCAGAAGTACAAGTATAAATTTGACAAAGGCTTCTTAGGTTGAGGAAAACCATTTTACTCATTGTTGGACCTTCACAGTGGAATACAGTGGGATGCAACTCTGCAAAATATCACAGAGCCTGGCAAGAGGAGTCTTATTGTGATGCCCTCTGAAGGTGCAATACCAGATGGAATTTTGCTTCTTCAGCACTGTTGGAAGACACAGGCACAGGTGGCAGGTTGTACCTTAGATGTGGCGTCCTGCTGTGTGGTTTACCACTGGTGAAAGAAAAGGGGAGACAGTGTTGAGAAACAAACAGGAATATGTAACTACTCATGATAACTAGAACACACTGTGTTCCTGAAATGACTGTATGAATAAATAAAGAGGATAGTATTGTCGTGACTACACGTAAGGATCCAGTGGCTCAGAACAGCTTGGCAATGGTTGACAAATAACCAGGCACGTTTTCACCCACAGAAGAGGGGGGGGGGCTCTTTGTGAGACCTCCACACAATGGTTGTAATTGTAAGCAGGAGAGAACTCTTTCTCTCTGGCTCTCTAGTCTGGGTAATGGAATGTCTTTGTCTAGATAGAGACTTTTGCAGCGCAAAAACATCTGAATGTGGGAAATGGTCAGTGGGCACCTAAAGAATATGTCATATTGTTTTTTATTTTGTGATGTCATTAGTAAGGTTATAAAGGAAATAGTGTAAATTGAAAAGTATTTACACTACAGGTATGAAGTCTCCATCCAATTCGTGGTGTAGACAATATGAAAAATGATTCACACAATTTTGTTAAGATGTGAATGTGATTTTAGTTTTCTAATAAGATAATTGTTCTTGAGAATAACTTGCACAGTAAGTAGCCAAGCCCAGAGTGAGCTCAGAAATCATGTCAGCATAATAGAACACAGCTTTTTACCAGAGTGTATAAAGGATGAGTTAAGAATGAACATATCAGACCAGAAAAGCGTTGAGCATTAGCTACATGTGGGAAATGATTGAAATGTTTAACCAACACGAGGTGAAGGAATAAACTGACCTTCCTTGAGACCAGAAAGACATGAAACCATGGTCCGCAAGTTGAAATGGTTAGAAACTGAAACTTTCAACACGAGGTGAAGAAAATTAACTTACCAGACCAGGACAGTGCCAGTCTGCAGCTGCGCGTGTAAAGTGAGTTTGGGACTTCGACTATCTACCTTAGGAAGAAAGGAGAACATCCTATATTCAGTAGTATAGCTAAGTAGCTGCTCTGAGGAAACAGCCCATTGGAGACCGGACAACTAAGAAGAAGAACATTGTGACCTCTGGTGGACATTCAGGACGTGTACAAGTGGCCCACAGCAAAAAAAAAACTTTCAAGGAGGTTTGGTTTCAACAGCGATAAATGACGAATGACGAGCATTCAAACACGTAAATACATTAATTTCTTACTTCCAACGGGCTGTGGTTCGTGTGCAAAATAAATTGTTACCGTGAGCATAGTTTCCAAATGTACGATAAGTGTCTCTTTCCCTTTGTCTCTCTCTCTCTCTCTCCCCTCTAACGTTATGTTGTAACAATCCGTCATATCTTGTCAGTCCGCTAGGGACTTTTGTCTCAAGTAAGTGTGTATGTGTATTTTGTGTTATTATTGAGTTAGTTAGTAAATAAATTATTAAACCAATTTATGTAGCACTGAATAATCAGCAAGGCTGGGGTGCTTGTTTTCAGCTGTTTCAGCTGTGCTATTATAATTGCAAAAGGCTTTCTAATGATCAATTAGCCTTTTAAAATTATAAACTTGGATTAGCTAACACAACGTGCCATTGGAACACAGGAGTGATGGTTGCTGATATTGGGCCTCTGTACTGTATTGTATGTCAATATTCCATAAGAAATCTGCCGTTTCCAGCTACAATAATCATTTACAACATCAACAATGTCTACACTGTATTTCTGATCAATTTTATGTTGTTTTAATGGATAAAAAATGTGCTTTTCCTTCAAAAACAAGGACATTTCTAAGTGGATCCAAACTTTTGAACGGTAGTGTACATACATTTTACATATACATTTTACATACACATTTTGCATACTTGGTACTTCTATATAAAGCAGTCACATGACAATAATACATTACCAAACATAAGCTCTTTAATCCCAACCCTCAGCCACTCTCAGCCCATCCCACCTATCACCATAGACCGCCCTCATTTGGTTTCCATGTGCCATGTATTTTTCAATTGTGCTGTGATGTTTAACATACATTTTTTTTACCTTTCTAATCGTATAGTATCCACAGATTGTGAGCTAAAGGTGAAAACTTTTCCTACAAGTATCATTGTATTATTTATTGACTGACTATGGCTTTTCAGTACACTGATATTCATAGTGTATGTATGTTGTGATTTTTTAACCATTCCTGAACCTGTGACCAGAAACAAGCTACATAGGGGCAATGCCATAATAAATAATCTTTTGATTCTGTCTTTTCACAGCAAAATCTACAGAGCTGAAATTGTTAAATGCCCCATATATATAGCATTCTGTTGGTGGCAAAGAATTGTGTATCATAATTTAAATTGAAAAACTCTAAGTGTTGAGTCAAGTGTAGTTTTTTGTACCAGTTCACAAACCATGTGCCATGGAATTGGTACATCGAAAATCTCTTCCCTTTTATTTTGCAACCTGTATGGTGCAGCTGTCAACATTTTTGTCCTCAAATGAAACTGATATATTTTTCTATTTATGCCAGTTCCTTTCAGCCAATTTGTATATTTAATATATGACAGGCAAACAAGTTCCCTACCTTCTCCCTTTTACACTTGTCTCCTCCATTTTTGTGGTAGTGCTGCAATCAGTTGGTTGTACATTTGGATTGAGCAGATATTCACATATATTTTACGATAGCTGCATTTCGATAGCAATACATCATAACTCCTCCGTTTTTATTCATAATATCATTAATAAATATAATAAAATGTTTAAACATTTTTTCCATAAATAATGTTTTTTTATTTATCAGTTAATTATAAATGATTAATTGAATTGAGTAACAATTAAACATAGTCAGTGGATGAAATAAATAACTGTCATCAGATTAATGAAAGTCAAGTCACGACAGTATTGTTTTATCAAATGATTTGTTGCTTCGTCTGCAGAAACCAGGTCACTGCTACTGGATCTCACACAAAGAGAAATGTCCGTGAACGATTGACTCATCTGCAATCTCAGCTTCTAGCTACATCATTCCTTATATTGTCATTAAACACTCAAGCCACTTTCTGCTCTCAGCAGCAGCATATGCTAATGAAACAATCTAAGGCAGAATCACTTCATAAATACCACTATACTAACAGCCATCCGTACTTCTTCATTTACATGCTAATTACTTTGCTAGCCTGAGATTTCTGCCGTCTATTCCTCTGACAAATCTTAATAAGTACATCCAAACACTCTGAAGTCATTTAAAAGACCACCTACTCCGATCATTCATTGCCAGCTTAGTGGGGGAAAGGAAACGTATACTTAAAATTGCCTTTTTCTGGTGGTGCTAGGGAAAAGGAAATATATAGCTGTGAGTCTTTCTGGGTAAGTCTCTTAGAGCTTTCTACAACTGGCTTGTGCAACATTTGCCCATTATTTTTTTCAAAATTCTTCAAGCTCTGTCAAATTGGTTGTTGATCATTGCTAGACAACCATTTCCAGGTCTTGCCATAGATTTTCAAGTAGATTTTAGTCAAAACTGTAACAGCCACTCAGGAACATTCACTGTCTTCTTGTTAAGCAACTACAGTGTAGATTTGGCCTTGTGTTTTAGGTTATTTTCCTGCATAAATGTGAATTAATCTCTGTGTCTGGTGAAAAGCATACCATTCTGTATATTATTTATCCTACACAACTCCCCAGTCCTTAACTATTACAAGCATACCCATAACATGATGCAGCCACCACTATGCTATATGAAGAGTGGTACTCAGTAATGTGTTTTATTGGAATTGCCCCAAACACATAACACAGTTAATTGCTTTGCCACATTTTTTGCAGCATTACTTTAGTGTCTTGTCGCAATTAGGATGCATGTTTTGGAATATTTTTTTTCTATACAGGCTTCCTTCTGTTCACTCTGTCAATTGGTTTAGTAATGTTTAGTAACTACAATGTTGTTGATCCATCCTCAGTTTTCTCCTGTCACGACCATTAAGCGCTGTAACTGTTTTAAAGTCACCATTGGCCTCATGGTGAAATCCCTGAGCAGTTTCCTTCCTCTCTTGCAATTGAGTTAGAAGGATGCCTGTATCTTTGTAGTGACTGTGTGTATTTATTTACCATCAAAAGTGTAATTAATAACTTCATCATGCTCAAAGGGATATTCAATGTTTGCTTCTTTTTTTACCCCGCTACCAATGGGTGCCCTTCTTTGTGAGGCATTGAAAAACCTCTCTGGTCCTCTGTGTTTAAAATTAACTCCTTGACTGAGGGACCTTACAGATGTGTGTGGTACAGAGATGAGGTGGTCATTCAAAAATAATGTCAAACACGATTATTGCACACAGAGTGAGTCCATGTAACTTATTCAGATTCAGATTGTTCAATAGTCACATGTACTTTTTTTCTTTTCTTTTTTTTGCAGGTGTGATTGCAGGGTACAGTGAAAATCTCAGGCTTTGAGCTCCAACATGCAGAACTAGTGAAATAAAATGATGACAGTTGTGATAAAACAATAGAAATAGAAATAGCACTATATACTGTACATCATAGCAACTGTGGCAATGATGCAAAAATACATGTCCAACAGGGTGGAGGCGGAGTAAAGACTGTTAAGGGGAGGGGTGGCATGACCATAGGGAGAGCAGGAGCATGACCATAGGGAGAGCAGGAGCATGACCATAGGGAGAGCAGGAGCATGACCATAGGGAGAGCAGGAGCATGACCATAGAGAGAGCAGGAGCATGACCATAGGGAGAGCAGGAGCATGACCATAGGGAGAGCAGGAGCATGACCATAGGGAGCAGGAGCATGACCATAGGGAGAGCAGGAGCATGACCATAGGGAGATCAGGAGCATGACCATAGAGAGAGCAGGAGCATGACCATAGGGAGAGCAGGAGCATGACCATAGGGAGAGCAGGAGCATGACCATAGGGAGAGCAGGAGCATGACCATAGGGAGAGCAGGAGCATGACCATAGGGAGAGCAGGAGCATGACCATAGGGAGAGCAGGAGCATGACCATAGGGAGAGCAGGAGCATGACCATAGGGAGAGCAGGAGCATGACCATAGAGAGAGCAGGAGCATGACCGTTTAGTGAAATAAAAACAATAAACATTTTAATAAAACATAAATTTAAAAAGTAATAATATACATATGAACAACTGCAACAGTGATATACATGTCCGTAGGTCCATAGGTGGAGTAGCAGGGGGAAGGGGGGAGTAGGTAGCAGACTAGAGGTGGTTATTCACAACAGTCAGCTGGGTAGCCTAGTGGTTAGAGCGTTGGACTAGTAACAGAGAGGTTGCAAGTTCGAATCCCCGAGCTGACAAAGTACAAATCTGTCATTCTGCCCCTGAACAGGCAGTTCCTAGGCCGTCATAGAAAATAAGAATTTATTCTTAACTGACTTGCCTAGTAAAAAATAAAAATATGCACATGCTCTGGGGGCACGGCTAGAGATGCCGTCTGGTCCAGGAGCCTTGCGAGGATTAACACGTTTGAATTACGTCCTCAGTGGAGACTGTAAGTATGTAGCCTAGGTTGTCATCAGGGCTCTCCTTGGCAGCTCAGGGTTGTGGTGCTCGAATCTTGACAAAAAGGTGGTTAGCTTGTCCGGAAGGGTGGCGTTGGTAACCGTGATGTGGCTGGCTTTTGTTTTGTGATCTGTGACCGTTAGAAGCCCCTGCCACACATGCTTTGTCTCCATACTTGTGTTTAGTCATCTTGATCGATCTGTCCATCTTGCCCTATTTATAACCAAAATATTGTCCCCTGGTCACCTTGCCCTGTTTATAACCAAACTACTGTCCCCCGTTCACCTTGACCTCCTTATAACCAAACCATTGTTCCCTGGTCACCTTGACCTCCTTATAACCAAACCATTGTTCCCTGGTCACCTTGCCCTGTTTATAACCAAACCATTGTTCCCTGGTCACCTTGCCCTGTTTATAACCAAACTATTGTCCCCTGGTCACCTTGCCCTATTTATAACCAAACTATTGTCCCCGGTCACCTTGCCCTGTTTATAACCAAACCATTGTTCCCTGGTCACCTTGCCCTGTTTACAACCAAACCATTGTTCTCTGGTCACCTTGCCCTGTTCATAACCAAACTACTCTCCCCGGTCACCTTGCCCTGTTTATAACCAAACTACTGTCCCCGGTCACCTTGCCCTGTTTATAACCAAACTACTGTCCCCGGTCACCTTGCCCTGTTTATAACCAACTATTGTCCCCTGGTCACCTTGCCCTGTTTATAACCAAACTATTCTCCCCGGTCACCTTGCCCTGTTTACAACCAAACTACTGTCCCCGGTCACCTTGCCCTATTTAAAACCAAACTACTGTCCCCGGTCACCTTGCCCTGTTTATTTCCAAACTATTGTCCCCGGTCACCTTGCCCTGTTTATAACCAAACTATTGTCCCCGGTCACCTTGCCCTGTTAATAACCAAACTATTGTCCCCGTTCACCTTGCCCTGTTTTTAACCAAAACTACTGACCCCAGTCACCTTGTCCTATTTATAATCAAACTATTGTCCCCTGGTCACCTTGCCCTGTTTAAAACCAAACTACTGTCCCCCGTTCACCTTGCCCTATTTATAACCAAACCATTGTCCCCTGGTCACCTTGACCTCTTTATAACCAAACTACTGTCCCCCGTTCACCTTGCCCTGTTTATAACCAAACTACTGTCCCCCGTTCACCTTGCCCTGTTTATAACCAAACTACTGTCCCCCGTTCACCTTGCCCTGTTTATAACCAAACTACTGACCCCGGTCACCTTGCCCTGTTTATAACCAACTATTGTCCCCTGGTCACCTTGCCCTGTTTATAACCAAACTATTGTCCCCGGTCACCTTGCCCTGTTTATAACCAAACTATTGTCCACGGTCACCTTGCCCTGTTTAAAACCAAACCATTGTCCCCTGGTCACCTTGCCCTGTTTATAACCAAACTACTGTCCCCCGTTCACCTTGACCTCTTTATAACCAAACTACTGTCCACGGTCATCTTGCCCTATTTATAACCAAACCATTGACCCTGGTCACCTTGACCTGTTTATAACCAAACTACTGTCACCCGGTCACCTTGCCCTGTTTATAACCAAACTACTGTCCCCCGTTCACCTTGCCCTGTTTATAACCAAACTACCGTCCCCCATTCAACTTGCCCTGTTTATAACCAAACTACTGTCCCCTGGTCACCTTGCCCTATTTAAAACCAAACTACTGTCCCCGGTCACCTTGCCCTATTTATAACCAAACCATTGTCCCCTGGTCACCTTGCCCTGTTTATAACCAAACTACTGTCCCCCGTTCACCTTGCCCTGTTTATAACCAAACTATTGTCCCCCATTCACGTTGCCCTGTTTATAACCAAACTATTGTCCCCGGTCACCTTGACCTGTTTATAACCAACTATTGTCCCCGGTCACCTTGCCCTGTTTATAACCAAACTATTGTCCCCGGTCACCTTGCCCTGTTTATAACCAACTATTGTCTCCTTGTCACCTTGCCCCGTTAATAACCAAACTATTGTCCCCGGTCACCTTGCCCTGTTTATATCCAAACTATTGTCTCCGGTCACCTTGCCCTGTTTATAACCAAACTATTGTCCCCGGTCACCTTGCCCTGTTAATAACCAAACTATTGTCCCCGTTCACCTTGCCCTGTTTATAACCAAAACTACTGACCCCAGTTACCTTGTCCTATTTATAACCAAACTATTGTCCCCTGGTCACCTTGCCCTGTTTATATCCAAACTATTGTCCCCGGTCACCTTGCCCTGTTTATAACCAAACTATTGTCCCCGGTCACCTTGCCCTGTTAATAACCAAACTATTGTCCCTGTTCACCTTGCCCTGTTTATAACCAAAACTACTGACCCCAGTCACCTTGTCCTATTTAAAATCAAACTATTGTCCCCTGGTCACCTTGCCCTGTTTAAAACCAAACTACTGTCCCCCGTTCACCTTGCCCTATTTATAACCAAACCATTGTCCCCTGGTCACCTTGACCTCTTTATAACCAAACTACTGTCCCCCGTTCACCTTGCCCTGTTTTTAACCAAACCACTGTCCCCCGTTCACCTTGCCCTGTTTATAACCAAACTATTGTCCCCCATTCACCTTGCCCTGTTTATAACCAAACTATTGTAGACGGTCATCTTGCCCTGTTTATAACCAAACTATCGTCCCCTTGTCACCTTGCCCTATTTATAACCAAACTACTGTCCCCGGTCACCTTGCCCTATTTATAACCAAACCATTGACCCTGGTCACCTTGACCTGTTTATAACCAAACTATTGTCCCCGGTCACCTTGCCCTGTTTATAACCAAACTATTGTCCCCAGTCACCTTGCCCTGTTTATAACCAAACTATTGTCCCCGGTCACCTTGCCCTGTTAATAACCAAACTATTGTCCCTGGTCACCTTGCCCTGTTTATAACCAAACTACTGACCCCGGTCACCTTGCCCTATTTATAACCAAACTATTGTCCCCGGTCACCTTGCCCTGTTTATAACCAACTATTGTCCCCGGTCACCTTGCCCTGTTTATAACCAAACTACTGTCCCTGGTCACCTTGCCCTGTTTATAACCAAACTATTGTCCCCGGTCACCTTGCCCTGTTTATAACCAAATTACTGTCCCCGGTCACCTTGCCCTGTTTATAACCAAACAACTGTCCCCGGTCACCTTGCCTTGTTTATTATCAGTATCTCTCTCTTTCAATTTTTCTACCAGGCTGCTATCAAACCACAGTTTTTGATACTGGTACCTTCTGAAAGACTCTGTATCACGTCATCTATGTCTTTTTTGATGAATCCTTGACCGAGTTTCCATATTGATGAACGAGGCGATCCGGAACATATTCCAGTCCACGTGATCAATACAGTCTTGGAGCGTGAATTCTGATTTGTCGGACCAGCGCTGTACAGGCCTGACCATCGGAACTTGCCTGTTGAGTGTTTGTTTGTAGGCAGGAGAAGCAATATTGAGTCATGCTCAGATGGAGAGTGCCTTATACCTGTGTCGAAAAGGTGTGTAGCAGTGGTCAAGAGTAGAATTTCCACGAGATAGACAGTCAATGTGTTGGTAATCAGTTGGGAGCATGGTTCTCAAATTACTTTTGCTAAAGTCTCCCGCAACAATGAACGCTGCCTCCGGGAATGCGGTCTCCAGTTTGTTCAGGGTCCAATGAAGATCTTTGAGAGCCTTTTTGTCGGTTATAAAGCAGAGCGGAGCCCACAACCCTTGCTCTTGCCAGAGAGAGACCACTTCCTGTCCGCTCGAAGAAAACTGTAAAACCCTCTGGCTGTATATAATCCGATTAGATGTCGAAGGAAAGCCAAGTCTCAGAAAAACAGAGTATGTTGCAGGATCTGATGTCCCTCTGGAAGGAGATCCTCACTCTGAGTTCGTCAAGTTTGTTCATTAATGATTGAACATTGGCGAGTAGTCTTCTCAGTAATGGAGGATGGGTCGCCCGGCTTCTTAATCTCACTAAGACCCTGCCACCGTCTGCCTCTCCATCGGCGTCTTCGCTTCCTACTCTCCGGTCGGACTCACAAGCAGCTTGACGCCTTGCCGAAGCAACGAGTCCATTGTTCTGCCGACTCAGGGAATTCAGGGAGGTTGTGTGGACGGTGAGTACCCAGCGATTCGTATGCCAAAAGTTCTACCCGGGTGTGTGGTAATGCATAAAACAAACTGATTAAGAACATTAGAGAAAAATACTAGAAAAAAACACACAAAAAAGTACAAACCTGCAATGTTTTATCGGAACTCGACTTGTTAAGCAAATGTTTAATCATGAACTTATTTAGGCTTCACATAACAAAGGGGTTGAATACTTATTGACTCAAGAAATTTCAGCTTTTCATTTTGAATTCATGCGCAAACATTTCTAAAAATATAATTCCACTTTGACTTTATGGGGTATTGTATGTAGGCCAGTGACCCAAATAATGTCTAAATGTAATCCATTTTTAATTCCCTTCACGGAAACATGGCTCACTGGAGAGACGCTATCCGAGGCGGTGCAGCCAGCGGGTATCTCCACGCATCGCGCCGACAGAAACAAACATCTTTCTGGTAAGAAGAGGGGCGGGGGCGTATGCCTTATGACTAACGTGACATGGTGTGATGAAAGAAACATACAGGAACTCAAATCCTTCTGTTCACCTGATTTAGAATTCCTCACAAGCAAATGTAGACCGCATTATCTACCAAGAGAATTCTCTTCGATTATAATCACAGCCGTATATATCCCCCCCCAAGCAGACACATCGATGGCTCTGAACGAACTTTATTTAACTCTCTGCAAACTGGAAACGATTTATCCGGAGGCTGCATTCATTGTAGCTGGGGATTTTAACAAGGCATATCAGCATATCGATTGCGCAACCAGGGGTGGAAAGACCTTGGATCATTGTTACTCTAAATTCCGCGACGCATATAAGGCCCTGCCCCGCCCCCCTTTCGGAAAAGCTGACCACGACTCCATTTTGTTGATCCCTGCCTACAGACAGAAACTAAAACAAGAGGCTCCCACGCTGAGGTCTGTCCAACGCTGGTCCGACCAAGCTGACTCCACACTCCAAGACTGCTTCCATCACGTGGACTGGGAGATGTTTCGTATTGCGTCAGATAACAATATTGACGAATACGCTGATTCGGTGTGCGAGTTCATTAGAACGTGCGTTGAAGATGTCGTTCCCATAGCAACAATTAAAACATTCCCTAACCAGAAACCGTGGATTGATGGCAGCATTTGTGTGAAACTGAAAGCGTGAACCACTGCTTTTAATCAGGGCAAGGTGTCTGGTAACATGACTGAATACAAACAGTGCAGCTATTCCCTCGGCAAGGCTATCAAACAAGCTAAGCGTCAGTACAGAGACAAAGTAGAATCTCAATTCAACGGCTCAGACACAAGAGGCATGTGGCAGGGTCTACAGTCAATCACAGACTACAGAAAGAAATCCAGCCCAGTCACGGACCAGGATGTCTTGCTCCCAGGCAGACTAAATAACTTTTTTGCCCGCTTTGAGGACAATACAGTGCCACTGACACGGCCTGCAATGAAAACATGCGGTCTCTCCTTCACTGCAGCCGAGGTGAGTAAGACATTTAAACGTGTTAACCCTCGCAAGGCTGCAGGCCCAGACGGCATCCCCAGCCGCGCCCTCAGAGCATGCGCAGACCAGCTGGCCGGTGTGTTTACGGACATATTCAATCAATCCCTATACCAGTCTGCTGTTCCCACATGCTTCAAGAGGGCCACCATTGTTCCTGTTCCCAAGAAAGTTAAGGTAACTGAGCTAAACGACTACCGCCCCGTAGCACTCACATCCGTCATCATGAAGTGCTTTGAGAGACTAGTCAAGGACCATATCACCTCCACCCTACCTGACACCCTAGACCCACTCCAATTTGCTTACCGCCCAAATAGGTCCACAGACGATGCAATCTCAACCACACTGCACACTGCCCTAACCCATCTGGACAAGAGGAATACCTATGTGAGAATGCTGTTCATCGACTACAGCTCGGCATTCAACACCATAGTACCCTCCAAGCTCGTCATCAAGCTCGAGACCCTGGGTCTCGACCCCGCCCTGTGCAACTGGGTACTGGACTTCCTGACGGGCCGCCCCCAGGTGGTGAGGGTAGGCAACAACATCTCCTCCCCGCTGATCCTCAACACTGGGGCCCCACAAGGGTGCGTTCTGCGCCCTCTCCTGTACTCCCTGTTCACCCACGACTGCGTGGCCACGCGCGCCTCCAACTCAATCATCAAGTTTGCGGACGACACAACAGTGGTAGGCTTGATTACAACGACGAGACGGCCTACAGGGAGGAGGTGAGGGCCGTCGGAGTGTGGTGTCAGGAAAATAACCTCACACTCAACGTCAACAAAACTAAGGAGATGATTGTGGACTTCAGGAAACAGCAGAGGGAACACCCCCCTATCCACATCAATGGAACAGTAGTGGAGAGGGTAGCAAGTTTTAAGTTCCTCGGCATACACATCACAGACAAACTGAATTGGTCCACTCACACAGACAGCATCGTGAAGAAGGCGCAGCAGCGCCTCTTCAACCTCAGGAGGCTGAAGAAATTCGGCTTGTCACCAAAAGCACTCACAAACTTCTACAGATGCACAATCGAGAGCATCCTGGCGGGCTGTATCACCGCCTGGTACGGCAACTGCTCCTCCCTCAACCGTAAGGCTCTCCAGAGGGTAGTGAGGTCTGCACAACGCATCACCGGGGGCAAACTACCTGCCCTCCAGGACACCTACACCACCCGATGTTACAGGAAGGCCATAAAGAACATCAAGGACATCAACCACCCGAGCCACTGCCTGTTCACCCCGCTATCATCCAGAAGGCGAGGTCAGTACAGGTGCATCAAAGCTGGGACCGAGAGACTGAAAAACAGCTTCTATCTCAAGGCCATCAGACTGTTAAACAGCCACCACTAACATTGAGTGGCTGCTGCCAACACACTGACAATGACACTGACTCAACTCCAGCCACTTTAATAATGGGAATTGATGGGAAATGATGTAAATATATAAACAATGCTACCTTATATAATGTTACTTACCCTACATTATTCATCTCATATGCATACGTATATACTGTACTCTATATCATCGACTGCATCCTTATGTAATACATGTATCACTAGCCACTTTAACTATGCCACTTTGTTTACATACTCATCTCATATGTATATACTGTACTCGATATCAGCTACTGTATCTTGCCTATGCTGCTCTGTACCATCACTCATTCATATATCCTTATGTACATATTCTTTATCCCCTTACACTGTGTATAAGACAGTAGTTTTGGAATTGTTAGTTAGATTACTTGTTGGTTATTACTGCATTGTCGGAACTAGAAGCACAAGCATTTCGCTACACTCGCATTAACATCTGCTAACCATGTGTATGTGACAAATAAAATTTGATTTGATTTGAGGCTGTAACACAACAACATTTGGAAAAAGCCAAAGGGTGTGAATACTTACTAAAAGCACTGTGCATTGTACAAAACAAAAGTAAGATACACCACTTATAGAAGTGCCATAGACTAAGAGGACCCAGTGGATTAGTGTGTGTGTGTGTGTGTGTGTGTGTGTGTGCGTGAGTGTGTGAGTGTGTGTGTGTGTGTGTGTGTGTGTGTGTGTGTGAGTGTGTGTGTGTGAATGTGTGTGTGTGTGTGTGTGAGAGTGTGTGAGTGTGAGCTCCTCTCTCTCCCCCAGGATCTGAGAGGCCAGACAATCCTCATTATGCAGACTCACATGCTGTTTGATGTGGGCTTGTGGGCTAAACAGCATGGCAGAAATACCTTTACCTCTTATAACTAGTCCCCAGTGGGACTCAACCGCTGTCATTTACCATCAGCTCCATTCTTTGTAATCCCATATAGCTCCAGCACACCCCTGGGACCCCGCACTCCACCCAACGCTCCCCTGGGATCCTGTGCTCCACCCAACGTTCCCCTGGGACCCTGTGCTCCACCTAACGCTCCCCTGGGACCCTGTGCTCCACCCAACGCTCCCCTGGGACCCTGTGCTCCACCCAACGTTCCCCTGGGACCCTGTGCTCCACCTAACGCTCCCCTGGGACCCTGTGCTCCACCCAACGCTCCCCTGGGACCCTGTGCTCCACCCAGTGCTTCCCAGGGACCCCGCACTCCACCCAACATTCCCCTGGGACCCCGCACTCCGCCCAGTGTTAATCAGCCACTGATTAGAGGAAGCAGTCCATGGAGAGGTGAAGTATCCATCTACCATTGCTTGAAGAGGAGGCACTATTTCACACACACGCGCACGGGCGCACACACACACACACACGCACGCACACACACACACACACACACACACACACACACACACACACACACACACACACACACACACACACACACACACACACACACACACACCACAGACAGTAGGTGCCATTTTGCGACCACCAGTAAGTGGTACAAGCCCAGAAGGAGATATTCAGTCTGATCACAGTAGCATACAGCTGCTCTATTGAAATCATATGTCTTTGTTTGTGTTACAGTAGAGCCCAGACAGTGTTATTTCAGTTGTGGGTCATGACAGAATACATGCACAGTGTTCACAGCTTCAGTCACCGGCACACAAACATAGACCTACAGTAAGCTTAGCACCATGGCCATCGGTCACCAAGGATTTCTAAGGAACAGCATTTGTTTAGTCATCCTTTTATAAAAGATATGATTTGGTTCTTACAACAGTTGTCTGCTTCATATCCTTCTCTCTGGTTGCATGGTCCTGTATTTGTGGCTCTGTGACAGCTTTCAGATTGTCCTCTAACTTTGTTGACTATCTTTATGGTCCCCAGAATAACTGTTACAACAGAACACATTACAGAGTCGGATTACAGAGAAGCTACACAGCATCTGGAAGTGAACAATTTCAAGCAATGACCTCTGAGGCTCTTTAGTGCGGTGAAACGTATCGATTTTTGTACTTTTAATCCATCAAAGTTTATAAAAAAGAAAAGAAACCGAGCCGCAGCAGTTATGCTGTAGTGGCTTCATCATAACCAGGGTCTGAAATGGAGCTGACAAAATACAAGAAATTACAGCTCTGGTCGCAAAGATCCATCCAAATGGATCCTCTGCTCCTCGCTCCACACTATAATGTACTCGCCATAATTCAACATGAAAAGATGGGGAGTACTCTGACACACAACTATGAATATATTATGAGGTGAAGACGGGGTAGAGGCTTTGTCTGCTTTCATTTTTATGAGGCTACGACACATACTACATTCTTAGAAAAAAAGAGGCGCATTCTAGAACCTAAAAGGGTTCCTTGGCTGTCCCCATAGGAGAACCCTTTGAAGAACCCTTTTTGGTTCCAGGTAGAACCCTTTCCACAGAGGACTCTACATGGAACCCAAAAGGGTTCTAACTGGAACCAAAAAGGGTTCTCCTATAGGGACAGCCGAAGAACCCTTTTGGAACCCTGCAGTCAGCTAGCAGATGAAAGTCGTTTTATGTATTCTTGTCCAGAAATGTTGTCTGGGGTTATGGTTCTCTGGGTAAATAATAGATAGATATACAACTCCCGGTGGGGGGTGGATGCTATTGTGGGACCTGGAACACATCAAATAACTTAGGAGAAAGATAAGACTAGAAACCGATTGTAAATCTCAATAGGTCTTAGTAAGAGAAGCACTGCGTTCTAAATTAGGTTTGTCAATCCCTATATTACAATCACTTAGTCACAGAAAGCCTTGCTGTTGTGATGTAAATAACATAAATGAGATCAATGGTTTGACACGTCTTGTAGTTTAGCTCCTCTCAGCAGGACATCACTCAACATCTTTTGCTCAAACTTCAGTAGGAGCACAAATCACATACTTGCATAAGGACAAATGACAAAACCATATTGACAAAGCCAATATTGAAATATGAAATATAAACAATGGAAATGGTAAAAATAAAAATATGTGACCAACATACTGGCTATTTGAAACTGTGTTTGTGTGTGTGCGTGTCCAGTGCACACATACACATGTCTGTCTGTCAGAGCAACCTGGGTTGCAGACCCAGTCTCACATATCATTTGAAATGTCCATTAACCTGCTGGTGGCAGGATGTGTAATCAGCACCTTGGCAGTGTGAGGAAACAGGCCATTACCCAATACCTACACCATGTCCAGAGCAGATCAGTGTGTGTGTGTGTGTGTGTGTGTGTGTGTGTGTGTGTGTGTGTGTGTGTGTGTGTGTGTGTGTGTGTGTGTGTGTGTGTGTGTGTGTGTGTGTGTGTGTGTGTGTGTGTGTGTGTGCTTTTTTTGTGTGTGTGTGTGTGTGTGTGTGTGTGTGTGTGTGTGTGTGTGTGTGTGTGTGCCCTGGGTTCTCTCATCATTACAGCAGGAGACAGCCACCAGGATCAGGAAAGGAAACATCGCACCAACACCCTTACCACAGCTCCCATCCTACCTTCCAGTGTGTGGATTGGCTTGGGGCTTGGTGGATGGATGATGATATCTGTTTTTCATTTTGTGCAAGGTTGAACCCCAATATCACACTCAATCAACAGTATTTAAACTTAACCCTCCTGGAGAATTAATAATTTTGCATTTAAAGTGAAATAATACAATAATGTGAAGCCTTAGAAATGATCAGTGGATGGATGAATCGACTTAAAGTGATGTCATTTGTCACTGTATGTATGGGGCCTCTAGGTGTCAGTCCTTGATGGATGAAAAGCTGGACCAGGTCTGTGGAGATCCTGAGTGAGAGAACAAAGAAGGGGAGTGAGGGATGGAGGGATGGATGGAGAGAGTGGGCTTTGTTAATGATGAGGTCATATGTACTTGATGGAGATCAGCTGTGATTAAGCTATGATGAGGGATGTCAGACTGAGCAGCTAGCTTAATGAGTAATGCTCTGAGACGGAATTGGAGGAGACAACGGTGTCACAATGAGCTGGATATTATGCCTCAAGATAAGTTGCATCCAAAAATGGCACCCTAGTCCCTACGTAGTACACTTATTTTGACCAGGGCACATAGGGAGTGCAGTATATGGGGAATAGGGTTCCTATTGGGGGACATACTGTAAATAGATTCTGCCACAATGAGTAGCTTCATAAGCACAATCATTTGTGTGGCTACGCACTTTGACATGCATTATTCCAGTGTCATAAGGATAGAGAGTTCAGAGTGCAGCTAATATTTGACATCCTGCCAAGGCATCAACAAATATTTAGAGAAAAATAATGAGCACTGAATTAACTATTGGCCTCTCTGACTTATTAGGCTCTCTGTCATAAATCCTCATCTGGTTTATGCTCTGCCCCTCAGGGGAAAATGGAAGCAGGTTTAAATGTGAGACCATTGCATCCATGATAGGAGTATTTTGGTTGAAATAATTCACATGCTCCCTGTACCCATAGAGCAGTGAACTCAAAAGACCCTGACGGTATATGGGGAAAAGTTTCAGTCACATCTGGAGTACGTTTTCAAGGCCAGTGGATGGATTGATTTATGGATGCATGGTTTCGATTAGGCTAAGAGAATGTGCATGTCGTGTCTCATCCGGCTAGCGACAGAGGGACTAAACAAGATTCACATCCAGCTGTGTTCAATCTTAGAACAGAGAGAGAGTAAAATAAAAATCTGTTGAGAGCAAGCCCATCAGGAAGACCCTGGATATAATCTCATTCCAACTCTATTACCAGGAAACAGAATGGCTCACCATTGCACACCACACATACTCTCTCTGCCTCTCTCTCTCTCTCTCTCTCTCTCTCTCTCTCTCTCTCTCACTCTCTCTCTCTCTCTCTCTCTCTCTCTCTCACTCACTCTCTCTCTCTCTCTCTCTCTTTATACGTAAAGAGGAGAACAGGGATGACGATGGGGGAACTGGGCTTTAGATAGAAGGGGAAGCCTATAATTGTTTATGGTTGTAATATATATTGTATACAGCTCCCAGGAAAAGAGAATTACATCCTAAATTACAAAGATGTCTCTGTGAGTTGTCAGCAGCAGCAGCAGCAGCAGGAGTTATATGGGCCAGGGGGCTGGGAGGCTGGGGGGCTCTGGAGTGACGATTGGGCTGCTGTAGTGAGGGGGACACTGGGGAGCTACATATTCCACTATGGGGGCTGAACACAGACATCTGACCTATGCAGAGTCAGCAGTTATAATGCATAGTGTTCCTTATACAATACATTACACAGCCCCTGCTTTAGCAATGGCCCAGATTAGACAAAAGTCTGTGTGCTAAACTAAGCACAAAGCTCATAAAGCTACACACAAACACATGCCCTAGAAATGCTACAGCGAAGCTAAGATACTACTCCTTTAACAGAACCTTGAAATGAAAATATGATGTGTTATGCTTCTCTGGTTAAAGTATTGTTCACCCACATTTCAAATGCACCTCTTTTTGAGGATGCTTTATAAAGCATGGCTACTAGCTGTTCCCTGATGGAGGAGAAGGCTTCCTTCACCTTTCAATTGAGAAAGAGAGAATCTCTCAGAGCATTGTAATGACAGGAGCCACTTGTCAGGAATAATCAGCTAATTCAGAAGCAAACAAGAACATGAGGGAAAGCATCACTCATGTGGCCTTTAGCATCTGGCTAACAAGAGTAAAATCAAGCCTAGGGTAATAGCTTCTCTTCTCTTTAGTAATTACCACAGTAAAATAGCAAGCATCCTCATCACTCTTGACTGCTTTGGGATTAAGACGCCCTGAGCAGACGAGAGAACAAACACGAGAACGAGCAGCTCCATTCAGTCCTTGGACAAGGCTATTGATTGGGATGCCATATTAAACACTTGTGTTGTTATTGTATTGATACACAGTTAAGGCAAGTGGAAATATGTCAGATATCTGTCAATGGATAACCTCTTTGCCGAATCACCAAGTCAAGGCTTAAAGGTGATTTTAGGTTCACAGAGGACCACAAAGAGGTCTGAGTGTGAGAAAATATAGGAAGTAAAGTTTATTTCTCTACTGCCGTGTCTCTGTGTGACTGGGTCTTTGAATAGCTTGTCCTGTCCTGGTACGCCACTGTCAGGGTCCCCGTCTTCACATCTGAGGACGGCAGGACATTTATCAGTGAGCCAGCCCCATTTGTAAAATGACACGCTCCTAACTGTCCCTGCTCTAGCCAGGAAAGGAGAAATGCAGCCTGTTTCTGTGTGTGTGTGTGTGTGTAGCCTCTCAGCTACAGCTAGGGGAATGTGTGTGTTTCTGGAGAGAGAACACTTCCTTTGTATGGTCCTCGACTCTTCGAGGTTACAGGAGATTTTATGGGCTAGGTATGTCCACTCTGGGGTATAAAGGGAAAGTTCACCACTTATTTCAGTCAATATAATAACATCCTTCATTCAAACCATGTATACTGCAAACCTATATCCTCAAAATAATAATAATACATTTGATTTAAAGTTCCTTTCAAAAAACCCAAGGACACTATTCTCTATGGCTGTGTCTAGACAGTTCATGCAGATACAGTATTCATGCCTCTACATTACACTTTGTCCACAGTGTGTCCGGTTTCCCTTTTTCCGTGCTATATTCAAATGCCAGTATGCATTCTACGGTGGAATATGAAAAATTTGATAATAACACAAGAACAACTGATGGCAGTAGCAAACTACTGTAGCTAGGCAGCTAACCTCTGTAATTAGCCAGCAATGTAGCAAGCAACGCTAATGGTAATTCAAATGGGTTTGCATTACTCTTTGTTCAAAATATTAGCTAGCTGGCTAGCATTTATGAGTCCGGAAAACACGTTCCTCAGACGCTCCTCCAACGTTATGATGAAAAGGTGCCTCTAGGTCCCAAAACACAAGTTTTCTGGAGACTTGTGGGAGGAGAGATGATGACATTGCTCACTGTTTGCGCCTTTGGTAGCCTGTTGGCATCCAGACTGAGGAGAAGTCTGCACACCACCTCCTGAAGTGGTCAGCCAGATCTAAACACAATCAGACCACAAAGTGACTTTTGTGCATCTAGACCCGTCTTTTCAATGTGATCTTCGTATTCTAATAAGTTGCATGTAAGTGTCAAGTGTAGACACAACCTATTGTCTGTTCTATTAGTTATGCACTCTTCAGAAAAAAAAAGGTGCCTTTTGGGTTTTCGGCCTTTTGAAGAACCCTTTTTTTGGCTCCAGGTAGAACCCTTTTGGTTCCAGGTAGAACATTTTTGATTTCCATGTAGAACCCTTTTGACAGAGGGTCCTATATGGAGCTTAAAAGGGTTGTAGCTGGAACCAACAGTGGTTCTAACATGGAACCAAAAAGGGTTCTCCTTTGGGGACAACTGAAGAACCCTTTGGACCCCTTTTTTCTAAGAGCGTAGAGCATATATGCTGTATGACGCCCTGATCAAATAAGTCATTCAGCAACACAGGGACATGACATTTACATTGTTATATTTATCCAATATTCAATAATAATGTGTAAGCTATTTAGTGATATACACTGCATTCTGAAAGTATTCAGACCTGTTGACTTTTTCCACATTTTGTTATGTTACAGCCTTATTCTAAAATTGATTAAATAAAACATTTTCCTCATCAAACTACACACAATACCCCATAATGAAAAAGCGAAAACAAGTTTTTATAAATGTTTGCACATTTATAAAAAAAATCTAAACAGAAATACCTTACTTAGCTATGAGACTCAAACTTGAGCTCAGATGCATCCGGTTTCCTTTGATCATCCTTGAGATGTTTCTACAACTTGGTTGGAGTCCACCTGTGGAAAATTCAATTGATTGGACATGATTTGGAAGGGCACACACCTGTCTATATGAAGGTCCCACAGTTGACAGCGGAGGTCAGAGCAAAAACCAAGCCAAGAGGTTGGAGGAACCCAGTCCTCAGTAAGAGGCACATGACAGCCTGTTTGGAGTTTGCCAAAAGACTCTCAGACCATGAGAAACAATATCTCTCGTCTGATGAAACCAAGATGGAACTCAGCACACAGCCAAAACAACGCAGAATGTCCTTGAGTGGCCCAGCCAGAGATCGGACTTGAACTCGATGAAACATCTCTGGAGAGACCTGAAAATAGCTGTGCAGCGCCGCTCCCAATCCAACCTGACAGAGCTTCAGAGGATCTGCAGTGAAGAATGTGAGAAACTCAAAACCCAAATACAGGTGTGCCAAGCTTGTATCGTCATACCCAAGAAGATTCAAGGATGTTTTCGCTGTCAAAGGTACTTCAACAAAGTACTGAGTAAAGGGTCTGAATACTTAAGTAAATGTGATATTTCTGTTGTTTTTTCATATATACTTGCAAAAATGTCAAAAACCAGTTTTTGCTTTGTCATAATAAGGTATTGTGTGTAGATTTCTGAGTTTAAAAAATATATATTTTATAATAAGGCTTTAAAGTCAAGGGGTCTGGATACTTTTCGATGCACTGTAATACATAGGATATTTAATGATTTAATACATGTTTAATGGTTTAATATAGAGGATGTTTAATGATTTAATATAGAAAACGTTGAATGATTTAAAATTGAGGATGTTTAATGATTTAATATAGAGGATGTTTAATGGTTTCATATAGAGGATGTTTAATGGTTTCATATAGAGGATGTTTAATGGCTTAATATAGAGGATGTTTACTGGTTTCATATAGAGGATGTTTACTGGTTTCATATAGAGGATGTTTAATGATTTAATATAGACAATGTTTAATGATTTAATATAGAGGATGTTTAATGGTTTCGTATAGAGGATGTTTACTGGTTTCATATAGAGGATGTTTACTGGTTTCATATAGAGGATGTTTAATGATTTAATATAGACAATGTTTAATGATTTAACATTGAGGATGATTAATGGTTTAATATAGAGGATGTTTAATGATTTAATATAGAGGATGTTTAATGATTTAATATAGAAAATGTTGAATGATTTAAAATTGAGGATGTTGAATGATTTAATATAGAGGGTGTTTAATGATTTAATGTAGAAAATGTTTAATGATTTAACATTGAGGATGTTTAATGGTTTCATATAGAGTGTGTTTAATGATTTAATATAGAAAATGTTTAATGATTTAACATTGAGGATGTTTAATGGTTTCATATAGAGGATGTTTAATGATTTAATATCGAAAATGTTTAATGATTTCATATAGAGGATGTTTAATGATTTAATATAGAGGATGTTTAATGATTTCATATAGAGAATGTTTAATGATTTCATATAGAGGATGTTTACTGGTTTTATATAGAGGATGTTTAATGGTTTAATATAGAGGATGTTTAATGATTTAACATTGAGGATGTTTAATGATTTAATATAGAGGATGTTTAATGGTTTAATATAGAGAATGTTTAATGATTTCATACAGAGGATGTTTAATGGATTCATATAGAGGATGTTTAATGGATTCATATAGAGGATGTTTAATGGTTTAATATAGAGGATGTTTAATGGTTTCATATAGAGGATGTTTAATGGTTTCATATAGAGGATGTTGTCAGGGAAATGCTTATGCTGTTGTAATGTGTAAACATCTACTGATGAATAAATCACATTTGTTTACTGTGGTGGAGGGCAATGCCTAAAATGGCAATTAAGCTGAAACAGACTGAGAAAACAAACGGACATAATTGCATACATTTGGTTCTCTGGAAACATGCCATGTACTTAACAGAATCACACAGATCTACAGGCACTAATGTTTGAAATGTAACTACTAATTATGTATATACACTCATTACACAAATTACTGGCCTAAATACTGGAGGAGTTAGTGAAAATGTGTAGAGTACTAAAAAAACACTAAAGGTCAAAGCGTGTGATAAGCAAATCTAAATGTGTTGGTCGTTGTCCTCTACAGATAAATATGTATGCATGAATGCACACTGAACAGCACTGAGCTGAAGGACTGTGTGCCCCCGTCAGCGAGGTCAAACGGTCCTGTGTCCTCCAACCCTCTATTGAGGTTAATAATTCAGAGACCAATTAAGTTCTGGGTAGAATGTGTAATATTGGAATGTTCTGGAGGGAGTGTGTGACTGACAACGGTACCTCCCTCGTCCCCTAGTTTATTCACTCTCCACCCTCTCTCCTTCTGTGTGAAGAGGGTGAGGGACCTCTAACCTCCCTCTCCCTCCCTCGCTTCCTCACTCACTCCCGCTCACTCCCGTGCTCCCTCCCTCTGCGTGATGACAGTGAGGTACCCTGCCTCTCTCTCCCATCTCCTTCTCTCCATCACCCTACCTCCCTCTCTCCCTCCCTGCCCTTGATTGTGGGTTCTGCTAGGGGATGGACTTAGTGACAGTGACATTAACAAGGCCCTGCCGAGGGGGCCAGGCCAGCTGAGTGCCCATTAACAGACACTCGTTAGCCTCATTAGGCGACATATGCTTTAAATCACAGCTCCCGGAACAAAGGGCCAATTAACGATTGATTTCAGAGCTTTTATTTCTATTTCCAGCCACTCAGCACTGGCGAGCAAAAACAAACCTGGCAGTTTGAAAAAGGAAACTAACAACTTGAACTCCAGAGAATGCAGTTAGACCTCTGACAGGATCAAGAAAATGTTTCAAAGACGGCATATACGCTGAGAACAGCTTTATACACATTATGAAAAACGGTGATACTGCAGTGGAGACCATCAGCATACATTTTTTAACAACAGTTGAATGTTGCATAATGTTTTGTTTGCCTCCAATAGTTTTGGAGGGTAGCCTAGTGGTTAGAGCATTGGACTAGTAACCGGAAGTTTGCAAGTTCAAATCCCTGGGCTGACAAGGTACAAATCTGTCATTCTGCCCTTGAACAGGCCATCATTGAAAATAAGAATTTGTTCTTAACTGACTTGCCTAGTTAACTAAAGGAAAAATAAAAATAAATAAATATGTAGGTTGCTATGCAAATGACCAATGTGACTCCCCTGTGATATCTGTCTGTCTCCCTGCCCGTTTCCAATTTCCTAATGAGTGTTGTCCCCAGTAAAGTTGACCAATGATAATCGGACGCATTCTATTCAGATCCTCAGGGAAAACAAACAAAAAAATGCCTGCCACTTCTTATCAATCGTGAGCATTATTGTACAAAACATTTTTTTTTTTTAATTCACAAAGATATATGTCAAGCGAATATACACATTTATATCAATGGAGGCTGGTGGGCAGGGCTATAGGAGGACAGGCTCGTTGTAATGGCTGGAATGGAATAGGTGGAATGATATCAAACACATTAAACATATAGAAAGCACGTTTGACTCCGTTCCATTGATTCCATTCCAGCCATCACAATGAGTTCGTCCTCCTATAACTTCTCCACCAGCCTCCACTGATGTATGTACATATGTTGATAATGGGAAGAGTAAGGAGAGTAGATTAAGCAACATTATAGTAAGCTGGTATAAACACACCTCACCATGTGGTGTGATGTGATGTAAACTTTGTGTAAATGACTCATCTATGACACTGTTGATTCCTTTGGAAAGTACAGTGAAACTGAAAGTAACTGTACAGTGAAAATCGCACTTTTAAAAGTTAATAGTCTGTTAACTCACCCAAATAATGTTGTTGACTCGTATTGACTCGTATTTTGTGGCCAAAGCATAAATTTAACACAAAAAAAAAACACTTCAAAAACCCCACCTCAAACTTGTATTTCACAAACAGACTGTTTAAAAACTGTTTGCTATTTTCTCATGGAGTATGATGAGCTGGCCAATCAGAGGTATAGAGAAAGATGGACAGGCCAATCAGTTAATCTACTCACATTAATATTTTGTATGACCAGTATACGCCCACACCATTCTATTGTTGGAGTATTCCAACACCATTCCAACACAGAAAATCTTAATTACCATTTTTTGGAAGGAAAACTATTTCACTCATATTGTAAGTAATTATAGGTCATATTTCATCATCTGTAAATCTGTAAACACTGGACAGTTACTTGAAACTCTTTGAAATAGCAACAATCCATAGTGAGATTAAATGCATCAAAAGGGTTTAAGTTTGACAGAGGAATTGAAGTTTAGCCAAACCTAGAGCTCGTCAGCAGGGCAATCAATCAGTGTTGAACTTTCCGCCAATTGCAATTCAGCTTAAGCCCCTGAAGCCTGATTATGAGGCATTAGTGTCCACACACTCCCTGAATAGAAATGATTGCCGGCTGGGAAGCAGCACAGCTACTAATAGTAATCTCAACACATCCTGCATTAAAACTTTTCCTTTTGCCTACAGGGCAATAATAGCAAAGTATTAGAAAAGCTAATATTAAAGCGGTATAAATACATAATGCAAACATTGGGACAAAAGAACTGTGCCACTGCAGTGGATTTAGCCCAGCTTAGACTTTGTTTCCCTCCTGCTTTTGTTCTGACTAAGGGAGGAGAAGCGGATGGAGGTTGGTGGAGGTCGATACTGCTTTTTAAAATGTATTTTTAAAATGTATTTTTTACAAATTACAGTGTGAATCAATACTGCAGCTGTGCCTGTGCCAGGCGCAAAGCATGCCATGACAGCCTGGGCAGGAGGAGATGGACTGTGATATTTTTGAGCGTCCCTCTTTGTATGTACTGAGGGGGGAAGACAGGAATGCAAGGAAGAGGGGAGGAGAAGAGGAGGAGAGGGAGGCAAGGAGGCGAAGCAAAAACACAGGTGACACTTAGCATCCCTCTTGTATGTAGGCTACGGGGGAATGCGAGAAGGCACGGCAGAGGGGAAGGCAAGGAGGCACAGCCAGGGAGAAGGCGAGAAGGCACGGCCGGGGGGAAGGCAAGGAGGCACAGCCAGGGAGAAGGCGAGAAGGCACGGCCGGGGGGGGAAGGCAAGGAGGCACAGCCAGGGAGAAGGCGAGAAGGCACGGCCGGGGGAAGGCAAGGAGGCACAGCCAGGGAGAAGGCGAGAAGGCACGGCCGGGGGAAGGCAAGGAGGCACAGCCGGGGGAAGGCGAGAAGGCACGGCCGGGGGAAGGCAAGGAGGCACAGCCGGGGGAAGGCGAGAAGGCACGGCCGGGGGAAGGCAAGGAGGCACAGCCTGTGGGGAAGGCAAGGAGGCACAGCCGGTAGGGTAGGTGAGGAGGCACGGCCAGGGGGAAGAAAAGGAGGCACAGCCAGGGGGAAGGCGAGGAGGCACAGCCGGTAGGGTAGGTGAAGAGGTACGGCCAGGGGGAAGGCGAGAAGGTACGGCCAGGGGGAAGGCGAGGAGATACGGCTGGGGGCAAGGCGAGAAGGTACAGCCAGGGGGAAGGCGAGGAGGTATGGCCGGGGGAAGGCAAGGAGGCACTGCCAGGGGGAAGGCGAGAAGGCACGGCAGGGGGAAGGCAAGGAGGTACGGCCGGGGGGGGGAAGGCGAGGAGGTACGGCCGGGGGTAAGCGAGAATGCAAGGCAGAGGCACAGACACAGACGACACCTCCAGCCCAGTTCACGCCATGCCCACTTCACAGAACACTGATTGAAGAGCGGAACAAGGCTGAGCGAAGTGGCTACTGCACTGATTAGTCCTCTGTCCAATTTGTGCTTCTGCTTCTATTTTCAAACACACAGGTCTGAGGAGGGAGTTGAGGAAGTTCTATAGCAGGCTGACAGACAGACAGGCAGGGAGCAGCTGAATCACACGCCATCCGTCGGCCTGATGATTGAAATTGACAGTGTAGACCAACAGTAAGGTATGGGAAGAGTTTCAACCAAATGAGGGGTTGTAGTAAAATCTAAAAGTTGACTCCTGAAAAACTCAAAAGAAGGTAAAAACAAGTGGAAAGAAGAACTGCTAACAGAGGATCCACCAAAAGGGCAACACAGAGTTTAGGAACGGCAGCGAGAGCGGCTATGGCGTGGAGAGTAGCGTCTACTACCACAGCCTAGACATCTACATTGTACAGTACATCTGTGCCATCTGAAATAATGACAACTGTGTGTGTGAAACAATCCCCTCCAGGGTTAATCTATTTTCACATTAACGTTTTATCCACGACACTTGACCTGCAAGGCTCACATAAAACCCCCTACATGTCAACAAATAGATGAATGTGTCAGTCGGCTGCAGTGAAGCAAAGCAGAGCAATATTGTCCCTGCTGATTGTAAGTGTGATGTGGTCACACGACGTGACTAGGGGGAACCAGGGGACAGGTGATAACACACCATGGCATGGCTAGGCCATAAGGCTCCAACGTTACAGAACTGGTGGCCCATTCATCATGACACACACACACACCCACACACACACACACACTTATAAAGCTGGCTAGAGCTACACTGGCTGACCATGTTTCATTTGAACTGCATGGTCAGTGTGGATCGTCCTTATTCCATTCTTTGGAAAGGTGTACATGAATAGCAGTTTTTGTAGATAATGATCTTTTTCATAAAGTCCATAGAGTTTGAGATGTAATAAAGGGGTATAATAGTGTTCATAAGAATCACACAGGTATCTGGCTGCTGTTGTTCTGATTGATATCTCAGACAAAACAAATCAACAGTCCTTACCATTCGATCCACAGAGATGCCATTTCTAATCAAAACAATCAATCCAAGACCTTCCAACTGGACTCCCATTACCAAACAGGGCAGCTTCAGGACCCTTCGAGCTATTGAGCTAGCTATCAGAGAGCAGATGGACTTTAACACTTGTGAAGCGGCATGGTGAAACCTAACAGTTTGGCAGGATGAATGTGTGTGTGTTTCTGAGTGACACGCCACGCCACGGCAGGATGAATGGCAGGGCAGAAGAACCAGTAAAACGTGTTCACACTAATGGGCCAGGTCTGTAGGCTGGCGGGCGTGAGGTATGCGTCGGTGCGGGCCTGTGCTCTGAACCACGGCCAGGCCCATTTCACGGTGTCTGCCCGGGACTCCGGCACACTCACTCACCCAGATGTAGAGTTCCTGGTGGAAATAGGACGAATGGGATGTGAGGTGCAAGGAGCATCAAGGGGCTGTTGGAGAAATACTTTGCAGGACCGACTGTCCAGGAACAGGAGACAGGAAACAGTTGATCTCCTGATGTGAAGCAAGGGTCATTGGGGAAACATTCTGGAGCAGAGAATCCAGGATACGGCACAGGGGGCGGTGGAGCCTTTAAATCAGTTGATTCCATCACTCCATCACCAACGGACACATCGTTTCTCAGTGGAGGGTCGTATTAGAGCACAAGGCCTCTGTTTTTTTTCCAGATACACACTGACTAAAGGAAGAGATAATATGAGGGTTAATGCCTGGACAATTTTCCACACAGTAAATACAAGTACATTTCAACAGCTTGGACCATTTAAAAATGTTATTAATGAGAAAGTAACCATTTTCCATCAATTGTAACTGTTTCCTTTAAGATCCTACAACAGAGCAGAGACATCTTGAAAAGGTTATTTCTGCTTTCTGTCCACCAGAATGTTGAGTATACAGCATGTCCTGTTGTTGAGTGTGTGCTTTAATCCCAGTTGAACTTTCTTTACAGATTGTGTTTTGTTGTTCAGAATCATAACTCAGATTTTCTCTAATATCCCTTGACAGTAGATGTTCTACCCATTTCAACTGCTGTGAGTCAGAATCATTTTATTTACGATTTACTATGTTTTTATATCCAAAAGATGTGTTATTGTTCCTCAGATAGAAGATCTTGTAATATGCCTGTAAAAGCATTTTTAATCAAAGTATGGCGGTTTATTGCACTTTGGCCCTGCAAGCTTTCAGAAATGAAAACATATTGAAACACCATTTTACCAGTATTATAATTGTCTTTGATTTGTCTAGAAATAATATCTGATGATGGTGGCGACCGTACTATTCATGAATGTCTATATTTTTGTCATTTTCTAAGACAGCCATTGACAAATATAATTTACATCACGTCATTAAGCATCCATTTTAGTTGAAAATGTAATATCACACAATTAATGTATAACACATTTCTTATACATTTGTACATGGATATTATTTAAATTATTTTCAAGGTTTTCCTAATATTAATAATTCAACACAACGCCTGAGTGTATAAACTTGCCTTGGTGACAGCTGAAACATGTATTTATCATAAAAAACAAGATATTTCCACACAACATTTTTGTGAGATGATGATAAAAACCATATGATTTCCTTATCGAAAACTAAACAATCAATGTAAATTATACATAATATACTCATTTACCACAAAAATATGGGTGTGTTGGAAACAAAAAGGTGTGGTGGAAATGACATCAATGTAAAAAAAAACGTATGAAAACAATATTTTATTGCAAACATTTTGAACAACAATCATTGTTAAACATTTAATTCATTTAAGATGAAGTAATATTCCAAAAGTAGCCGATGGGCAGAGCTCAAGGAAGTAGGCCAGTGTTTTTGAGAGATGGGCCCAGATTGCAGAGGGGTCAGCCACATAGTGATTAAAGTGAAACTGTATAATTTGTGGTATATCCAACACAGGTCTGGAGGGTCACCTGCTTGTGAGAATCATCAAAGTGAACTGCCTGGATTTCACTGGTGTATTTACACAGGTAGTTCTCTCAGGGGTGTAACTTTGGTTTTAGAACTGGAGGGGACATAATTATTATAAAAAAATGTATCCAGTCGGATAAACAGTCCAAACAGCCTACCCGACCACTCAAAAGCGTCCACATGGTCCTAAAGCACACCATTGCCTCGTTTTGTATCACATTCCAATGATAAAACTGGGGTTGACAAAGTTTCGCCCCTGAGCTCTCAGCAAAGTCATTTAGCAAGATGATCTCCTCTTTCCACAGATTCTCTTTTAATTCTCTCAGTTTGGAGTATTGGTGTTGAATGTTGTACATGTGTTTCCCCAACTTCTCTTTTAATCTTTTGGAGAAGTCCTCCAGTAGAATCTGCAGTGTGCCACACATCTTTAATTTGACTGTCTAATGTAAAATAAATGGTGCGAAGCTAACATCTGTGGGATTATGAGCCCATCTCTGGGCCCATCTCTGGGCCAATCTCTGGGCCCATCTCTGGGCCCATCTCTCCTGGTTTCCTCTATGTTTTTCCTTCTATCTCTTCCACTCAAACCACCATACCTGCTTACCAGCATCAAAGTCAGATGTTTAATCTCTTTTGCTTGGCAAAGGGAACACTCCGTGTACATGCACACTTTCTTCAGGTTCTCACAGCACAAAGACTCAATAAGGTTCTCAATGTTGCTGGAGCTGATCGCTTTGTGATACTGCAGTTTGTCTGCCATGAACTTAAGGTTGGCGTGGGTTTTGCACAGGCATGTGTCCTTATCTTGGACTGTTAGCTTGTCAACCCGAAGAGGATGTCTTTTGCAGAATTCATAGTGGGATATTTTAATCTCAGTGTTCCCTCTAAACTTCTGCTAAAGGTTTTTTCGTCGTCGGATGAGGAAGAGTAGTCGGACCAAACCGCAGCGTGGCAAGTGTTCATGTTTTTTATTGAACTAAACACTTAACAAGAGTTCAAAATAACAAGAGAATAAATGAAACCGAAACAGTCCTGTAAGGTGCAAACACTAAACAGAAAATAACTACCCACAAAACCCATGTGGGAAAAAGCTACCTAAGTATGGTTCCCAATCAGAGACAACAATAGACAGCTGTTCCTGATTGAGAACCACACCCGGCCAAAACAACGAAATACAAAACCTAGAAAAAGGACATACCCTGACCAAACCAAAACAGAGACATAAAAAGCTCTCTACGGTCAGGGCGTGACAGTTGTTGCTCTACTGTTGACATCTTGTTCATATAATCTAGTGATTTTCTCTTCTGTGGCTGTGCTAATTATGTTACACTGCTATTTCCTGGAGTATTGAAGACTTGTTGGCCTGTTTTCATTTGCCATCGCTTTTGCTTTGGGGAATCTTGTTTCTCCATTTTTCTTCATTAGTTGATCATACCTTATTTTGTATTTCTCAGCTTTCCGTAAGGCTTTATCTAGTTTGAAATGTGTCATGCAAAGATCTCTGTATGTTTTAGAATGACCTCTTCCAACCTTTTTCCTTCCAACAAGTATTCAACTTCTCATTCCTGTTGCAGATGATGGGGAAGTGGTATCAGGGTGTGCATCAGGGGCAGGTAAGTTAGGGGCAGGTATGTTAGCCTCATGTTCTGGCTGCAGGTCATCTGGTGACTAAGGTGGTGTGTTGCCTGATAGGTAGGTCTGCATTGTAACTGTTCTCTTTAAAGTCTGTATTCTATTCTGTTGGTTACAATTCCATTTCTTTCTCTTGCTTCTTGGTTCTCACTTTGTAAGCTCAGAGATAGAGTTCACTTCTGCCTTCTCTTTTTTCTTTAAGTATCTCTCCCTGTCTTTTTGAAGATGTTCCTCGTATTGTATAGGATAATTTCTTTAATTTTGTTTTGATGTCTGTGACCTCTGTGCTGTTTTATGTGGCATCTTGTAAAAACAAATAAAAATATTACATACGTTTTCCAATTGTGCACACCATGGAGCTTTCCAAAGCTTTCCAAACATTACATCCACTTGTCAATTTCAGTAGATCAAATTATGAATCAGCCAGTAGGAGTCATAAAATACTTCAGAATCCAGAAGTTCTTTAGCTGTACAGAGAAGAGTCTCAATAGACCAGGACCCAATCATATTCCTTCATACTCCTTCATCTTCCACCATGTCTCTTGGTGTTCCTTTCCTCTGGTTTTTGTACCTGTGAAGAAATACAGCAGGCTTGTTTTACAACTATTAATGGTAAATCTGAGGGACTGAGTACCAATCAAATCAGGAAGCAGAAAGGGCTTCCAAGGATGGGAAAAGACCCTATAAATGACAAATATCAATGTAGGGAAAATGAATGTACAAAGAAACACTAAGTTATTGTATCGTGAAGTCCATAAATCTATCAGAAAGGGCAAAGGGCTCTTCACCTGGCATTAATCATGCTGAGAGGACAGAGAGAGGCAGCACAACAAGCCAGTGAAACCAGGGCATGGGACAGCAGAGTAGCCATTTCTTCTTCTCCCCTCTGATCTATGTTTCCCAGACCGAGGACTACACACATCTGTCTTCTATGTTATTTCCCAGAATACATGTATTTCACAGCACAGGAACATCGGTCGGTCACAGGGATTTTGCTCTGCAGTCACACGTTAAATCAAGATGTGACTTTTCCATTTCCTCCTGGCTATGGAGAGAGAAAGAGGGAGAGAGAGAGAGAGAGAGAGAATGCGAGTCAGACGAGAGTAAGAGAGAGAGAGAGGGAGCGAGTCAGATGAGAGTAAGAGAGAGAGAGAAAGAGAGAGAGAGGGAGCGAGTCAGACGAGAGTAAGAGAGAGAGAAAGAGAGAGAGAGAGAGAGAGAGAGAGAGAGAGAGAGAGAGAGAGAGAGAGAGAGAGAGAGAGAGAGAGAGAGTGAGTGAGCCCGAGAGAAAGAGGGAGAGAGAGATTCTTCTATGAGTCTAATTCAGAATGTTGTTCATGGACAATTTCCTCACTCTTAAATTCCGTGACGAGTTCCATTAAAAAGTAAATTGAAGTTGAGTATTGTTTGTCCTCTGTGATAGTGCTTTGATTGTCTGGTCCTGTTTAAATCATTCCATTACTGCTGGGGGTTTCCGTCAGTGTAATGCTGATGGGATTTACTGTAACATTGGCTGGAAATAAATCTAGCCAGACGCTGTGCTGTGCTCTCTCTGTCAGGGATACTCCACATCATCAAATAAACCTTATTTTTAAAAGTATAAACTGAGCTCTTCTCTCCCCTCCCAAGCTGTTACTGCAGTAAACACATGGGTCCATGGAATTACCAACAGCCCTGGTGTGGTGTGAGAGTGTTTGCTTATTTACCGCCCTCTGTCTGGGGACTTCCTGGTAAAGCAGTGTTGTTCACGTTTAATCTGACTGAACACCGGCTTTATGGGACATGATTCATGCTGTTCAAATAAGAGCCCCCCCACCTCCACCACACGCACACACACTTTCTCAACCCCCATTAAAAAAATCTGTGCACACAACGCATTTCTAAACAGATCCCAGAACCTCAGTGGATGGCTTTTTATCCCCGGTGCCTTGCACACGTCTGCATGTCTAGCCTGCTTTGATTTGCTCTTAAGGAGGTGTAAACCAACCCAATTACAGCTGGTCTATTGCTATGAGAAGAGAGTAGAGGAGAGAAGTAGGAGAGGAGAGAAGGAGGAGAGGAGAGGGGAGGAGACACTTTCTCTCTGCAGAATGAATAAACCTCTTAGCATGTATTGGCTAACAGTGATGCTTACGTGACAGGGGAGCATAAATGCAGTACAGATGTAGGATCTTAATTTGAGCCAGTTTGCTACAGCAGGAAAATAATCCTTCAGCAATAGGAAATGTGAATTATTTCGTGAATTTATAATTTTTGGTTAGGCCAAATCAAGACTGACACTAGAAGTTTGCATTTCCTGCTGCGCAGGAGAATTCTCAGCAACAAAAGAGTGATTAAATTAAGATCCTATAGCTGTATGAAGGCGTGCAGGTGGGTGTTAGGCTCAGGAAAAGGGCGCCGGCTCCTATCAGCTCTGTAATCCATTATTTATCTGCCATACAAATGATGCACCTTGCTCCCCATTGTTCTGGCTGGCTGCACTATTGAAACAGTGGTTGGTTCCTGTTTTCTGCGTTGCACCAGGGAAGAGGAGTGGCACACCAGAAGACAAAAGCCTGTGGAGATGGATGCCAAAGCAGACCAGACCAGACAATAATGATCCAGCCAATCCGTTGAAGCAGGAGCTATAGAACCGTACAACACTGACGTTCCCAGAACGGAAGCCTCTGGGAATTCTGTTTAAGGGATCATCTGCTAATCAGATAGAATCACTTTATTCATTCAGAGGTCCTGATAAAGGTAGGCCATCCATCTGAACATTCAGATGGCTCAAAGACTTCAGAACATTATTATCCAAGATATGAAAAGGATTCAAATGCTTTAGCATGTAACTATTTCCTAATAGAACTGCAGAAGGTTAGCTACAATGATTTGGATTTGGATGACATGTTACAGGTGTGCTTGGTGTGCAAAACCACACATCAGGCTTTAGACTAACTATAGAGTATGACAGTGATATATCATATGGTTATAGTATGTGACGTATCAAATCAAAGTTTATTAGTCACGTGCGCCGAATACAACAGGTGAAATGCTTACTTACAGGCTCAAACCAATGGTGAGGGGGGAAAAAGGTATGTGTGTGTGTGTGTGTAGGTAAGTAAAGAAATAAAACAACAGTAAAAAGACATTTAAAAATAAAGTAGCAAGGCTATATACAGACACTTGTTAGTCAGGCCTATTGAGATAGTATGTACATATAGGTATCGTTAAAGTGACGATGCATACAGTGGGGTGAACAAGTATTTGATACACTGCCGATATTGCAGGTTTTCCTACTTACAAAGCATGTAGAGGTCTGTAATTTTTATAATAGGTACACTTCGATTGTGAGAGACGGAATCTAAAACAAAAATCCAGAAAATCACATTGTATGATTTTTAAGTAATTCATTTGCATTTTATTGCATGACAAAAGAATTTGATACATCAGAAAAGCAGAACTTAATATTTGGTACAGATACCTTTGTTTGCAATTACAGAGATCATACGTTTCCTGTAGTTCTTGACCAGGTTTGCACATACTGCAGCAGGGATTTTGGCCCACTCCTCCATACAGACCTTCTCCAGATTCTTCAGGTTGCGGGGCTGTCACTGGGCAATACGGACTTTCAGCATTTGAGGATCTCAGGACCCATGCCAAATCTTTTTGGTTTCCTGAGGGGGAATAGGCTTTGTCGTGCCCTGTCTTGGTGTGTTTGGACCAATCTAGTTTGTTGTTGATGTGGACACCAAGGAATTTGAAGCTCTCAACCTGCTCCACTACAGCCCCGTCGATGAGAATGGGGACGTGCTCGGTGCTCCTTTTGCTGTAGTCCACAATCATCTCCTTAGTCTTGGTTACGTTGAGGGATAGGTTGTTATTCTGGCACCACCCGGCCAGGTCTCTGACCTCCTCCCTATAGGCTGTCTCGTCGTTGTCAGTGATCAGGCCTACCACTGTTGTGTCATCAGCACACTTAATGATGGTGTTGGAGTCGTGCCGGGCCATGCAGTCGTGGGTGAACAGGGAATACAGGAGGGGACTGAGCACACACCCCTGGAGAGCTCCAGTGTTGAGGATCAGCGTGGCAGATGTGTTGCTACCTACCCTCACCACCTGGGGGAGGCCTGTCAGGAAGTCCAGGATCCAGTTGCAGAGGGAGGTGTTTAGTCCCAGGATCCTTAGCTTGGTGATGAGCTTTGAAGGTACTATGGTGTTGAACGCTGAGCTGTAGTCAATGAACAGCATTCTCACATAGGTGTTCCTTTTGTCCAGGTGGGAAAGGGCAGTGTGGAGTGCAATAGAGATTGCATCATCTGTGGATCTGTTTGGGCGGGATTCAAATTGGAGTGGGTCTAGGGTTTCTGGGATAATGGTGTTGATGTGAGCCACTACCAGCCTTTCATGGCTACGGACGTGAGTGCTACGGGTCTGTAGTCATTTAGGCAGGTTGCCTTTGTGTTCTTGGGCACAGGGACTATGGTGGTCTGCTTGAAGCACTGTGTTGTGCTGTTTGACTAAAGGAATTGCATGTCTCATGCACTTCACTAGAGAGCGTTCGGAAGGTATTCAGACCACTTCCCTTTGTCCACATTTTGTTACGTTACAGCCTTATTCTAAAATGAATTAAAATAAAATAAAAACATCCTCATCAATCCACACACAATACCCCATAATGACAAAGTGAATATAGGTTTTAATGAATTTTTTAAAATAAAAACACATAAGGCCCGCGACTGGCACAGTGGTCTAAGGCACTGCATCGCAGTGCTAGCTGTGCCACTAGAGATTCTGGGTTTGAGTCCAGGCTCTGTCTCAGCCGGCCATGACCGGGAGACCCGTTAGGCGGCGAACAACTGGCCCAGTGTTGTCCATGTTAGCGGAGGGTTTGGGCAGCTGGGTTGTCCTTGTCCCATCACGCTCTAGCGACATCTTGTGGCAGCCGAGTGCATGCACGCTGACTTCGGTGTGGTGTTTCCTCTGATTTGCTCTCTGCATTGCTCTCAACCTTTTCCTCTCCCGAGTCCGAGTTTCAGCGATGGAACAAGACTGTAACTACAAATTGGAGAGAAAAAAGGGTTAAAAAGTACCCAAAAAACATACTACGATATTTTTTTAGAAATACCTTTTGTACCCTTCAAATGTCTGCAGCATTGAAGGTCTCCAAGAACACAGTGGCCTCCATTGTTATTAAATGGAAGAAATTTGGACCAACAAGACTCTTCCTAGAGCTGGCCTCCCAGCCAAACTGAGCAATCAGGGCCTTGGTCAGGGAAGTGAACAAGAACCCGATGGTCACTCTGACAGAACTCCAGAGTTCCTCTGTGGAGATGGGAGAACTTTCCAGAAGGACAACCATTTCGTCACCACTCCACCAATCTTCCACCTTTCTGGTAGAATGGCCAGACGGAAGCCACTTCTCAGTAAAAGGCACATGACAGCCCGCTTGGAGTTTGCCAAAAGGCACCTAAAAGATTCTCAGACCATGAGAAACAAGATTCTCTGGTCTGATGAAACCAAGATGGAATTCTTTGGCCTGAATGCCAAATATCACGTCTGGAGGAAACCTAGCACCATCCCTACGGTGAAGCATGGAGGTGGCAGCATCATGCTGTGGGGATGTTTTTCAGCGGCAGGGACTGGGAGACATGTCAGGATCGTGGGAAAGATGAACGGAGCAAAGTACAGAGAAATCCTTGATGAAAACCTGTTTCAAAGCACTCAGGATCTCAGACTGTGGTGAAGGTTCACCTTCCAACAGAACAATGACCCTAAGCACACAGCCAATGATGTAATCACTGTTAAAGGTGCTTCAAGAAAGTACTGAGTGAAGGGTCTGAATACTTATGTAAATGTCATATTTCAGTTTTCATGTGTTATAAATTAGCAGACATTTCTAAAAACTTGGCTTTGATTTGTCATTATGTGGTATTGTGTGTAGATTGATTGGGGGAAAAATAAATGTAATACATTTTAGAATGAGGCTGTAACATAACAAAATGTGGAAAAAATCAAGGGGTCTGAATTCTTTATGTATCAGAAGCCATGATCCATCTTGTATTCCATTTGGCTTGGAGCCAACCCATATCCCCGTAGGCTTTTGTGGTAATTACATAAATACCCTCATTCATCATTTCCTTACAGTGAACACCATAACATGGATTAACACTGGCACAGTGTTTTTACATTTTTGTCAAAGACATGCATATCAAATCCATACGATCCATTCGGTCTTTCCATGTTAATAAGGACTGGGTATGATCTAAAATACACCTGACAATCTGCATTTGTTATTCCAAATACTTTTATAAATGGATAACATGTATAAATGGATGCAATTTATTTGTTTAAATTTGGAATGAAAGAATGTTGAATGTCCAATAAGATGACATTTGGAAATAAGAAAAGGAGTTGGCACTAAGGTCCAGAGGAGCTCCTTAAACAAAATAAACAAAAACATTATAGTGAATGTGAATAATACAGAGCTGCCCTTTACAGTTTGTTTTCTATTTCATCATCTTTAATTTTCTCAAATAGAGCTTGAACCCATTATAATACACTAATACTGCTGTTCTGTAGCTATTTTGTCTAAAACCCAGAAATAATTTAGGCCTGGATTCAATCAGGCCGTCAAATCAGTGAGCAGCAGGTGTTGCCATCATTGTCACACATCCACACCTGCCCTATTCGCGTTACAGGTTCAGAACAAGGCAACAGTAAATATGTCATCCTCCACAAATGATGGAGCACCTACCTTAGGCCAATCAGTGTAATTTTGTAAATTACAGCAAGATGCATCATTCAGTTCATCAAATATTGCATCTGACTAACGTACGTACAGTTGATTACTAAAGTATTATTCATGGGTCCCTGAGGCAAATTTGTACAGAATTTCATGACTTTAGGTCCAACGGGGTGAGGGGCATGATCTTGCTCTTGTTATAGTGCCACCATCTGGCCGATCAGTGCTGGCCAAAATCGGGCCAGTGCTGTCTGATATATCGCACATGACTAATATATACTATATAAACAAAGGTATGGGGATATCCCTTCAAAGTAGTGGATTTGGCTATTTCAGCCATACCCGTTGCTGACAGGTGTATAAAATCGAGCACACACCCATGCGATCTCCATATATCCATCTCCATATACAAACATTGGCAGCAGAATGGCCTTACTGAAGAGCTCAGTGACTTTCAATGTGGCACTGTCATTGGATGCCACTTTTCCAACAAGTCAGTTTGTCAAATTTCTGCCCTGCTAGAGCTGCCCCGATCAGTTGTAAGTGCCAAGCGTTGGCTGGAGTGGTGTAAAGCTAGCCGCCATTGGATTCTGGAGCAGTGGAAACACGTTCTCTGGAGGGATGAATCACACTTCACCATCTAACAGTCCGACGGACGAATCTGGGTTTGGTGGATGCCAGAAGAATGCTACCTGCCCCAATGCATAGTGCGAACTGTAAAGTTTGGTGGAGGAGGAATGATGGTTTGGGCTAGGCCCATTAGTTCCAGTGAAGGGAAATCTTAACTCTACAGCATACAATGACATTCTATACTATTCGGTGCTTCTAACTGTGGCTACAGTTTGGGGAAGGCCTTTTCCTGTTTCCGCATGAAAATCCCCCCAGTGCACAAAGCGAGGTCCATACGGAAATGGTTGGTCGAGATCGGTGTGGAAGAACATGACTGGCCTGCACAGAGACCCGACCTCAACCATGTTGAACACCTTTGGGATGAATTGGAAAGCCGACTGTGAGCCAGGCCTAATCGCCCAAAATCAGTGCCCGACCTCACTTATGCTCTTGTGGCTGAATGGAAGCAAGTACTCGCAGCAATGTTTCAACATCTAGTGGAAAGCCCTCCCATAAGAGTAGAGTCTGTTAACTCCATATTACAGTTGTTTTACTTTTTCAAAAGTCTTCACACAGTTCTCCTAACCAACTTTCAGTTTGGCACAGCAGTTAATTTCACATCCAAAATGCACAAACACTACCAAAACACTTCATACATGTCTCAAATCAACTCATTCTTCCATAACACTAGCAAAGGTTTGTCACCCAACAAGCACACTTTGTCACTCATAAAACAATGACCTAAAAAACACTAACAACAGGTAGCATTACACAATGTTTGACACCTCTCTACCCGTTAGAATTCATTGCAGTATATGTTACAGGAATGAATCAGACATGATGCAATATGCTTCAATATGTTTTATGTCATTTTTTTGGCATTGAGTGATTTCAAAATACAATATTCTGTATATATACCATCTACCGATACAGGTACAGGAGCAATGCTAGTCAATCCTGTCTTCTGCAGGAAGATGATGTTGTTTCAGGACTCTAGAAATAGTTGTTATGCTTACATTGTGAACATTTCCATATGTAATGTTGTCTACCAACCCTCTGTCCCGAATCTCTGTGAGTTTTATGGCATTGTTTCTGATGACCATATCAACGATTGCAGTTTCCTGCAGAGCAGTGAAAATCCTACCTCTCCCGCCTGTAGGAGGTAACCATTGGGTCCTAAGCAGAAATACAAAAGAATTACACATAAGTGGGTTTGGAGTCTTTGCTCAATTTATTTCTGTCTTGTGCAGTTCAGTCAGATGCACTTGCGGACTGCACATCTTAAATTTGTCACATTAGATGCCACTGTTAAGTGTTGCAGATTTGGCTGCACTCTCAGACCAGCCTCTCTCATTGATAGGCCATGATTTATTACATTATCAATTATACTAGCCCTAATCTCATCTGAGACTACATCTCTTGATCTTCTTCTCAGTCTTCTTCCACCACACATACGTACTCCTCTCCCTCTCCCAGCCACTCTTCTTCCTCTGTCAGCCACTTCTCTATCTCTGGATGGGTCCATGTTTACATTACAGTACAGCATTATTCCTAAAATGTCCCCTTTTGTATAGATGGTAATGAAATTGAAAGACTAACATCTGGGTAGATGTTCAGCTACAATGGGAATCAGCTGTGGTTGGTCTAGTTGTTTTGATAGTATTTCATTTTTTAGATTTGGAATATATTTCAATACGGATTTACTGTAGAAATGTAGCAAATTGCTATCTTATTCAATTTTGTGTTATGTTAGGTTTTGAACTTTAAAAGAGTTTATAAACATGTGTAAATTGGCCTGTAGGTAAATAGAGTTTTGGTGGTGGTTGTGTCTGAGTTAGAAAATAATTCATGAAATTTGAAAGATGTAATCATTGAATGCATTTTGTGCCAAAGCATTGAAAAATGATCCACAGTTTAGCCCACATAGACTGCTGTTGTGCTCACTGTGTGAAGAGTTTTGAAAAAGTGACCTAAGTATTTGAGAATTTGTTATTTATTTTTATTTGACCTTTATTTAACTAGGCAAGTCAGTTAAGAACAAATTTTTGGGTCCTAGTAATTTTTCAAAACTGTAATGTCCATGATTTTGGAATGAGATGTTCAATGAGCAGGTGTCCACTTACTTTTGGTCATATAGTGTACGAACATACTAACATACTAACGTCCCGGAGACAGATTCGCAGTCACCTCCCCGATTGAATCTTGGGGGACAACGAGAAAGTGTAGGCTATATACAAATAATGAATCTAAAATGTAAAAATCATGAAACTAAATAATAATTCCAAGTTGGCAAACTCACATTCCAGTGTTCCAACTTGGAAAAAAGGCTACATGGAATTTCTGTTAATGTGACTTTAAGTATAATGCCAGAAGCCGCTTGTGGACTTGACAGCACTAATGCAGTTCCACCTCTGACACCGCCAAAACAACCACTATGCGGATGTCGGCTAAATCGGATTGAATAGAGCCCTTAGCCTGCTTGTCTTCTGTAGCATAATAAAGCTGTTGTCTCTGTTTAGCGCGGATCTGACTGGCTGTGCTGCTCTTTCAAAGTGAGATGGATGAGGCAGTGCCCAAACTGCTGAGGGGTGAAGATTATTAGGCCCACATTAAAGGCCTACACTTTACCATTATACACACAATGTCGAGGGGTGGAATTCATTCCCCAAATAAAATAGCCTAAAGCCTATATAGAACCATAGTAATGACAAAATACACAAGACTAAAACTTTTAAGGGATGGATATACATTTACAGAATGGGTAGTAGGAGGAAAATGGTGGAGGGTCATGCTTTTTCCATTTCAGTCAAGGGGTGGGTTTAGTATTTTTTTTTTAAATCAATCACAGGAGAGGGTCAGGGAATTTGTAATTGATGAAATGTCAGTATTTCTCAGTGTTTTAGAGTTAGTTGCTTATTAGGTTATATATCAATGTGTGCCCGATGTCTCTCCTCATCTCTATTCTATGCTGGGTACACAATATCAAGTGCACCTATAGGCTATTTAGGTTGGTCTCAATCAAATGATCCACAGCCTATAGGCTACAAAGTGCATGCACGGAAAAGCACAGAGCAAAGTTGTATTTGTTTGTTACTCTATCACTGTTACTCTAACTTCCGCAACGCATACAAAGCCCTCCTTCGCCCTCCCTTCGGAAAATCTGTCCACGACTCCATTTTGTTGCTCCTAGCCTATAGACAGAAACTAAAACAGGAAAACGCCCACAACAACATTTATGTATATGCAGATTCAGTGAGCGAGTTGATTAGCAAGTGCATCAGTGATGTTGTACCCACGGCGAACATTACAACCTTCCCCAACCAGAAACCGTGGATTGATGGCAGCAATCGCGCAAAACTGAAAGCGCAAACCACTACTTTTAATCAGGGCAAGACAACCGGAAACATGACCAAATACAAACAGTTTAGCTATTACCTCCGCAAGGCAATCAAACAAGATAGGCGTGAGTATAGAGAGAAAGTAGAGTCGCAATTCAACAGCTCAGGCATGAGAGGTATGTGCCAGGGTCTACAGTTAATCAAGGACTGCAAAAAGAAAACCAGCCCATCGCAGACCCCGATGTCTTGCTCCCAGACAAACTAAACAACTTCTTTGCTCGCTTTGAGGACAATACAGTGCCACCGACACGGCCCGCTACCAAAACCTGTGGGCTCTCCTTCACCACAGCCAACGTTAGTAAAAATTTTTAATTTGTTAACCCTCGCAAGGCTGCCGGCCCAGACGGCATCCCTAGCTGTGTCCTCAGAGCGCGCGCAGACCAGCTGGCAGGTGTGTTTATGGACATATTCAATCAATCCCTATCCCAGTCTGCTGTTCTCACATGCTTCAAGAGGTCCACCATTGTTCCTGTTTCCAAGAAAGCTAAGGTAACTGAGCTAAATTACTATCGCCACGTAGCACTCACTTCCATCATCATGAAGTGCTTTGAGAGACTAGTCAAGGATCATATCACCTCCACTCTACCTGACAACCTAGGCCCACTCCAATTTCCTTACTGCCCCAATAGGTCCACAGACGACGCAATCACAATCACACTGCACACTGCCCTAACCCATCTGGACAGGAGGAATACCTATGTAAGAATGCTGTTCATCGACTACAGCTCAGCATTTAACACCACAGTACCCTCCAAACTCGTCATTAAGCTCAAGACCCTGGGTCTCGACCCCGCCCTGTGCAACTGGGTCCTGGACTTTCTGACGGGACGCCCCCAGGTGGTGAAGGTAGGAAACAACATCTCCTCCTCGCTGACCCTCCACAGTGGGGCCCCACAAGGGTGAGTTCTCAGCCCTCTCCTATACTCCCTGTTCACCCATGATGGTTGGTCATGCAGGCCTCCAACTCAATCATCAAGTTTGCAGACAACACTACAGTGGTAGGCTTGATTACCAACAACGACGAGATGGCCTACAGGGAGGAGGTGAGGGCACTCGGAGGGTGGTGTCAGGAAAATAACCTCACACTCAACGTTAACAAAACAAAGGAAATGATCGTGGACTTCAGGAAACAGCAGAGGGAGCACCCCCGTATCCACATCGACGGGACAGTAGTGGAGAAGATGGAAAATGTCAAGTTCTTCGGCGTACTCATCACAGACAAACTGAAATGGTACACCCACACAGACAGCGTGGTGAAGAAGGCGCTTCTATCTCAAGGCCATCAGACTGTTAAACAGCCATCACTAACATTGAGTGGCTGCTGCCATACACTGAATCAAATCTCTAGCCACTTTAATAATACAAATTTTGATGAAATAAATGTATCACTAGTCACTTTAAAAAATACCACTTTATATAAAGTTTACATACACTACATTACTCAACTCATATGTATATATTGTACTGTATACCATCTGCTGCATCTTGCCTATGCTGTTCGGCCATCACTCATCCATATATTTATATGTACATATTCTTATTCATTCCTTTGTTGTTGTGAAATTGTTAGATAACTTGTTAGATATTACTGTATGGTCGGAAACTAGAAGCACAAGCATTTCGTTACACTCGCATTAACATCTGCTAATCATGTGTAAGTGACCAATAAAATTTGATTTGATTTGATTATTTCTACGATAGCTCAATGAAATCAAATGTTATTAGTCACATGCGCCGAATACAACAGGTATAGGTAACAGACCTTACAGTGAAATGCTTACTTACGAGCCCCTAACCAACAATGCAGTTTCAAAAATATACAGATAAGAATAAGAGATAAAAGTAACAAGTAATTAAAGAGCAGAGCTAAAAAAATAACAATATCTACAGGGGTGTGCCAGTACAGAGTCAATGTGCGGGGGCCCCGGTTAGTTGAGGTAGTATGTACATGTAGTTGGGTTACGTAGAACGTCTGCCTTCTGCTCCGGCGCCATCTTACACTATAGATAGCTGCTGGGATGGTGTAAATAAAACTAGGCTGCATTACACACTGCAATAGATATTCCAGCCCTGAGCCCTAGCCTGCTCTGCTCTTGCTGATCAAAAGCTCCTCCCGAACTGCCACTGTAAGCATGACTATGTTCTATTCAGTCTGAGAAGGAGAGTGTGAAGACGAGGAGGACCAGAGTTCAAATTTGATAGCTTGCTACTACTATAATTTATTTGAATGAAAACAATGTTTCTTGGCCGTGATGTATTTATCATAGTTGTTGACCGCACAATAAGCCACATTCGAGTAACTTGCATTGCGGTGCTGAAACTTGAAGCAGCAGTTGCGGCACAATCAATTGGAAATTGACAACTCATGAAAGCAGGCAAATTTGAGTAGGGATAATTAATTTAAACTGTCTTCATTTGAATTAGTCTTTACTAACAACAAGATGGCTTTTTGTGGGAGCCTATTTCTTCCTATTTGTGAAATAAGAGGTAGGCCTACCTGTTTGACAGAAGAAACGAGGCTGTAGCTTGCTATATCCATAGATTTGTATGTTAATTCCTCCACCCACCATGCACTCTTTAAATATCCTACCTCTGTGTCAGTGAAGGGCTGGTAAGTTAAACCAGGACTCAAATTGAGGGAGTATGAGAGGGTATGCCATAGGCCTACCTTTTATTAAAGAAAATGGCTAAAAGAACAGGTCTACTCCTTGTTAGCTTAAGATTTTGAAGACAATTAAACAGATCTGATTATGTAAAGTGATCTATAAGTTGTAAAATACCAGGGAAAGACGTGACTGATGCATATGGAGACATCATTGTTAGTTTCTTTGACATCCAGAGGCTGAGCTACAACCTTTTATAGCCGAGGAGACAAAAAATAGACTGCTTGGGAAGTAATCTAATTCTCACACTATCAATTGATTAAGTTATCCATATTCTGTAAAATAGAAGATGTTTTAACCCAGACATCTTTTAGGGAAACACTAGCGACCTCCTCTCGTTGGGTTAACCCACGGAAGAAGAGTAGCCTGCAGTTAAAGCTTAAATTGTTCTGCGTCTGTAGGCCTGTCTGGTGTGGAAAGGTATGCCTAACTTTTGTAATTAATTATATGCAAACATGGACAGTTTCATTGCAAACAAGACACTGATTTGGCATTGGAGAAATATGATAAGATGAGCACGTAGGCCTATATCTCTGTCCATTCTTTGCCTGTATTTTCAGTCATTTGTGTGGTATTTTACAAAATCATGCTAATATGTAAAATGATGTAAAATTGCATGAAATATTTATAAAGGCTGTTTCGTCTCGGACCTGCAAATACGATGATAGATTCATGCAATGCTTTTAGTGTAAAGGAGATCTTTCCACCCCTACTCTTGTCTTAATGGTCTGTGAACCCACAACCTTCTGGCCCGCAGCTCTGTGCTCCATCAAAATTCCTGCGTTGCCATTTAATTCTTACAGGGCGAAGAACATTTAATTTCAAAGAGGTACAATTTTCTCAATGTAACCTTTACTGTCAATAACGTTCACTCCCTTAATAAATGTAGGAGTAGTTTTGTCTTTGGAAACGTAAATGTTGTTAAAGGTTTCATGGAAGATTAAATGTAGCAAGTTCGAGATTAAGCGAAATGTGTATAACACTTTTTTGGGCATTGGATATGGGTCCATCTTAAATGGAGGCTTTCAACGTAATGAAACAAACTACTTATTTTTCACTTCAATCTGGAACGTCATTGTTAATTTCTCTGCAGTCAGCGAATTAATATGTGTCGCTAATGTGCTTACTGTACATATTTGACTTAATGAATGAAACATCTTGGAGATATAGTAGTTGATTTTCTGCCATATCCAAGATTGCACCGTCTTCTCTGAACTGTGACTACCTCTATGCTTAGAGCTAAGTTATTTAGATGTTATCTATCAAATGTATTGCTGATTACGTTGTGTTATGATTCGGTGTGAATTCAACATGTCAGACTGCAAAAATCAACAAACTGAACAAACATGAAGACACATGCACCTCCACTCCATTTCTCTATTCTATAACACACTCACACACACACACACACACACACACACACACACACACACACACACACACACACACACACACACACACTCACACACAAGTCTGCACTAACGCACACACACAATGATTGTGGCAATTGGCTTGGAGACATATCTTGCTCAAGAAGATACACAACTAGGGATAACACCCTAATGTGCACAGAGTGACCAACTGATCTAAATGAGACTAGCAGCAGCTTACTCCCTCACCAAGTTAATTACCGTTATCAAACACTGTGGATTAAAAGAGATAAAAGACAGAAGAAAGAGAAAGTCATTTGACACTAATTTACAATCAGTGACAAAATGTCACAATGTCAACGTTGTTCTAAAACTTGTCCCTTTTCTAAAAGCCTCATTTGATACGTTCTAAATGTATGACGGCATTCCAGTGGAACAGTGAATGGAAAGCATGGGCCAGTTTTCTGGAAAAAACACCTCCTGACCTTTCGACTGTGGCGGTAATTGCTTATGCTAGACAAGGAGAGAATATAAGTCTCTTATGAGTCACTGCATTAGATATGGCCCTGGTGGTCTGGCTGAAGGGAGGAAGGTCTGGAGTGGGTTTGTGTGTGTGTTTGTGTGTGTGCGTGCATGCCGTGCATGTACTTCTCGAGCACTTAAACTGGCATGGTAGAAAACAGACAACCGTCTGTCTCTGGAGAGGATCTTTCTGATTCGCTCAAACCTTATTCAGCTGAAGGAAACAGATAATCTCAAGCAATAAATTCATCCTAATCGGCCACACAGCATGAACTGAAACCGTAGAACTGATAATGAAAATAAGCTCCTCATCATATCATATGTGTATAATGTGTTGTTGTTGTTTACATTTGCCTAGTTATGAGGTCATCACTAGAGCATCATGGGTAGGTCACACGAGCACTCTGAGGTACCACTGTGAACTAGCTAGTAATGGTAATGAACCACCAGACTTCGGCAAGTAAAGTTAAACCGTTTCCTTATCATTACACACATCCACATGGTGTCAGAAGCTAGAGGATTATGGCATAAGGACTCCGACACTTTGATCTCCTCGAATTTGACAAAAATATTGCCGATAACTGGCTGAAATTCAAGAGAGAATGGCAGGGATGCACAGGATAAATATAACACTTTAGTTTTTCAAGAAGGGGAGGACAAAGATAATCCACAGGTACTGATTAAGACATTTGAGGAAATATGCTTGCCATTAAAACATTTGATAATGGACAGGCATGTGTTTAACACAATTACAGTTTTTTCCAAATGCTTACACACAAAATCTTTTCATGTCACACGATTTTTCTCACTCAAAGTGCTAAACTACACACCAAATATCCAAAACCATAAGCTATTTCTCAGCCTTTGACTCCGTTGTCATATTGCATAAAACGCTTTTTTCAAAACACTACACACAATTCTCTACCTAAAACACAAAAATCTAACAGGAAGTGACACAACCAATCAAAATGCTACACTTATTCACCAGGTCACAAACACACTCCTCACATGTGCAAACACTAATAGCTTAATACCTCTTGAAGCTAGGGGGCACTATTTTTATGTTTGGAAAAATAACGTTCCCAAAGTAAACGGCCTATTTCTCAGAACCAGATGCTAGAATATGCATATAATTGACAGATTAGGATAGAAAATTCTCTAAAGTTTCCTGTCAAAAACTGTCAAAATATAAGAATTTGTTCTTAACTGACTTGCCTAGTAAAAAAAAAAAAAAAAAAAAAAAGGTAAACAGTTAATTTGATTGCTTTTCTGATTTTCGTGACCAAGCTTCCTGATGCTAAGAGTACATAATGATATGCTAAGCTATCGATAAACTTACACAAACGCTTGGATTGCTTTCGCTGTAAAGCCTCATTTCAAAATCTGAGACGACAGGTGGTTTAACAAAAAGCTATGCTGTGTTTTGCAATATTGCACTTGTGATTTCATGAATATGAATATGAATATTTTTTAGTAATATTATTTGACTGTTGCGCTATGCTATTCAGAAAATGATCCCGCGACAGGGATGGGTAGCGTCAAGAAGCTTGTGTAGTCAAATTAATCTATGATCGTATGCTATCCATTTGTTGTTTGTATGCTGTTCTTTGTATGACATTTTAATATTTGATTATTAACCAATGATATTAGGCCACTCTTGGCCATGATTACAGACACCTGTGTCTTTTGACACTATATAAACGAGTCATCCCGCAGTGTTTGTGATTATACCCTGATGAAGACAGCTTGGCTGTCGAAACGTTGTTAATTACATTTTTGCATCTGAGCTCCTAGAGTGTGTGGCTCTCTTTTATTTTCTAGCGTCAAGAAGTTAACTGATCACTAACCAATCACTGCTTTACTGTAGTATAGGCCTATAAATAGGTCAAAGGTCAGATGACCTGTTTTGAACAATGGATGCCAACAATGGACAGAGAGCAAGATGAGTAGGAGGGAGACGAAGAGGAAGAAAAGGACGAGGGCAAAGAAGAGAAGGAAGGAGAGCCATCTCTGATGAGATTAGGGCAACACTTGTTGATCATGTGATCAACCACGGTTTGACCACGAGAGAGGCGGCACTGAGAGTCCAGCCTAACTTGAGTCGTTTTACAGTGGCGTCCATAATTCGAACCTTCAGAAATGAGAACAGGTATGCAACTATCTAATGACTGTTTTAGCATGACAGTAATGTACTGTAAAATACGTATGACTGCATAGTATTGCATAAACATTTAACTCTAAGCCATCCATTTACTGCACTGCATTGAATGAATGAAGTTGGTTATCATGCTGTACTACATTTTTTTGTACATTGTTTACAGTTCCTATGCTGAACACATACTGTGTTTGAATTCTGTACAGAGTGGAAAGGCAAAGACATCATGGAGGACGAGGACACTTGTTTACAGATGTACAAGAGACTGCAATTATAAATATGGTTTTGGCCAACAATGCAATTAGGATTCGAGAGATAAGAGAGCATATCTTGAATAATGACACCATATTTAACAACATCAATGCTGTAAGACTGTCGACCATACAACGCATCCTCCAACGGCACGGAGTGACGATGAAACAACTTTACAAGGTGCCATTTGAGAGAAACTCTGACAGAGTCAAGAATATGCGACATGACTTTGTAGAGGTAGGTATGCAACACTACTTCCAGTACTTCAGACATACCATATTTACTCATCTGTATATTCTTTTGTCTGTTACAGTGAGTATTAGAGCTGGATGCCCATGTAATTCGCCATAAATTTATTGATGTGGATGAGGTTGGCTTCAACCTCACTAAAACCAGGTGCCGCGGAAGAAATGTAATAGGACAGAGGGCAATTACCTATGTCCCTGGACAGCGTGGGGGTAATATAACTATGTGTGCTGCCATCACTCAAAACGGGGTCCTCCATCACAATGCCACACTGGGTCCGTACAACACCGGCCATATGCTCACTTTTCTGGATGCAATTTACACAATGTTTGTCCCTGATCCAGATCAGGAGCCTGCTAGATTTGTGGTTTTATGGGACAATGTTAGTTTTCACCGGGCTGTTCTGGTCCAAAACTGGTTTGCCACCCATCCACAATTTGTAGTTTTATACCTACCCTCATATTCACCATTTCTAAATCCCAGAGGAATTCTTCTCAGCCTGGCGCTGGAAAGTGTATGATCGCCAACCCCAAGCCCGCATGCCGCTTCTCCAGGCAATGGAGGACGCATGTGGGGACATAGAGGTTGCCTCTGTCCAAGGTTGGATACGCCACGCTAGGAGATACTTCCCTCGATGTTTGGCAAGAGAAAACGTATCTTGTGATGTGGACGAAGTGTTGTGGCCAGACCCAGGCCGTAGAAGAGATGAAGTGTAGCTTAGCACTGGTGACTGGACCCCACACACACAATTGTGTTCTTTACTGTATTCTAAAGAATATACTTTTGGTTTACATATGTTTATGGTTTTGTTGTGTGCTACTGTAAACAACATTAATGTTTGGCCTAATAAATATTTTCTGTTTCTACATTGCATTGGTGTTTACAGTGTACTTGTTACCCCTCTCAGCAGATTACTTTCGCTGTAGAACATTGTATTGAAATGTAGATATAAGCCTATGAAAGACCAAAGAGCTTTAGATTTAGAACAACAGTGTTTACATGGTATATCCAAAAATGTACTATTATGAATGCAGTGTTTGCACTTCCAGAAGTGTGCCACTTGCCATGAAGGAAAAAGTGGTCAAGGAGTTGGACCAAATGGAAGGAATGGATGTCATTACGCCAGAAGGCCACAGAATGGGTCTCAGCCATGGTCGGAATGGGTCTCAGCCATGGTTGGAATGGTATTCAGCCATGGTCGGAATGGTACTCAGCCATGGTCGGAAAGGTACTTAGTGTCGTGTCTATACTATCATTAAATGAAGACTTAGTTTTTATCAAAGATTCTCTGTAATTAGTATTACACGATTAAACTGATTAATCATGTAACTGTAATTAACTAGGAGGTCGGGGCACCAAGGAAAATATTCAGATTACAAAGTTATAATTTCCTAATATAACTTTTACAGATGTTTTATATCTGATCAATTAGTCTTCGAATTAATGAATTATTTACTTTACCTCACATTAGTCTCATTCCAAACGTCGTAAATTGTTGGTTATCTGCACGAACCCAGTCTTCACTATGAGTCATCCATACATCAATTGTCTTAAATCATTTATTTACTAAGTAATTCACAGAAATGCATAAACAAACAAACAAAGTAAAAATGGTTACAAGAAATGATAGGAGAATGTGCCCTAGTGGGCCAAACCGGCATGGCGGCTTGTTGTACAAAAGGGGGGTGGGGTTCACCTGAGAAGTCATGACAGAGTTGATAATTATAACAATTGAAATACTAATCCTTTGCACATGAACGCTCACTCATTCGGGAACAATTGCAATCAATATATATATATATATTTACGCTCAGTGTGTCGTCTTGATCGCTGAAAAGTTTGTTTCTTTTGTAGAATTTGACCGTCTCTCTCTCTCTCTGTCTGTCGTGGGAATAGTTCAGAGCGACATTCATTCATGTTGTTGTAGAATGGATGTTTCGGCGGTTGTCGTTCTTCACGTTAAATGATACCGACTTCCTAGCTGCAGACTAGTAATTAATATCAAAGACTTATTCTGTCGGTATCGATAGTCTAAGAGTTTAACCATGTGGTATGGTTAAAAGATTCAGCAATGGACTGCAACCTTTGTCCTCTCGTAATGGAGAAAAACATGGTCTAGTGAGAACTTCTCAAAGTTGGGGTTTTATTCGTAATTGCAGAAAAGGGCCTGTCCCAGGATGCCCGACCCTAACTGGGCTCATGGACGGTCCTCTGATTTAGTTAAACTCAAAAGGGAATTGGAGTTTCATTCATTAAACAGTCCAAAATCACATGACACAATTTTACAAACAGTATCATCCTCACTCATTCATCTTATACAACAATTAGATGTCAACCTCATATCTGAGGCTATTATATAAACAGTGTTGTGGTAATGTGGCCGCACCGTCTCCCATGAGCTTCACCAAAATGTAACAAACGCACCAGTTCGTAGCTGGATTCTTCACCGATCTGTTATACCTTCTCCGGAACATAAATGTTGTTCGGACCTCAAGTTCTGTGAGGTGGAAGAAATCCCTTTGTTCTCTATGAAACTTCACTCTGTCTCTATACTGTGTGGCCATGAGGCAGGGTCTTCCCTAGGAATTTACGACCTATCTGACCACAGCAGCCTGGTTGTAGGAGCAGAGAGAGGGGGATGGTGCTCGCTGTACCCAAAGAGGGCAACGTCATGACATTAGCCATGGTCGGATTGGTACTCAGCCATGTTTGGAATGGGCCTCAGGCATGGTCGGAATGGGTCTCAGCCATGTTCTGAATGGTACTCAACCATGGTCGGAATCGGTCCCAGCCATGGTCGCTGTAAAGAAAAAGGATGGAACAGTGAGAATATGTATTGATCCAGTCCATCTCAACAAAGTGCTCCTCAGGCCACATAACCCCATGAGAACAGTGGAGCAGGTGATCTCCGACATGTCTGATCTAAAGGTATTCTCCGTGTTGAATTCCAAGTGTGGGTTCTGGCAGATCCCACTTGATGAAGCATCATCAAAGCTCACAATGTTGATGATCTCAATGGGCCGATATCGCTTCCTATGCATGCCCTACCGGAATCTCCGCATGAAGTGGAGCGTTTCAGAGTTGCATGGAGCAGCTCTTCGCAGGACAACCCTGTCAAATCCTTGTGGACAACATTCTGGTCTGGAGATGGAATGTTCAGGAACATGATGAACACCTGCCACGAGGTATGGACAGGATAAGAGTTCTTAATCTCAAACTGAATCCAGACAAATGTCACTTCAGGGTTTCAGAGGTTCAGTTTGTAGGCCATCTACTCACAGACATGGGTGTCAAACTTGATCCTGGCAAGACAGAGGCAGTCATCCTGATGCCACCCCCAGAGGCAGTCATCCTGATGCCACCCCCAAAGGACAAACATGGTCTCCAGTGGTTCCTTGGAATGACAAACTACCTGTCCAATGTATCCAATGCTAGAATGAGGTAACTGCTAACTTGCGTGAACTTTTACATCAGGATGTGGAATGGTGTTTACTAAGCTGAAGGAGCTCGTGACCAATCCACCTGTACTACAGTACTTCAATGTATACCAGCATATTGTCTGCAGACACCTCCCCACATGGACTCGGTACTGTGTGTTTGCAGAATTCTAGGCCTGTTGGCTTCACATCCAGGTCGCTCACTGAGACAGTGCAGGGCCAAAGAAACCATATTTTGGTCCTACATATACTGCAACATCATCAGAGAGTTGTCCAAATGTGCACCCTGCAATGCACTCAAACAGATGAAAGAGCCCATACACAAGCTTCCAGCCCTGCCATGGTCACTCACTGCAGCATTTTCGAGTGGCGGCCGAAAGAGCATCTGGTGCTGGTGGATTCGTACTCTGGCTGGTTTGAAATAGACTACCTCCTCAACCTAACCAGTGTTACAGTGATCACCAAGCTGATATGCCACTTTGCGGTGCACAGGATTGCACGGCAACTAATGACTGACAACGCAAGAACGTTCAATAGCAGCGAGTTTAAAGCTTTTGCACGCACTTGGGACTTTGAACACGTCACCAGTAGTCCCCTTTACCCTCAATCAAATGGTCGAGCAGAGTGAGCGGCTCAGCCAAGCTACAGACATCTATGCTGCACTGCTTAACCTCCTCAACCTGCAGAGAGACGGATTGCCATCACCGGCACAGTGCCTGATGTCAAGGAGGATGAGGATCCCCATGGCCAAAACCATGTACAGACCAAAAGTGGAGACATGCAGCACTAACTAAATCAAGGCAAGGAAAGATAGTGCACTATGACAAGTCAGCAAGGACTCTTACACCTCTTCTACAAGGTCAAACTGTGGTTACGACAGACTGGCAACTGTTACTGCAAGATCTCTACAGCCAAATAGCTACCACGTTCTGGCTGATGGTTCAACCTACATGAGAAACAGCCGCCACCTCCTACAGATGTCTGAGAACCACACCCCCACTGTAAAACCAGCAGTCAGGCAAAGCACCAGCCACCAGGGCCACCTGTGAATGTATTGTTCCCCAAAACTCACCAGAGCCACGGCACAACAGGAATGTGGAATCTGTATGGACACACACACAGGTGCATGCCATTGCTACTGTTTCAGGGAGAGTACCCATACCAAACCCCAGGTACAAATACTTTGTGAGTTAAACACTGAAACCACAGCAGTCCTCACTGCACAAAATACTGTTTATTGAAAGGACAATAATAAAAAAGACTGCTCATATATAAAAAATAAAGAAATATTATTTTGTCAACACAGACTGTTTTATACATAGCTGTATGTTGTGACATTTCACTTTTCTTATACAGGTCTTTATTTTTTTCTGTGTTGTTGCATGGGCATTAAGCTTACATTGTTACACATGAGTATTTACTAAAGAAGGGGGAGGTAGAATTGTTGTTGTGGTTTACAGTTTCCTAGTTATGAGGTCACCACTAGAGCATCATGGGTAGGTCACACGGGCACTCTGAGGTACCACAGTATGCTAGCTAGTAATGGTAATAAACCACCGGCAATTAAAGTTGAACCATTTCCTTATCATTACACACATCCACAGTATTGTAAAAGAAATAACGCCTGCCTGAGGTCTCTGAAGGGATTCAAGTCTAATTTTCTTTACATTTCTCTCTTTGTCTTATGGCTCAAAGGAGATTGCGACTGTGTGACAACCAATCCTTTCCTCTTCTTCAATTTTCTCCTCTCAGACGGATCAGAGCAGAAATTAGAGAAACAAAGAGCTGACTTCAGAGTTTAGAAAATGTACTTTGAGAGAAAAAAAAGGTCTCACTCCAGTGTACTGTCAGGAGGGAAACTTCTAAAGCATTTCACCAGTGAACATGTCAAAAAGACTTCATCACTGGGAATAGAAATAATATCGAATTATTAAGTACCTATTCATGATGAAAGTTTATATAACACTTTCATTTCATGGTTATTCCCCATACATTTAACCATTCACCACTGCTATCAGTCATCATTAAAAGTCTAACAAATTCTATGAATATCATAAGTCACTGGAGGTTTGGGGGTTTGTATTCAGTGAAGCTATACCAAATGCTACTCACTGTTTTTGTCTACTGAAAGAGACAGCAAGGCCCACAATATACACCACTGGAGATAGCCTGTTTTGATGTTTTACGGTCAGCTACATCTGCAGTGTTCTGTTTACAAAAGCAATGATTTTACAAGTGTCCAATAGTCAATTTGAAGTATATTTCATAGGTTGTGTTCAGCAGCAAGACTTAAAACAGAGCTAAGTAGAAACAGGTGTAGGCTACATTTCACTAGCTGTACAGCACCATGTGTTTTCTAAAAGTATAATGACATTACAAACTGTGGGAGATCTCACCGCTGCCACCAATCACCAGTGTTCAACTCCAGCCCCTCTGGCTTTACATGGTGGTGGTGGTGGGGGGGTGTTCATCTCATCACCCCATTCCATTGTTGGCTCCACCAGTCACAACCGGAGGACACATTATGTGGTTTGGAGGGAAACGGATGCCGTTGTTGGTCCCTGGAATAGAGCTTCAGCAGGTGTTCCGTTTCTCTGCCATCGCCCCGGCAGCTCCGGCAGCCCAGCCAGTAACACAGTCAGTGCCCATTCACATTAACCGCAGGCCAAAGAGACAGCTTGAGAGGCGCTGGCCCCTGATCCCAGCACATTAGTTTAATGCACAGACAGATCTGTGGACAGTTTCTCACTCACTCTGCCTGGCCTTGGCCTTGACCAACCAAGGCTGGCTATAGCCAGAGAGACAGACATCTAGACAGCCCTAGATTCTCTGTGCCATGCCATGCTGCCATCCAGATATGCAAAACAGCAACTTTAGAATTGTATATCTGCTTTGAGTTTGAATGAACATTTTCTAGCTTCTGTGACTGGCAACCATCATTTTAGAACATACTTTATAAGACGGCTGAATGTATACATTGCATAGACAAATGGCTGTGTACTGTGTTTCAGATACATTTGTAAATGTGTTGTCATGATTTATTATCCATAAAGAATCACACAGATGATTGCAGTACAGTGCACCAACACACAGCATGTGCCTACTATTAGGAGACATTTCCTGAAGGAATAAACAGGATCTATCCACACAGAGTGAATCACTGAATAAACATACAGCAGGTTGTGGGGATGACCAATCGGCCTGTGAAAAAATTGCCCCATCCATCCTCGTCTGCATCATCAGACAGAGACCAAGGGGGCAACTCACACCCCATTCGTCTGTCTGTCAGTGGCCATGTGTCAGTGTTTAGGATAGGACGGACAGTCTGCTCAGGACAAACTGCCAGGAAAGAAAGCGAGAGAGAAAGAGAGAGAAGAGGAGTGAGTGAGTGACCAAATAAACAGCTGCATGTGTGTTTATATATCGTAGCACCACAGTAATGAGCTCACTGCACATCTTGAGGCATTGGATTTGAGTCTGAACCCATCATCTAGTGGTGCTGAAATGTTTCTCTCTCTCTCTCTCCTCAGTTTATAGCGAGACTCAAAGACATATTGACAGGTGTGGAGCCTCTGGAGAGGGACCTGGGAGCAAACATATGGGCTGTCAGTAGAAGAGAGAGAGAGAGAGAGAGAGAGAGAGAGAGACGGGGGGGAGAGACAATTTCTTGCCTGGTCTTTTTCATTTTAACTCGACAGTTGGCAAAGATAGTCTAACTTTTGTGAGATGGGTGGAGATGGGTGTACCGTATGCTAGTCTCTGACACACAATAGTGGTTGTGGTGAACTCTGCATAACCTTCCTCCAAATCAATAAAGCAAGTAAAATAATGACAACACAAAAGGACAGCTTCTCCTCAGTATAATAAACAAAGGAATTGGCTAATTAAAGTGTCAAGTAAAAGTGGTACAGTAACAACAGGTGTTTGAATAATTTATGGAGAGATTAAAACATTTTCATCTATGTTTGGATATGCTTTACAAAAAGATACAGTCTATATCAGAAAATAAATGTGAATTGCCAGACAACAGTCAGTTTGTTTTTGGACAATAACACCACAATGTCACGGGAAGGCCAAAAAGATCATCAAGGACAACAACCACCCGAGCCACTTGTCTGTTCACACCGCTACCATCCAGAAGGCGAGGTTCATACAGGTGCATCAAAGCAGGGACCGAGAGACTGAAAAACAGCTATTATCTCAAGGCCATCAGACTGCTGCCAACATACAGACTCAAATCTATTGTCACTTTAATACATTTAATAAATGGATTTAATAAAGGTATCACTATTCACTTTAAATAACACCACTTTGATAATGTATAAATATCCTACATTACTCATCTCATATGTATATACTGTATTCTATACCATCGACTGCATCTGCCTATGGCGCACGGCCATCGCTCATCCATATATTTATATGTACATATTCTTATTCATTCCTTTACAGTTGTGTGTATAAGGTAGTCATTGTGAATTTGTTAGATTACTTGCGCTGTTGGAACTAGAAGGACACGCATTTCACTACAGTCGCACTAACATCTGCTAACCATGTGTATGTGACCAATAAAATTTGATTTGATTTGAGCTCGTTGCACTGGCCATTACTGCATACATTTTTAGAAACTGCAAATTTTCCAAATTAGCTGGATACACTGTGTACAAAATGTCAGGATATTGCAGACAATTGAATGTAGTTATTGACAATGTTTTCAAAATAGGCTGTCAATGTCATGATATGTATCTGGGAATGTCTGGATGTCTAGATTTTTCTGGATGTCCAGATTAGGCAGGTAGCCTAGACATTAGAACTTTGGGTTGCTGGTTTGAATACCGGAGCCAGCAAAGTGAGGGAATTTTTTTTTGCCGTTGTGCCCTTGAGCAAGGCACCTAACCCTAATTGCTCCATGGGTGCTGTACAATGGTGACCCTGCCTGTTTCTTAGGGGGAGTTGTGATATGCAAGAACAAAAACATTTCCATTACACACTTGTGTGTAACAGGACAAACATAAGCGCACCCAAATAATAATAATTATTAGCAAGTGGAAGAGTACGTGATGGATAGCATGCATTTGTGATACATATCTCCACATTGACATGTAAGAAGGTTCCCTTCAACATGTCTCTTATTTCCAATCATACGCTATGAATTAATAATAACAGATGTATGTACAGTACCAAAATCAAAGAACACATTTTAAAAGTCCCTTAACTACAGATGTATTTATTACAGCAGGTCATGGCCAGTAAAGCTGACTGTCCTGTTGACATGAGCCACATTGTTAGCCATGTGTTCCCTGTGAAGAGTGGCACTGTGGAGGGACAACAGCCCAGGAAGAGGGAGAGACAGAACAAAGCAGACAGTTCTAGAAGGGTAAGGGTTCATTAACATTCTAGCTTGTGCTCTTCCATTAGGATGCCAAGACCCTCCACCCTGTCGGCCAGCCCCCGTCCGCATCCCCTTCCCCCTTGTCCCCCTCACCTGCCTCTAATGCCTTGTCAACATCGGCCTGTCAGCAATGCCTCCCCCCATACACCTGACACTGACATCAGGGCTTGTTTGATTGGCCCATAAATTAGGAGCTGCAAATGTTTGCCCAGATTAAACTTGTGAAGGGGGAGGGCTGTGATGAAACGCCCTGCTTGCGGCATAAAGGAACATAAAGTAGAAAGTGTGTGTGTATGTGTCTCAGGGGGCCAAATCGAAAAGGTCACATCTAAACTATGTCACACCCATTCTGTCAGTATGTATAGTGATTTGACATCCAAATCCATCCTATGCGCACCTCCAATATTTATTGTATCGATCGTGTCTGGGGCGTTTCTGTGAGCCGCTGTTGTCTCCTGTCCTATTCATCAAACCACATTGTTTGTGGTTGAAAAAAAAGGTGACACGGTCCCTTGGCCTCCAGTTTAGTTAGCCAGGCGATCCCTTAGGGTCACACTGAGGACAACTGGCTTCACGCACCACCTGTCAATAACATTAACCAGGATGCAGAGCAGCGTGATGATGTGGCTCTTTCAGCACTCGGGGATAGCTAGCGCTAATGGTGATTCCTCTCTTTCTCACATATAGAGACCATCTCTTAGCCATGGACTGATGGGCCCTGCAGTTCACAGCACGGGTTCTAGAGCACAGCCATCCCAGCCATCCCACGCATCATGTCTGTTAAGCTTTGATGTGTGTTGGAGAACCTTGATCCATTCTGCATTCACCACTGAAAAGGTGGGTAAAAGGCAACAATATCAAAAGCTTTATTAGATATTGATGATGAATAGTCCATTTAATTCAATTTTTTTTAAATATATTGATCAAGTGGGATTTTAAAGCTGGAAATATAATACAGATAGTATTGGACAACAGTCCAGCAGCAATGCAATCAATAGTCTACTACAGTAGGGCTTTATTGAATAGCATCAAGTATCATCTTTCTACTTCAGTATAACAACATCCTGGCTTGATTATTAGTGCTTAGAGATGGGCAAGACGAGATGGGAAAACAATCCAATCCATGTGCCATAACCAACTGTTCAGAGGCAGAGGCAGAGAGAGAGAGAGAGAGAGAGAGAGAGAGAGAGAGAGAGAGAGAGAGAGAGAGAGAGAGAGAGAGGCAGAGGCAGAGAGAGAGAGGCAGAGAGAGAGAGGCAGAGAGAGAGAGAGGCAGAGAGGGAGAGAGAGGCAGAGAGAGATAGAGTGAGAGGCAGAGAGAGGCAGAGGCAAATCAAATCAAATCAAATCAAATCAAATTTTATTTGTCACATGCAGATGTTAATGCGAGTGTAGCGAAATGCTTGTGCTTCTAGTTCCGACAATGCAGTAATACCGAGCAAGTAATCTAACTAACAATTCCAAAAAAAAACTACTGTCATACACAGTGTAAGGGGATAAAAAATATGTACATAAGGATATATGAATGAGTGATGGTACAGAGCAGCATAGGCTAGATACAGTAGATGATATCGAGTACAGTATATACATATGAGATAAGTATGTAAACCAAGTGGCATAGTTAAAGTGGCTAGTGATACATGTATTACATAAGGATGCAGTCGATGATATAGAGTACAGTATCAACGTATGCATATGAGATGAACAATGTAGGGTAAGTAACATTATATAAGGTAGCATTGTTTAAAGTGGCTAGTGATATATTTACATCATTTCCCATCGATTCCCATGATTAAAGTGGCTGGAGTAGAGTCAGTGTCATTGACAGTGTGTTGGCAGTAGCCACTCAATGTTAGTGGTGGCTGTTTAACAGTCTGATGGCCTTGAGATAGAAGCTGTTTTTCAGTCTCTCGGTCCCAGCTTTGATGCACCTGTACTGACCTCGCCTTCTGGATGGCAGCGGGGTGAACAGGCAGTGGCTCGGGTGGTTGATGTCCTTGATGATCTTTATGGCCTTCCTGTAGCATCGGGTGGTGTAGGTGTCCTGGAGGGCAGGTAGTTTGCCCCCGGTGATGCGTTGTGCAGACCTCACTACCCTCTGGAGAGCCTTACGGTTGAGGGCGGTGCAGTTGCCATACCAGGCGGTGATACAGCCCGCCAGGATGCTCTCGATTGTGCATCTGTAGAAGTTTGTGAGTGCTTTTGGTGACAAGCCGAATTTCTTCAGCCTCCTGAGGTTGAAGAGGCGCTGCTGCGCCTTCCTCACGATGCTGTCTGTGTGAGTGGACCAATTCAGTTTGTCTGTGACGTGTATGCCGAGGAACTTAAAACTTGCTACCCTCTCCACTACTGTTCCATCGATGTGGATGGGGGTGTTCCCTCTGCTGTTTCCTGAAGTCCACAATCATCTCCTTAGTTTTGTTGACGTTGAGTGTGAGGTTATTTTCCTGACACCACACTCCGAGGGCCCTCACCTCCTCCCTGTAGGCCGTCTCATCGTTGTTGGTAATCAAGCCTACCACTGTTGTGTCGTCCGCAAACTTGATGATTGAGTTGGAGGCGTGCATGGCCACGCAGTCGTGGGTGAACAGGGAGTACAGGAGAGGGCTCAGAACGCACCCTTGTGGGGCCCCAGTGTTGAGGATCAGCGGGGAGGAGATGTTGTTGCCTACCCTCACCACCTGGGGGCGGCCCGTCAGGAAGTCCAGTACCCAGTTGCACAGGGGCGGGGTCGAGACCCAGGGTCTCGAGCTTGATGACGAGCTTGGAGGGTACTATGGTGTTGAATGCCGAGCTGTAGTCGATGAACAGCATTCTCACATAGGTATTCCTCTTGTCCAGATGGGTTAGGGCAGTGTGCAGTGTGGTTGAGATTGCATCGTCTGTGGACCTATTTGGGCGGTAAGCAAATTGGAGTGGGTCAAGGGTGTCAGGTAGGGTGGAGGTGATATGGTCCTTGACTAGTCTCTCAAAGCACTTCATGATGACGGATGTGAGTGCTACGGGGCGGTAGTCGTTTAGCTCAGTTACCTTAGCTTTCTTGGGAACAGGAACAATGGTGGCCCTCTTGAAGCATGTGGGAACAGCAGACTGGTATAGGGATTGATTGAATATGTCCGTAAACACACCGGCCAGCTGGTCTGCGCATGCTCTGAGGGCGCGGCTGGGGATGCCGTCTGGGCCTGCAGCCTTGCGAGGGTTAACACGTTTAAATGTCTTACTCACTTCGGCTGCAGTGAAGGAGAGACCGCATGTTTCCGTTGCAGGCCGTGTCAGTGGCACTGTATTGTCCTCAAAGCGGGCAAAAAGTTATTTAGTCTGCCTGGGAGCAAGACATCCTGGTCCGTGACTGGGCTGGGTTTCTTCCTGTAGTCCGTGAATGACTGTAGACCCTGCCACATACCTCGTGTCTGAGCCGTTGAATTGAGATTCTACTTTGTCTCTGTACTGGCGCTTAGCTTGTTTGATAGCCTTGCGGAGGGAATAGCTGCACTGTTTGTATTCAGCCATGTTACCAGACACCTTGCCCGGCAGAGAGAGAGAGGCAGAGAGAGATAGAGAGAGAGTGAGAGGCAGAGAGAGGCAGAGGCAGAGAGAGAGAGGCAGAGAGAGAGAGGCAGAGAGAGGGAGAGAGAGGCAGAGGCAGAGAGAGAGAGGCAGAGAGAGAGAGAGAGAGAGAGAGAGAGGCAGAGAGAGGGAGAGAGAGGCAAAGAGAGAGAGAGAGTCTGGGTTATGTTGTGTATTAGAAGTATCATTTCACGGTGCTCAGGCGATTTAAACACATCCACTTCCCTCCCCAAGTATTATGGCACGAATAATAAAGGGCCAGCGTAATCATTCCGTTTGGCTTTGATGGAAGTTGTTATGGCCCTGCGGGACGACATCTGGGTTTTTATCTGCTTACAGTGTGATTGAAAAAGGGAAGCATTAGAGACAGGTAAAAAGAGGCGATTTGGAGCATTGGCAGGAGGCGGGAGCCATAAGCCTGACACCAAAAAACCCCCAACATGTAATACTTTAATTAGAACTAAACTATTACCATAGCATTTCTTGAACCTGGACCTCCCCTTGCAATGAGAGCTAATCAGAAAGAGTTTTAATGAGAATGTGTAGTGTAGTCGTGGTGCCAGCGCGGTCCAAGGGCTTAGGGCCTATTACTAAATATTAATGATTCGCCAGTAAAAATCATTTAAAAGCTTGTCCCAGGAGGCAGGGGAGCTAGCTAGGCTGACACACTGTTTCTCCTTCCTCCTGCACCTTCTTAGACCACATGGCTTTGAATCATTGGCCTCTCTAACCGTGCAGTAACAGTTGACCTTGATAGTAGAATGCGCCATAGTTTCGCTGTTCTTGGAAAACTGTAACATGCCTCCATTATCTTATTGCCATGACCTTCAGTGGAGCATTTTGAGGATGCTGCACAGTCAAGCCCTCATGCTTACTGAAGTATGTTTAAAAATAGTGTTCAGTTTCGTCCTGGAGAGTACCATCAGGGTTGACAACAAGATATGATCTGTCAAAATGCCTTTGGTATTCCAGCGCCTCATCTGGTAGTGAATGGGCCGTCGTATTGCCCTGTCTGTTCTGCTCTGTAGGCAGCAGCCAGCTGTGACTTCCATCCCACTCTATGCTAACTGAGGGGTGGCTGGAATAGCTGGTTTGCAGGGCAGTTGAAAGGTGGCTGCTGACCAGGGTCGATATTTATAAAGCGTCTAAGACTAACAAAAGAGTGCTGATCTAGGATCAGGTCCCCAGTGTCAGTATAATCTTGTTCATGATAATTTAACCCTCCTGTTGTGTTCCGGTCGAATTGGACCGATTTACAAGTTTCCTCTCTGAAAAATGTAGTTAATTTAATCTGATTGTCAATAGGTTCCATGACTTTGTCCACACAGGGCATCTGAACACACAAAACACATTTGGATGATTTTCCTAACATTGTGGGTGTTTTATTTAACTCTTGTACAGCTGTGGTGTTCCTGGTCAAAAATGACCGGTCATTAGAGATGAATGGGTGAGACTACAATTAGTGTATAAAATTGAGTTCAGGCACATGCCCATTCATCAGATGGACACACTTGCTCTCCCAGACCCTCCCATGCATGTGTATTTGAGCACACACACACACACACACACACACACACACACACTAGAATATTTCCCCTACGGGAACCACACCTGTTGACATTCTCACAAATAATCGCAACATTGTTTCAATAATATGTAGAATTTTTCTCACAACTCTGGTACAGTATATAAAGCTTTTTTGAGGCCTTGCTCACAATTCATTCTGTGGCAGCACAACGACCAAATGATATACTGTTTGTGAGGCTCTTGATAATATCTTTGATCATGACACATGTGAGGAGGAGAGAGGCCAGGAAACTGACAGTGAAGATGCATTAGAGGAAGAAGTGTTAGAAGTTGAAGACAACACAGAATATGATCCAGACCAAGAGACAACCGATGTGGAACAATCCAGTGATGAGGAAGAGGACCCTGCTGAGGTTGTTGTTACAATCCAGTGATGAGGAAGAGGGCCCTGCTGAGGTTGTTGTTACATTCCAGTGATGAGGAAGAGGGCCCTGCTGAGGTTGTTGTTACATTCCAGTGATGAGGAAGAGGGCCCTGCTGAGGTTGTTGTTACATTCCAGTGATGAGGAAGAGGACCCTGCTGAGGTTGTTGTTACATTCCAGTGATGAGGAAGAGGGCCCTGCTGAGGTTGTTGTTACATTCCAGTGATGAGGAAGAGGACCCTGCTGAGGTTGTTGTTACATTCCAGTGATGAGGAAGAGGGCCCTGCTGAGGTTGTTGTTACATTCCAGTGATGAGGAAGAGGGCCCTGCTGAGGTTGTTGTTACATTCCAGTGATGAGGAAGAGGACCCTGCTGAGGTTGTTGTTACATTCCAGTCAGAGAATGGGAATTTGTCATGGTCTTCATCCCCAACTGAGAGGAGAGGTCGGCTGTCGGCTGAAAATGTTATCAGGATGACCCCAGGGCCAACGAGATACGCCGTATCCCGGGTTGATGACATAAAATCCTGCCACTATTTAAAAATGGTTTCAAAACAAATGTCCTTGTTAAACTTTGATACAAAGCAGTCTGTGATAAATAGCACAATATTTTTCATCTGAGTATTTGTTATAGTCAAAATAATCCTTACATTATGCTTTTTTTCACTCAAAAACGAGTTGTATGAGCTCAGGTCAATGAGGCCCACAGGCCATAAATTAGAAGATCAAAATCTGTATTGTTCACAAGAACTGAAGTTGATAAAAAGATCTAACACAACATTAGGTGATAATATATGTATTATTATGGATTTATAATCAGCTATAATGGGGCGGTCATTTTGGAAAGGGAACACAGAATTAATGAACATAAAACGAACACAACAGGAGGGTTAAATGGTACTCCTACTCTGAGACGCTTTATGAGTACAGGCACTGTGGAAAGGCTACTTGGCCTTCATTAGGCAGAGGGATATGACCATGATCTACCCCCCTGTTATGTCTGTCATCTCACATCAACACAGCTCTACAGCCGCTCCATTAGTCCCACTCAATAGGTGTGAAGAATGCCCCCACCACCACCCTCAGAGCACAGGCCATAAAATGGACAACCAGACAGTTGACAGAGGACCAAACACTTAGATGATTATGTGCTAAATTGGGAATAACTAATCCTGCCAACTACGCCACAAGTTGTTTCAGAAAAATGCATCTATCAGCAAGCATAACATCCAAATGTAACAGACCTGTTTCTGAACAACTCATATTCAACATTCCATCTTTAACAACCAATGCCAATAAAGGGTTGATCCTTGAAATAGTAGCTAAAGGAACAATGAAGATACTGGTGCACATGGGAGATGCTTGCTAGTCCAGATGAGAAACTCAGAAGAGATGATAATAAAAAAGTGAAGCTACAGAACCATGACACCTCTTCTCCTGTTATCATGTTCATAAGACAGGAAACAGTAGGTACCACAGCCATTTACTCTCTTACACACAAGACCATCACTGCTGTAATGTAGCATCAAATCCCAGAGGGGCACAATCTTCAAAATGTCAAAAGTAATAGTCCATAACATCAATATTACAGAAAACAGTCAGAAAGCTGAGTACCATTACAGTACCATTCAATGAAAATAATGGAATACCTGCTAATAGGAATTATTAGCTGTGATACAGAAAGCACTTGCATCACCCTACATGGCACATAATGATCACTCTGAATATATAGAACATTTATATACTCATGAGCACTATGTATAGATAGCCAATAATGTAAATTGCAGAGAGGCCAAATTCAGACTATCATTATTCATGTCTCTGGACCTGCAAGGGCCTTTAAACAATATTGTAATTAGAAATGATTATTATTATTTTGGGACTTCATGTACCATTAGCATCTGGCTATGAGGGTTAATTGAAAATGTTATTAAGGTAATGTTTTCATTGTCTAATGTAGCTTGAGGTCAACCCGGTCTGCGCTGGTGAGTGAGTGTGTGTGTGTGTGGGGGGGGGTTGACCCTCTTGGACAATGGAAGTTCTTCTAATCTATATTGACATGGTGGCTTCAGGAGATGGGACTCCATTTTAATCTGCAGTGTTGCTGTGTCTCCTATAATGGAGATGCAGGGAGCAAGACACACACACAGGCAGGCAGGCACACAGGCATGCAGGTAGGCAGGCAGGCTCGTACACACGAACACAAACACACATACACAGTGATTTCCTACGCTCCTCCAGACCCCAAAACACCCTAGACTGCTTTGGTCTACTTTATACCGCCGTCTCTCCTCAACAGAGAAAGTGTCTGTCTCTGTCTCCAGAGGAATGACTAGTTTATCCATGTGTTAAAACATAATGAATGTCCTCTCCCTCCAGGGCCTGAAGTAAAAGCATGACACACATTCATGTCTGGTGACTGTGTGATCAGCATTCTTACACTGTACATTTGGCTTCAGTAAAAATAAAATGCATTGTTTTCGGGAAAAAAAATGTTTGTGTTTCTTATTTGTATAATGAAAGAAAACAGAAATAGCTTACTTTTATTATTCATCTTAAATGGTATCTAATTGCTTTGCTTCCATTTCTACTTTCTACTTCAGTTTTGGGACTTTGTTATAAGCGGCATATTGCGATGTAACCGTGAACAACACATCATGAATCTAATTTTCCAGCCGCCCCATTCTGTCTAACTTCATCAGCCTATCAAGTCACAGTACATATTAATGGTGTGCATAACCATTAGGAGCTGTTATTAACACGGGGACATTTTTGGAATGGTATGCAAACAAAATATTCACAGAGCAATCTCAATTAGTAATTAGCATTGAAACCCAACCCATTCAATGACACCCAAAGTCATTCTGAGACGTAAACAGGCCTACTGTGTGATGATGATACGGGATACAATCAAATTAGGCTGCACAGACAAGCAATGTACAAAGACACTGAACTCATTTCAGCTTGATGTACCCTTGCTGCTACTTATGATTAGGTTTAAAGGATTTCATGAAGCTATCAGTAGTTCCCATTGCTGGGTATGCACAGTAGTGTTGCTGGGGTCACATAACAAGAGCGATACCATTTATACAAACTAATATAAAAATGATCATTATTGAAGTTGTATCAATGACTCAGTTGGACAAATCCAAGCATCAGTACGATCTCTAGAGTATTTGGATCCTTTGTGCTTACACTGTTTCAGAGAGAATCTAAGACTGTATTATAATCTGTATACAGTATGGGGTGGTTTCCCAGACAAAGTTTCATTTGAATCAAGACTAGGCTAATTCTTTCTTAGTCTTTGCTTAACTACAAATGAATTAGTACGAGACTAGGAATTCCCAGGCTAAATTAAGTAAGGACTAACCAGTTAATCTTTGTGAAGCCTAATTAGATTACCGATGTACACTTGGTGCTGACCTGAGGATGTTTCAGAAACCAGGGATGGGACACTAATACATAAGCAAGTCACCTAAACCAAACAATGGATGGAAGTAAAATAAAATGTTCAAAAACTCTTAATTAAAAGGAATTGTGTCAAACCACCCAATTATGGAGAACAAACAGCATGATTCATCAACCGAAAACAAGAAAAATAAACCCTTATTCTAAACCTAACCAAATAAAATAAAACATTATTTGTCACGTGCTGAATAACAACAGCCTTACCGTGAAATGTTTACTTACAAGCCCTTAACCAACAGTGAAGTTCAAGAAAAGTTAAGAAAATATGACCAAATAAACTAAAGTAAAAAATAATTCAAAAAGTAACACAATAACATAACAATAATGAGGTTATATTCAGAGGGTACCGGTACCAAGTCAGTGTGTGGGGGTACAGGTTAGAGGTAATTTGTACATATAGGTAGGGGTGATGTGACTATGCATAGATAATAAACAGTGAGTAGCAGCAGTATACAAAACATGGAGGGGGGGGGTCAATGTAATAGCCTGGTGGCCATTTGATTAGTTGTTCAGCAGTCTTATTGCTTGGGGGTAGAAGCTGTTAGACTTGACTTGGCGCTCCAGTACCGCTTTCTGTGTGGTAGCAGAGAAAACTGTCCATGACTTGGGTGACTGGAGTCTCTGACAATTTTAAGGGCTTTCTTCTGACACCGCCTATTACTGTATAGGTCCTGGATTGCATGAAGCATGGACCAAGTGATGTACTGGGCCGTACGCACTGCCCTCTGTAGCACCTTACGGTCAGATGCCGAGCAGTTGCCATACCAGGTGGTGATGCGGCCGGTCAGGATGCTCTCAATGGTGCCACTGTAGAACTTTTTGAGGATCTGGGGACCCGTGCCAAATCTTTTCAGTCTCCCGAGGGGAAACGGTTTTGTCGTGCCCTCTCCATGACAGTCTTGGTGTGTTTGGACCATGATAGATCGTTGGTGATGTGGACACCAAGGAACTTGAAACTCTCGACCGGCTCCACTACAGTCTCGTTGATGTTAATGGGGGCCTGTTCGGCCCGCCTTTTCCTGTAGTCCACGATCAGCTCCTATTTGGATTTCATGTAATGGACATACACAAAATAGTCCAAATTGGTGACGTGAAATAAATAAAATAAAAAATGGTTTCAATCTAAAAAATTAAAAACGGAAAAGTGGTGCGTGCATATGTATTCACCCTGTTTGCTATGAAGCCCCTAAATAAGATCTGGTGCAACCAATTACCTTCAGAAGTCACATAATTAGTTAAATAAAGTCCACCTGTGTGCAATCTAAGTGTCACATGATCTCAGTATATATGCACCTATTCCGAAAGGCCCCAGAGTCTGCAACACCACTAAGCAAGGGGCAACAATTATGTACAAAATAAGTTACAAAATAAGTTACAAACATTGTAAAAAAATAAAAAAAATAGCACAATTGGTTACGGGCATGTAAAATGTCAGCCATCCTCTTCAGCACGATCTTACTCCACCATAACATTCCCCACAACCCTAACCGTATCCCCTAACCGTATCCCCTAACCGTATCCCCTAACCGTATCCCCTAACCGTATCCCCTAACCGTATCCCCTAACCGTATCCCCTAACCGTATCCCCTAACCGTATCCCCTAACCTTATCCCCTAACCTTATCCCCTAACCTTATCCCCTAACCTTATCCCCTAACCTTATCCCCTAACCTTATCCCCTAACCTTATCCCCTAACCTTATCCCCTAACCTTATCCCCTAACCTTATCCCCTAACCTTATCCCCCCTTATAACCTTACCCCCTAACCTTACCCCCTAACCTTACCCCCTAACCTTATCAAGCAGATGCTTATCAACAGATTGTTGATCGTATGACCTTCTGTAAAGAATCCAAACAAAGTGTGACTATCCAAACAAAGTGTGACCAAAGACTCCATCCCACACTAGTATCATCTTAACTTTTCAGGAGCTGGAAAATTCCAGGTGTTACAAGTTGATGGATACAAAACGGTAGGCCTACTTTAAAATCCATGTGCTGCTGGCTCTCCACAAACTCTAAAACCCAGTCTATTTAACCTCTCTGTGCTTCCCCCACCTTTCTCATACCTCTCCCTCAGCTTAGCTAAGGAGGCAGCCAATTTCCTCCCCGTCTGCTAGAGACAGATTTGCATTAATGAGACCTGGGATGTTAAGCCTGGGGTGGGTTTTCCTTCCACTGTTACCCCATGGCCATGCAACAAAATAGACTAAGCCACAAACGTTTTACTGACACAAGCATTAAAATTGACTGTCCACTCAGGAGGAACCAGGGTGGAGGAGACTTAGAGGAGAGTTCCTTGGTCACAGCTTTTTAACCATGTGCAGTACCTACTGTAAAAGCATCATTAGCCTATAGTCTGCACAAAACCCATTTAGACTCTTTTACACTATCTTGGCAAATGAACACTATTTTAATGCCTAAATTAAGCCAAGTTGTGCTATGACATACATACTGGTACGTATGTTCCCACATTATGCATTGCTGACATACAGAAACAACATCAGAATAATGTGACTCATTAAGCACAGCAGCATAACCCCCCCCTACTATGAACTGGCGTAGTCTGCAGCCATCAGTACCCTGGGAGGTGGTAGAGCAGCGACAGCTGAACTGAAGAGAACCAGCATGCATCATAACATGGGGTCAGACGGAAGACTCAGGGGGGAGGGGTGTAGGAGGGTGTTTGTCATTCCCCAGAATCTAATCTACTGGAAACAATTAGGCATCATTAAGAAAAATAAATCTGCATGTTTTCCCCAGCAGGAGACGCAGCAGGGGAATCCGTACTCCCCTGCCTCCCCTACAGCCAGGCTCATGGCCCAACAGTCAGCCATCCAGCCATCATGAGAGCCATAGCAGGCTAACAGAGCTGAGCAGAGCGGAGGAAATTAACAGACTATTTGTGTTGTGTTCAATTTATTCCAGGCTGCTCCTATCAAGGGTGCGTTACACAGGCCGCAGGGGAATCTGACTAATTGGTTGAGCCCGAAACCTAGGTAACCCTTGTTGGTGTTTCTCACCTCAGAGGGAAAATAGTGTGTTTAAATTGGTGCTGTCTGCAATGCGCAGTAGTGTGAAGGAAAATATAAATTATCAAAATAGGCCCACAGTATTACTTTTACCAGACTGTTTGACACTCAAACTGATAACACAATCATGACATGGTAATTTGAATTTAAATAAATTCATGACGGAAACTATGATTTTGAGTAAACCCTTTGTCTGGAGTCCACATCGCTTTAGAGGAGAGGAGAGGAAGGAGGTGGATGGTTATCCCTCTCAACATGTTATCCCTATTCAGACCTGGAGTGTGATCAATCTACACCTATTATTACAAAGCCATCTCCAACAATGGAGGCGCGATCGGAGGTACTATGGTGAGGCACGGTGACTTCTAAAAATGAAACTGTAATGGATAGCCGCGGGAGACTGCCACAGAGAATGATTCATTAGCACCTTCACTGTGAGTTTTACAACTCTCCTCTCCGTCTCATTAGAACAAAAAGCCACCGCGGTTGGATCTACAATACTTATTATCCTTTCAGAGCCATTTAAACATATCTCCTCTCTGTGAGCATCCCGCTGTCTGACATTAAGATTTCATCATAGTGCCAGCTTGTTACTACAGCGGAGATGGGTGACATTTAGCTGTAGCATGCAGAGTGTCTCGTGGTGGTGGCCTCTCTCGGGGGAGCACAGTGGGACTTCCTATACTCTGAGATTAATAGAGACCTAATATTATACATGGTGTCACCAAACTCTGTGGTCTCAACACCAGGAGGTGAGGACCCTCTCCTTCCCTAAAATATAATGTGTTGAATATAAGGACTATTTGATCACATGTTGAGAATTAAGACTACTTGATAATGTGTTGGGTATTAGGACTACTTGATAATGTGTTGGGTATTAGGACTACTTGATAATGTGTTGAGTATTAGGACTAATTGATCATGTGTTGAGTATTAGGACTAATTGATAATGTGCTGAGTATTAGGACTACTTAATAATGTGATAGGTATTAGGACTAATTGCCTCTGCATGTACAGTATGCTCCTAGCACAAACTGATGCATTTGCATTCACATCCAGTATGGAGTCTGACAATGCATGACCCCTTATTCTGCACTTTAGTACAACTAAACTGCAGTCTGGTGCAGCTCTCCCTACAGTATACACACCTACAGTACTAATTAGATTTGACATGTTACTTATACAGAGCGACTTTCAGTTAATGCATTCATCTTAAGATAGCTAGGTGAGACAACCACATATCACAACTAGTGAGACCTACACAGAGGCCACAGGTTTTGGTTCGTATACTGTACATATAATGGACATCATTGTTGGAGAGCAAAACATCTCTATAAAATAGTCATCTACAAGCTAAGCAGCCAATCCATACAAGCACTCCTACCATTCTCCAGAGGTGGATGATTAGCAATATGTCATTCAATGTCAGCGGACATTTCAGGGTAGAATGGATGCAGGAGACTGGCATCAAGGTTGGTGTTAACGAAAATCTACTGGCGTACTGCCAGCCTACGACAGGAACATCTGCACACATTAATAACGATTCAATTACACACTGAGTATACAAAACATTAGCTCTTTCCATGACAGACTGGCCAGGTGAATTCAGCTGCAAGCTATTATCCCTTATTGATGTCACTTGTTTAATCCACTTCAATCAATATAATACAACGCTGCTGCGTTTTTCACGCTCAACAGTTTCCCATGTGTATCAAGAATGGTCCGTCACCCAAAGGACATCCAGCCAACTTGACACACCTGTGGGAAGCCTTGGAGTCAACATGTGCCAGCATACTTGAGGAACGCTTGAGACCCATGAGGCGGTGGTACAAATGGACCAGAATCGTCCCGGTTAGGGGAGGATTTGGCCGGCTGGGATGTCCTTGTCCTATTGCGCTCTAGTGACTCCTTGTGGTGGCCGGGCACATACACGCTTTCTTCGGTCGCCAGCTGTACAGCATTTCCTCTGACACATTGGTGTCGGCAGACTTCCGGGTTAAGCGAACAGTGTGTCAAGAAGCAGTGCAGCTTGGCGGGGTTGTGTTTCGGGGGATGCATGGCTCTCGACCTTCGCCTCTCCCAAGTCAATACAGGAGTTGCAGCGATGGGACAAGACGGTAAGTACCAATTGGATACCACAAAATTGTGTAGAAAAAAGGAACAAAAGAAATAAGAAAAAAATAGGTGTTCCTAATGTTTGGTATACTCAGTGTGTCAGACATGACAGGCCTGGAAGACTGGAGAGGGTAAAAGGAAGTCTAGGAGGAGTTAGAAGACACTCCAACTTTGGATAAACGTGCCCTTGGTTTGGGGTGGCCATAGGAACATGCCCTCTACTCATTGGAGTGGTGGGTAGCCTAGCGGCTAAGAGTGTTGGACAAGTAACCGAAGGTTGCTGGTTCAAATCCTGGAGCTGACAAGGTTTTATCCTTGAGCAAGGCAGCTAAACAACAACTGCTCCCCAGGCACTGATGATTGATTAAGGCAGCCTCCTCTCTGATTCAGAGGAGTTGGGTTAAATGCGAAAGGCACATTTTGATTGAATGCATTCAGTTAAGCAACAGACTAGGTATTCCCACTACCTAGCCATCTTCTCAGATGAGTCCGGCTCTACCTGTCAGAGTGTCTCAGAAGGACATCATTCTCTAGATGAAAAGTGAGGTTGTGGATGGATCAGAGAATGATGAAATATTGATGATATAGAACCCCAGTGGTGTAAGTCATTTTTGGGGGTATCTGTAAAATAAAGTTTTAAACTATGTGACATTTCTTTTCATCTAGTAGAATTCACTGCACACTATTGAGGAAGATACGTTTTTTCACATCCACGTGTGTTCGACTACAGCTGATAGTCTGAATAGGGGACAGCTCTACCAAAATGAATGAATGGCGAGGAACAAGTGCGATTGCGCATTGACACCTTCTCAGTGTGGATGAGTAGTATGTTGATATTTGTTGCTTACTGCATAGGTTTTTACTAAATAGTATGTTCTAAATAGCATGTAGTATGATTAGTGCACGGTAGTAGGCCAGTCAGATTTGGGACATGGCCAGAGAGAGATGGAAGTGGGAGAATGGGTAGACTATTGGGAAGGTGATGCAAATGGCTGTGGATGACAGTGAAACAGGTAGTGCTTATACCCAGACTGTGGAAGATACTGTAGTGGGAAAGCTAGGCCTGTACCTACCCAGAATGTGATTCATCATACAGGCAGAGCACTGGGCCTCCCTAATTAGAAGAGAGGAGAGTGCACCTTTCCCACCCTTAATTGGCTCTTGCATGTTTCATTCCCCCAATAGAGAAGAGCTGTGTGATGGGCGATGTGCACGAATGTGGATCCACATGCTAGGAGCTTTCCTTTGAGCCAAACTAACATTAGGTAACTGATTTAGAGGGGGAGCACTTGCCGCAAGAGAGATGGGAGAATGGGTGACCTGGAAACTTAAGTAAACAAATCCATACAGCACATGCATATGGTAAACAAACTCAGTTATTTAAAATTGTATTGGTTACTGTATCTTATCTAAAAGTATTTAGCTCCACATTACAACCCCTCCGCTATCCTCAGCATTTTTATTAGAATACAGTTGCTGAAAGGAAGGATTCAGAACAGCAATATATCACCAGGCACAAGTAAATACCCTAGAGCATACAGCTACCCTGCTGTTTATTTTGGTGTTATGTTTTATACGAACATGGACGATCCCTAATACTCCTTGTCCTCAATAAGGCTTCTACTTATAGTTCATCACATTCCTTCTCTGTGCAATGCCCTTTTCTAAAAGCATGAACATCACCAATATGGGAAAATGCATGAAACATGAAACCTCAGGATCCTATAAAACCAGCAGGTCATAGAAAATGTATAAACCAAGACGGTGTCCCAAATGGCACCCTATACCCTACGGGTCCTGGTCAAAAGTAGTGCACTATAAAGTGAATAGGGTGCGGAGCCAGGAGAAAATAAATTAGATCCATGAAAGGGCTTCTGCTGGCTGGGCCTTGTTATGCAGCAGCTGCTGAAATCACAGAACATATAATAGAGGAATGTGGAATGGTAAATCACCAGACCTGAGCATGCTGCTGAAAAAAACAAGTCAGGACTGAAGGCTTCTCTTTTCTCTGGGTAAATGTCAGACCTATGATAAGAGTAAATTCTCACTTGATATTGCAAATTGTGAAAGTCAATTCTGCAGTCGTGTCAGAATGTATTTATGACGGCTTACATGAGTGAGTAAATGAAAGGTTTGTAAAAATGATTTAGAGGTAAGGATAAATCTAATAAAATGAATGAATAGCATGATTATGGGAATGTGTACAATCAAATATAGAACTGTTATCCAGGCGTAACTCTTGCAATGATCCGTAAACACTAGAAAATGGCAGCTCAACCACAACACAATTTGGGCAGTTTATTCCCTTGTGTCATCTCCAGCCATTAATTCAATTTCTATGATTTTGTTTTCGGAGAATACAGCTCCTTCACAACTGACAGAATCAGTTACAACTAGGGGATGGCAGTCTGGCTGTTCCTGTGGCAACCACCCACAACATAACACAACTCTTTCCCTGGGTCTGTGTGATGAAGGTTTCAAAACACATCTTCAGTAAGAGGCCAGATAGTAGTCAAATCTGTCATGTTCACTTTAGGTTCTGAGGTTCAGAAAGAAATGTAATGAAACAAACGAAGAGCAGAAAAAAGTCCCGCTGTTGGCTTCTTTCCCTTTCACATACATGCTCAGATGTTTTCATTTAATAATCATCTTCTAATGAGGTATGTTCTGATTACAACAAATGGCAGAGATGTTCAGTGTGATAATTTATCAGTCCTATAACAAGGTACTTTAACATTGAATAGAAATCTATCAATGCAACTTGCAGTAGGCAAGTGCATTCATGCGATGCACACGGTATTTCTTCTTCATATGTGTAACATAATTCAAGTAGAAGAAAATTAAACCAATTAAATAATATATCAATTGTATATGGAAACTGAAATTATACTTGAAAAAGTACTTATAGATGAGGGCAGGTCCCACTGTTCTTTCATAATCGGTTCAATTAAATCTGTAAATGTCCCAAACCAGTCCTCCATTGCCTGCAAATCACTTAGAGAAATACTGTAGCTAGCTTTGGTTAAGACCTCTGCCAGTAGTCCTTCAGAAAGAGTAAGGAGAAATCAGATTGAATAAAAATGCAGGTTATTCAAGCATTTTCTATCCCGCCTGGTTTTCCGATCGCTCAGCGCCTTTTCACAATATAAGTACTTTGAACATGAGAGTGAACGCCCCTCCTCTGTCATCCCAGTTCAATGCAGACCTATGTTTTGTTGAATCACTTAGGGCCCCCCCCTTTTTGTCGAAGCACAAGGAAAAATATTATTTCCATTCCAGTGTCCCATTTTTTGCTCTTCCAGTGATGTGTGACTCTGTTTTATTTGATTTAATTTGTTCACTTTCATTACCGTTATGCCTTTTGTCAGAGCAGAGAACTAAGACATCTATTTGTCATGACAATGGGGAACCTTCACTGGTCTGGGTCACCTCTAAAAGTACTTTACAAAATAAATGACCTTTCCCTTCAAATCCAAGTCCAAGCTTGAGGCAAAAATACTGAACAATCAAGACTATCTTAGTGGGAACATTGTATTATTTGTTCTTGGTAATACAGTTTATTTAGAGTTTGTACTCTGTGACCCTTAACCCCCATTGTTTAATCTCACTGCTGGAGATTTCTAAGCCTCTCTTTTTACATACTTTCCTGCTCTGCATACATTGATTTCTCTCTGTATCAGTTCACAAATGTTCCAGTAATATAATACTACTGTAACTGTTACTCTTATTCTTATCATTGCCTATATTTTGTTGTTTCATACCATTACAATGTGAGAAGTGTGATGAGATCCTTCATGATAGGCTTTGGTTTTAGGACCAAGCAAGGGCCTGATTGGACATTTTATCCCATTTACTTTTCTATGTATCATTCTGCAGTTGACCCAAACTGCAATTTGAACGGTTGTCTAGCTTTGAATAAAACCTACATGACAGATGTACTATTGGCATGTTGACTTTCCAAACACTTAGTGTTTGTTTGGTGACAATGCAAAGCACAATGCTGCCATGCAGTCTTTGTCAGTGATAGAGTCATTAATAACAGGGACACGGGGAGGGCATGAGGTGGGGCAGCTGGCATGGTACTGTGGCCCCTTGGAACTAACGAGCATGGGGCACCTTGCATTGGCATAATTCAAATCATACACAGCCTTATATTCTCTGTCTGCGTCCTTTACACTAAGGTGCCCCCGGAAACAAGGTGGCACTGTCGCCCACGGGCCCCCAATGCCCAACGAGCAATTATCTACTGGCACTACTGGCACATAGCAATAGAGAGGAGGGTGGATAGGGGGGGACATGTGGATATAAACAGATACAATATTTGGAGGAAATAAAGTCAGGATTGGGGTTAAAACAAAGTAGTTACAGTATGTTGCATTATATGTGTTATCAGTCTTCATTTTCAGAGAGATAGGATATAATCCCTCTCGATAAAGAGCTACTGTATGATGATTTAGCTCTTTGTGGTTCTGATTCAATTTCAGATGATGTCTTATGAACCCCCAGATAGAAATATGGCATAAATCACACTATAACTTGTTTTCTATCTAAATTGTAAAATTACATCTTGAGCATGAATAAATGTTTTTGCCACTTAAATGTTATTTTCTTTTCCAGGGACCACTTTATTCATCAGAAGTGGCATCTGATTTGTTTATTTTGTCACAATATGTTATAGTTCTACTACAACATGTGTATGTAACTGAATGGCCACACATTTTACCCATTATCTTGAAAAGTGGGTGGCAAATCTAAAATGTGTCCTCCTGCTTTGGTGGAAATTTGTGAGGATGTGTTCAGAGAGCTCATTTGTGCAAAGGGAAACCAGGAAGATAATCGGAATACGCTGATGGACTGGACTTAAAACAACAACCGCAGCGTTCACCATGTCTGGTTGGGTAAATAACTGAAGGAGAGCCTGTGATATTTAGGATGTCTGTGTTGACCCTGGCAACACACTAAGGGCCTGACCATCACATGAGGATAATTCATGTGAATGACTGCGAGGAACGCTGATATTCACCAGTACTTAGAGTAGCGTGAAATATGCCCCACTTTAAACAGCTCACGCGAACATAGAAAAATAGAATAACGTCTGAGTTCGAAGTAACCTACTGTGAGGGGAAATGTGGAAATTAGAAATCCCCGGAAACCTTTTCCAAGGCTTCCCTTACCTTGTTCCATATTATCAGACAGGGAGTAAATCTTGCCTGGTGTGTGTCTGGAGAGAGAAAGAGGTAAATGGGTTGGCACTGATGTGGGGGGACATATGGCCCCCCCTGCTTTGACCAGGCTGATCCGGCTGAACCAGATGGGAGTGACTTTCCCCCCCTGGCTCTCTCCAGGCCCCTACTCTCTCCGCACTCCAGGCCCCTACTCTCCCAGCTCTGTCACTAGCGGCTGCAGGGGCCTTCTCTGTCAGAGGGGACAATGGCCCCTTCCCATGGAGAGCTGGGCCATGCTGCAGTACCTCACAGGAGAGAGAGAATGATACTAGGGTACCCACCAGTGACGTCGATATTTTATTTACTTAACTTGGAAACTAGCAAATTCTTGTTCAGGGGCAGAATGACAGATTTCTACCTTGTCAGCTCGAGGATTCGATCTTGCAACCTTTTGGTTACTAGTCCAACGCTCTAACCACTAGGCTATCACCCGCCCAAGATCAGAGACAAGCTGGTCTACCCACTCGCAGGACACAGAGGAGAAAGATGAGAACACCAGCCAAGAGGAAACTTTGACCCATACTGTGTATCCACCTCTTCCCCATCCCTTCGTTATTCTCCATGACAAGATCTCCTCTCTCTCCTCTTCTTCTTTGGGCCTCACAACGCACAGTATAGCTCATCTTGTGTTTTTGTCTTCTTCTTTGGGCCTCACAACGCACAGTATAGCTCATCTTGTGAACATAGGCAGTCAGTGTCTGTACTGTAACCGACTCCTTATTTATACAATAACGTTAATGATACAGCTCGAGGGCTAACTCTAATATTACTATTAGTGTGAATTACTTTATGGACAGTGAAGAGTTGCTGCTGGTAGAAAGTTGTATAGGAAGTCACTTTCGGCCCTGAAACCTAATTATATTCCTGTTCCCCCTCAGTCGTTCCTCATACACCCCACTACCCTCACTCTAATAAATATTAACAAATGAATCACAGTTAATGTTTTAAATTAAGTGTCTGTGACCAGTCATCATTAATAAGTGCTATGGAGTTCCTGACTGTCTCCCTCGCAGGCCGAGGCTCATTACAGTATTGTTCATTATTTATGACTGTTGACTCCCTAATGGTTTCTTAAAGGGCCATTACAGAAAGGAGCTCATATGTCTGCTGTAACGACCACTAATCAATCCAGTAGATTAGAGAAGTTGGGGACCAAACACAGAATGTTCTGGGAAGTCCAAACACATTTCCTGTAAAGGAGAGTTGGTTCTGGGCAGAACAACTCGCTACCAGTAACACGCACAGACACCATTACATTACAATATCTGTGTAGAGAACCCTTACAGTTGGCCATGAGTACTTCTCAGAACCTTCTCTCAAACCATTTCTGTGGCCCTGGGATGTAGAGATAAACGTTGTGACTTCTTACAGCTGAGGTAGGCTACCAACCCCCGACCTCTGCCTGAGTCTATTGTCCTGCTGCAGAAGGCCACCACACACCTGTGTGTTAGGGACGCGGTTGCCAGGGAACAGAGTCAGCTGACCTGGTCAGTGAATCGGTGGCCTAGCTTGGGGTTGGTTATTATCAGTCCTCTTACCTGGACTTTGGGACAGTTGTACCTATATATTTAAACCAGCACATCTATTGGAGTCCACCACCAGTTGGTGGTGTTCTTTTTCAATCTGGACTGGACAATAACACAATTTTAGCTTTTCTTCCTTACTCAAATCCCCGAGCTGACAAGGTAAAAATCTGTCGTTCTGCCGCTGAACAAGGCAGTTAACCCACTGTTCCCAGGCCATCATTGAAAATAAGAATTTGTTGTTAACTGACTTGCCTAGTTAAAAAAAGGTCAAATAAAAAACTTAAGCAGCACCTGAAAGTATACTATAGTACTCTAGTCCTCCAGTACCCCCAACAAAACACATTGTTGTTGTAACCTGTGTTTGTCCAGGGCTACAACAACAACGTGTGCTATTGGGTGTACTGGAGGACTGGAGTTGGGAAACACTATTAGTAGACAGTATGTCATTGGTGAAAAGAGACCAAATGCCAGTGGTGGAAAAAGTACCCAATTGTCATACTTGAGTAAAAGTAAAGATACTTTAATATAAAATTACTCAAATAAAAGTGATAGTCACCCAGTAAAATAAAATAAAAAATGTTAAAGTATTTTGTTTTAAATATACGTAAGTATCAAAAGTAAATGTAATTGCTAAAATATACTTACAGTAAGTATCAAAAGTAAAAATAAAAGTATAAATAATTTCAAATTCCATATTAAGCAATCCTGATGGCACCATTTTCTTGTTTTATAGATTTATGGATAGCCAGGGGCACAATCCAAAATAATTTACAAACAAAGCATGTGTGTTTAGAGAGTCTGCCAGATCAGAGGCAGTAGGGATGACTAGGGATGTTCTCTTGATAACCAATCAAATGTATTTATAAAGCCCTTCTTACATCAGTTGATGTCACAAAGTGCTGTACAGAAACCCAGCCTAAAACCCCAAACAGCAAGCAATGCAGGTGTAGAAGCACAGTGGCTAGGAAAAACTCCCTAGAAAGGCCAGAACATAGGAAGAAACCTAGAGAGGAACCAGGCTGAGGGGTGGCCAGTCCTCTTCTGGCTGTGCTGGGTGGAGATTATAACAGAACATGGCCAAGATGTTCAAATGTTCATAGATGACCAGCAGGGTCAAATTATAATAATCACAGTGGTTGTCGAGGGTGCAACAGGTCAGCACCTCAGGAGTAAATGTCAGTTGGCTTTTCATAGCCGATCATTCAGAGTATCTCTACCGCTCCTGCTAGCTCTAGAGAGTTGAAAACAGCAGGTCCGGGACAGGTAGCACGTACGGTGAACGGGTCAGGATTCCATAGCGGCAGGCAGAACAGTTGAAACTGGAGCTGCACACAATCAGGTGGACTGGGGACAGCAAGGAGTCAGCAGGCCAGGTAGTCCTGAGGCATGGTCCTAGGGCTCAGGTCCTTCGAAAGAAAGAGAAAGAGAAAGAGAAAGAAAGAATTAGAGAGAGCATACTTAAATTCCCACAGGACACCGGATAAGACAGGAGAAATACTCCAGATATAACAGACTGACCCTAGCCCCCCGACACAAACTATTGCAGCATAAATACTGGAGGCTGAGACAGGAGGGGTCAGGAGACACTGTGGCACGGTCTGACGATACCCCTGGACAGGGCCAAACAGGCAGGATATAACCCCACCCACTATGCCAATTCATAGCCCCCATACCACTAGAGGGATAAGTGCACAAACGGACCATTTTCCTGTCCTGCTAAGCATTCAAAATGTAAAGAGTACTTTTGGGTGTCAGGGAAAATGTATGGAGTAAAAATTATATTGTTTTATTTGGGAACATAGTGAAGTAAAAGTAGTCAAAAATATAAATAGTAAAGTAAAGTGCAGATACCCCAAAAAACGACTTAATGCTTTCAAGCATTTTACTTAAGTACTCTTCTACACTTTCTGGATCTGAACTTTTAACACAAGTGGAACGAGTGTGGGTGGCTTCATGACAATGACCACACGAGCAGCCGCTCACCTGTTGGACATCTCCAACGCATTTACACCGCCAAATAACCAGCTATGCAGGTGTCTGTAATTGCTCATTAATGCTTGATCTGATTGAATTCAGGTCAAAACATCAAACGTGTGCCAAATGATTTAACATACTAACAGGCATGCATGAACAACCGGACGGACGGACGGACGGACGCATGCACGCGTCGCACACAGACATACCATGTATTAAAACTAAACAAACAAGGCTTGAACAGTGGTCTTGTTTTGAAACAGTAGTCTAATTTATCATGGCTGGAATTTCATAGAAAGCTGCTGAGAAATTCCACCCTGTCCTGTTTCAATCTTTCTGTCAACCATGGAGAGAAGTAGTTGAGCAACCATTGGGTTTATCCCTTCACTGTCAATGAGCGAAGGTGCTTTAGATAACCACAGGAGGATAACAAGCTTAGCGGAGCCCACAGAACACTGAACCAATGGATATTCAATCTATTTGCAGAGATTTTTTAAAAACACATTACAGATTGAAAAGCAGAGAGAGGAGACCTGTGATCCATTATAAAAAGTATTAATCTCTGTTTTTCACAATATATACTTTTGTAAACATTACAATACGGTTTGTCAAGTCATATATTCTACTTCTCAGTCTGTTCTTCACATATCCATTCTTCCAAATGCTCAATCAATCATTTTCATGGATCTACTCACAGCACTGAACAACAGGCAGAGGAAAAATTCGGGTCGGGAAACAAATTGCAAGTCAGCGGTACCCATAATTAAAATAAAAACACAATGGATGGGGATAAACTAGAGATTATAGTTAGCCAGGGCAAATTTCAGTGTGATGCCACAAAGTATCTTCGCTGCATCATGCATCTAGGATTAGATCTAGCATTATCTGCTGCTTCTACGGGGCTGTTGTTATTTATAATTAACCAACCTCCGCCCCCTACCAGTCCACGAGGTACACCAACAGGTAAACAATGATGTGAGACGGCTACAGTGCTACCAGGGAGTCATAACTCTCAGACAGATGGAGCACGCCTCACACTCTGACAATATAACTGATGAGGAGCAAGCCTGTGCACACAGACCAGTTTGTCATCAGTGACATCTTCATTTCGCTGTCAATTCCTTACAGAATGGTGGTGAGGTGCTTAACTAAGACTTTCGAGGCGCCGCTCGTCCGTGATTAGAAAGAAGCAGCTCAGCTCCTTACAGTAGTAGGCTTCAGGCCTTACATCAGTGGCTCTACTGTGGTTTCCTTTCCACAGAAAAGTGGAAAAGAGAAGAGGTCTTTCTTTGTTTAGAGTAGGCTTTCCTGAAAGCATTCAAGTAGTAAGTTTACATTATTTTTTCATCTTTCACATAGAGCCAGGGAATTGACAGTGATTGAATCCAAATCGATCATCTTGTGCTTTGAATGCCAATTGCATTTTAGGGGACAAAGCACAGCAGTGCACACACGCACTTACACACATGCACTCACACACACGTACTTACACACACTTACACACTTACACACACACACACACTCACACACTCACACACACACGCACTCACACATGCACTTACACACACACACATTCACACACACACATTCACACACACACTCACACACGCACTTACACACGCACTTACACATGAACACACAGACTGAATTTGAGCCTTCAGGAGATTATAAATTGGAGGGAGTCAATTGAGTTTGGAGTGAGATTTTCATTCAATTAGATCTCCAGCACTCTAATTGACTTTCTAATTTTTCAATTAGCAATCAGCATTAGGAAATCATTTTCAGAGAGACTAGACTGCATCACGTCGCACAGTCAGACATGCTAATCAACATGTGAATGAGAGAGACCAAGAATGCTGGACTGGAAGAGGAAAAAATTAATGTTTCAGAGTGTGATCTTTGTTGGCTAATTATCAAAGTGAGGCTGACACAGGCAGGAGTTTGATGTGTTGGGCCATGCTCTCTCTCTCTCGGGTTTTAAACAGGTTTGGCACTAATCAGCATCAAGGTCATTAGCACATGCTAATTCACCACTGATATTGAGGTCTGGAACCGGAGATGAATCTCCATTTAGATTAGGCCTATCTCCTGATGCTTTATGGTTTGCAAATGTTGTCCACACTATTGTCTTTTAACCAGAGAAGAAATCTTCTACTTTTGACATGGACAACTATTACAAGGTAAGTATTTTTCAGATCATGGGTGGATGAAGCAAATCTAAGCATACATTTTCTTTTAAATGTAAAAATTCTGGTAAAGTCATTAAAATGCATCACCATGAGTGAGATAGCTAGCCTCGACAACATTGTGATACATTCCCAAGCAACAATATACCCTGTAGCGACACAGAATACATTTTTAGACCAAATTAATTTCCTTAAGACAGACCCCCATTACATCCAAACACTTCCTAAAATATGATTAATAGGAATCTGTTAGCACATGCTGATATGGAAAAGATGAATTGCCTCACTACAGCAGAGAAAGTTGGGAACCATCAGCACTGCACACAGACTGTACGCCTACAGTATGTCACAATTATCCCTCCTTCCTCCAGAAGTGTGCAAATTACTTGTAAGGCCCATTGGGGCACATGGGCATGTGCCCCCCCCGCTTTGTCCTGTTTTTACATTTTTCAGATGTTAAATTAAATTAATAAACTTCATTTTTAAGCCCACGTTTTATTCAAATGATTTATAAAAAGATCTGTCAGCGGTATTCTCCCTAGTAAGTGGTTCCTTCCAAGGTGCACCACGGAGCAGAGATACTGTATGTTAGGGAGGACGCTAGATACTATAGTGCGTGCAGACTGTATAGTCAGTGAATAAGGAGAGAGAGTGTCGAGTGACACAGTGTTTGATTTTAATGAATCTGCAGGCGATGAGCTATGCCCTATATTACATACATGGTTTGTGGAGTTAGCGAGGTAACTTTAGTCAACTCTGAGTTCAACTCGAGATAACCGGTACCACGAAAGTGGTTCACCTTTTTGGCAGGTGTCACGGTTGTCGTAAGAACGGGACCAAGGCGCAGCGGATGTTGAGTTCCACATATTTATTGCAAAGTGAAAAAACAATAAATCAAATAAATGTGACTAAGTGGTACACAAACACAAAACAATATCCCACAAATACAGGTGGGGAAAAAGCCTACCTAAATATGATCCCCAATCAGAGGCAAAGATTACCAGCTGCCTCCAATTGGGAACCAAACAAACCACCAACCTAGAAATCTATAAACTAGATAAACCCCCCCCCAGTCCTGACCTAAACACCATAGAGAACAGAGGGCGTGACACCAGGCAAATGTATATGATGTTGAATCCTGAAGAACTATCCTGCTCCCGGGCAAGCTAACTCAGGGCTAACTCCATTTATCTTGAAGTTGAGGACAAATGAAATCAGATTCCCTTCCTCTTGCAAAGATTGCGTCATCCTCCCTTTCACTTGAGGAAGACAACTTATTAAATATTTTATGAATCAAATGAATGCATTTGAAACTTCACGCACAGTAAAACTTGTGACTAAATAACATTATTTTATCGATAGGAGTGGGGGAGGAGTGGGGGTGCTTGTGCATTCATAGGCACACCAAAGCACACACCAAAGTACAGACCAAAGCACATACAAAACAAACACCAACGCAGACACCAAAGCACATACTGTACCAAGACACACACCAAAACACATACCAAAGCACATACCAAAACACACCAAAACACATACCAAAGCACATACCAAAGCACATACCAAAACACACACCAAAGCGCATACCAAAGCACACACCAAAGCACACACCAAAGCACACACCAAAGCACACACCAAAACACATACCAAAGGGCATACCAAAGCACACACCAAAACACACACCAAAACACATACCAAAGGGCATACCAATGCACACACCAAAACACACACCAAAACACATACCAAAACACACACCAAAGCGCATACCAAAGCACACACCAAAGCACAAACCAAAGCACACACCAAAGTGCATACCAAAGCACATACCAAAGTACACCAAAGATGGAATTAACAAAAGTAATAAAATAGACTAAAAGCCTATTTCTTACCATAGCCTGATGAATTTGCAAGATGTCTTTTTTTCATTAAGATTTCGGCACAAATGAAAATGTGGCTCCGACTCGCCAATGGATTGATGTTTCAGCATTGTCTTAATGAAGAGTTTGCAGGTGGCAGGTGGAGTAGCATTATCCAACGTTGTAGTACGGATGAGGCCTGAGCTGGTTAGCTTTAGTAAATCTAGCATCAATCGCAGTATACCCATCAGGAATGAATTTGATCAAGATATGTGGCCTATTGATTCCTTCTTGATGAATAAATAAAGCAACATTTTTTGTTGTTTCTCTGTAATACTAGCCTAGCAATTTTATGAAGTTGGCTTTCCAACTAGATAGGTTCCCAATCTCCCAACCTCATAAGTAGCTCCCAAGCCATTTCAGGCTGTCAATCTAGTTAGAGTAGCTTGTCTAACTATCTTAGCTGGCATGCCTGCTGGCAAGGGTGCTTTAGAAAATACTAAAATGTATTTAATTCTTGATACTATAAACAAGTGTGGCAGTTGTACTAAACTCCTAAGGCATAAAACGTATTAAAGAATCAATGTGCATCATGAATTAAAATGACAATTAAACAGGTAAAGAGGTATGTTTAGATAAACTATGCAGAAAAAGATATATATATTGACATATTATTAGGCATAATTATTATGGCTCTTCCTTCCCCCTCTAAAATAATGGGTGAATGACGCCCCTGAAGACTGGCATGTGGAAACTCCCTTTAGCCCATGCCAACACCATTCCAATGCTTTTACATGTGTCAGGACTCGTGAACGAGTGCACACGTCAGGAGGAAGGAGAGATTACTGGTACACTCCCTAGACCTACTGTGCCATTGAAGGCTCTTCCAGCTGGGCTGGCTGGAGCAGGGCACCTCCTGGGGGACTGGAGGACCAATTACACCAGATAATAATTCATAGTTGGCCGGGAATGAAGTCCCTTTCCTCATCAGTACTAATTAGAAAGTATGGATCTCTTAACGAACTAACGAACGGAGTAGGGGAATGGAGGGAGGGATGGGATGGAGGGAGAGAGCAATGGAGGGATGGGTGATTTGGGATGATTGCAGAGAGAAGGTCCCTGATCCCCTCCAGGTTGTGCGCAGGGCTGCTTCCCATTAGGAGCATAATTGAAATTTCCAAGAAAATTAAAATGAATGCTGGCTGAATTGTGAATTCCTTTTGTGGCGGCTGACTAATGAGAACAAGGTAGGAAACAAACAAAAAAGCACACAGGAGGATAAAGATCCATCGAGACATCATGGTTTTAGGAATGGATAGAAATGTACAGAATGGGTAGCAGGAGGAACATGGGGGAGGGTCATGCTTTTTCCATTTCAGTCAAGGGGAGGGTTTAGTATTTTTTTTAAAAATCTATCACAGGAGAGGGTCAGGGAATTTGTAATTGATGAAATGTCAGTATTTCTCAGTGTTTTAGAGTTAGTTGCTTATTAGGTTATATATCAATGTGTGCCCATCGCTCCTCATCTCTGATTCTATGCTGGGTGCACAATATCAAGTGCACTTATAGGCTATTTAGGTTGGTCTCAGTCAAGTGATCCATAGGCTATAAGCTACGAAGTGCATGCACGGACAAGCACAGAGCAAAGTTATGTTTCTAAGATAGCTGCTGGTATGATGTACATAAAACTAATCTGCATTACACACTGCAATGGATATTCCAGAGCCCTGGCCTGATCTGTTCTTGCTGATCAAAAGCGTTTAAGTTTGCATCCTAACCAATGGCTGTGCTGTGTTGTCCTACTATGGCAGTTCAGGAGGAGAGTCAAAGGCTTCTTCCAAAAATTATTATTTATTAGGCCCTGCGTGTGGACTAGCCCATAGACTATGTTCTGTTCTGTTTGAGAAGGAAAGGGTAAAGATGAGGAGGAGGACCGGAGGTCAACTTTGATAGCTTGCTAATACTATGGTTGATGTTATTAAAAACTATGTGTTTCTTGGCCATGATGTATTTATCAAAGTTATTGAGCTCACAATATTCAAGTTACTTACTTTCTGGTGCTGAAACTTGAGGCAGCAGTGGCGGGCACAATCAGTCGGAAGTTGACCTCTCATGGTGCTGAAAGTAGGCACATTTGTGTAAGCATAATTGAACCATTTAAACCGTCTTCATTCTAATTAGACTTTACTAACAACAAGAGGGCTTTTTGTTGGAGTCTATGTATTCCTATTTGAGAAATAAGAGGTAGGCCTACCTGGTTGACAAATTAAATGAGTCTACAGGCTGCTATATCCATAGATTAGTTGGCCAATTCCTCCATGTCAGTAAAGGGCAGGTAGGTTAAAACCAAGACTCAAATCAAATCAAATGTATATGTGTCGAATACAACAGGTGTAGACTTTACAGTGAAATGCTTAATTACGAGCTCATTCCCAACAATGCTGAGTTAAAGTACGACAATTATTTGCTAAATAAAAAGGAAATAGTATTTTTTTTAATTTAAACTTTATTTAACTAGGCAAGTCAGTTAAGAACAATTTCTTATTTACACTGACAGCCTACCAGGGAACAGTGGGTTGCCTTGTTCAGGGGCAGAACAATAGATTTTTACCTTGTCAGCTCAGTGATTTGATCCAGCAACCTTTTACCTTACTGGCCCAACACTCTAACCACTAGGCTACCTGCTAGTAACACAATAGAAACAATAACAATGAGAGGGTATGCCATAGGCCTACCTTTTATTAAAGACCATGGCAAAAATAACAGGCCTACTTCTTGTTAGCTTAAGATTTGGAAGAAAATAAAACAGATCTGATTATATAAAGTGATCTATAACAGAGCTTTGGTCTGTGAAGCTTTATGCTACAAACAAGTTGTAAAATACCAGGGAAAGAGGTGACTGATGCATATGGGGACATCATTGTTAGTTTCTTTGACATCCAGAGGCTGAGTTACAACCTTCTATAGCCGAGGAGACAAAAAATAGACTGCTTGGGAAGTAATCTAATTCTGTCACTATCAATTGATTAAACTATTGACTTTCTGTACATAGATGTTTTTTGATGTAATATCATTTTTGTCATTTGTGTGGTATTAAAAAAGATTACGCAAATGTATAAAAATGAAGTAGAATTCCATGAAATGTTTATAAAAGGCAATTTTTTCTGCAAATACGATGATAGATTCATGCAATGCTTTTACTATAAGGGATATCTTCCCACCCCTACTCTTGACCACGATGGTCTGTGAACCCACAACCTTCTGGTCTGTAGCCCTGTGCCCTATCAAAATTCCTGCATTGTCATGTAATGCTTACAGGATGAAGAACAGTCTCTAAAACGGCATGTCTAAGGCTCTGGTCTGTCCATGAAGTGAGGGTAAATGGTTGTCATGTTCTCTGATATCCACTTTGTTTTAATTATTATTTGGGGTATAGGGGAGGGTCTCTTGCTTTTTGCTAGTGTTCAGGGAGGGTTTAGGTGGCCATCCATTTTAATTTCAGAGAGGTCCGATTTTGTCCATATAACCCTTATTATAAATAACATTCACTCCCTTAACGGAGAAGGGAAGACAGTCTTTTTTGCAATGTATAATGTGTCCCTGCAAAATATGGATTTCAGGATGGTGTTTACACACTGGGCACATCTAATTTTTGTTTTACATTTGGTTGAGTTGTCAACTAATGTGAATTTAACATGAAAGGTTTAAAGTTGGGTGAAAAATAATCCTAAATTTCCTTACATTGATGACTTTTTGCAAATCCAATACATTTTCCACGTTGATTCAACTTAATCAAATTTTATGTGGAAATTACATGGAATCAACATTATTCTACCTGTTTTTGCCCATTGGGTAGTTCATGATACTGCTGTAAGAGCGGTTCATAGCTAGAGAGCAGAGTGTGACCAGAGTTATGATGGCTCAGATCATGAAGCCTGGCTCTGAGTGTTATTACTAATTGGATTACTGGTACACTATGCTACGAAGTTCTGTGCCGTTGCTGAAAAGATTTTTTCTTGGTTTAACCAGTTTCAAGGACATACAATTGGATTATGATCTTAAAGTAACATGAAAACATGTTAATATGGGGCAGCTAAGAGGCTTAAACAAGGACCAGGAACAGATAAGTCCCCTCATTGTAATGTTTGCATATCAGTGGTCTATATTTGGAGATGGCTTCAGTTCATCGAGGAGAGACCCAGCCAATGAAAAGCAGATACCGGGGGTGTCAACACTTCTGGGGAATCCAAGTACTAAATAAATATTTTGCTAGTATTATGGAAAAGGTCATGTAAAGAATAATGCTGGAATTACTGTACAGTGAGGTTTGTTTAACAATTTCTATGGGACAGTAGGACAATATAGTAGAAATAGATGGAGAAAGATTGAGAACACTGATTTCCATTTTGTGGCCACTCAATTATAGGTTAAACACATCCACAGTGAGTTGTCCCTCTAGATACAGTGTGGCCCTCTTCATAGCAAAAAACAACAACATTTATCTAATGCTAGAATGGCCCTTGACCAGAGGAGGTCAGAGTTCTGGTAAATGATAGCATCCTACCTGATTACAGTCATTACAATCATTCAGGTTACATCTGAGGTTCAAAACCTTACAAATAAAATTACAATTTTCATCAATCTTGTTCAAGGTTCTTAGAATCCATCAAAATAGTCTGTAATGGCTTTCTCTCCTCTCCTTCATCCGTCATCTCCAAAACCAAATTAGGTTATAGTGAAATACATCTATTTCGGTTTAATGTTTAGACTTTTCTCACTTAACATTTGTGATCCTGAGGTAACTGGACCATAACCATAACTGGACCATAACTCTAACAGATTTCTCTCTGCTGGGCAAGCCGCATGCTAGATGGCTTGAAAGAGGTGGTCAATTCCATTTCTGAACTGTAGCCTCCATTGAATTGTTGTCAAAGAACATGATATATGGAGAAATTAAAAATGTGTGTGAAAACAATCTAGACCTAAAACTTAATCAAATTTATCAAGTAGTTTCAATTTCAGAGGGGGTCAATTACCTTGAGGGGCCAATTTAGCCTCTCTGGATCATTTAGATGGAGATATTGCGTAGCATTATTCATATGCAGTAATTATATCTCAGCTCTATAACATGACAGTAATACAGGGAAGGAGTGATGACATTGTCTCTCACTCATATTGTTCTCAACAAACACATTCCCAGTAGGTATAGTTAGAGCCCAGAAAATAGACCTGACATTGTTATCTCATTTCAAATAACTGTAATAAGTTGCCGAAGATGAATAACTGTTGCAGTAGTGTGGGCAAAAGTAGTAAACAAAGCCATACATTAATGTTATAGTGTGAGATTGGCCACAACAGAGTAGGGGGGGCAATAAAATGTTAATATAGAGGGTTTAGTGTGGAAGACCAGCAAACTGGCCATGGCAATTCGATTTTTATTTCACAAAGCAATGGTCTTCAAAGTGTATGTAAAGAGAGGAGGTAGTAAAAGCTGGTTAATGTAGCAATAAAGTTTATGCCTAATGAATAGTTAAATTAGCTGTAATCTCAAATGTTTAATCTTGCCACAGAGAACCAGACAATTTGCTGAAGCCAGACTTTGCTTTTTTTCACCTTATAGCCAATTAATGCTTGATTCGAAAATGTGGTCGTAGGATTCGTATGGAGGTTTGACGCAATTGCAGAGCCACGCAGAAGCAAAGTCAAGCTCCGTACCGCATCGCACATTTTGTAACAATGCGGAGGGCTGATTGTTTGATGGTAGGTGGGGGCAGGAGGTCCTGTATGAACACAAACTCACTTCATTGACAACTTCCTTCACAACAGCTCAACAGCTCTGCCTTGCTCTGCGAAGCGTAAGAAGTATGAATGCCATGACTTCTGTAAAGGCCTTATCACTGTCGGATTGACCGTGCAGCGCCTTTCAGATGGCCTGTACATTTGGACCGCCTGTTGGAGAAGTGTCAGGAATATTCCCATCTCCACTATGTCAGACTATAGTTTCTCTAAAAGCACACTGTCTGACTGTTCTCTCTACAACGAAGGGATGATTCCAGAAACTATCAACCCCATGATGTGAAAGGGAAACACTGAACTGAAATAACTACGCATGCAGAGAAACAAAACTTTATACACCATATTTCTTCATCTATGGCATATTGCACCATCAGGGCAGTACATTATTATCCCACTAGGATGTCTACCCTGTGTGTGTAGCAGCAGGCTAATATTGGAAACTTGATTCCATTCTGCATAATTAGGAGAGGAGAATGTGAGATTCATTTTTATTCAGCAGCAGGAGAAAGAATAACTGCTCTTTCTTTCAGGCTGATGATTAGATTCGCTGCTTAATAAAGGCAGTTTATATTTCTACCAGCAGAAGGAACAGAGGGAAGGAATGACGTCGGAGGAGAATAACAATAAAGAAACATCATGGAATCTGGGATTAGAGAATCAAGGGCTGTTTTGGTGCGACAGCGGCAGGGAAGACCCACTATTGTTGACCAAGGTTTATTAAAAAGAAAAGAAACACAAATAACGACTCGTGAAAATCCAGAGATTGTTTTACCAGGGAAATGTGGAGAAATACAGACAATGAGCAACATCTTGGTTTTAAGGCATTACTCTGCACAGGAAAAGTATTTATCTACATTTCAGTTTACTGCACCTGAGAGCTATTCATTTTCCTATCTAACATTATATATTTGTATTATTATCGTATGCGGCCTAAAGCTACATTTCATAGATCTGGCCTCTACCCTAAACAACATTGTATAAACGATGGTGTTTCGCACACAGTTGCACTTCACAGATTGGAGAATTGATTCTTCCCCCAGGAGGAGCAGAAGGGAATCAAGATCATCTACCACATACTGTTAACTGCTGATAGTCTGCAACATATTGAGCGATGAATTCACTCATCAACATTTTGCTTGCTAAGCCAAATGGCACTGTTAGGTGCAAAGAGAGGACATTTTTACACGCAGGTGATCCAATCCAACTCAACTGGCTTATTTTAGCTGGCGCTTTTAGGTGATAGGATCTCTACAGTTCTCAGTCTATGTGTTGGAGGAGTACCAGACTATATGCCTTTCACTGCTGCTAACTGCAGGTCACAACACACCTGACCCCAACTCACCTGGCGAAGGGTCAACACACCTGACCCCAACTCACCTGGCGAAGGGTCGGGGAAAAGGAATGAGGAACGAGATGGCGGCAATTCCGGCTGTGACTTTGATGAATAGATCAAACCTCGCTTTCGGCCGTATGACCTTTTTCGCAAAGACACGAATCACACACATTCCACGCACGCCACACACGCTACACACATCACTTGACGACGCCCCCAACACCTCTTGTAGTGTGTGATCTTCCACCTCCATTATGACACTTTTTCCACAGGGCGTGTTGCCGGGGCCAACGGGCTGTGGGGGTCTTCTAATTAGAATGTAAAACAGGAAACACATGCCTGGAGTCAGGAAGATTCATCTCCCTGTCATTTCCAATCCAGTTTAGCAGTGCAGCCCTCCTTCTCACAGAGCCGAGAGGGACGGGGACGGGGGGAGTGCAAAATATATATATTAATCAGGTTACGCTGAGAAATATGTGTGCACTCTCTGATAGCGCATGCACTTCCTTAATGGCATGTGCAATTACGCTGGCTTACATTAACATCTAGGCAGGGGCTGTCACTAGCTAAGGGGTTCACTTCAATCACCTCTAGTCTATATACTGTAGCAGCTCTACTGCGGTGGGACCTTTCTCTACTAGCTACACAGCACACACTAATCCCCTAGAGAGAGTACTTTATTGACCCGTGGCTTGGCTTTAAATCAGATTACCTGGCATGCTCAAGGAGAAGTCCATTCTCTCTATGCAATTTGTCAGCACTCAAGTCTAAGTTTCCCCCATCTTTCTATTGTAAACAAATTGAAAGACCGCAGTTTCATGACTTGATTGAACAACATAGAAAAAAAAAAAAATCATATACTGTATGATATATCACATGCATCATATATAACTAAACAGTAATATATCTCCGTACGGTATGTACATCTGAATATCTCCACACAGTTAGAAACACCTCTACCTAAACTTTAGCTTTGAGTTGGGGTTGTTGTCAACATTTCATGATGCCATTCATTCTTCATAAATACTTATTTTGACCCAGGATTCCCTAACCAAGCCTGAGGGACAAGGCTTACTTACTACAGACCAGAATTACACCAGTCTCCGTCACAGCCAGAAGAAATACACTGAGAGTATTAATATTAGCAAATACAGCTGGATATTCTCCAATCCCAGGAGCAGTCTGAGGTTGAACGCTTATGGTCTACAAAGCTATTTACATGATCCTTTAACCCTTTCTTTCTGCATAGGCTTTGGACTCAAGTTCAGACTTCAAAATCATTCACATCTATTGTCAGCGGAAATAATTGTAATTCTCTGCCTACACTAAGCTGACAATAGATTATGATTTGATATTGAGAGCAAAATATTAGCAATCTCAGTTGCAATCAAATGAGCGACATAACATTTCCTCACAAAATGCCACTTTCACTAGATAAGATGGCCCATGTAGGCTTAAGGGTTGAGAAACCACAACGTTTATAAACAGCGACACAGAAACGAACCCTTACCATGATCTTAATTAACTTCCTCTCTCCCACAAGGTTTCTAGGTAAATACATCTCAAGGACAATAGGCAGGATTAATTCATTTATTTACCCAGCAAGAGCAGCTAATCAAATTCAGGCGTGCAGAGTCATCCTTCATGCATGTAGCTCCCGAACTTAGCCCCTTATAACCGTAACCCACCCATAGAGATGGATGGTTTTTTCGATGATCATGTAAGCCCTTGGTGAAATATTCAAGCCACCAGGTCTTTCTGACCTACCTGATCATGGTTTTGTTATTCTCACTTAAATCTCACTCTATACAGTAGGTTGAACCATAATCGAAAGACGAGCAGAAATCAATCAAGGACAACCACCAAAGCTTATTTGAACAAATATCTCTGCAACCATGAATATGCTAAGTCCTGGACAGTGCCGTGGCTATGATTACATATCCCAGGGGTGTTTATCAAATAAGAGAGTGATAAAAAAAAACTCCAGTCGCACCCCCTAATTTAATACCAGGCCAATCTGTTCACCCCTCTCTGCAAGCGTCAGTAGCAGCAGACTCACCACCACTCTGTGTTCAGAAACATCAGAGAAATGTGTATTTTTTTTCACATGGAGAAATAGACATGGGCATGATGGAGCTGTCCTCCTCGCAGACCCCTGTGAAGAGCATTTTCATATTGTCATGCCTTTATCATTTCCTTTGAAACCCGGGAGGGGAGGGCGTCTGGATCCTGCATGGCACGGGGCGTTTGATGAGTCCACCGCCGGCCGAGTTGTTTAAATAGATCCGGAACAAGACAAGAAAGAAGCCGTTGGAAGACAGCTCTGATGCTCTAAGCCAAATGGCAGTTGGGTGGCCAATGGGACAGGGGGTGGGGGTCAGTGTGGGTTGTGGTGAGGGGTTTCTAGTGAGACAGTTGACTGTGGTTGGTTGCTCGACACATTTATCTCATTTCTCTCTTCTTCTCCTTGTTCTTTGATTTCAACTGACCAAAAATTAAACCAAGAGGCATTTCTCATCTAAGGATATTTTTTTATCCCTCACTTTGCTCCAAAGTGAGATATGAGAAGTATATAGCCACCAGGCCATGGATTTGCTTTGATTATTTGACAGCAGTTATTATTGCACACAGTTGTCTGATCAGCCTATAGGGTGCAGGCAATATATGGAGGATAGATGGCCTTGCTAAGCATACTAATAGCTCTCTGTTACTGTCAATGCAGTAACCACATTATCATATACCGAGTGATAACAGTTTTAGAAATATAGCAACAACATATTTACACATATTTAATGTAACATTTTAGTAATCTGAAGATGTCTTTCCATGTTTAAGTAGAAAAATCAAGGTAACTATACCAGCAAAAACACAATGAACATCTAGATTCTACAGCGTCATAGCTATTAGTAAATCCTGAAACAAATGGTGGGGCCTACGACAGTCAACTTCATATAAATAATAGAGATTGCCAGGAGAATCAAACTGACCATCTCTTTCTTTGTTTTCATTACTGGAGTGCTGTGGAGGGGCTGCATAGAGAGAGAGAGATGTGGAAGAGAGGAGAATGAAACGAGAGAGAGATACAGAGAGAAAGAAAGAACGACAGAGAGAGAGAGAGAGAAAGAGAGAGTGTCCGACTGAGGGTGTGAGTGTAATTTAGAGACGGTGTGCACTGTTTACATTGCCTGCATGCAGGGATGCTCTGCTCTTCGGTTGGCAGGAGAACATCGTTAGCATGGGAGGCACGTAGCTCTCTCACTCCCACCCTGCTTCCCTCTCTCTCCGTCTCACTCTCCCTCTTTCTCCAGCTGCTCAGGGGCATGCGATGGTCTGGGAAAGACTAATGCATCTTCAACGGCATGCCGTGAAATCAAATTAGTGTACCTTCATCCATTCACATGGAGGACCGGCTCAGGACTGCAAAAGGGACTCTTTCTCACTAACCTACAACTTTTCTCCCCCATAAGGTGATGCTGATAATTGAAATGGGCTCGTTAGTTACCTTGTTTACATTGTATCGTTTTGCATAGTCTCTCGTAAATGTTAATGATTTTCAGATTTTTTTCCCTATACATTTTATAGAAGCTGAAATTGTTCTTTTTTTGTTACTTTCTTTTCAAATTACAATAAATGTCACACAAAAAATATATATTTTTTTACTCTTGAACAGGATCAAATTATATCATGAAAGAGGTGTGAAAAGCCATTCATGACAATGTCACATTGCATTAGCTCAGCCATGCTGCCACATGTTGTGAGTCTGCCTCCATCCCATTCAACTGAGGACGGGTGACAATCCACAATTCACCACTACAATATACGCTGTTATAATTGGATTTGGAGAAGGGGAACCTACAGGATTACTGCCACTTCTACGCTGTGCATGTATCAGAAAGGGGGGCTCATAATAATGGATGGAATGGAGTGAATGGAATGGAATGGTATCAAACACATGAAAACCAGTTGTTTGACGTTTGATATCATTCCATTAATTCCATTCCACCCATTACTATGAGCCTCTCCTCCCCATTTAAAGTGCCATCAGCCACTACAGGCATGTATATAGTGGGGTTAGCCAATTTAGCGTTTGATCATGTAATCAGACTGAAGAATAGAGTGGTTCCCAGAGATTATAGTCTAATTACCTGGAGGGTTTCCTTTCAGTGGAGTTGGCTGAGCCCTGAACCACTTGCTTCCCAGGGAGATGCTGGATCATTGGGACAGAGGAGACAGTCTGCAGTGTTCTAGGATGGGATAAAGGATGGAAGGGTAGAGGGATGGAAGAATGGAGGAGAGACACAGTGATCCATGTTATCCAGAGGGGTTACCTCCCAATGAGGGATTAAAGCAGACAAGGTCAACCTGTACCTGTATCTTCAAGCCTCTAGCCTATTTCTGTAGGAAGAAAGGGCTCTCTACACAGCTCCACAGGGCAGGGCACGTGATCTCTGCATTGGCTTGAATGAATCTTTACTTTGACATTGACATCTGTATAACATCTGTTTCGAGCTGTTCTCACCATATTGGCTTAGTGATTAGCCTACAGCCTTCCTTTGGGAGATGATAGATAGGGTGCCTCTGGCGAGAGTTTGGTCAATCACTTTTGATCGGTTGAATAACGTAAGATAATATGTAACTTCCAGGGTTAGATATAAGAAACTGGGCTAAACTGGTTGAAGTGACGTTACTATGACATCATTTAAAACAGTAACGATGTAATTTCAACCAGTTTGGTCTGCTGGGAGGTGATTCACTGCATGATCTTTTCACCTATAAAATGTGATTGAAATATTCATAAGCTACTCAAGAGACGATAAACGATGATGACTTCTGACATCCTGATCAGGTTAACAACTACAGTACTATGATTAGAGGGATTCAGAGGGCAATGGTACAATAGGTTACATGACATGACTCATCTGCATACCATTATGCAATTATGCCAATGAGACTACAACCTGTCAACAGCATTACAGGCTCCAGAGAATGGTTATAATGTATACCCAATGCAGTTTTTAGAACAGTGCCTGCCATATTAGGAAATACTGTATATCCACATTATGTTACCTATTACAGTATTGCTCTAACTGACTTGCCTAGTTAAATAATTGCAACTTGCTTTTTCTTCCCCCTTGTCATTTCTATGAGAGCCACGTTGAGACCTCTGTATGAGTTGAGACTGGTCGAGGGGCTGAATAAAAGAGCCACGTTGAGACCTCTGTATAAGTTGAGACTGGTCGAGGGGCTGAATAAAAGAGCCACGTTGAGACCTCTGTATAAGTTGAGACTGGTCGAGGGGCTGAATAAAGAGCCACGTTGAGACCTCTGTATAAGTTGAGACTGGTCAAGGGGCTGAATAAAGAGCCACGTTGAGACCTCTGTATAAGTTGAGACTGGTCGAGGGGCTGAATAAAAGAGCCACGTTGAGACCTCTGTATAAGTTGAGACTGGTCGAGGGGCTGAATAAAAGAGCCACGTTGAGACCTCTGTATAAGTTGAGACTGGTCGAGGGGCTGAATAAAAGAGCCACGTTGAGACCTCTGTATAGCCACGTTGAGACCTCTGTATAAGTTGAGACTGGTCAGAGGGGCTGAATAACTGGTCGAGCTGAAGTTGAGACTGGTCGAGGGGCTGAATAAAGAGCCACGTTGAGACCTCTGTATAAGTTGAGACTGGTCAAGGGGCTGAATAAAGAGCCACGTTGAGACCTCTGTATAAGTTGAGACTGGTCGAGGGGCTGAATAAAAGAGCCACGTTGAGACCTCTGTATAAGTTGAGACTGGTCAAGGGGCTGAATAAAGAGCCACGTTGAGACCTCTGTATAAGTTGAGACTGGTCGAGGGGCTGAATAAAAGAGCCACGTTGAGACCTCTGTATAAGTTGAGACTGGTCGAGGGGCTGAATAAAGAGCCACGTTGAGACCTCTGTATGAGTTGAGAGACTGGTCGAGGGGCTGAATAAGAGCCACGTTGAGGCCTCTGTATAAGTTGAGACTGGTCGAGGGGCTCAATAAAAGAGCCACGTTGAGACCTCTGTATGAGTTGGGAGACTGGGCGAGGGGCTGAATAAAAGAGCCACGTTGAGACCTCTGTATAAGTTGAGAGACTGGTCGAGGGGCTGAATAAAGAGCCACGTTGAGACCTCTGTTTGAGTTGAGAGACTGGGCGAGGGGCTGAATAGCTGAATAAAGAGCCACGTTGAGACTTCTGTTTGAGTTGAGAGACTGTGCGAGGGGCTGAATTAAAGAGCCATGTTGAGACCTCTGTATAAGTTGAGACTGGTCGAGGGGCTGAATAAAGAGCCACGTTGAGACCTCTGTATAAGTTGAGACTGGTCGAGGGGCTGAATAAAGAGCCACGTTGAGACCTCTGTATGAGTTGAGAGACTGGTCGAGGGGCTGAATAAGAGCCACGTTGAGGCCTCTGTATAAGTTGAGACTGGTCGAGGGGCTCAATAAAAGAGCCACGTTGAGACCTCTGTATGAGTTGGGAGACTGGGCGAGGGGCTGAATAAAAGAGCCACGTTGAGACCTCTGTATAAGTTGAGAGACTGGTCGAGGGGCTGAATAAAGAGCCACGTTGAGACCTCTGTTTGAGTTGAGAGACTGGGCGAGCCACGTTGAGACCTCTGGGAGGGGACTGAATAGCTGAATAAAGAGCCACGTTGAGACTTCTGTTTGAGTTGAGAGACTGTGCGAGGGGCTGAATTAAAGAGCCATGTTGAGACCTCTGTATGAGTTGAGAGACTGGGCGAGGAACTGAATAAAAGAGCCACGTTGAGACCTCTGTGTGAGTTGAGAGACTGGTCGAGGGGCTGAATAAAAGAGCCACGTTGAGACCTCTGTATGAGTTGAGAGACTGGTCGAGGGGCTGAATAAAAGAGCCGCGTTGAGACCTCTGTATGAGTTGGGAGACTGGGCGAGGGGCTGAATAAAAGAGCCACGTTGAGACCTCTGTATGAGTTGAGAGACTGGTCGAGGGGCTGAATAAAAGAGCCGCGTTGAGACCTCTGTATGAGTTGGGAGACTGGGTGAGGGGCTGAATAAAAGAGCCACGTTGAGACCTCTGTATAAGTTGAGAGACTGGGCGAGGGGCTGAATAAAAGAGCCACGTTGAGACCTCTGTATAAGTTGAGAGACTGGGCGAGGGGCTGAATTAAAGAGCCACGTTGAGACCTCTGTATGAGTTGGGAGACTGGGCGAGGGGGGCTGAATAAAAGAGCCACGTTGAGACCTCTGTATAAGTTGAGAGACTGGGCGAGGGGCTGAATAAAAGAGCCACGTTGAGACCTCTGTATAAGTTGAGAGACTGGGCGAGGGGCTGAATAAAGAGCCACGTTGAGACCTCTGTATAAGTTGAGAGACTGGGCGAGGGGCTGAATTAAAGAGCCACGTTGAGACCTCTGTATAAGTTGAGAGACTGGGCGAGGGGCTGAATTAAAGAGCCACGTTGAGACCTCTGTATAAGTTGAGAGACTGGGCGAGGGGCTGAATAAAAGAGCCACGTTAAGACCTCTGTATAAGTTGAGAGACTGGGCGAGGGGCTGAATTAAAGAGCCACGTTGAGACCTCTGTATAAGTTGAGAGACTGGGCGAGGGGCTGAATAAAAGAGCCACGTTGAGACCTCTGTATAAGTTGAGAGACTGGGCGAGGGGCTGAATAAAAGTGGCACCTGTGGCAATTACAGAGTGCATTTCAGTTGTAATATTAGCAGGTAGGCTGAATGTTGGAGACAGGGGTGATCAGTCTTGTGCGAGCCAGGAGCGAGAGCAGTCGCAGTTGGCCTAACAAAGACAGATCAGGAGCTGTAGGGCACACTGATAACCAGGGGATCCACAGCTCCAGAGAAGAGATGCTCCACAGCCCGGGATCACTACAGATATGACTGAGGAATGATACACAAGCAAGACAGAACGTGCAGGTGACAGATGTCTCTAATGACTGAGACTATTACTTGTGAATGTCCAAGAACGTTGGTAACCTTAACATGTATCCAGGTGTTGATAATGGGACAGAAGGTTTTAAAGAGACAACAGGTCAATCTTTACTTGTCGGTCTGACTGTGATAGTAGTGCGTATCTTAATGTACCATTGAATAGATAATGAGCAGTTGTACATGACTGTTGATATTAATTTAGAAAATCAAAAGCAAAATATTTTCTTCTTTACAGATTCATCCTAAAAACCTTCAGTACCCTTCCTTTGAGGTGAGCTGTGTGTTAAGATGCAGGGCATGTCCGCTCATACCAGCCTTTGGACAATCCCATCCCTAGCATGAGATTCTCTTTACCCTATTGACTGATGATGAGCTTGTCACTGGATCCAGATTAAAGTCTTAAAACTATCCATAAAAGGGGGGCGGATTGAGGAGGGGGGACTTGTCAAAGATTTGTTTACTCGCCGACTGAGGCTTGTTAGCACTAGGGGAAGGGAAATACGGGACGGTATGGCTCAGAGTGCATCCCAAATAGCATCCTATGGGCCCTGGTCAAAAGTAGTGAACTATAAAGGGAATAGGGTGCCATTCTTTACGCAGCCTCAGACTCCTGCAGAATTGCTAATATTGGATTCCTTCCCTCCTAACACCAATGTCACCTCCAGATCTCCCATCTCTCCAGCGGTCCAGCCCGAGCGATAACACACAGTGTTGTTAATTAATCATCAGCGGCCTATCCATGTGTCAATAAGTCAGCCCCCGGGGGTACAGGAGGCCCTGCATCAGATCTGTAAACCCCCGAGTTCTCATTTATCCGTTCTCTTGATGCCCAGCAGTCTCCTGGACGTGCCAGTGTGGATCTTTACACAAAGCTCAGACACTGACTTTTTACAAACACAGAGACAAAAACACACAGCCCTAGCATCCTTAAATACCTCTGTTGTTGTGTACATCCTTTAGTGTGCTGAAATTCCCCAAACATACTGTACTGTGTATCTTTATAATAAGAGGATTTTTTTTTGCACCCTTTCCATAGGCCCAACCAGGGTCTGGCAGCAGGCAGCTTGCTGGTGTGTGTCTCTACAAACAGAGAATATGAAATAAGTCCAGTCAATAGCATGGGCTGGCCTCACTAGAGATGACATCTATTTGTCTTTGCTTTGCTCTGTATTTTACCACATTTTGGACCTAATCTCCTTTAAAGCCAAATAGAAATTAAATCTATTCTGTTTGCCCTGATAGGAGATCAAATGTCACCTGTGTGTGTGTGTGCATGTGCGTGTTTGCATGTGCGTGTTTGCATGTGTGTGTTTGCGTGAGTGTGTGCCTGCATGTATGCGCGTGTGTGTGCACTCTAACAAATTGATAATGCAGTGCCCCCCTCCAAATGGATATATATATTGAGTGGGGTACAGTAAACATGCCTGCAGAACCCACATGCAGATTACCTGCCCAAAGACCTGTCCCTAATTATTATTCATGTTTACAAACCTTCATCTCCTGGGATGGGCAGAAAAGCCAGCCGCATGGATAATGAGCAAACAGACCCTCACCGGGAACACATGCATTTATTCATGCAGACCACACAGAGAAAAAAGGCCCATCGACGCACCCTGCATCCTCTCCTCCATCCCCCTGAGACCAGACATTTATAAAGACGTTCCCCCAATGACATTACAATACCATTACCATTCTGAGCAGCATCTGCCTGCGTCATGATTGCATTATTTTTTTCTTTTTTATCCCTATCCCTCTTCTCGACTCGTTTCCCAGACATATTGACACCAGGTGAGAGAGAGTGCAGACTCTGCTTCTCCAGAGAGAGAGAGAGAGAGAGAGAGAGAGAGAGAGAGAGAGAGAGAGAGAGAGAGAGAGAGAGAGAGAAACAGAGAGAGAAACAGAGAGAGAGAGAGGTATGTGTTTCTGTAATGATACGACCCAAAGCCAGTCAGGTGGTAATAGAGATCTACAACACAGAAATACTCCCACCTTCCACTTCTCCTCCCTTAAAGCGCCAATCAGCAATAGAAACAATAAGCACGCGGCCTCCCCACCCCTGGTTCGGTAGCACGTTTTAAACCCCTTCACCACTCTCTTTCTGTCTCTGAGATGCTTTCCACCACCCAGAAGGGAGACAGCAGCCAGCTGACTTCCAGCTACTGCACCGCAATCTGTTGGAAAAAACATGAAAGGGAAAAAAAATGATAAACAAAGAAAATAAGAGTCCCAATAGGACAACACACACAAAGTATGCGAGTCGTACTCCTCCAGCCTTAGGGATGAGAAATCTCTGTGGCTATCGATTGAAAATTGTTCAGACCCTCAGCAAAGTGTGTGTGTGTGTGTGTGTGTGTGTGTGTGTGTGTGTGTGTAATAAAATCCCTCATAAACTATCTTCTATCGCCTCTCATTAATCTTCTACCGGGCTGAGTGGGGACTTTACTGGGGACCTGGCTGTTAGCTGTTAGCTGGGGACCAGATGTTGTCTGGATGTTAGACTTTACTGGGGACCTGGCTGTTAGCTGTTAGCTGTGGACCAAACATTGTCTGGCTGTTAGACTTTACTGGGGACCTGGCTGTTAGCTGTTAGCTGTTAGCTGGGGACCAGATGTTGTCTGGCTGTTAGACTTTACTGGGGACCTGGCTGTTAGCTGTTAGCTGGGGACCAGATGTTGTCTGGCTGTTAGACTTTATTGGAGACCTGGCTGTTAGCTGTTAGCTGGGGACCAGATGTTGTCTGGCTGTTAGACTTTACTGGGGACCTGGCTGTTAGCTGTTAGCTGGGGACCAGATGTTGTCTGGCTGTTAGACTTTATTGGAGACCTGGCTGTTAGCTGTTAGCTGGGGAACAGATGTTGTCTGGCTGTTAGATTTTACTGGGTACCTGGCTGTTAGCTGTTAGCTGGGGAACAGATGTTGTCTGGCTGTTAGATTTGACTGGGTACCTGGCTGTTAGCTGTTAGCTGGGGATCAGATGTTGTCTGGCTGTTAGATTTTACTGGGGACCTGGCTGTTAGCTGTTAGCTGGGGACCAGATGTTGTCTGGCTGTTAGATTTTACTGGGGACCTGGCTGTTAGCTGTTAGCTGTGGACAAGACGTTGTCTGGATGTTAGACTTTACTGGGGACCTGGCTGTTAGCTGTTAGCTGTGGGCAAGACGTTGTCTGGATGTTAGACTTTACTGGGGACCTGGCTGTTAGCTGTTAGCTGTGGACAAGACGTTGTCTGGATGTTAGACTTTACTGGGGACCTGGCTGTTAGCTGTTAGCTGTGGGCAAGACGTTGTTTGGCTGTTATTCTTTACTGTGGACCTGGCTGTTAGCTGTTAGCTGTTAGCTGTGGGCAAGACGTTGTTTGGCTGTTATTCTTTACTGTGGACCTGGCTGTTAGCTGTTAGCTGTTAGCTGTGGGCAAGACGTTGTTTGGCTGTTAGACTTTACTGGGGACCTGGCTGTTAGCTATTTGCTGCAGCGGAGTATGTAATTCTTTACTAGGGTGAAATGTCCTCTCTTTTTATATGCTGTAACAAATCAACGATTAATGTAAGTTTTGTACAATAGTTATTACACTTTACTACCAGGAATAACTACACAGGGATAAGAACAATGTAATATAATGTAAAGGATTACAGGTACTCTTCTAATCAAGTCATGAACAAAAGGCCTAATGATATGCAAGAAGTAGAAGAGAAAAACCTTCTCAATCATTTGTTCCTTCATGCTTGTTTACAATTCATTTGTTATCATCTTCATGTTGCAATGTCGATCAGCTCCATCAGAAGAGAGGAGCTTGTTGTTTTAATTATCACCAGCTGTCAGGTCTTGATGAAGCGTTAAGAAAACAGAAAGGGTTGGCAGAGTTGTTGTCAGAGAGATGCTCACCCAGCTGTGATGTACTGTATGTCATTACATTTATATGACATAAAATATGTGACGCCTCAACAGTCTTTACAGTACATCACAACACATCTGAACCACATTTGTGGTGAAAGTAAACAGCTGTTTAAAACCAATGTACAGAGGAAGTACTTTCAAAGAAAATAACGACCTTTCAGCATGTGGTAACAAAGCATCTGGCAAAGGACCTCATTTTAGGTCAGTTTCCAGGTAAAGGAACAATGTCACTGTATCAGTGGAGGTTCCTCGGAGGAGGAAGGTTCAGGACCATCCTCTTCAGTGAATTTCTTGAAAAATAAAAATGATGTAACATTAAAAAGTTGTTTTTTAGTTCAAACTATACTATGTGACTGACCACCTGGTTTCGGTCCTATGTAGCACGTTGTGTTTTTAACATTGGATAAAAGTAGAGACTCAGTGCTAGAAAATGTTATATCATACACTACCGTTGAGGAACAATGGGAAATAAATTCTGCTTTGAAAGTTAACAAACTTGTAACCCCACTTTTGAGAAAATGGTCCTTGAATATTTTGGTACACCTACTGGAGAGCTCTTCTTTGTCTACACTCATTCAGCATCGTTCACACCCTCTTAACTAACATTGAACCGTGTTGGTTTGATTGAGTCAAGTGTAGATTCATACCTTCATGAGTTGGGATTATGGTTCATTGTTAAGATTGTTACATGTCTAAACAAAAGACTCCACTATGCAGGTAACCATTTCACTGTACCATATAAACCTTTTGTGTCCTGTGCATGTGACAAAAAAACATAGATTTTATTATATACAGTTGAAGTCGGACATTTACATACACCTTAGTCAAAAGCATTTAAACTCAGTTTTTCACAATTCCTGACATTTAATCATTAGTAAAAATTCCCTGTTTTAGGTCAGTTAGGATCACCACTTTATTTTAAGAATGTGAAATGTCAGAATAATAGTAGAGAGAATGATTTATTTCATATTTTATTTCTTTCATCACATTCCCAGTGGGTCAGAAGTTTACATACACTACATTTGTATTTGGTAGCATTGCCTTTAAATTGTTTAACTTGGGTCAAACGTTTTGGGTAGTCTACAAAAAGTTTCCCACAATAAGTTGGGTGAATTTTGGCCCATTCCTCCTGACAGAGCTGGTGTAACTGAGTCAGGTTTGTAGGCCTCCTTGCTCACACACCTTTTCAGTTCTGCCCACAAATTTTCTATAGGATTGAGGTCAGGGCTTTGTGATGGCCACTCCAATACATTGACTTTGTTGTCCTTCAGCCATTTTGACACAAGTTTGGTAGTTTGCTTGGGGGCATTGTCCATTTGGAAGACTCATTTGCAAGCTTTAACTTCCTGACTGATGTCTTGAGATGTTGCTTCAATATATCCACATAATTGTCCTGCCTCATGATGCCATCTATTTTGTGAAGTGCACCAGTCCCTCTTGCAGCAAGCACCCCCACAACATGATGCTGCCACCCCCGTGCTTCACGGTTGGGATGGTGTTCTTCGGCTTGCAAGCCTCCTGCTTTTTCCTCCAAACATAACGACGGTCATTATGGCCAAACATTTCTATTTTTGTTTCATCAGACCAGAGGACATTTCTCCAAAAAGTACAATCTTTGTCCTCATGTGCAGTTGCAAACCGTAGTCTGGCTTTTTCATGGCGGTTTTAGAGCAGTGGCTTCTTCCTTGCTGAGCGGCCTTTCAGATGATGTCAATATAGGACTCGTTTTACTGTGGATATAGATACTTTTGTACCTGTTTCCTCCAGCATCTTCACAAGGTCCTTTGCTGTTGTTCTGGGATTTATTTGCACTTTTCGCACCAAAGTACCTTCATCTCTAGCAGACAGAAGGCATCTCCTTCCTGAGTGGTATGACGGCTGCGTGGTCCAATGGTGTTTATACTTTTGTACTATTGTTTGTACAGATGAATGTGGTACCTTCAGGCGTTTGGAAATTGCTCCCAAGGATGAACTGGACTTGTGGAGATCTACAATTGTTTTCTGAGGTCTTGGTTGATTTCTTTTGATTTTCCCATGATGTCAAGCAAAGATGCACTGAGTTTGAAGGTAGGCCTTGAAATACATCCACAGGTACACTTCCAATTGACTCAAATGATGTCAATTAGCCTGTCAGAAACTTCTAAAGCCATGAAATCATTTTCTGGATTTTTCCAAGCTGTTTAAAAAGGCATATTCAACTTAGTGTATGTAAACTTCTGACCCACTGGAATTGTGATACAGTGAATTATAAGTGAAATAATCTGTCTGTAAACAATTGTTGGAAAAATGACTAGTGTCATGCACAAAGTAGATGTCCTAACTGACTTGCCAAAACTTATTAACAAGAAATTTGCGGAGTGGTTGAAAAACTAGTTTTAATGACTCCAACATAAGTGTATGTAAACTTCCGACTTCAACTGTATAGTGTGTGTTTACCAGAGATGGTAATGCGAAGAACATGACCTGCACCGAAGTCAAATCAGGATATAATGTTAGGCCACCAAGACAACTGTAGTTCTAAAATTCCAAGTTCTAAAGTTCTCCGGTGGAATGCCCTGATTTTATTTTGTCACACTCACAACCGTAAGCTATTTTCTGTAATTAGCTCGCCATTAACTTGTAAATAATGATCTTGTTGTGAGTTTATTTTCCTGTAGTAATTAATACAAATGTTCTACTGTAAAGACGTTGTCAGCGATGATATGGTCATTATTTGAAATGACTAGCCAGCTAACGTAACATTAACGTTAGCTAGCTATCCAGCTAACAAGCTAGAAATGAACCAAACCATTATTTAGAAAGTTGCTTTGAGTTGCCTGGTTTGCTTGATTGACATATCCTAAATTCATTTTGAAACAGATGGGTTTGTTGGTGTTATTAAGATACACCAGTTATGCTATTTTGGACCACCAGGTTGCTGATGTCATGCAGCCTGTTGTTTTTGTGTTTATACTTTTTCATAATGACATAATGACAACTACAAGTTTGATGTCAGACAACGGATGTCGGATGTCAGACAACTACAAGTTTGATGTCGGACGACAATAGAATGTTCATGATGTCACTGTGACAGCTGTCTACAGACAGTAGTATAAAGTATAAACCAGCCTGTAGTCTTGAAGTCTTTGGAGGTTTCGCACATGGCCTCATGTGAATCCTTAAAGAGATGGGTGGGGCTAAGGCTTTACTAGATAACATCAGACTATAACTAGGAATGAAAATTGCTTTCTGATGTAAGAATAATATTACTACACAGATCACACATGTAATGTTAGCTAGCAAGCCAGCCGGCTAGCTAACAGCATGCTTTAACTTGCAATGAAAACTACAAAATATCTGCATTTTCTGAAAATGTAGCTGGCTAGACTCTCTTACCCATATACATTGTGCTTCTCCCTCTCTCTCATGGATGCCATGGTTCCCCTTAGTTTGAAGATATAATCCAGAGACGGCTGTTCTCTTTTCGACTCCCTCTGCATAATATTTGCAATCAAACATCAATCAAATCATTTTGTCCATCTCCTTAGCTCTCTTACTCTGCTTCCACCGGGCACCAAGAGCTCTTATTTGATTTTTAGCTCCATACACTTGGATTTGATGTGCTATGTTGACTGCACAGAGAGAGAGAGACAAGTGTGAATTAGATATGAGACATAAATGCAGATATCATTCTTGTATCTATGTCTTGACCAGGAACATCAACACCTACAAAACAGAGATTCACCAATCTAACGATTACACGATTAAAAGTTTCTTAAATGGAAGCAAACAGAAAGAACCGGGGTTTAACATGACTGAATTTGTCCAATAGAAATTCCCCTTTGCAACTGTTGGACTAATGATTATGCCCTAGATCAGCTAGATGCAGGCAAGCGTATACAATACGGTATTGAATGTGTCACTGTCAGTTACCTTGATTACTCAAAATTCTCTCGACCTGTGCACCTACGTTGTGAACTTTCATTCATAGGCTATTCGTAGCAACCTCATGATAGGTACAGGGAAAATTTGAGTATTATGTAGTAGCCTAAACCTATTGAAGTACGTTGAGCTCGGGGAATGGAATATGAGTGACAGTTATCCAATATGCTGTAATAGAAATAAGGCCATGTGTATACATTCTAAATTGTCCTCCCTCATCTTAAACTGCACCGACCGCCACTGCACTGTATTGTATGCTATTCCATGTCATGCATGAAAAGTTGACTTTGTAGGCCTATTACAAGGGCACAGATGTCTTGTCCAGTGTAGTGAAGCCAGAGAGGACCCTGATGAGCTGAATGGTACAGTAGATTTAATACAGTAATGAGTCATTAGCAGAGCTCATTCTTCAGGATGACAGCTCATCAGTGCAATTGAGCTCAATTAAGGTTATATCTGTAGGGGTATAGCCTCATCCTCATCCTCTCTGTGTTTGAATATAGCCTTTCTGCTCCATCGCCTACTCCAGCTGAGAGGGATAGAGGCATGGAAGGATGGATGAATGAGTCGGCACACCTCTTATTCCACTGTGAAGATCAGCGGGCAGATGGCGCTGGAGCCTGTCAGGGCATGGGAGAACACAAGGCCCCCTGGACACAGGGCCAAACTTCACCTAAATAAGGATACACCCCCAACACAAATCTGCACTCCTCTTCCTGTCTGATAAAGAGGAGGCAATGGAAGCATCAGCCGCCGGAGGAGAAAGGAATCAATTCTGCCCGACCTTCCAATTGAATCACTCGCTTCACTGCCACTCTGCTGCTGAGAGAGACTGAGACCTCTAGCACACTGAGATGATGTAGTGGGGTGAGCTGACCGGGTGGGTGAGGGTCAGGGAGCAATGGTGGTGGGTGAGGTTAAATGTGAGGACAGTGCTAGAGACAGGACAGGGGTAACTCGTCTTGTATAGTTAAAGAGTGCTGGAGTTGGGATGGGTGACAGGAGAGGCGGAACTCTTTGTGGCCAAAGGGCTGACTGCCTAGACACACAGAGGTGTGCACGGTGAGAGGATCTACACAGGGCTGACTGCCTAGACACACAGAGGTGTGGACGGTGAGAGGATCTACACAGGGCTGACTGCCTAGACACACAGAGGTGTGGACGGTGAGAGGATCTACACAGGGCTGACTGCCTAGACACACAGAGGTGTGGATGGTGAGGATCTACACAGGGCTGACTGCCTAGACACACAGAGGTGTGGATGGTGAAGAGGATCTACACAGGGCTGACTGCCTAGACACACAGGTGTGGACTGTGAAGAGGATCTAAACAGGGCTGAGGCAGGCAGGCAGGTTGAGTTGATAATGCTTAAAGGTCAAGGTAGTGTGAGATGATGTGCTATGTGTGTGTTCTGGGCTGTTGAACACTGCAACTAGACAGGCCTGACACTGCACTGTAATGTGGCCATGTTTCAAAGCTCTGTGTCTGTTTCACACCTCTGTAACGGCTCAGAACTGGTGTATGAGCCTTCGGGAGAGGAGAAGAAGGAGTTCTACAGATGGTACTGATGCACGTTATTCATGTTCTCAGGCCAGTTCTAAAAGATCCATCTCCAAAGACAAACATGTTTTGATGCATTATGAATCGATCATCAGCAGAATAATTTTGCTGTTCAAGTCGGTTTGTTGTCTAGTGGGTGTTTCCACATTCTAATAACTCTTTTACAACTCTAAGAGTGAATATTCCTTGTCCATCCACCATGTTAGTATGCATGATTCATGTACAGTATGATGTGCATAACATTTATCAAAGAAACCAGGTGAGATCCTTCCCTTACACTCACATAATCCCCTCCGCAACTTCCTCATACTGCTGCCTCCAACCAGACTCCAAATATACCTGTAGTGTAGCTGGAGCCTCTCTAGCAGGCAGGCAGCAGCTACCCTTTACTGAAGGGTGTACACTACAGCCTCGGAATACAGGCAGGGTAAATTGAGTCTCTGAACAGCCTGCTGATAAGTAGGCTATCGCCAGGCCTCCACAACACAGGAACCAGGAGGAGTGTGCCCCTGCAGAAGGTCAATGAAGGAAAGATGTGTGACTGCCCAGAGACTGAGGCTATGGAGGAGGCTGAACTACCCGAGACCAACAGACAGAACACCAGTTAGAGAATGCCATAGTAGATGGCTCTGAAAGTATTCAACTTTCTAAATGTTTTCTGAAACATCTACCATTCCAACATTTTCTCATTATGATACAGAATGTCAAAATAGTGACATTCAACCATTGTAGTTATATGTCACTTCCTCTGACATTATGTTTATGTCACTACTAATAATGACATGATCAATTGGGTGAACAAAAGATGCCTGAGGGGAGAAAAAAACAGGCAAATAACATGCAGAGGGCAGCAATGCCATTAATGGCCTCAAGAGGCTGCAATCACCATGCATTCTACTTCTCAGAAGTCAACTAGCACTGTGTGATAAAAGAGAGAGAGATGAACAACAACAAATCAGCGTGAGGGTGCTTTAGAGACCGTAGAGTGCTTTAAACAACAGAGTGTGAGAGAGAAGACAGAACTAGAGAGAGAGAGGTATGTGTTTCTGTAATGATACGACCCAAAGCCAGTCAGGTGGTAATAGAGATCTACAACACAGAAATGACTCCCACCTTCCAATTCTCCTCCCTCAATCAGCGTCAATCAAGCGTCAATCAGCCGTAGAAACAATAACCACGCGGCCTCCCCACCCCTGGTTCAGTAAAAAGCTGGAGGGATGGGGCTGGAGAAATGTAATCACTCAAATTCATTGACAGAGCTATGGATGCAAGAATTGACCATGATGTCAACATTTTTATTTATTTAACCGTGTTTTAGGGCTATAAAGTGTTTGTTTACATTTCCTTTGTTTACAAACATTGGAGTAAAACAAGCGTATATTTTGGATCCTGATGGGGTACAACAGCTCATGAGACATTTATAAGTTACATTCTTCAAGAATCAATGGGTAGATATCATTAATTTCCAAACATTTATGTAGCAACTGCTGATTTCCCCTTTAATATATCCACCAGGTGCTATGAGTGATTTTGTCTGTTTTTTCTTTTACATGAAACATCACCCCCTGTTAGTTCTCAATAATCATTTGCTGCAGCCCAGGACACAATGATTTCCCTTGATGCATAAAACCACAATAATGTCAACTCAGTTTCAGAAGTAATATTGGAATCATTTGTTTTTATGTGTCTCCCTGGCCAGAGGAAAATAGCTAGAAATAGGACTTGGTTCACTCTCAGAAGGGGGAAGGAGGGAGCACAAAGCATTTGTCAAATAGAAATCTGCAAAAGTCATGAGAAATCACCATCTAATTCAAAAAAAGAAAACAAAATCTGAAATGAAAATGGTTGTAGGATCATGCGTCCCTCTCTTGCCGAAAGAGACATCCTGGTAATCAGACTGTGTCTTGAGCAGGAAGAATATGTCATGTCCTTAACATTATGATTGAGGCATCAGACAAAGGGCATTTCAGATGCGTGGTATTTGACAATACATTTACATTACAATGAATCCATCCAAGGCAAAGATGAAACTGTTCAGCATTTCAGTATGTTTACAGTGTACAGCATGACGGTGCCGGAGGGGATGGCTGCCGTGTTACAGGCTCCTAGCCAACTGTACTATTTTCTTTGTTTTTTCACATTGTTTGAAACTCATTTTGTAACTAGACAAAGATTTTTTCTTTAATGAGTCTGACGCGAAGGATTTACTGCTTTGTCGTGACAAGGCCCAAATCCCAGTCATCCACGTGAAGAAAAGACGGAGAAAAGGGGGGAGGAGGGCGGGGTGCCTTGTAAGAATTCGATGACGAGTAGGTAAACCACCACTACCCTCCGTATATTGGCCAACGTGCAAACACTGGAAAACAAACTGGACAATATGATTAAGATTATCCTACCAATGGAACATTAAAAACTGCAATATCTTATGGTTCACTGAGACAAGGCTAAACAACGATACGGATAATATAGAGCTGGCTGGCTTCTCTGTGCATCGACAGGACAGAGCAGCTACATCTGGTAAGACAAGGGGTGGGGGTGTGTGTCTATTTGTAAATAACTGCTGGTGCACGATGTCTAATATTAAAGAAGTCTCGAGGTATTGCTTGCCTAAGGTAAAATACATCATGATAAGCTGTAGACCACACTATCTACCAAGAGAATTCTCATCTATATTATTTGTAGCCGTCTATTTACCACCGCAGGTCCCGGACTTTACTGCAGGCAAACTTTTATCCGTTTTACCTAACTTCTACCAGCACATCACGTGCAACCCGAGAAAAAAAACTCCCCCCTTGTTTTTACACTGCTGCTACTCGCTGTTTATTTTCTATGCATAATCACTTTCTAAATTACCTCGATTAACTAATTTAGTAAATATTTTCTTAACTCTTCTTGAACTGCACTGTTGGTTAAGGGCTGTTGGTTAAGGGCTTGTAAGTAAGCATTTCACGGTAAGGTCTACTGTACACCTGTTGTATTCGGCGCAAGTGACAAATAACATTTGATTTGTTTTTCCTTTGTACATGCTGTCTCTGTCGTACTGTGTGGCTGATCGGCTTATTGTCATTACCATCTCAGCTAAAGACTAATATGAACTCAAGATTACCCCTTGCAACAGAAACGGAGAGAGATGGAGGTGTTTTATCTCTGCTGTTTGATGATATAATAAGAGGGTCCTCAGTGGCCCTGGATATGGTGTGAAATATCAGTGGTGCTCCAAACTGAGTTCACACATCATGTCCCACGCTCACACTGGGTAATTACCAAGCAAACTTTGTAGGGGTGACCCAGCATGAGGTAAGAACAAATTTAAATGACATGTCACAGACAGAGGCAAAGTGGAACTTATTAAAGAGGGGGACAGAGTTTGCTATTTCTTCAGGCCTATTCATGGGTCCATGAACTGTGTCTCCTCTGGTAATCAGATTATAGACTCACTGAAGACTGTTGGAACAGGAGAGAGAGGAGAGTAATTCTGTTACTTGACAATGGACTTCTCTGAAAACAAATGCAAGGAACAATGGTAAATTTCACATCACATCAGCTATGTAAAAGCCACAACACACCACTTTTCTTTCTCCTCCTGTAGCCACATTTCCTAATTGCTCTGTGCTCCACACTCAAACTGGGCAAATTGGAAACAGATTTTGTCAAACACCACGGACAAGCCTCAAATGAGGGATTGTGAACTTGTTAATTAGATTCCCTGATTTGGAGTGTTTTAATACATTGTATGAATCTCAGAGATAGGCTAGTGGTGGTTTACAAAGTAGAACAGTATCTCTACTACTAATTACCAACGAACACAATTAGCTGTGCTGAGATTGTTGCCCGTCCCAATTACACAATCTTCTTGATAAAGTCTTGCCTATGTTAAAGCATTAAATTGGTCATAATCATCCATTGCAACTGTGGATGTGCTATGCAAATGAATGTGTTTCTTCTCTTTGTAGCTAAAAAAAATCTTCATGTTGTTGTTCAAGCTACTCACTGGCATAACCATGAAGTGGTTATAATTTGCCTGAACAAATTTATCGGGGACTGCGCTTTCCCCGGGTCATTTGTCTGATGACACAGTGATCTTTTGTGGACCAGTGATTGCCTTCTCAGTTTCTCTAGCACCAAGAGGAGGAGTATAGTTGGCGGCACTACAGAGAGTTTCACATCCTCATCAATAGATAAAGCAACTGCCTCGACTCCATTTCTGAACATACCATCTTACAAAGAGATCTTATTCTTCTTTGAGTTTATCTACTCTGTCAGAGTACAGTGCATTCGGAATATTCAGACACCTTTATTTTTCTACATTTTGTTACGTTACAGCCTAATTGTAAAATGTATTTAAAAAAAATCCCAATCAATCTACACACAATACCCCATAATGAAAAAGCAAAAACAGTTTAGAATTTTTTGCAAATGTATTAAAAAGAATATATGCATAAATATTCAGACCCTTTACTCAGTACTTTGTCGAAGCACCTTTGGCAGCGATTACAGCCGTGAGACTGGACTCCAATCAAGTTTTACAAACATCTCAAGGATGGTCAATGAAAACAGGATGCACCTGTGCTCATTTTCCAGTCTCATAGCAAAGGGTCTGAATACTTATGTAAATTAGGTATTTCTGTTTTTATTTTTAATACATTTGCAAAAATGTCTATAAACCTTTTTTCGCTTTGTAATTATGGAGTTGTGTGTAGATTTTTTAATTATTAAACACATTTTAGAATAAGGCTGTAACGTAACAAAACGTGGAACATGACAAGGGGACTGAATACTTTCCCAATACACTGGAAGTACAATTGTGTATCTATTGTGCCTAACTAAGTTAATTTCCTAAAAGGATAAAAGATCCAAGTTTAATTTGGCCTCATCACTAGGTTCTCTTTCTTGATATTAAAGGACTTTTAGGTCACGTTTGGCTCTTTCGGTGAATCTTCTCTAAACATTATCTTTAGCCGCGGCGATAACACCCCCGTGCAAGTTAAACTACCTAACAAAATTAGCTTTCAGATTGTACCCCATTATCACAGACTCAAATTCTGTGCTATTAGCGCCACGCTTCTTTTCCCTCTGATACATTCTGATAGTTCTCCCACATTGAGAGGTTGGGAGTGAAAGACGTGAAAAGCTTGAAGCCTTTATTAACGCTTGGAGCACCTTAACTGTACTACCTTCCTGGATCAAACAAACCCCTATTGGGGTGTCAGGTGTCAGAGGCAGGTCTGGCCCAGTCATGACCTAACCAGGTCTGATCGGAGACTCAAACCAGGTCATAACAAAGACCATGGATCTCATATTGCCCTGTTACGTCAGCATCACACTCAGGAAAATAAGAGGACAGCTGTAGTAAGATTTGTAGTAACAACCCTAATCAGCAACAAGAACGAATCACTGCTGCGCTAATTGGTTCCCTCAAAGATTTTTATAACTAACCCAAGAGAGACCACAGCCTGTCGTTTCCAATGGGATTAAATGAATCATAGTGGCCAGAACAAGCAAGGAGGTGGGCAGAGCCAAGCACGAGCTAGTGAGATCCTATTGGCGCATTCTAGTCTGAATGTCACACCCTGACCATAGTTTGCTTTGTATGTTTCTATGTTTTGGTTGGTCAGGGTGTGATCTGAGTGGGCATTCTATGTTGGTTGTCTTGTTTGTCTATTTCTATGTCTGGCCTGATATGGTTCTCAATCAGAGGCAGGTGTTAGTCATTGTCTCTGATTGGGAACCATATTTAGGTAGCCTGGGTTTCACTGTGTGTTTGTGGGTGATTGTTCCTGTCTCTGTGTTTTGCACCAGATAGGGCTGTTTTGAGTTTTCACATTTCATTGTTTTTGTAGTTTATTCATGTATAGTTTTCCTTTATTAAACAAACATGAATCATCATCACGCCGCATTTTGGTCCGCCTCTCCTTCAAATCAAGAAGACCGTTACACTGAATTTGTATATTTCTGTTAGGCAATGCATTCTCTCTGAAGTCCTTGTGTGCAATAACTCAATTCGCCCTTGCACTCCTTCTAAACAACACCATTTTTTAAAACTTTGGCAAAGGGTAAAATCTGAAAAACTTTGTCCACTTTTCATAACAGATTCTACTTTCGGAAACAGAAAACTGTATTGACATCAAATGTTTAATCAATGAGAAAATGCACATAATGTCGGTCAAAATGAATCTCACTCAATCTAATCCCACTGCCGGCGACTGGGCTTCTTCTCACCACCATATTTCGTAGTGAGTTGCCAACCGGATGCTTAACATTTATACATCTGGTGAAATATCTGGCTCATCTGTGATTCCTTACTATCCCTCTCCCTCTCTCTCTCATGCACACACACACACACAGGAGATGAAATCAGCGGGACTGAGACAATCCCACTGTACTAAAGGACTCTGCCAAGGAAGGAAAGATGAACAAAATAGAGATTGTAAAGGGGGGAAAAGGGTTTTGTCATCAATGCAAAAACTAATTATCCTGCCATTGTGGTCTCTCTGCCAGTAGACGACGTGGTTCACCATGATTTGTGTTAGGGGTAATGATGGCATTTATCAATGATACATCCAATCTAATGGCTGATGCAGCTATTGTGTCCTGATTATTATAGCATTTATAGATGATGAACCCTCTTAAACATGATTGCAATCAGACTCATGATGAGTAGCTAAAGAAACCAGAAGACCCACAAGGACTTATTGTTTACTCATTCATATAAATTTCAGGCTCGAAAGTTTTTGCCAACAATGGATTAAGGTGAGAAATGTCTGTAGATAGGTTTCCATCCAATTGGCAACAGATTGTCATGCATATGAAGCAATATGCGCATTTTCCCACCAGAGATGTGTCTCCATCAAAATGACTTGTTTGGGATAAAAGGTTGTGTGTGATGATGTAGTACACATAAAAATACAATTTGAGGTTAAATTCCCATGTACCTAATAAAAAAATACTAGTTAAATTGGTTTCCATCTCTACTGATGGTTTTCTCACACAAACTATGTCCCCACTCTTGTATTGGCACGTTAAATCTAGCCAACAGCTCACAGATACAGTGCAGCCTACATTATGAGATTATTATGGACAAAAGAGCATGATTATCTTTATTTGTCAAATGGCAGCCAAGCATCGATGATCGATAAGACCCTCCATATTTATTGGAAAGTAGCATCAAGCTCATCACCTTGCACTTTCACCACTCTGTGAACTTCATTATAACATGTGTCATGTTTGTCCTAATGAACTGCATGTGTTCCCGACGAGTCGTAGTGGGAGGACCACGCAACGTGTTATCACGTGACTCCGTACTTCAATATGATGGTTATTATATCAATATTTGCGCATAAAAGCATTACCACCAACATTTCTCGCATAATAGATTTTACAGACACAATAAGATCCCACCTTGTCTAGTGCATTTTGTTTTGTCGACATTTGGAAAGTTTACCAACAAATTTTCAGTTTCCATCAAGCCTGTCATTACATTGTTTCTGATATGTAAGCTACTTTACTTTAAAAATGGTTGGAAATCTATCTGATATACTGTTCATATACGATTCTTAAAACTAATACAGTAGCTATCAATGTTCCATCTAAGCTGCACACATGGGCTCGCAACTACCCGGGACTGCCGAGCTGAAGCACAAGATTGAACTTCACTCAACCTTCTAGAGTTTTCCCCATTAGTTAACACTATCAACGCTTCCCTTCACTGGGAATTGTAATCGAATCAACGCAATATTAGCCACTTTTAATGCAACATACCATACCAAAACAAAACTAACCATGCAAGACTTAGTATGCAAAACTAACAATGCAAGAGATTTTGTTGTAGGCAGAACGCATCGGAGTAGGATTCTATTGCACTAACATGCATGACTCAGCCCAAACTCTACACAGACCGGTGCAGCATAACCAATCAGAGCTGCAGTAGGCCTGTATGCAAATAGACCATTACCATATATGGATCAGTGTCATTCACATTGAACTGGACTGTGTTTACAGCATGAGTGGTCATGAGCAGATGCGCTTGTTTTTCAGATCAAAGCAAATTGCTGCATGTAGCCACGAGTTATTAGCCCAGCTTGTAGTCAGCAATAGGAGAGTGATTGCTTCCTACAAGAACACAAAACAAGTATATTTCTAGACTTTGAAAAGCAAGTCTTGTCTTGCGTTTTGAGACAGGCTTGAATAAGCTAAGTAGCCAAAAGGCAGAGGGTAGCATAATTTGTCTGATTCTCTGTAATAATGGTATGGGAATAATAATGCATTTTATTTTGTAAAGTGGTTTCTTGCAGCAAACAACACAACAACATTTTCAGTCACCTCCTTGTCTGAAGGACAGGTGGATGAACAGGTTAATGTCAAGCCCTACATGTTTTTTTTTCAAACGTCTCATGGAATGTAGGCCTACATTGATCACCACACATTGGCTGCTACTGTAGTCTGAATGATCTAATGTTATTTTGGTATTTTTTGGTATTTTATTAGGATACCCATTAGCTGTTGCAAAATCAGCATCTACTCTTCCTGGGGTTCACACAGAACATGAAACATAATACAGAGTGACATAATAAAGAACTCCATTAGACAAGAACAGCTCAAGGACAGAACTACATTCAATTTTTTTAAAGGCACACGTAGTCTACATATCAATGTATACACACAAACTATATAGGTCAAACTTTCCTGCAAACTTGTAGTGTATTTGAGGTTTTAAAAGGCTTCTGAAGTTTGTAATTTCCACTTTGAAATTTCAGACTTGATTTTCCCTTACGAAAAAAAGAACAACCCATACAACAATTTACATTATTTATAATCCACATAATAATTCACATTTTCTGTTGCTGCAGAGTTCTTTTCCTGCTGTAGCAAACTGGCTCAAATGAAGATCCTACATCTGCCCATAGTACAGCTGCAGCAACATGCCCTGTCCTGTTTGCATTCCATGCCACAACCCTCTCTCTGCAGCACTGGTGCCGGAAAATTATAACATGAGTCGAGATGGGCAGATGTGAGAGGTATAGAAAAGAGAAACATCCCACTAGGGCACAGACGTCAATTCAACATCTATTCCACATTGGTTCAAAGTCATTTCATTGAAATGTGGAAACATTCTTGATTCAACCTTTGTGCCCAGGGGAATTGCTCAAGTCTTCGACTATTTTTTAAAGATGAGACTTCGTATAGTACATGTATAGCACAGGAGGCTGCTTAGGGGAGGACGGCTCATAATAATGGCTGGAATGGAGTGAATGGAATTAATCCATGCTTTTGTCACTTCTAGGTTAGACTACTGCAATGCTCTACTTTCCGGCTACCCGGATAAAGCACTAAATAAACCTCAGTTAGTGCTAAATACGGCTGCTAGAATCCTGAAAATTTGATCATATTACTCCAGTGCTAGCCTCCCTACACTAGCTTCCTGTCAAGGCAAGGGCTGATTTCAAGGTTTTACTGCTAACCTACAAAGCATTACATGGGCTTGCTCCTACCTATCTCTCTGATTTGGTCCTGCCGTACATACCTACACGTACACTACGGTCACAAGACGCAGGTCTCCTAATTGTCCCTAGAATTTCTAAGCAAACAGCTGGAGGCAGGGCTTTCTCCTATAGAGCTCCATTTTTATGGAATAGTCTGCCTACCCATGTGAGAGACGCGAACTCGGTGTCAACCTTTAAGTCTTTACTGAAGACTCATCTCTTCAGTGGGTCATATGATTGAGTGTAGTCTGGCCCAGGAGTGTGAAGGTGAACGGAAAGGCTCTGGAGCAACGAACCGCCCTTGCTGTCTCTGCCTGGCCGGTTTCCCTCTTTCCACTGGGATTCTCTGCCTCTAACCCTATTACAGGGGCTGAGTCACTGGCTTACTAGGGCTCTTTCATACCGTCTCTAGGAGGGGTGCGTCACTTGAGTGGGTTGAGTCACTGATGTGATCTTCCTGTCTGGGTTGGCGCCCCCCCTTGGGTTGTGCCGTGGCGGAGATCTTTGTGGGCTATACTCGGCCTTGTCTCAGGATGGTAAGTTGGTGGTTGAAGATATCCCTCTAGTGGTGTGGGGGCTGTGCTTTGGCAAAGTGGGTGGGGTTATATCCTTCCTATTTGGACCTGTCCGGGGGTGTCATCGGATGGGGCCGCAGTGTTTCCTGACCCCTCCTGTCTCAGCCTCCAGTATTTATGCTGCAGTAGTTTATGTGTTGGGGGGCGAGGGTCCGTTTGTTATATCTGGAGTACTTCTCCTGTCCTATCCAGTGTCCTGTGTGAATTTAAGTATGCTTTCTCTAATTCTCTCTTTCTCTCTTTCTTTCTCTCTCTCTCGGAGGACCTGAGCCCTAGAACCATGCCTCAGGACTACCTGACATGATGACTCCTTGCTGTCCCCAGTCCACCTGGCCGCGCTGCTGCTCCAGTTTCAACTGTTCTGCCTGTGATTATTATTATTTGACCATGCTGGTCATTTATGAACATTTGAACATCTTGGCCATGTTCTGTTATAATCTCCACCCGGCACAGCCAGAAGAGGACTGGCCACCCCACATAGCCTGGTTCCTCTCTAGGTTTCTTCCTAGGTTTTGGCCTTTCTAGGGAGTTTTTCCTAGCCACCATGCTTCTACACCTGCATTGCTTGCTGTTTGGGGTTTTAGGCTGGGTTTCTGTACAGCACTTTGAGATATCAGCTGATGTACGAATGGCTATATAAATACATTTGATTTGATTTGATCAAAGACATGGAAACCATGTGTTTGATGTGTTCAACACCATTCCATTCATTTTGTTCCAGCCATTACTAAGAGCCTGTCCTCCCCTATTAAGGCACCACCAGCCGTCTGTATAGTATAGTATAGTATAGTATAGTATAGTATAGTATAGTATAGTATAGTATAGTATAGAAGTACAGTACAGTACAGTGTAGCATAGTATGATATTCAATAATACACAGTGGAAGAGACATTATGCACTATTCCATCTACAGTATACATCAATGAATAAGTGTCAAAATGATCAATAGGCCTGTCAACTAGATATCACCCTGTATGACACACAGTACCCATACAATGTTGATGAGTCCATGACTCAAGGCAATTAAGCCATTAATATGTCACCACAGCTTTGCTCCTGGAAAAATATGAATGTATCAATACTTCAATACCACTGAACAGGCTACTATATATTGTTCCACAGTATGAATCATGCAATGAGCCATAAAATGATGCAATTGTTACGAGCCAAATCCATACTAAAAATGTAAAATGTCATAAATCTGTATATCTTTGGCTTGATCCTGAAATAGTAATTTATTCCAGGGCTCCCCACCATCACTCCAGCAAAAAAATGGAAAGAGAATGAAAATATATTGTAGATTAGACAGGAATGCATTCAAAATAACCCAGGGAGAGCCTCACTATTTTTCTTGTTCAAATGTAAAGTAGGAAATACTGTATTCCGATCTCCGTGCTCCGTATTTCACTGTGATATATAAGCAGTGGTGAGGTTATACCTTCTTTGTTACCCTCTTGGTAGATAAAGAGCTTGGCCTATAAAGAGAAATCAGCATCAGGGGTAGAAACATCATGTAGTTTCCCAGCCTGCTTTATCCAACCTTCGCCACCAGAGAAATACTGTATCTGTTTCTCAAAAAGTGGACAGCTCATTATTCATTCAAACACACTGAAGCCAGAAAATAGCCAATACCAGATTCCATACTGTAATTTAATGCCAATGAGTTCCTGCTGTATCTCGGGAGACATTACTTTCTTTGAAATACTTCCACTTTTTATTAAAGGGGAATACATACAAAAACCCATAAGCAATTTTGACAGTCAATTTTGACTATTTGTATTTTTGTAAAGACTAAAGAAGACCTTTGAGTAGAAACACAGTGTATGCCTCCCTATTTGAACATTGCTCTCCTGTCTAAACCCTATGCCAAGGGGGATATATTATATCAGCCATACCATAACAGTCCATAAAGTATAGTAGCAGTGCCCTTTGTTGGTTGATCTGGGATCATCTCCTCTTAGACACTCCTGCCACTGAAAATGTAGTCCTGTCACTAATGTGCTTCTGCTAGCTCAGATAATCTCATAGCTCTGTCTATAGCTGAAGTCTATACTGCTGGAGTAAGTCTCTCATTTAAGGTCACTCGGCTGCCCTCAACAACATACTATTTTCCTCATGAAAGTAGAAAAGGAAACTATCAACATCAAAACCTCTCTCTGGGCACAATGTGGGAATTGTGACAATATATTGTCAGTGGTGTATTACTCCCTCTCAGGAAAATCTCTATGGGAAATATAGGTGTGCCAGCATTCTTCACCATCTGTGTCCTGAGGTGGGAATAAAGGTCCCAAATGGATGGCCCCAATGTTCCCAGACCACACATTAACAGCACAGTCTGCGATATTTCACTGTTGTTCAATGGTCATGGCAAACAGAGTGGAAGGTCAGTCAGTTGAAATGGCAGACTGTAGCTTTGACTCTGGCCAGATCCATCAGTCTCCACACAGCTGAATGAGTGACAGGAGAGGAGGAGAGGGCTGGACAGGGTTGACAGAGGTAGTCAGTAATCCGAGGGAGTTCTTTCTCTCTCTTTCTCTCTCTCGCTTTCTCTCGCTTTCTCTCTCCTCCAGCAATTCAATCTGATATTAATCAATGCACAGGAGGAGAAATGATAGCTTTCTCATATTGCTAGTGCCCCTCACATACACATTTTCAAACGTTTCTTCTCTATGAGCTCTTTTAATAACGAGGCCAGTTTCATTTTCAGTTGATGCCGCCATCCATCTACACAAAGTTTACACCTCCAAAAGAGGCAATTGAGTTCTATTTTTTACTGATGCAGCCATCAATGTTGGTGTCGAGGGGGTGTGTGATTAATTTGACAGAATCTGTGAAGCTTACATAAGTATAGCCTATGTGCCATGATCCATGTTGCGTTTGGAACAAAGAGAATAGTAAGACAATGACATGTATTATTATGCATGTGTCCAAAAATGAAATGAGTGGGTTTGAGATTCCCACCCGAATTATGGTAACACTTATTTTCTCACACCGCGAGCCGTATTGAAAAGTAACATGTACCGAAACATCAGAAACAAACATATAACCCTAAAAATACATCAAATAATAAGTGTGGTATCTGATCATTTGAGAAATATTAGAATAGAATGCTTTGCAAAAACAGGAGTTTGCTGATGAAGATAATAAACTGCATTTTGCCATTTTCTCTCCCAAATATAGTCAAATGCCAGACCAGGCTTTTTGTTCTGGCAATGACACCTTACCCTGCCTCCTGTAAGGTTACATACTTACATACTTACTTATCTCATGTTTTTTTAATCATCAAATATGATAAGTACAGACCAGACCAACTGTCAACCTTCCATTGTTGGACTAACATACTAAAGTAGCCTTCCTTTTACATACATCATTTTTGTTTAAAGTATGAACAGTGTTGTTCTATGTACGATGCAGGGTACCTTCTCTATGTTTTAATGACAGCATGGGTGGCAGAACTCCTTCTATAGTTCTTTACTCACCATGACAGTTCATTTGCGCACATAGTTGTGATAACCAGTGAAAAGTGACACAGGCAGCGCTCACAGACACCCCTTTCTCAACTTTCTATAGCTTGTTTTATCTCTGGATTACCTCCTGACCGCAGAGGTACAGGAATCTAAATGACCTCCTGACTGCAGAGGTACAGGAATCTAAATTGCCTTCTGACTGCAGAGGTACAGGAATCTAAATTGCCTTCTGACTGCAGAGGTACAGGAATCTAAATGACCTCCTGACTGCAGAGGTACAGGAATCTAAATTGCCTTCTGACTGCAGAGGTACAGGAACCTGAATTGCCTTTCTACTGCAGAGGGACAGGAATCTAAATGACCTCCTGACTGCAGAGGTACAGGAATCTAAATTGTCTTTCTACTGCAGAGGTACAGGAATCTAAATTGCCTTCTGACTGCAGAGGTAGAGGAATCTAAATGACCTCCTGACTGCAGAGGTAGAGGAATCTAAATGACCTTCTGACTGCAGAGGTCGAGGAATCTAAATTGCCTTCTGACTGCAGAGGTACAGTAATCTAAATTTCCTTCTGACTGCAGAGGTACAGGAATCTAAATGACCTTCTGACTGTAGAGGTACAGGAATCTAAATGACCTCCTGACTGCAGAGGTACAGGAACCTAAATTGCCTTCTGACTGCAGAGGTACAGGAACCTGAATTGCCTTTCTACTGCAGAGGGACGGGAATCTAAATGACCTCTTGACTGCAGAGGTACAGGAATCTAAATTGCCTTTCTACTGCAGAGGTACAGGAATCTAAATTGCCATCTGACTGCAGAGGTACAGTAATCTAAATGACCTTCTGACTGCAGAGGTACAGGAATCTAAATTACCTTCTGACTGCAGAGGTACAGGAATCTAAATGACCTTCTGACTGTAGAGGTACAGGAATCTAAATGACCTCCTGACTGCAGAGGTACAGGAACCTAAATTGCCTTCTGACTGCAGAGGTACAGGAACCTGAATTGCCTTTCTACTGCAGAGGGACGGGAATCTAAATGACCTCTTGACTGCAGAGGTACAGGAATCTAAATTGCCTTTCTACTGCAGAGGTACAGGAATCTAAATTGCCATCTGACTGCAGAGGTAGAGGAATCTAAATGACCTTCTGACTGCAGAGGTAGAGGAATCTAAATTACCTTCTGACTGCAGAGGTCGAGGAATCTAAATTTCCTTCTGACTGCAGAGGTACAGGAATCTAAATTCCCTTCTGACTGCAGAGGTACAGGAATCTAAATGACCTTCTGACTGTAGAGGTACAGGAATCTAAATGACCTTCTGACTGTAGAGGTACAGGAATCTAAATGACCTCCTGACTGCAGAGGTACAGGAATCTAAATTGCCTTCTGACTGCAGAGGTACAGGAATCTAAATTGCCTTTCTACTGCAGAGGTACAGGAATCTAAATTGCCTTCTGACTGCAGAGGTACAGGAATCTAAATTGCCTTCTGACTGCAGAGGTACAGGAATCTAAATTACCTTCTGACTGCAGAGGTACAGGAATCTAAATGACCTCCTGACTGCAAAGTTACAGGAATCTAAATTGCCTTCTGACTGCAGAGGTACAGGAATCTAAATGACCTTCTGACTGCAGAGGTACAGGAATCTAAATGACCTTCTGACTGCAGAGGTACAGGAATCTAAATCACCTTCTGACTGCAGAGGTACAGGAATCTAAATCACCTTCTGACTGCAGAGGTACAGGAATCTAAATCACCTTCTGACTGCAGAGGTACAGGAATCTAAATTGCATTCTGACTGCAGAGGTACAGGAATCTAAATTACCTCCTGACTGCAGAGGTACAGGAATCTAAATGACCTTCTGACTGCAGAGGTACAGGAATCTAAATGACCTCCTGACTGCAAAGTTACAGGAATCTAAATTGCCTTCTGACTGCAGAGGTAGAGGAATCTAAATGACCTTCTGACTGCAGAGGTCGAGGAATCTAAATGACCTCCTGACTGCAGAGGTAGAGGAATCTAAATGACCTCCTGACTGCAGAGGTAGAGGAATCTAAATGACCTCCTGACTGCAGAGGTAGAGGAATCTAAATGACCTCCTGACTGCAGAGGTAGAGGAATCTAAATGACCTCCTAACTGCAGAGGTAGAGGAATCTAAATGACCTCCTGACTGCAGAGGTAGAGGAATCTAAATGACCTCCTGACTGCAGAGGTAGAGGAATCTAAATGACCTCCTGACTGCAGAGGTAGAGGAATCTAAATTGCCTTTCTACTGCAGAGGCACAGGAATCTAAATTGCCTTTCTACTGCAGAGGCACAGGAATCTAAATGACCTCTTGACTGCAGAGGTACAGGAATCTAAATTGTCTTTCTACTGCAGAGGTCGAGGAATCTAAATTGCCTTCTGACTGCAGAGGTACAGTAATCTAAATGACCTTCTGACTGCAGAGGTACAGGAATCTAAATTAAACTGTACAGGAATCTAAATGACCTTCTGACTGTAGAGGTACAGGACCTCCTGACTGCAAAGTTACAGGAATCTAAATTGCCTTCTGACTGCTAAATTGACTGCAGAGGTACAGGAATCTAAATGACCTTCTGACTGCAGAGGTACAGGAATCTAAATCACCTTCTGACTGCAGAGGTACAGGAATCTAAATGACCTTCTGACTGCAGAGGTACAGGAATCTAAATTACCTTCTGACTGCAGAGGTACAGGAATCTAAATGACCTTCTGACTGCAGAGGTACAGGAATCTAAATGACCTCCTGACTGCAAAGTTACAGGAATCTAAATTGCCTTCTGACTGCAGAGGTAAATGAGACTGAATCGAGGAATCTAAATGACCTGACTGCTGACTGCAGCAGGTAGAGGAATCTAAATGACCTCCTGACTGCTAGAGGAAATGACCTCCTGACTGCAGAGGTATAGGAATCTAAATGACCTTCTGACTGCAGAGGTACAGGAATCTAAATGACCTTCTAACTGCAGAGGTAGAGGAATCTAAATGACCTCCTGACTGCAGAGGTAGAGGAATCTAAATGACCTCCTGACTGCAGAGGTAGAGGAATCTAAATGACCTCCTGACTGCAGAGGTAGAGGAATCTAAATTGCCTTTCTACTGCAGAGGCACAGGAATCTAAATTGCCTTTCTACTGCAGAGGCACAGGAATCTAAATTGGCTCTCAGTTAACCTTTCAGTCAAGGCACAGTGATTTCTTTTTAATCTAGACATGCTTTGTGCTGCTGGGGCGTGGTGTCCAATCCCCTGCTCTATCAGGTGGTCTTACGGAGTACTTTCTAAGACTTTTAACAATAGACCGAGTTATTTGAATGGGTAAAGCATGTTGTAAATAGTTAATAAAAAAACACTCCGATATATTCCAGTAAACAGACTTCAAAAGTGTGGCATTCCATCTCAAAGCTGCTCTGTTCTTTAACTGGTTTCTCACTGTTCTGAATCAAGTCAAAGGATTGCTTTCTGGAACTTGGGGAGAGGTGGAGAGTAGGAAAGATGCTGAGGTGGATAGGCTTTCACCTGTGTCATAAGAGGAGAGATATTGACCTGTGTCAATAGAGGGAGGTTTTGACCTGTGCTGAGTTCACAGTGTCACTGTCCTTTTCAGGAGCACAAAGAACATCTCAAAGCAGACCTCATACCCAATTGGAATGGCCTACTCTGTCAGTCTCTATAGAAACAGAACAGTGACGATGGCTCTGTGAAACAGCAGGTTTCAACACAGTGCAAGCCCAGACTCACTCAGAGGCCAGTGCTCACTGGGATGAGAGGGGGAGGAGTGGAGTGCTTAGCAAAGTGCTCAGATACTGTGCAGACACACGTAGAGCTATAAGCTCTTTCACAAATATAGAATAACTACTCATCTATGAACAGCACATATTCACACAGTAGCCTTCTGTCATATAGACCCACCTACTGTGTACACAACAAATTACAGTGGACTGGAAGCTAACTTTTATAAAACAAAGAATGAGTAGAGTTCAAGTATTATTCAACAGAGATCAATTAGCTCATATGTTGTCATGTGTTTTCTCTTCAACTGTATATTAAATATTAGGAAGCCAAATTGCAAAAAAAATCAAAATAAACTTGGTCAGGTATCTCTGTCTGTGTCTTCAACGAGGATTGCACTGACAAGTCCTGGTAGCTTCCATATAATTCATAATTTTATAGAATCTCTTGGTAGGTTCACTAATATTCTGATATCCTGGTAGCTTCCATATAATTAGTCATTTAATAGAATCTTAATGGTAGCTTCACTAATATTCTGATATCCTGGTAGCTTCCATATAATTAGTCATTTAATTGGATGTATTTGGTAGCTTCACAAAAATGCTGATATCCTGGTAGCTTCCCATAGAATTAGTAATTTAATAAGATCTCTATAGTAGCTTCACTAATATTGTGATTAGGCCCAGAGTGCCTGAGGGATCTGCTGTGATGCATTTCATCCTCTGTTATTTCTGAGTGTTCCATTACACCATGTCAGAGAGAGGAGACAGATAAACACAGGTTTCTAACAGCCCCCCTGCCAGAAAGTCCAATATGAGACTCAGACAGATACTCTATGAGAATCATGTTGGAATGAAAGTTTTAGGATTCCATTCATGTGTTAGTTTGAAAGTTTCTCAAGAGATCAGGGCATCAATATCTATCTTGGTACCTACTCTGTCACGTGACCTTAGTTCCTTTGTTTTGTCTTTGTTTTAGTATGGTCAGGGCGTGAGTTGGGGTGGGCAGTCTATGTTCTTTTTTCTATGATTTGGGATTTCTGTGTTTGGCCTGGTATGGTTCTCAATCAGAGGCAGCTGTCAATCGTTGTCCCTGATTGAGAACATACTTAGGTAGCCTGTTTTCACCCTTGAGTTGTTGGTGATTATTTTCTGTTTCGTATCTGTACCAGACAGAACTGTTTCGGATTTCATTTCGTTCTCTTGTTGGTTTTGTTCTGAGTTCTATCAAAGAATATGAACACTTACCACGCTGCGCATTGGTCCTCACCTTCTTCCACCACAGATAAGCGTTACATACTCAAATGAACTCAAATTGTATTTGTCACGTGCTTCGTAAAAAAAATTCTATACTAACAAAGAAATGCTTACTTCTGGGTCCTTCCCAATAATGCAGAGAAGAAAAAAAAAGAAACAATAGAAAAATATGAACATGAGGATTAAATAAACAATGAGTAAAGATAACTTGGCTATATACACGGGGTAACGGTCCTGAGTCGATGTGCAGGGGTACGAGGTGATTGAGGTAGATACAGTGCATTCGGAAAGTATTCAGAACGGTTGCCTTTTTTCACATTTTGTTATGTTACAGCCTTATTCTAAAATAGATTACAGAATTTTCACCTCATCAATCGACACATGTTACCCCATAATGACAAAGCAAAAACAGTTTTATTTTAATTTTACAAAATGTTACAAATGTTACTTATTTACATAAGTATTCAGGCCCTTTGCTATGACACTCGAAATTGAGCTGAGGTGCATCCTGTTTCCATTGATCATCTTTGAGATGTTTCTACAACTTGATTGGAGTTCACCTGTGGTAAATTAAATTGATTGGACATGATTTGGAAAGGCACACACCTGTCTATATAAGGTCCCACAGTTGACAGTGCATGTCAGAGCAACAACCAAGCCATAAGGTCAAAGGAATTGTCCGTAGAGCTCTGAGACAAGATTATGTCAAGGCACAGATCTGGGGAAGGGTAGCAAAACAGGAACACAGTGGCCTCCATCATTCTTAAATGAAGAAGTTTGGAGCTACCAAGACCCTTCCTAGAGCTGGCCATCCAGCCAAATTGACCAATCGGGGGAGAAGGGTCAGGGAGAGCTCCAGAGTTCCTCTGTGGAGATGGGAGAACCTTCCAGAGGGAAAAAACATCTCTGCAGCACTCAACCAATCAGGCCTTTATGATAGATAGGCCAGACAGAAGCCACTCCTCAGTAAAAGGCACATGACAGCCCGCTTGTAGTTTGTCAAAAGGCATCTAAAGGACTCAGACCATGAGAAACAAGATTCTCTGATCTGATGATTCCAAGATTGAACTCTTTGGCCTGAATGGCAAGCATCACGTCTGGAGGAAACCTGGCACCATCCCTACAGTGAATCATGGTGGTGGCAGCATCATGCTGTGGGGATGTTTTTCAGCGGCAGGGACTGGGAGCAAAGTACAGAGAGATCCGTGATGAAAACCTTCTCCGGAGTGCTTAGGACCTCAAACTGCCCTTCCAACAGGACAACGACCCTAAGTACACAGCCAAGACAACGCAGGTGTGGCTTTGGGACAAGTCTCTAAAAGCCCGGACTTGAACCCGATCAAACATCTCTGGAGAGACCTGAAAATACCTGTGCAGTGACACTCCCCATCCAACCTGACAGAGCTTGAGAGGATCTGCAGAGAGGAATGGGAGAAACTCCCCAAAAACAGATGTGCCAAGGTTGTAGCGTCATTCCCAAGAAGACCCGATGCTGTAATCGCTGCCAAAGATGCTTCAACAAAGTACTGAGTAAGGTTCTGAATACTTATGTAAATAAAATAATTCTGTATTTTATTTTTTATACATTTGCAAAAATGTCTAAAAACCAGTTTTTGCATTGTCATTATGGGGTATGGTGTGTAGATTAATTCCATTTTAGAATAAGGCTGTAATGTAGCAAAATGTGGAAAAAGTCAAGGGGTTGGAATACTTTTCGAATGCACTGTATGTGCATATACAGTTGAAGTTTACATACACTTAGGTTGGAGTCAATTAAACTAGTTTTTCAACCACTCCACAAATGTCTTGTTAACAAACTATAGTTTTGGCACGTCGGTTAGGACATCTACTTTGTGCATGACACAAGTAATTTTTCCAACAATTGTTTACAGACAGATTATTTCACTTTTAATTCACTGTTTCACAATTCCAGTGGGTGAGAAGTTTACATTGACTAAGTTGACTGTGCCTTTAAACAGCTTGGACAACTCCAGAAAATGTCATGGCTTTTGAAGCTTCTGATAGGCTAATTGACATCATTTGAGTCAATTGGAGGTGTACCTGTGGATGTATTTCAAGGCCTACCATCAAACTCAGTGCCTCTTTGCTTGACATCATGTGAAAATCAAAAGAAATCAGCCAAGACCTCAGAGAAAAAAATTGTAGACCTCCACAAGTCTGGAGAAATCTCCAAACTCCTGAAGGTACCACATTCATCTGTACAAACAATAGTAGCACAAGTATAAACACCATGGGACCACACAGCCATCATACCGCTCAGGAAGGAGACTCATTCTGTCTCCTAGAGATGAACGTACTTTGGTGCGAAAAGTGCAAATCAATCCCAGAACAACAGCAAAGGACCTTGTGAAGATGCTGGAGGAAACAATTGCAAAAGTATTCTATATCCACAGTAAAACGAGTCCTATATCGACATAACCTGAAAGGCTGCTCAGCAAAGAAGAATGCTCCAAAACGGCCATAAAAAAAGCCGAACTATGGTTTGCAACTGCACATGGGGACAAAGATTGTACTTTTTGGAGAAATGTCCTCTGGTCTGATGAAACAAAAATACAACTGTTTGGCCATAATGACCATCGTTATGTTTGGAGGAAAAGCTGGAGGCTTGGAAGCCGAAGAACACCATCCCAACCGTGAAGCACAGGGGTGGCAGCATCATGTTGTTGGGGTGCTTGCTGCATGAGGGACTGGTGCACTTCACAAATAAGATGGCATCATGAGGCAGGATAATTATTTGGATATATTGAAGCAACATCTCAAATCATCAGTCAGGAAGTTAAAGCTTGGTCACAAATCAGTCTTCCAAATGGACAATGACCCCAAGCATACTTCCAAGGTTGTGGCAAAATGACTTATGGACAACAAAGTCCATCACAAAGCCCTGAGCTCAAACCTATAGAAAATTTGTGGCCAGAACTGAAAAAGCGTGTACGAGCAAGGAGGTCTACAAACCTGACTCAGTTACACCAGCTCCGTCAGAAGGAATGGGCCAAAATTCACCCAACATATTGTGGGAAGCTTGTGGAAGGCTACCTGAAACATTTGACCCAAGTTCAAAAATACTAATTAGTGTATGTAAACTTCTGATCCACTGGGAATGTGATGAAATAAATAAAAGCTGAAATAAATCATTCTCTCTACTATTATTCTGACATTTCACATTCTTAAAATAAAGTGGTGATCCTAACTGACCTAAGACAATTTTTGCTAGAATTAAATGTCAGGAATTGTGAAAAACTCAGTTTAAATATATTTGGCTAAGGTGTATGTAAACTTCCGACTTCAACTGTAGGTGTGAATAAAGTGATGGGATAGATAATAAACAGTAACAGCAGCATATGGGATGAGTCAAAAGTACAGAAAAAAAGATAAAAATGTACTCACTACTGTAAGTTGTTCTGGATAAGAGCATCTGTTAAATGACTAAAATGTCAAATATAAATGTGAAAGAGTTAGTGCAAAAAGGATAAATGGAGATATTCCATGTAACTATTGGTTAATTATTGAACTAACTATTTAGCAGTCTAATAGCTTGGAGGTAGAAGCTGTTCATGGTCCTGTTGGTTCCAGACTTGGTACATCGGTACCACTTGCAGTCGTAGTCAATTTCCAAATCAGTGTGAGAAAAGGAAAGAGATAGGAAAGGATAGTTCTGAATGTAAGACCTCATAATGTGCATATAGAGATTGTGAATGTTCTAGAGTAAATTTGCAACTGGTTTATAATGATGGTATATACTCTTTTTGGATTAATGTCCTAATTTGCCAACAGCATCTAAAGAGGACTGATAACAAGATTACCTCACACACAAACACACACACACACACACACACACACACACACACACACACACACAAACCTATTCACTGAGGGTGCACGTCATTTTCCTAGTGAGAGATAGCTTATTTGTATTTCAGCCGCCACGTCTTGAAATCTGCATCCAAATGGATAGTGAAATATTTATGCTGCAAAATGACGGCAGACTTCATTGCCAATTTACTGGGACATAAAAGTGCATTTGATGGCTGGTGCATTCTTGCTCGGGCGAGTCAGAACAGACTCACTAAACGAGGCATCAGATTTCCATCAGTGGCTGGGATAGAGAGATGAGGAGAAAGGGGAGAATGAGGGGAGAGAGAAGACAAACAGGGGAGAAAGAGGGGAGAGAGAGGAGGACAGAGGAAAGAGGGGATAGAGATGAAAGAGAAAGGAGAGGGGGGAGAGAGGGGGCAAATGCAGCAGCAGGGGTCCAGGTTAAAGACTATGGACAGGGCCGAGCCCCCATAAGCCCAGTCGTCTTGAAAACCCTACCCAGGCAACAGTGATTAGGGTCTGGTTTCAATGACGGATTATTTTGGCAACTTCCATAAGTGAAGACAGACAACTCTCCCAACAAACCATGTGGCAGACAAGCCAGAACTACGCAGTTTGCAGGCAAAACCTTTGCAGTGGTTTTAGTGAAGGTAGTTGATACAAACTAGCCACTAATGCTTAGACACTCTGTGATCTGACTAACTATTCCTGAGTGGACTTGTTTAATGATGTTGGAGGTGTGGTTTTGGATTAGGTCTTCACTATTCAAGCCTATTGTAATGGAAGACCTAGAAGATTCAGATAGAGATACCATGTATTGCCCTTTCATTAAGAAAATATTTTTGCTATGGCCCCTTTAACAGGATAGCCTCATCTAAAAGAACTGCAGTACATCACTCATTACATAACTATTCCATTTGTATGATTTTCTTAGTACACAGTATCTAAAAGATCTAGACACTACTTTTGACACAGTGCACTTTTACATATCAGTGTGTGGCTTCAGAGTGATAGAGAGGCTTTACATAAGCCATTCCCAGTACTCACTGCCTGAAGGGCTCTGCTCACATTCTTTCCTGACTGTAGCATGTTCAGACACAGCCTTTACTTTGGAGGGAGTTGCCTTCATGGCATGGCAGTGCTGAAATCCACCATCTCCTCAGTCCTCACATCTCTTTCTCTTTCGTTCTCTCTCTTTCTTTCTTTCTTTCTCCCAAACACACACACATCTCTCTGTCTCTCTCGTCATCTCTCTCGCTCACTCTCTGTGGGTCAGTGCTCTCCCTGAATCAAATGAATAACAAACACCTTCCTTCCAGGCTTTCAATGAATCCTGCTTGTTATTTGAAGAGAAATAAGCCACCCAAACACTGAACACTGTTGCTAAGACACATCATGTTCTATTGGCCAACATGTCAACTAGGTCTGAATCATTACTATACAGTAACAACGTGTCCTCCTCATCACTCCTCACCAGGCACTGCTATCAATGGCTGTGTTCCCTTGCTACTGACCAGGATTGCCGTCATCCCTAAACTCTGTCAAGCTTCCTCTGGACAAGTAACCAACAGATTTTCTCTGGAAACATTGATGGATGTAGGAGTTGACCAATATTCTATTTGATCTATTCTGTGGTACTCCAAAACAAAGGTTGATAAAAGGACAAAGAGCTGATGACACCTTGGGGTTAACTTCTGACCCTTATACAGCGTCAGTATGTGGTAGGATGTTGACCTAAGCATGGAGTAATGCCATCCAACAACTCACAAACATGAGTGGGTTCAACCCAATAGGATCGTTTAAACAGCCATAGGAGGACTGTGAAATTGCCACGCCATCTCAATCTAAACACTAACCTTCCACTTTACTTTAACTTCTACTCTACCTTCTAATGAGAACTTGTTATCAACTAGCCTACCTGGTTAAATAAAGGTGAAATAAAACATTTAAAAAATAATAATAATACAGCACAACTTAATGTGTGCTGTCACAAGCTGTACTATCAGCCATGGGGTTGATATGAAAGCAGGATTTACTCATATTTTTCTAGCTTACCCATGATATGCACATCATGAGAAAGTATCTCCTATATGTAATGTAACCCTTATTTTCAAAATGCTCTACAAAGCTTTTCGTTCTATAGGCAACACTGTTCTGCTGACTTTCCCTTTGCATACCTCCACCCCCTATCCCCTATGGTAACACCGGAGCTATTTTATCTCATTTGATCTGGGACGACTCCCCAAAGTTACAGAATCATCACGGAGGTCATCAAGAGAGGGGGAAAGCAAAGGCCCAACCTCAGTGTCTGTCCACTGACCAATGCCTTGCTTCTCGACACCATGTAGTTCTGTACTGTTGTGAACTATTTGATCTTGTGGTAAAAAGCGAGACAGAGTTATCTCTAAATCGGAGAGCTTTTACAGGCTCCTTTTTCTCCTGTCACTTCTCGCTCCTCGAGATTACCCTGAAAAGTGCCAGTATGCATCCCAAATGGCCCCTATTACCTATGTAGTGCACTACTTTTGACCAGGACCCATAAGGCTGTCCCTGTCCAGGCCTATCAGGCCCACACTACCCCAGAGTGTGCCTGTCTGAGGAGAACAACACAGCCCATAACTCAAAGATATTGGTGTCCTTGTCAATAAAATCACATAAAAAGAAAATTGGTCTCAAATGAATGTGCTCTCTCAAGAGAAATATATTGTCAGCTGAGGCTTGGTGCATATAGAACTCAGGAATGTGTTAGAACTGTCCCACTCCTTCTCCATCGCTCCCTCTTCCATCCCCCTGTGCTCCCCCTGTTCCCACCATTGTCTGGGGGTGGAATTCCTTTCAGGGAGCCACAGCCCTTTAAGAGTGAGGGATGTTGTCAGGTGTCGCCCCATTTCACTAAATTTGAGAGGAGGAGTTAGAGTTGTAGAGTTCGCTGGTAATGTTACCAAGAAGTTGCCAGAATGTTCTATATTTCTATGAAGTTAGTTGCTGCTGAAATTGAAAAGTTATTAAACTGGACATTACAATAAACCAAAGCCTGCATGAAAAAGAACTCTATTGTTGAATTAGTATGTTAATATCCCATTTATATGTGGATTATAGTAATTCTAGGGGATAAATGCCGTTAAGCGTTTGAACAGTCATGGTTGTCGTTAATTACGACGACACAAATTATTCCTTTTAACAAACCCTATGCAATTATCTCTCCAATTTTGCTATGAGAATTCATACGGGTACAGAGAAGCCGTGGATTACAACACAAAAGAACCCGTTTAATGAGGAGAGTGATATACTCTGATGGGAAGGAGCAGAATGAGCAGAGTTTCAGCAGCACATTACTATGAGCAGAGCTCTACATTACTATGATGAGCAGAGCTCTACATTACTACAATGAGCAGAGCTCTACATTACTACAATGAGCAGAGCTCTACATTACTACAATGAGCTTAGCTCTGCATTACGACTGTACGATGAGTAGAGCTCTACATTATAACTGTACAATGAGTAGAGCTCTACATTACAACTGTACGATAATCAGAGCTCTACATTACAACGATGAGCAGAGCTCATTACGACTGTACAATGAGTAGAGCTCTACATTACAACTGTACAATGAGTAAAGCTCTACATTACTATGATAAGCAGAGCTCTACATAACTACAATGAGCAGAGCACTACATTACTACAAAGAGCAGATCTCTACAATACTCCGATGACATTACCATGATGAACAGTGCTCTACATTACTACGACGAGCACAGCACTACATTACTACGATGAACAAAGCTCTACATTACCTTGATGAGCAGAGCTCTACATTACTATGATAAACAAAGCTCTACATTAATATGATGAGCAGAGCTCTACATTACTGCGTTGACATTACCATGATGAACAGTGCTCTACATTACTACAATGAACAATGCTATACATTACTATGATGAGCAGAGCTCTACATTACTACGATGAGCAGAGCTCTACATTACTACGATGAGCAGAGCTCTACATTACTACGATGAACAGAGCTCTACATTACTACGATGAACAGAGCTCTACATTACTACAATGAGCATAACTTTACATTACTACGATGAGCAGAGCTCTACATTACTACGATGAACAGAGCTCTACATTACTACGATGAACAGAGCTCTACATTACTACGATGCACAAACAGAACCGATCAAATATATGGCCCTAAGCACTATTCATTCAATGTTCAATACAATGTCTCAATTTTCCATTTTTGAATGAAAGATTCCAGGAATCCAGAGGTGAAGCATAATGAGAATAGACTGTAAAACAATACCACATAGAAGGGTGTGGCTCCTCTATAACGGAGAGGAGGGTGGGGGGGTAGGCCTTATTTGGGGGCTGATATCCCATTGGTCGATGCTGGGCCTCTAAAATAGCGTTACCTGAGTCAGGTAGAGAAGTAAAGTCAGTCTGAAGAAAGTTTATATTTTGTTCCATTGGTAACGTCACTCATTTGTATTCAGTTTCTGTTTGCATCTGTTTGTGTGAGAAGATTTTTGGCTGTTCTAACTAATTTCATCATTTGGTTTTCGCTTCTGCGTTCATCTACAGAAGGTGTGGACTAAAACACCAGCAAGCTGAGTGAGGTGAGTGAAATATCTATATTAATTAGCAATGTTGAAAGTGTGAAAAGTCTTAAACTCCTCCATGCTATTTCAATCTTGTTTTTATCTGGAAGTAGTGTAGAATTGGAAAATCATTTGTTTGCAGATATCTTCATAATCATAGCAGAATCATGGATTTCATGCAATTCAATGCTGTGGAGAAATGACATTTTTTTATGGAATAACAGCTCATTAGAAATCAGAAAGGAGGTGACTGAAAACATATTAAGAACCTAATAAAAATGTGATACTAATCTAACAATATCCATGTAATTAACACAAATGGTACATTAGAACCAGAGGAGGAGTTGTTTGTCATGTAGGTGTGTGTGTGTGTGCATGGGTGTGTGTGTGTGTGTGCATGTGTGTGTGCATGTGTGTATGTGTGTGTGCGCATGGGTGTGTGTGTGTTTGTGTGTGTATGTGTGTGTGGGAGGGAGGGAGGGGGATCAGTATCGAAGCTCCTAAGCTGGTGTGCGAAGCAGTAGAGGGACGGTGATGGTGTTGAGGGTGTTTGGTTTCCTCAGGAGGGGGCTCAGGGGCAACGGTGGTGGGGAGCGCCTTGGAGGTGGCAGGGCTTTGTGAGAGATGACAGATCCAGCCAGAGCAAGCATTCAGGCAGGCCTGTGATTGTGTGCCAGAAAGAGGCCAGGTTCTGCTCCTAGCATGCCTGGGGCCCTGGAGCCCTAGAGCAGTTACAGGGCAGGTCTGGCCTCGCTCTAGATCAGACTCATGCTGATAGGGAGAGGCCAAATTACACTCCCTGCACTGCTCTGCTCCATTCCCTGTCCCTGCCACCCCCACAACCTCACCCCCTTCACCCCAACCCCCCTACACCTACTGATTGGAGTCACAAATCACTCAGGGCTCTACATGCAGCAGCTCCCTGGTGCCAGGCCAAGCTTTCCAACCCTCTAATCTCAGCGTTTGTGCATAATCCAGAAGCAGTGGGAAAGGGTGTGTTGCTGCAGTTTTGTTCTTCATAATAGGAGAGAGGGAGGGATAATGAAATGTGTTAACTAGCCTAAACAAAGTTACCTCAATTGTTCATTTGACACAACTTTTGTTTATTTTATTTCAGACTGCTGGAGCCCTACTGTATCTGCAAGAACATTCTGTGGATTCTATCCTTCATTCCACCGGAGTCTGTGTCTTTATCTAAACAGATTTCAGTGAAGTGAAGTGTAAGAGACATGGAACTCGAACCTCACAACCTTACTGAGCGTATGAGTCCATTTCCAAAGTGCTGCAGCAAGAAAAGTAATAAGTAATAAGTCTAATAATTTACACCTAACAATATCAATGGAAAACATGGATTGTGTATTATTGATCGTGGTCTGGGAGGAATGTCATTGCACTTTACAACAACTGCTGATGTAAAAGGGGCTATATAAATGCATTTGGTTGATTGATTGCTAATTTAATCTTCATCATAAATGTAAATGTTTTGCAATCTGATTCAAATTCTTATTCCATCTCTTGGTTTGCTGAATGGCCTAAATGTATTTTGTCTCTGATCCTGTCCTTTTTGCAAGAGCTACTCGAAAACATTTCCACAAATTTACATTCAGCCATTTACAGCACCCACGCACTTTGGTGTAACACACCAGATCTCAATGCCACAACATGTTTTTTCATCAGCTGATATGGACCATCTGAGACCAGCCCACACACAAACACACAATGCTAAAGTTCAGCCAATGAAGTTGAGCTGAGAGGCCTCAGAGTAACTGCCTATTTCTATGATCTATTCAGAATGTGCTACCCAGACTAACCTTCCCGCAAAACAATGATTACAAATGTATCGCTACTTGAGATGCATCTCTGTTGAATGCCAACTGGCACCCTGATTTCTGCATAGTGCACTACTTTTGACAGTAGCCCTATGGGCCCTGGTCAAAAGTAGTCCACTATAAGGGAGAGTGGGGTAAGTTGAGAAATGTTTTACTCTGCCAAGGGAAATATATTATTCTTTCTAACAAACATTACAGTTTTGAAAACATAGCTTGTCCAAAAAAGTGGTCTCCTAGCACAACTTTCCCTGGTACAGGTTCAGAGTTAAGCTGCCTAAAAATGTCTGTACTGAATATAATATTACCACTACCTTGTTAAAACCATGTCAATCTTTATTTCCCAGTTCCCAGTTTCCTTCCAGTTCCAGAATTGCAAAAATCACTGAAGCTGGAGTCTTATATCTCCCTCTCTATCTTTAAACATCAGCTAGCAGAGTAGCTTACCGATCACTGTACCTGTACATAGCCAATCTGTAAATAACACACCCAACCACCTCATCCCCATATTATTACTTACCCTCTTGCTCTTTTGCACCCCAGTATTTACTTGCACATCATCATCTGCACATCTGTCACTACAGTATTAATGCTAAATTGTAATTATTTTGCCTCTATGGCCTAGTTATTGCCTACCTCTGTACTCGTCTTCAATTGCACACAGATTTGTCTCTTTTTCTTTTGTCTGTCATAGTTGAAGTGTACATATGATAAACATTACAGGCCTCTCTCATCTTTTTAAGTGGGAGAACGTGCACAATTGGTGGCTGACAATACTTTTTTGCCCCACTGTACAATTGCATTAGCAAGTTGAGCTCTAACCAGCATTGGGCCATTAACGGAAAGGTTGCTGGATCGAATCTCTGAGCTGACAAGGTAAAAATCTGTCATTCTGCCCTTGAGCAAGGCAGTTAACCCACTGTTCCCTGGGTGTCGAAGACATGGATGTCAATTAAGGAAGCCCGCCGCACCTCTCTGATTCAGAGGGGTTGGGTTATATGCGAAAGAGACATTTCAGTTGAAGGCATTCAGTTGTACAACTAGCTAGGTATCCCCCTTTCCCCTCAACCATTAGCTCAACTTACCCCATGGCCCTTGGCTCAACTTACCCCAAGGAAAACATTTGGACTACATTAGCCCACATAGCTACAAATATGTACTTTCATGCTAGGTTTAAGACCTCATATTGAAGGTTATAGAGACCCAACTGATGAAATGTACAATGTTAAAATGATAGATACAAGCACCATGAAACCTCTAACACAATAAATACATTTGACTTAGTGAAAATCTGTTTTTTGGACGCAACTTGCTTATCACTTTTTCCATGTGGTTACTTCCTTCACAGACTCCATGAAATTATGACCTCTTCCTAAATATTTGGTCAAATTATTAATTTTGTGGATGGTTTCCTAGAAGCAAGGTGGCTAAACTTACCCTGTTTGCTCAACTTATCCCACTCTCCCCTATATGGAATAGGGTGCCATTTGGAATGCAGCCATAGAGTGAAAGTAGAACACAACCATTTAATGTCCGCTGACCCACTGGTGTGCTATGGGTTGCAGCATCCCTCCCTGTTGTCATTTGTCTTTTGATTATTATATTTCAAACCCAATCAAAATGTGTCCTTATATAGTGAACTGTAGTGGAACAAGTCTCATATGTAATCTTTGGTCTTTCACAGAGTAATGTGTTCTCTGAGCTCAAACTCAGTAGCTGTAGGTTTTCCACTAGACCTGGTTAGGCTAAAGCTTTTATGTTCAATAGTATTTGGGATAAAGCAAAGCATTCCATCTGGGGGTTTTAACCTGTGCCCTTTGCTACAGTAGTGGCATTTCTTTGTTTTGGTTGCCGTTTAATCAATTCCCCTTCGGAGAGTTTCGAAATAAAAAAAACAAAAAAATGAATCCAAAAAGCAAAGAAACAGATATTCAGCCCAGGGTTACCCCTGTGGCTCCTCTCATTATAACAATAAATGCACCCTCCTGCTCTCATTAGCATGGAAGCATTTTCTCTAGGCCTCAAACAGAGTCTGAGCAACTAAACGACGGCAGGCTTTCATGTACAATGTTATTTTACACAGAGACAGCAATGCTAGGCTGTCAAACACACATAAACACACATAACAGGAGAGTGCTGGCTTTGCTGAAGCAGGGATGTGATTGATAAAGTAATCAACTGCCTGTTTTCCTGTCTAATGCGAAAGTGGACACCAAGCAACAACAAAACATGAATAGCTTAATGTTCTGTGTTGTGAACAAAATGCCAATCACCATTGACAGACTCGTTCTCTCATACTGTGTTGAACAGGTCCTACATAAAACAGAGAAGGTAACTCACTGTTCCAGTGTCTTGTGACTATGATTTCTGGATCACTGCAATGGTTTGAAAATAGCTTCTACTGTAGCCAGGGAGCACCTCCTGCACTGTAAGTGGACTGGACACTAGTACTGCTAGAATAATCATGCCAGTCAGGGGAGCTCTCTCACTTCTCTTCCTGCTCCTCCTGAGCCGCAGCCCGAGCCTAAGGGAAGACAGGCTAGAACCTAAAATGTTCCAAACGTCTGGTACCGTGCTAACGAGAAAATCTCTTGGAAAACTCATCTTCAGTTATAATGACTCTATTTAATTGTCATTGTAAAAGCGAGGGAAATGAGTTCTCGTCACACGTAGAATAGTTTCTAATTGGTAGCAAGTAATACCCCGAACCTGACATGATGATAATTAGCACTAGATTTAGTCAAATCTGTTCCCGTAATGACATACCTGTAGGCATTGTCACAATGGTTATATCATAGCATAGTATTAATGCATCATGCCCCCCCCCCCTATGCACTCCAACGCACCTCCACAGTGGCAGAGGACATGGGTGTTCACCAGCTGGGTCGTCTGGTGGAGCTGCTGACCTCCAGGGAGTGTGAGAACCACCTCCCTGCCCTGTCCCACCCAGAACATCTTTCAGCAGCTGGACCGTCTCTCACTGGAGAACAACCAGCTGGACCTCCAGAAGAGAGACAAGACAGACACAGGTACTGCAACGCTGACAGTACATCACAACCATTAGCTCAGATGATACACTTTGCAAACTCAACTGTGTCTACACCATACATTTACCGTACTTTGACACATTTCTATGTATTGAAAGGAGTCTTAGAGCAACGCAGCAATCAAAGGGTGACTGTGATATGTGGTTGTCTCACCTAGCTATCTTAAGATGCATTAAGTAAGTCACTCTGGATAAGAACATCTGCTAAATGACTCAAATGTAAATGTAGCTGAATACACAGCATGCTCTGCTCTATCACAACACTAATGTGGGTATATCACAAAATGAGGCACTCAATGACGTTGTTGTTTATCCCAGTCTGTGAGGACTCAGAGGAGAGTGAGCGGTCTGTTCCCCCTGTGTCCTGCTCTGTTTGCCTGTTCCTAGTTAGCTGCAGCAGTGTGGCTGGGCCTGCTGACAGACATTTGCTGTGTGTTTACCAGAGAGGGACAGTGAGGCTCAGTGCCGGACAACTCTGGCAGACTGGCTGCTGAAGCACGGAGAACAGATGTACTACGACAGGCTGTCTCGCGGCCTGCAATACGTCGGGCGGACGGAGATCGCCATAGGTCAGACACAGACGGACTGACAGATTGACAGACAGCCATGCCGTTCAGATGACACAGACACAGCACTGATGATGTCTCATTGAAAGCAGTCATCAAAGATATGGGATTCAGTTGCCAGAGTAGAACAACATAATACATTAAGTTGAACATTTGATTTGGACATGGTTTCACATAACAAGGCTTCAATGACAATGTCTACATAATTACTTCATAACAACAAGATCCGGTTTAATTAGAATTTTAAAAAATTGTATATTTTGCACAATGCCTGTCTCTGGCATGTGGTGGGGTCCAGTTTGGAAGAGACTCTACAGTTGAATACCGATGGATCCGAGGTGGTGTAAATTATCTGACAGAGGACTCGGTGGAGTGACACCACATTCACTATGAACCATCTGCTCCTTTCATCATCAGAGGGAGACAGAGACAGAGACAGAGAGGGTAGATATGGAGAGATAGAGAGGAATAAATCCACTTTTACACAGCAACTTGGTATGTTTGTTTATATTTACAGTCAAAAAGAGATCAGTTGCTGTATTGCGGAACTCATTTTATTTACACTACCTAAGCATGCTTAGTTCAAGTCCATTAACTTATGGAGGGCACCCAACACATGTTGGTGTGATTTTAAGCGATTTAAAAAATATTTTTGGTATCACAGATCCAAACTTAATTGAGATGAAGGATGTTTACCATGCTTTGTACATTTTATCACAAACAATATTTGGGAAAATCATGATGAAAGTGTGCCCTTTGGGGCTAACCCTTTTGGGGTTATATGTAAAAACCATTCCACTGAGGGTTCTAACTGAAACAAAAATAAGGATTTACCTGGAACAAACAAAATGGTTATCCTAAGGGGACAGAAGTAGAACCCTTTTGGAACCTGTTTTTCTAAGAGTGTATAGGTCTAAAAAGGGCCTGCAATGGCCACTTTAATCATGATTTTCTCAAAAATAGCATATCAAACATCCTCCCCCCTCCCCCAATGAAGTTTCTATGTGAGAATTGCCAGAAAAATCTAAGATACGAAAAGTATATTATTTTCAGCAAAATGATTTTTTGATAGGATGTTTTCTGTGATTCTTAATGTAAACATTTAGGGCAGTAGTGTATCTGTACAGGCACTCCAGTTATCAGTTCCGTCATATATTACAGACACGAATGTTTAATCATTCAAAGCACCAATGCTCTGATGTTCTTTCAGACGTGGGGAAGAACACCAACCAGGACAAACACCTGAAGAAGGATGTGGTGGAGTACCATCAGAGAGTTTACAGGCCTCTCTCATCTTTTTAAGTGGGAGAACTTGCACAATTGGTGGCTGACTAAATACTTTTTTGCCCCACTGTACATAAGTATTCTGACCCTTTACTCAGTACTTTGTTGAAGTACCTTCGTCAGCGATTATAGCCTTGACCAAATATGGGGACTTTGGCACACCTGAATTCTTAACTTGGCACACCTGAATTCTTCTCTGCAAATCCTCTCCAGCTCTGTCATGGGATGTCATTGGATGGGGAGCGTCTATGCACAGCTATTTTCAGGTCTCTCCAGAGATGTTTGATCAGTTGGAATGATTATAGATTTTTGTTATTGTATAAGGATATGCTTTCCCATGCATTAAATTAAATTGAAATAATAAATGACTCTATCAAGGCAGCATACATAAGGTTCAAGATGTGTATTAATACATTTTCAAAGCACCACATCAAAATAACAAAAATAATAAACCCCAATTAGTCATGCATAACCCCTGTCTCAATTATTTAAAAGCTTGCTTAACCCATTGGCGCGTTGGAGCTCAAAAAAACGACTACACACAAAGTCCTGAATCACCCCACCGCTGTGGTTACTCACTACTCGTAGATATTCCCTCAGCCAAGTATGGCAGTTCTGTGCAGGTTTCCTCACAAGATCCACAGCAAGTACTGCTATCAATGCAGACAGTACTCCTTAGCAGTAACCGATATCCCATGGGAACATGAACTCATTAATCTTTCCCAAGCAATTATCTCTCGGTGTCACATGATGCTAGGCTGACCTCAAGGCTGTCAAATACCTCCACGATGAGACGGTAGCTTCAGTCTTTACTAAGTCTTTCTTAACAAAATTATAACAACTCTCTTAGAAAATAAAATCGGTTTTCCCTTCAAAACTCAGTAGGTACGGGTTTTGTTCTATTTTTATCGTCTTCCTTTATAATTAATCTTCACCAACGGTCATAATGTAATGTCCATCCTTTTCTCGACGTCGCTCTCCCTCTCTTTTCCCCCCAGGCCTCCCGTTAACCAGGTCAACTCCCATTGGCCACAGCTTAACAAGCAACCTTATTGGTCAAAACTTAAACTTAAAAGTAAACCAACCTATTCACTTTTACATTACCAATTAGTTATAACAAATAAACTAAATACTTGGTTCTACCAAGGGTATTACACCTGTCAAAAAAGATTCTGGAGATTCTCACAGGCACGAAGGCCAAGTTAAAACAAAACAAAAACAGGTGTTTGATTCTCCTCTGATTTGGATTGATTCTCCTGTGCTTTTGTTGTTTATCACTGTCAGTAAAGGGATCTGTTGTTGTGCTTTTGTTGATTGGCAGGCAGTAAGAGATCTGTTCTTGTGCTGTTGTTGATTGGCTGGCAGTAAAGGGATTGGTTGTTCTGCTGTTGTTAATTGGTTGGCATTAAGAAATATGACAGTCAGAAATATGCCAGTGAGGCACATGACGTGGAGTGATCTGGAGCTGGAGCTGGTGGTGGAGAGGGCTCCTGGTGTAAAAGGTCCTGCTAGGCTTCGCAGGGGCCTTCTTCATGGGGGTACCCATCCTCCTCTTCCTCCTCCTTCACACCTCTCTAACAAAACCAGGGGACCGTCATCATCATCACATAAAGCCACATAAATCCAGAAAAACACGGCTATGGCTGGAGATACGACATCAGCAAAAATGTCCACCGATAAAATAACTTGGAAAGGTTAAGGGATTCAAGCCAGGGGCCTTGGTGCCCTTGCCAAGTCAAGACAAATATCCACTGGGGTACACATAAAGAACTGAAGAGGTTTTTTTTAAAGTGTCGCAACTGCTTTCAACATTACTTGCCCTGAAGTTAATAGGTGTTATCGACAAAGATCAGTGGGAAACAGTTTCTGGAGGACGATCGTGTCATGCTGACTTTCTCTGACTGAAAATGAATCAGACGATGAGGAAATCCCTGATTTAGGCAAAAACATTTTCATTGCACCAGACATTGTAGAGTCTTCTGATGACAGTGATGAGGAAGAAGTGGTGATCAACAGTGTTGTTGTCCTGGAAGAAGGTAACCGGGTTTTGAAATCAGTGGAATGCTCGGTGGAAGCAGAGACATGATTGCCAAATATGTAGAGTCGAAAAGAGAATACAGAACGCTGTCGTATAAAACACCTGTCTCCGGATTACATCTTCAAAACAAAGGGTAAAAAGGGAGAAGGGTTCATGTGTACATGTATAAGTGTCTAGCTATATTTTATTTGATATATGTCTAGCTATATTTTCAAGTATTGTACATTTCTAATCTAAAGTCGTTTTCATTGCAAGTTAAATCGTACTGTTAGCTAGCTGGCTAAGATTAGCTGGCTGGCTTGCTAGCTAACGTTATATGTATAATCTGTGTAGTAATATTATTTGTATCTCAGAAAACCATTTGCATTGCTAGTTGTAGCCTAATGTTAGCTAACTAGCTAAACTAGTTGGTTAGCTTTAGCTACCTAAAGTTTAAAGATGAACTTCTTGTTAATCCAGCCATAGTGTCAGATATCAAAAAGGCTTTACGGCGAAAGCAAACCATGCTATTATCTGAGGACAGCACCCCATCAAACATACACATGAAAATCAAAATTCAACCTTCCAGGCCCGACACAAAAGTCAGAAATAACAATATAATTCAGGCCTTACCTTTGAAGATCTTCTTCTGTTGGCACTCCAATATGGGGCGGCAGGGTAGCCTAGTGGTTAGAGCGTTGGACTAGTAACCGGAAGGTTGCAAGTTCAAACCCCCGAGCTGACAAGGTACAAATCTGTCGTTCTGCCCCTGAAAAGGCAGTTAAAAATATAAAAAATACTTCGACCAGGGCGTGATAGAACCCCCCCCCTAAGGTGCGGACTCCCGAACACACCTCAAAACAATAGGGAGGGTCCGGGTGGGCGTCTGTCCATGGTGGCGGCTCCGGCGCGGGACGTGGACCCCACTCAGTCAATGTCTTAGTCCCCTCTCCTCGCGTCCCTGGATAGTCCACCCTCGCCGCCGACCATGGCCTAGTAGTCCTCACCCAGAACCCCACTAGACTGAGGAGCAGATCGGGACTGAAGGGCAGCTCGGGACTGAGGCAGCTCGGGACTGAGGGGAAGCTCGGGAGTGAGAGAAAGCTCGGGAGTGAGAGGAAGCTCGGGAGTGAGAGGAAGCTCAGGAGTGAGAGGAAGCTCAGGCAGGTAGATAGATCTACCAGATCCTGGCTGGCTGGTGGTTTCAGCAGATCCTGGCTGACTGGCAGATCCTGGCTGACTGGCGGATCTGGCGGATCCTGGCTGACTGGCGGATCCTGGCCGACTGGCAGATCTGGAAGAGTCTGGTTGACTGGCGGATCTGGAAGAGTCTGGTTGACTGGCAGATCTGGAAGAGTCTGGTTGACTGGCGGATCCTGGCAGACTGAAAGATCTGGCTGTTCCATGCTGACTGGCGGCTCTGGCTGCTCCACGCTGACTGGCGGCTCTGGCTGCTCCATGTAGGCTGACAGCTCTGGCGGCTCCGTGCAGACTGGCAGCTCCTTGCAGACTGGCAGCTCCTTGCAGACTGACAGCTCTGGCTGCTTCATGCAGACTGACACCTCTGGCTGCTTCATGCAGACTGACATCTCTGGCTGCTTCATGCAGACTGACATCTCTGGCTGATCCATGCAGACTGACATCTCTGGCTGATCCATGCAGACTGACATCTCTGGCTGCTCCATGCAGACTGACATATCTGGCTGCTCCATGCAGACTGACAACTCTGGCTGCTTCATGCAGACTGACAGCTCTGACTGCTCCATGCAGGCTGGCAGCTCTGGCTGCTCCATGCAGGCTGGCAGCTCTGGCTGCGCTGAACAGACAGGAGACTCCAGCAGCGCTGTAGAGGAAGAAGGCTCTAGCTGCGCTGAACAGGCGGGAGACTCCGGCAGCGCAGGAGAGGAGGAAGGCTCTGGCAGCGCAGGAGAGGCGAGGCGCACTGTAGGCCTGATGCGTGGTGCTGGCACTGGTGGTACTAAACCGAGAACACGCACAGGAAGCCTGGTGCGGGGAGCTGCTACCGGAGGGCTGGGGTGTGGAGGTGGTACTGGATAGACCGGACCCGTGCAGGCGCACTGGAGCTCTTGAGCACCGAGCCTGCCCAACCTTACCTGGTTGAATGCTCTCGGTCGCCCTGCCAGTGCTGCGAGGTGGAATAGCCCGCACTGGGCTATGCAGGCGAACCGGAGACACCGAGGGCAAGGCTGGTGCCATGTAAGCCGGCCCAAGGAGACGCACTGGGGACCAGATGCGTAGAGCCGGCTTCATGGCATTTGGCTCGACGCTCAATCTAGCCCGGCTGATACGCGGAGCTGGAATATACCACACCGGGCTATGCACCCGCACTGGGGACACCGTGCGCACCACTGCATAACACGGTGCCTGCCCGGTCTCTCTAGCCCCCCGGTAAGCACAGGGAGTTTGCGCAGGTCTCCTACCTGTCGTAGCCCTACTCCCTGTGAGCCCCCCCCAATAAATTTTGGGGGCTGACTCTCGGGCTTCTTTGCCAACCGTGTTCCCTCATATCGCCGGCTCCTCTCCCCGGCTGCCTCTGCTCTCCTCGCTGCCTCCACCTGTTCCCATGGAAGGCGATCCCTTCCCGCCAGGATCTCCTCCCATGTATAGCAACCCTTGCCATCCAATATATCGTCCCATGTCCAATCCTCATTGTGCCGCTGTTGCTGCCTTTGTTGCTTCTCCTGTGGCTCCTGACTGTTGACACGCCGCTTGGTCCCGTTGCGGTGGGTGATTCTGTAACGGTTCTCTTGTGGTGAAGGAGAGTCGGACCAAAATGCAGCGTGTAGATTTCGATCCATGTTTAATAAACAAACGTAAAACACGAATCAATTATAAACACTACAAAACAAAGAACGTAATGAACGTAACGAAAACCGAAACAGCCTATACTTGTGTAAACTAACACAGAGACAGGAACAAGGACACTAAGGACAATCACCCAAGACAAACTCAAAGAATATGGCTGCCTAAATATGGTTCCCAATCAGAGACAACGATAAACACCTGCCTCTGATTGAGAACCACTCCAGACAGCCATAGACTTTGCTAGATCACCCCACTAGCTACAATCCCAATATATACACACCACATACAAAAACCCATGCCACACCCTGGCCTGACCCAATACATGAAGATAAACACAAAATACTTCGACCAGGGCGTGACATTAACTGACTTGCCTAGTTAAATAAAGGTAAAATTTAAAAAAATATGTCCATTAAACATCACAAAGGGTCCTTTTGTTCGATAAATTCCGTCGTTATATCCCCAAAATGTCCATTTATTTGGCGTGTTTGATTCAGAAAATACACCGGTTCCAACTCGCGCAACTTGACTACAAAGTATCTAATAAGTTTACCTGTAAACTAGATCCAAACATTTCAAACAACTTTCCTAATCCAACTTTAGGTATTTTTAAACGTAAATAATCGATACAATTTAAGACGGAATAAACTGTGTTCAATACCGGACGAAAACAAAGTGGAGCGAGCTTTCAGGTCGAGTGCCCCAACCACAACAGTACACTTGGCTCGACTCCCAGAAAGGAAATGGCTACTTCTTAATTTCTCAAAGGAAAAACATCAACCAATTTCAAAAGACTGTTGACATCTAGTGGAAGCGATAGGAACTGCAAGCAAGTGCCTTGGAAATCTAGTTCCCCATAGAAAACTAATTGAAAAGAGAGTGACCCCCCCAAAAGAATTTGTCCTCAGGGTTTCGCCTGCCAAATAAGTTATGTTATACTCACAGACATAAGTTTAACAGTTTTAGAAACTAGAGTGTTTTCTATCCAAGTCTACCAATTATATGCATATGCTAGCTTCTGAGCCTGAGTAGCAGGCAGTTTACTTTGGGCACACTTTTCATCTGGACGTGAAAATAGTGCCCCCTAGCCTTAAGAGGTTTTAAGGAGCCTTTTGGTCCTGGACTTGGCGCTCCAGTACCGCTTGCTGTGTGGTAGCAGAGAAAATAGTCTATGACTTGGGTGGCTGGAGTGTCTGACAATTTTATGGGCTTTCCTCTGACACCGCCTATTATATAGGATTGCAGGAAGCTTGGCCCCAGTGATGTACTGGGTGGTACTCACTACCCTCAGATGCTGAGCAGTTGCTATACCAGGTGGTGATGCAACCAGTCAGGATGCTCTCGATGGTGCAGCTGTAGAACTTTTTGAGGATCTGGGGACCCATGCCAAATCTTTTCAGTCTCCTGAGGGGAAAAGGGTTTTGTCCTTCCCTCTTCACGACTGTCTTGGTGTGTTTGGACCATGATAGTTCGATGGTGATGTGGACACCAAGGAACTTGAAACTCTCGACCCGCTCCACTACAGCCCCGCCTGCTCGGCCCGCCTTTTCCTGTAGTCCATGATCAGCTCCTTGGTCTTGCTCTAATTGAGGGAGAGGTTGTTGTCCTGGCACCACACTGACAGTTCTCTGACCTCCTCCTAAAAGGCTGTCCCATCGTTGTCAATGATCAGGCCTACCACCGCTGTGTCATCAGCAAACTTAATGATGGTATTGCGTCTGAGTTTCCCTTTGTAGTCCGTAATTGTTTTCAAGCCCTGCCACATCCGACGACCATCAGAACCGGTGTAGTAGGATTAAATCTTAATCCTGTATTGACGCTTTGCATGGTTCTTCTGAGGACATAGCTGGATTTCTTATAAGCGTCCGTATTAGTGTCCTGCTCCTTGAAATCGGCAGCTCTAGCCTTTAGCTTGATACGGATGTTGCCAATAATCCATGGCTTCTGGTTGGGATATGTACATATGGTCACTGTGGCGACTACCTTCATCATGCACTTATTGATGAAGCCGATGACTGAGGTGTTATACTCCTCAATGCTATTGGATGAATCCTGGAACATATTCCAGTTTGTGCTAGCAAAATAGTCCTGTAGCATAGCATCCGCATCATCTGACCACTACCGAATTGAGCAATCACAGGTACTTCCTGCTTTAGTTTTTGCTTGTAAGCAGGAATCAGGAGGATAGAATTATGGTCAGATTTGCCAAATGGAGGGTGGGGGAGAGCTTTGTATGTGTCTCTGTGTGTGGAGTAAAGGTGGTTTGAAATGTTTTTCCTCTGATTGCACATGTGACATCCTGGTAAGAATTTGGTAAATTTGATTTAAGTTTGCCTGCATTAAAGTCCCCATTAAAGGGATTTAGGCCTGTTCCCGGGGGAGCATTATATCCTTCTCGTCAAACTCATCAAAGGAAAAAGCTTCTTCCAGTTCGTGGTGAGTCATCACAAAAAAACGAACAAAATAGCGCAGTTGGTTAAGAGCATGTAAAACGTCAGCCATCCTCTTCGGCGCCATCAAACATATCCAGGTGGTGGGTCACATGTGAAATATACACTCACTCTAGATCAGGGTTGGAGAGCTCCTGTCCTGTAGGTTTTCACTCTAACCCTAATCTAGCGCACCTGATTCTAATAATTAGCTGCAATAATCAGCATTATTTTATTACACCATTAACAATAAGTAATGTCCTATCATACTAATATTAATCCAATCACTGCTATCAGCAGTAGCCAATAAGTAATGTCCTATAATACTAATATTAATCCAAGCACTGCTATCTCCAGTAGCCCGCCCCTCGTCCTCCAACCAATGCAGCTGGACATTTACTTTTGTACTACACCGCTCCTAATTATGATACAAGACGATAATAATAAAGCACTTTCCGATAAACTACTAATAATCCATTCTGTGTTTGGTGATGTAATAAGCATTACCGTCTTTCCAATGGTTAGATGAGATGAGTGGTGTGACTATGACAGATGTGTTGGAACCGTTGGATCCCAGCCCTCACGCCAAAGGTGTTCCAGTGTTCCTGTGACAAACATGCCACTTCCCATCTCCCTCCCGGTGACGGGCGGCACCATGCCCACCTTTACCTCCCAGTGGCGGTGACGGCGGTGTGCCCGTCTTGCGTTGAGGAACAACTAATTATAAAGCCTGCCGCCTTCTCCTTAGAGAATGTCTGCCTATCCATACCTCCACAGACAGTCCTATCCCAAACACTAATAACAATGACAACGCTAGCAGACAATGAGACACAGCTTGGCAGTGACAACGACATGGCAGCCTCTCTGAGAGACAGAGAGACAGAGTTCGAATGGAAAATAAGAAACTAGCTACAAGGCCCACAGAAAGAACAACGTACCGTGTAGGTGAGTAAACTGTAGGCCTACAGTAGCTGGGACCTAGATGTTGCAAAGCTGAACATGACAAGGATTACATTTCACAGAAATATCTATTAGTGATGGCGCAAACTCAAACTGCATGGCAGCACGCCATTGTCTTAAAGCAACCATTCTAATTCATTACATGCAATGTAACATTTTGCTTGCAAAAAAACCTTTGACATATAGAACACTGCTGAGACAAACACATTCAGAATATCCCAACAGTAGGCTACCCTCGCAGCACTGAAGTGGGCTTAGTGCTTAGTGCATCCATACTTTTTATAGTTCGTATATACAGTAAATTAACTAATTACTTAATTATACAAATGTGTCCTAATGTGCTTCAGGAAGCAGGCGGCTCAGATTAATAGTACTACTAAGCAGCAATTAGAGGCAATTAGTTCATAAATCAACATCTAAACAAATTATAGTTAGCTAGAGTTGGATCTGTGTGTGCCCAAGAGGGCATGGATGTAGAACACATTGCAGAAGTCAAAGGGAGAATGTTGAATTCTGACAACAGTTATCACAACTAGTTTAACTGTGGTGTCTACATGAGGAGACTCCAGATGGTTTTACCACATAGTTATTTTAACACTTTTTTCCTATGTTGGAAACAGAAGTGAAATAATAAATCAAGCTGATTTGCTTAAAAAGGAATCATATTTTCTGATACAATAACTTTACTAAGATATCATGAAGAACTGATGGAACCCTAGACCCCAAAAAGGCAAACCCTTTGACAAAAGTAAACTTTTGGCCCTCCCTGACAAAATATTATTTCACCCTGAAGAATGGTAAAACCCTGGTGATACTAGTGACAATGACAGGCTCAGCCACCGCTGTGGGCTCACCTGTGTTGCAGTAACCAGGGGAGAGGAGAGCTGGTGTTCTCTATGTCAGAATGAACCACAGACAAGACAACATCCCACCTGGGGCCCGTCTCTCACAGTAGACACGCAGACAGTACAGACACAGTGTGTTGTCACACCAGGGTATAATGTAGACCTACAAAAGTGGTCTACAATAAGTAAAAAAGAATGGAGAAAATGCATCCCATAACATTTTAACATGGAAAGAGCTGTTATTCAGCCAACAGTAGCAGCCAATGTGTGGTGTTCAATGTAGGCCTACATTCCATGAGACTTTTAGGAAGAAAAATGCAGGGCTTGACATTAAACGGTTTATCCACGTGTCCTTTAGACACGGAGGTGACTTAAAATGTTGTTGTGTTGTTTGATGCAAAAAAAAACGTTCAAATGCATTATTTTTCCCATAGCATTATTACAGAGCGTCAGACAAATTAAACTAACCTCTATTTATTGGCTACTTAGCTTTTTCGAGCCTGTCTCAAAATACAACACTGCCCCTTTAGGACAAAAAAATCTCTTTACCGACTCGCTTTTCATCAATGTCTAGGAAACAATCTTCCCCCATTGCTGACTACAAATGATCTATAACTGGGATAATAACTCACTAACTAGCAAAGTACATGAACAAACGTGCACAAGTGGCTACATGCAGCTCTCGCTTTGATCTCAATACAAGCACATCTACTCACGACCGCTCATGCTGTTAACACAGTCCAGTTAAAGTGAATGGCACAGATCCATATATGGCAATGGTCTATTTGCATATAGGCCTACTGTAGCTCTGATTGGTTATGCCGCACCAGTCTGGGTCTGTGTAGAGTATGACTGAGTCCTGTGTTTCAATGCAATGGAATCCTACTGCTATGCGTTCTGCCTACAACAAAATCTCTTGCGTAGTTTGTTTTGTTTGTCGCATTGAAAGTGGCTAGTATTGCATTGATGTGATCAAAATTCCCACAGTAAAGGAAACTAGTAAATTGAGTGAAGTTCAATCTCGAAGCACGGGCTGATATTTCTTCTGCATGGCTGTCCGGGAGGAGCTGTGCGCCCACGCACATGCGGAGCTTAGAGGGAACATTGCCTGAGAGATGGAGATGTGAAGATTGTTCAATTCATTTTACTATAAAATTTCTGCAACCTCAAATATTTAGATTGGAGTATGGTCTGATTGTTTGTGTGATTGTTTGGACATTTGAATGCATTCCCTCTCTACAAGTTCAGGCCTTGTACCATGATGAAGTACGCCTAACCTTCATTTCCAAGTTCTCTCATTCGAAGAAGCAATAACAGAACTCACAGTTGGAAAGAGACAGTAAAATCTGACATCAAATTGACATTTATCTCTGAAGCACAGAAAATGAGAAAGACGACACTTTTCAGGCACATCCATCCGTTCTTATGTAGATCAACTTTCTTTTATGATGTTTTCTTGTGGTTATTACCAGCCTGCAGAGCAGAGGGCTCATCAAAAAGGATTCTCTATTCTCCTAAGAGAGCACATCTGTCTCCTGTCATCGGCTCTGCTCAGCAGAAGGAGTCAGAAATGCTTGTCGGGGATAAAACTAAAGATCGACGGGATGTGAGGCGTGCCGAGGAGATTCTCAGGCTGGGGCTCAGGCTGGGGCTAAGACAGAAGAGGCTGGTGTGTCCTTGATATGCTGAGTGTGGAGAGCACCGGGTGTAGCCGGGTCTCTGGTGTGTGCTTAGTGTCATTAAAAGCTTTAACTTCCTTCCCCTCCCTCCATTTGCATTTCCAGTGATCCTGCAGCCCTTGCTGGCCCAATCCCCCCACTCAGCCACCTCTCGGTGAGTCCTGACTCCCACCCACCAACTCACCACTGGCTCAATACATATGGATCACAGGAAGAAAATATCACATTTACATGCATCTTCTTTAAAACAGCATGTCTTTAATCACCTCAACCTCCACTTTTGTGCTCCATTCTTTTTCTCTCTTTCTGCTTTCCTTTGGGGGAATGAGACACTTCAGCAAAGTTTCTATTCCTGATCAGACCAGCTGGTTGAGTTTACAGATGAAGCCACAGTGCTCTCCTGTGGTGATGTTTAGTCACTGCAACAGGTGACAGTGCCTTGACAGGGCAATGAAATTGACAGTTTGAGGCTTCAAAAACCTTTAGGCTACGTTGTTAACCAGTTTATAGTAGCAATAAGGCACCTCTGGGGTTGTGATATAGAGCCAATATACCATGGCTAAGGGCTGTATCCTAGCATTCCGCGATGCATTATGCCTAAGAACAGCCCTTAGCCAAGGTATATTGGCCGTATATCACAAACCCCCTTGGGCCTTATTGCTTAAGTGTAAAGTACACCTTAACTAATTGATAATCCTATTCTTTATCCAGAGTCATATTTAGTCTTATTGATTTAGTTGTTCCTTGGTTTCTTGATAGGGATTCATTAAATCCTTGTCCAGAAAAAGTATTCATAGCACAATGTGTCCAATCCCAAGATAACCTGCAAGTGTCCATAATAAAAATCTCATTACAGAGATTCCAACTCACTGTTCCAAGCTAAAATGTGATACTATACTGTAATTTGTGGAAATGGGCCAACTATTCTACACCAGTTCATTATCAGACTACTGAATCAATTTACCCCAATAAGTGAATAAGTCAAAAGATCAGACGTGACCAATGCATTACATTCTAACACATAATGAATCAGCAACAATATAAGTCGTGAATCAGAGTTATCAAAACAAAATCAAATCAAATTTGTCACATGCGCCCAATACAAGTGTAGACTTTACCATTAGAGTAAACCAGTTTGATTTGACAGGCTCTAACATTGAAATACTCTCAGAGAACAACAGGCTAGTTACTAGGCCCATCTTCTTCACTTGTTTTGCTGGCCATATAGAAGACAGATTGTACAGTATTTTACATCAAGCCATGGGCCAATGTCGTGATCGTATAATTGGACGTTAAATAATTAACCGGCCTCTTACCAGATGCAGCATCTGTAATTTTATACCTTAATTAATCACCCGGGAATCACTCCATTCTTATAACCATTTAATTACCAAAGGAGTAGTGGAGGAAGACAATGGGCAACATTAATGAATATTAGATATCAGTGGTCAGATGTGCCCCCAGCCAAGACTGTAAATAAACCCTGTCCAAAAGGCGCGGCCTGCCACAGCATTTTCCTGAAATGGCACAATCAAGATTAATGATCCCCTTAGCTGTAAACTTTCCTGTTAACAAAGCTCCATAGATCTCCCTCAGACTCACAAGCCCTCTATCCCAGACCCACGCATATCCATAAGACGAACTGTAGACTGTTGATCAATGTCAAGTGACTGTTACTTAAACTTCTAGTTGTTTAAGATGCTCTGTCATCCTTAGGTGATGTAGAAATTGGGATAACTCTGGTTGTATTTAATGGCAGGCTGATACCCAGATTGCCTATATCCAATTTTGGCAGCAGTGGCATCGAATGTGATCCAAATGTGATCCACCCCCCTCCTTGGCTTGTTATTCAAGTGCTGCATGTTTCAATCTTATTTCTAATTCAAAGGTCAAACATAACATTTTGCTAAAGAAGGCAGCTCCAAAAGAAGTCTGAGTAACAGTCTACAGAAACAGTCTACTCTCACGTACCAACAACAATCGATGATCTATAATTATCTAATCGAGTGGCTGATTTAATCGAGTGGCTGATCTAACCGAGGGGCTGATCTAATCGAGGTGCTGGTCTAATTGAGTGGCTGATCTAATGCAGTGGCTGATCTAATCGAGTGGCTGATCTAATCCAGTAGCTGATCTAATCGAGTGGCTGCTCTAATCTCGTGTTTGATGTAATCAAGTGGCTGATCTAATTGAGTGGCTGATCTAATCCAGTGGTTGATCTAATCCAGTGACTGATCTAATCGAGGGGTTGATCTAGTCCAGCGGTTAATCTAATCAAGTGGCTGAACTAAACGAATGTCTGATCTAATGCAGTGACTGATCTAATCCAGTGGTTGATCTAATCCAGTGGCTGATCTAATCCAGTGGCTGATCTAATCTAGTGGTTGATCTAATCTAGTGGCTGATCTAATCCAGTTGTTGATCTAATCGAGTGACTGATCTAATCTAGTGGCTGATCTAATCCAGTTGTTGATCTAATCGAGTGACTGATCTAGTCCAGTGGTTGATCTAATGCAGTGGCTGATCTAATCGAGTGTCTGATCTAATCGAGAGTCTGATCTAATGCACTGGCTGATCTAATCGAGTGGCTGATTTAATCGAGAGTCTGATCTAATCGAGAGTCTGATCTAATCGAGAGTCTGATCTAATCGAGTGGCTGATCTAATCGAGAGTCTGATCTAATCGAGAGTCTGATCTAATCGAGAGTCTGATCTAATCGAGTGGCTGATCTAATCGAGAGTCTGATCTAATCGAGAGTCTGATCTAATCGAGTGGCTGATCTAATCGAGTGGCTGATCTAATCGAGAGTCTGATCTAATCGAGAGTCTGATCTAATCGAGAGTCTGATCTAATCGAGTAGCTGATCTAATCGAGTGGCTGAACTAATCGAGTGTCTTAAATAATGCAGTGGCTGATCTAATCCAGTGGTTGATCTAATTGAGTAGCTGGTTTAATTGAGTGGCTGATCTAATCGAGTGGCTGATGTTATGCAGTGGCTGATCTAATCCAGTGGTTGACTGTGGCCCAGGGGTATACAATCCTCATGGGGTCATGAATATAGGCTACACACAGGGAGCACAACATCTGGAGGAATCAGTCATGGCAGGACAGCTGTATGAGTGGTATTACACTAAACACTAACTATATTACTTCAGGTTGCCTACGAGTAGTTGATTAAGCAGTGATTACATGAGAAAAGAGACATTAATTATTGGGTAAAATTACACTACTATGGTCATCTGACTTAAAAATATGAAATGCCCAGTGTCCTTACATTGAAATTCAATCATTATTTTATGTGCTGATTCTATTCTGGTTACCTATACGAGTAGGTAATGAGTAAGTTACGTGATAAAATGGAAATTCATTGTAAAGTGCAGAGAGGAGCTACAGTACCACGGTACATCACTTTTAATGGAACAAGTGAATGGAATGGCATTAAACTCTAGAACCCTGTATAGCACACTCCCACCATGACTCACAATCAGATTGCTTTCATTAGTTTATTCTCTCACTGCCATTTAAAAGGGTTTCGCTATCTTGGAATTAAGAACATTTCCAAGAAGAAATCCAATAACTTTCTTTTCAAGAATCAAATTTCTTCTTACTTTTTACTTAAGGAAAAACATAAGAAATAACGTAAGAACATTTCCAATAACCTGTTTGAGGAATAGCAACTTTGCTTAACTTTCTTCATAAATCTATTGTTAAATTAAGAAGACATTTCTTCTTAAGAGGGTTGTACTGTAGCTTACCAGTGACACCTGCTGGGTCCAGGCCTGGCTTCTATTACTAGAAGAAAAAAACAGCGTGATAGAGAGAAAGCCATTAAAAAGTGGAGTGGCTCGTAGTGGCTCTCCCACGACTCCTGATTAAAGCTGATGGCCCTAGGAGCTCTGTAATTACTTATGGTGCCAATTTGCTCCGGAGAGGAGGGAGGCCACAGGACCTGGTGAGCCAGTATATTTTAGGATGATTTCTTAATAGCTTCTATTCTATTCTATATAAATCTATTCATGCATCTCAAGCATACCAACAGCATACCAACATTCGCTGACTTCCATCCACTGACTGCCAATGGGATAGAAGTATTAGATGCACCTGCAATCAACATGATGCAGGGATTCAGTTATAATAATTATGAATAATAATTTGGTGGGTGTTTATATTTGTCCTATTTCACACATGTACAAATGTGTATTAATGCGTATTAATACAGTACCATTCAAAAGTCTGGACACAAATCAAGATATATTTTACATTTGAGATTCTTCAAAGTAGCCAAACTTTGCCTTGATGACAGCTTTGCACACTCTTGGCATTCTCTCAACCAGCTTCACCTAGAATGCTTTTCCAACCGTCTTGAAGGAGTTCCCACATATACTGGGCACTTGTCGGTTGCTTTTCCTTCACTCTGCGGTCCAACTCAATTAGGTTACGGTCGGGTGATACTGGAGGGCAGGTCATCTGATGCAGAACTCCATCACTCTCCTTCTTGGTCAATTAGCCCTTACACAGCCTGGAGGTGTGATGGGTCATTGTCCTATTGAAAATCTAATTATTGTCCCACTAAGCGCAAACCAGATGGGATGGCGTATCGCTGCAGAATGCAGTGGTAGTCATGCTGGATAAGTGTGTCTTCAATTGTAAATAAATCACAGACAGTGTCACCAGCAAAGCACCCCCTCACCATCACACTTCCTCCTCCATGCTTCACGGTGGGGACCACACATGCTGAGATCATCCGTTCACCTACTCTGCGTCTCACAAAGATACGGCAGTTGGAACAACAAAAAAAATCTAATTTGGACTCAGACCAAAGGACAGATTTCCACCGGTCTAATGTCCATTGCTCATGTTTCTTGTCCCAAGCAAGAGGTCCTTTAGTAGTGGTTTCTGTGCAGCAATTCGATCATGAAGGCCTGAATCACACAGTCTCCTCTGAATAATTGATGTTGAGATGTGTCTGTGACTTGAACTCGGTGAAGCATTTATTTGGGCTTCAATTTCCGAGGCTGGTAACTCTAATGAACATAACCTCTGCAGCAGAAGTAACTCTGGGTCTTCCTTTCCTGTGGCGGTCCTCATGAGAACCAGTCATAGCGCTTGATGGTTTTTGCGACTGCACTTGAAGAAACATTTTCCGGATTGACTGACCTTCATGTCTTACAGTAATGATGGTCTGTCATGATGTAATGATGGACTTGGTCTTTTACCAAATAGGGTTATCTTCTGTATACCTCCCCTACCTTGTCACAACACAACTACTCAAACGCATTAAGAAGGAAAGAAATTCCACAAAATACTTTTAACAAGGCAGATCTGTTAATCGAAATGCATTGACTACCTAATGAAGCTGGTTGAGAGAATGCCAAGAGTGTGAAAAGCTGTCATCAAGGCAGAGGGTTGCTACTCAGAAAAATGTCAAATATAAAATACGTTTTGATTTGTTTAACACTTTTTGGTTACTACATCAAGGCAGAGGGTTGCTACTCAGAAAAATGTCAAATATAAAATACGTTTTGATTTGTTTAACACTTTTTGGTTACTACATGATTCCGTAATTTCATAGTTTTGATGTCTTCACTATTATTCTAAAATGTAGAAAGTTGTAAAAAGAAAGAAAACCCCTTGAGTAGCTACGAGTAGCTGTGTCCAAACTTTTGAATGGTACTAACTGCTCAATAGATTTTGACTGGTTGCAGGTTCATATCAACAAAGAACAAGCATTACAGTATCACAGAGACAAAGGACAAGTTTGTGAGATGCAGGGTACAGTACTGTAAAAAATAGGGGTACAAGGAGGAGGAAGAACAAAAAACAAAATTGCAAAGAGCAAAGCTGAGTAGTAATTTCTGATCAATTTTGAGCCACTATGATAGAACATGTTTTCGTTCATCAAGAGACAATGACGGAAAAATATGATTTTTTTTTTTAAATTAAAAATGTACTTCTCCCTGAGAATGTTTTGAACCGTGTGTTTTCTATTTTTCGGTGTATTGTTTACTGACTGCTTGAGAGTGTATATCATTTTGATCACTTTGTTTATGATTTGAGAGCAGTGTTTGATTTTGAACACAGGTGAAACTGTTTTGAGGCGAATGTTTCATTTTGCAAGAGGAGTCAGAAGTTATGTAAATAGTGCTTGAAGATGAGGTTTTGTGTTGAATGTTTTCAGGAAATGGAGCAAGGTTTCAGAAATTGTGTTTTAGCAATTGAGAAAAACTGTAAGAGGGTTGGTGGCACTGTTGTCCCCTTGGACATATACTACAGTTTTTTCCAACTGCTTACACACAAAATCTTTTCATGTCACACGATTTTTGAAACCTCTCACTTAAAGTGCAAAACTACACACCAAATATCCAAAACTGTCATGACTTCTGCCGAAGTCGTTGCCTCTCCTTGTTCGGGCAGTGCTCGGCGTTCGACGTCACCGGTCTTCTAGCCATCATTGATCCTTTTTTCATTTTCCATTGGTTTTGTCTTGTCTTCCCACACACCTGTTGTCAATCCCATTCATTACCTGTTGTGTATTTAACCCTCTGTTTCCCCTCATGTCTTTGTCAGAGATTGTTATTGTCAGTGTAGTGTGATTGTTTGTATAGGTGCGCGTCGGGTCCTCGTACCCATGTTTTGTGTTTATGTACATAGAGTGTTATGGAGCATACTCCGTGGACTTTATTAAAAGACTCCATTTTACACTCCATTTGACTCTCCTGCGCCTGACTTCCCTGCCACCTATTACACCTATGCATGACAAAAACCATAAGCTATTTCTCAGCCTTTGACTCAGTTGTCAATTGCCTAAAACACTTTTTTCAAGACACTACACACAATTCTCTACCTAAAACACAAAAATCTAACAGGAAGGGACTTGCTTTCCTTTTCCAAACACAACCAATCAAAATGCTACACTTATTCACCACACACACTCCTCACATGTGCAAACATGTGCAAACACTAATAGCTTAACTGATCACTAACCAATCACTGCTTTATTGTAGTATAGGCCTATAAATAGGTCATAGGTCAGATTACCTGTTTTGAACAATGGATTCCAACAATGGACAGAGAGCAAGAGGAGTAGGAGGGAGATGAAGAAGAGGACGAGGGCAAAGAAGAGAAGGAAGGAGAGCCATCTCTGATGAGATTAGGGCAACACTTGTTGATCATGTGATCAACCACGGTTTGACCATGAGAGAGGCTGGACTGAGAGTCGAGCCCAACTTGAGTCGATTTACAGTGGCTTCCATAATTCGAACCTTCAGAAATGAGAACAGGTATGCAACTATATAATGACTATTTTAGCATTACAGTAATGTACTGTAAAATACGTATGACTGCATAGTATTGCATACACATTTGTAACTCTAAGCCATCCATTTACTGCACTGCATTGAATGAATGAGGTTGGTTATCATGCTGTACTACATTTTTTTTGTACATTGTTTACAGTTCCTATGCTGAACACATACTGTGTTTGAATTCTTTACAGAGTGGAAAGGCAAAGACATCATGGAGGACGAGGACACTTGTTTACAGATGTACAAGAGACTGCAATTATAAATATGGTTTTGGCCAACAATGCAATTAGGATTCGAGAGATAAGAGAGCATATCTTGAATAATGACACCATATTTAACAACATCAATGCTGTAAGACTGTCGACCATACAACGCATCCTCCAACGGCACCGAGTGACGATGAAACAACTTTACAAGGTGCCATTTGAGAGAAACTCTGACAGAGTCAAGAATATGCGACATGACTTTGTAGAGGTAGGTATGCAACACTACTTCCAGTACTTCAGACATACCATATTTACTCATCTGTATATCCTTTTGTCTGTTACAGAGAGTATTGGAGCTGGATGCCTATGTAATTCACCATGAATTTATTTATGTGGATGAGGTTGGCTTCAACCTCACTAAAACCAGGTGCCGCGGAAGAAATGTAATAGGACAGAGGGCAATTACCAATGTCCCTGGACAGCGTGGGGGTAATATAACTATGTGTGCTGCCATCACTCAAAACGGGGTCCTCCATCACAATGCCACACTGGGTCCATACAACACCGGCCATATGCTCACTTTTCTGGATGCAATTTACACAATGCTTGTCCCTGATCCAGATCAGGAGCCTGCTAGATTTGTGGTTTTATGGGACAATGTTAGTTTTCACCGGGCTGTTCTGGTCCAAAACCGGTTTGCCACCCATCCACAATTTGTAGTTTTGTACCTATCCCCATATTCACCTTTTCTAAACCCCATAGAGGAATTCTTCTCAGCGCTGGAAAGTGTATGATCGCCAACCCTAAGCCCGCATGCCGCTTTTCCAGGCAATGGAGGACGCATGTGGGGACATAGAGGGTGCCTCTGTCCAAGGTTGGATACGCCACGCTAGGAGATACTTCCCTCGATGTTTGGCAAGAGAAAACGTATCTTGTGATGTGGATGAAGTATTGTGGCCAGACCCAGGCCGGAGAAGAGATGAAGGGTAGCTTAGCACTGGTGACTGCCCCCCGGGATCCCCCACATACAATTGTGTTCTTTACTGTATTCTAAAGAATATACTTTTGGTTTACATATGTTTATGGTTTTGTTGTATGCTACTGTATAAAACATTAATGTTTGGCCTAATAAATATTTTCTGTTTCTACATTGCATTACACCTCTCAGCAGATTACTTTTACTGTAGAACATTGTATTGAAATGTAGATATAAGCCTATGAAAGACCAAAGAGCTTTAGATTTAGAACAACAGTGTTTACATGGTATATCCAAAAATGTACTATTATGAAAGCAGTGTTTGCCATTTGATGCAAATGCTTCATTCTGACATGTGTTTATGGCATTTTGAATGCAGTGTTACATTTTGAAGGAGATGTGAGGCATTTTGCATTTTGTGTGTGCAGTTTTGGGAATTGTTGTGTAGAGTTTTGAAAAAAAGGAGACAGTTTTGAAAACATGTGTAAGCAGTTGGAAAAAACTGTAAATATGAGTGGGATACATCTATACTAGTATATGAATACAAAATGTAACGTAATCGTATATCTCTTACGCATTTCACATAAGACTGTGTTCTTGGCTTTAGAACTGAGCAAGGAAGGATGTTTTAAAACTACAGTCAAACTGATAAAATGGCTCTTGTTAAATACCACAATACAAGTAAAATAAAAATATAAGATAAAGTATCTTCTCCCAGTCTGCAGGAGTATACACAAAACCTTTATATGTATTTATGTTCTCCTTAACTTAGATTTAATTGTGCCATGACATTGTCAGGTTACAGTATGTTAATGGATACTCCAGAACAAGCCTCCACGCTACGTGGAGACTAGACTATATATCAACCCAATAGGGATATAATGCTGTACTATTAAACAGACCAGAGAAGAAAATAATGTCATATGAAAGTGCTGATGCCAAGTTCCTCCCCTCACTCTACAGCCTGCCCTTGCTTCTATACACTCCACAGAGACCAGCCGGATCTCTCCTCTCCACAGCTGCTTTCATAGATGCACACTCAGACTGTCTCTGAGTTAATTACAGGAAGACCACTGTCTTACCATGCAGCAGATGGGTTTAGTCAGCAACTTCTCTAAACAACATTTGTAGGCTAAATGTCCTTTGTGAGTCCCCGGGCCCATACTGTCTGATTTGTGTTTGTCTTATACTGTAGTATACTGCCCCCTGCAGTGTCAACAATAACTATGACAGAAAATACTCATCAACAACCAATTTTTCCTGACTAGAATTATGACGATAACGAGACGAGATGTCCTGGTAAAAACAATAACTACTACAAATTACTTTTCATTTTAGTCCACAACAATGTGATGAGAGAAGAATTCCATATAATACTAATGGACATTTAATTGGACACAAAGTTCATTTTGATATGTTTTGTCCAATCCTAAGCATGCATGCATGCAGAATATTTCAGTGGGAGAGAGTAAGAGAGAGTAAACATTGTTTCCAGAATATTCCAGCCCCACTGACCTTCTCCTACAATTGCTTTTGAGAGGGAGGCACGGAGAGAGGAGAGAGGAAACGAGAAGTATGCAATTGAGATTCCCTGTAAGAAACTATGATCTCTGGACCCCAGTCTTTCCCGCATACTGAACTCCGACGTTGAAAATAGCAATAAACATGGCCGTGATTTCGGCTGTCAATGGTGAGAATGGTTCTTGCAGCCCTTCTGAGCTCCGAGTACATGAATGCTCCAAGTCGTTACTCCGAAGTAGACAAGCCGTTCCTCCGATCACTCTGACATGATGTGAACGTGCATAAAGACAGAGCCCAGAAAGACCACGTCCTGTTTTGTCACACTGATCTATATTTTACACCTAATACACAGCAGATTGGCCAGTGTTACCTAGTGTTGATTTTGTAGTGTAACATTTCTAGTGTTGAGTCAGGTGTTAAATTAACACTGTAAGTGTTAAAATAACACCCATTGGTGAAAAAGAACCTCCGTGTTGGTGTTAATAACCAGTGTTAACCCAAACACAAGCCCATCATTATCATATTTTCCAGCATACTCCACTGTAGGTTGATTTTTAGAATTGTTTGTTTCAATATCTATGTTTTTGCATGTACATTAAATAATTAATCAATCTTATGTTACTCAAATATAAATAACATACATTTTTCTAAACTAATCCAAAATGTTACTTCTAACTATCCATTACTGAAATGGTTGATCCAGTTGAGATACAGGTCATTTTGCATTCAGCTAGATTCCAATATCAATTACACATCACTTTGCGAACCATCATAATCTGATTTGCAAGCTAGAAAACCCTGAGTTTCAGGCCACTGTATTATGGTGAACTAGGCCCTCAAAATTAGGCCTTATTAAATAAAGAATTACATTTTAATGATATCATATTCACATGGGATCTCACTTTGTGAAGGCCACGGGACTGAAAATTGATGAATCCAACAACCATTTCTCTATCACTAACAAATAGTCATGGGTGGTAACTCTACAATTCACTTGAAAGGCAAGGCACTCTTGGAAGAACGAAAATAAGGCTTTACCCTAAGCACTTTGTTGATTCAGCACTTAAAAGAGTGGACCTGTATAGACACTGGAACAGTGTTAAATGTAACACTGTCAGTGTTACCAACATCTTCCACAGTAATAAACCTGGGGGTAACTCCGGAATTCAAAGAGCTCCTCAACCAGAATTGTTTTATTTTAAATCAGGTGGCAGTAAAGAGGGGGGAAAAATATTCAGACAGGACTCAAAAGTAAAATCAAGGAGTGAAAGGGAGCATACAAAGAAAAATTAGGAAACCTTTCAAAATTAAGGACAAGGACATTAGGGAAGCCTTGCAAGGGCTACAGACCATTACAGGCTTCAAACCAAAGAGACTTTGTATGACCATTGAAAATGACCATGTTTTTGCAAATGATTTGAACAGTTTCTATTGTAGGTTTGAGTGGTTCTGGACAGTATAGACAGCATACTATTGATACTATATACAGATCTCTGTGAATGACATCAAGCAATTCTTTCAAGTGTTAACCCACAGAAATCATATGGTCCGGCAGCAGCAAGGCACTTCAGGCCTGTGCAGACCAGCTCGCATTACCATTCCAAAAGCTTTTCCAGCTGTCACTGGACAGTGGGATATTTCCAGATTTATGGAAAAAGTTGCTGATTGTTCCAATACCCAAAAACAACAGGCCCAGAGAAAATAACGATTTACGCCCTGTTGTGAAAAAAATAACTCAAAAATAAATTATCTCTAGTCTCTCATCTCAATTAGATCACAATCGATTTGCCTACTGTGTCTTCAGCGGTGTTGATGATGGGTTACTGGTCATACTCTACAATATCTATGAACACTTATAATAGGCAAATGGCCTAGTGAAAATTGTATTCATTGACTTCAGTTGCGGGTTTAACACCATCCAACCCCACCTACTGATGGATAAACTAGTGAATTTGGGTGTCAACTCTAACCGAGGTAAAGACAGATTCAGGTAGGATATTCGCCGAATATTCGCCTGTAGTTTTACTTACGTTCACAAACAGCAGTTAGGGACCATCAACATAGTGACAAATTAAATTATTCAAATTTCAATAGCTCTTTAACCATTACTCATAAAAGTTTAAAAACTCATGAAACTTTCAAAATTCCAGAAAATGATGTCATGTCTTTAGAAGATTCTGATAGGCTAATTGACATCATTTGAGTCAATTGGAGGTGTACCTGTGGATGTATTTCAAGGCCTACCTTCAAATTCAGTGTCTCTTTGCTTGACATCATGGGAAAATCAAAAGAAATCAGCCAAGACCTCCACAAGTCTGGTTTATCCTTGGGAGCAAATTCCAAGCCCCTGAAGGAACCACGTTCATCTGTACAAACAATAGTACGCAAGTATAAACACCATAGGACCACGCAGCCGTCATACCACTCAGGAAGGAAACGTGTTCTGTCCCCTATAGATGAAGGTACTTTGGTGTGAAAAGTGCAAATCAATCCCAGAACAACAGCAAAGAACCTTGTGAAGATGCTGGAGGAAGCAGGTACAAAAGTATCTATATCCACAGTAAAACAAGTCCTTTATCAACATAACCTGAAAGGCCGCTCAGCAAGGAGGAAGCCACTGATCCAGACTACGGTTTGCAACTGCACATGGAGAAATGTCCTCTGGTCTAATGAAACAAAAATAAAACTATTTGGTCATAATGACCATCGTTATGTTTGGAGGAAAAGGGGGAGGCTTGCAAGCCGAAGAACACCATCCCAACCATGAAGCACAGGGGTGGCGGCATCATGTTGTGGGGGTGCTTTGCTGCAGGAGGGATGGTGCACTTCACAAAATAGATGGCATCATGAGGGAGGAAAATGATGTGGATATATTGAAGCAACATCTCAAGACATCAGTCAGGAAGTTAAAGCTTGGTCGCAGATGGGTCTTCTAAATGTACAATCACCCCAATTATACTTCCAAAGTTGTGGCAGAATGGCTTAAGGACAACAAAGTCAAGGCATTGGAGTGGCCATCACAAAGCCCTGACCTCAATCCCATAAAAAATGTGTGGGCAGAACTGAAAAAGCGTGTGCAAGCAAGGAGGCCTATAAACCTGACTCAGTTACACCAGCTCTGTCAGGAGGAATGGGCCACAATTCACCCAACATATTGTGGGAAGCTTGTGGAAGGCTACTGAAACATTTGAACCAAGTTAAACAATTTAAAGGCAATGCTACCAAATACTTATTGAGTGTATGTAAACTTCTGACCCACTGGGAATGTGATGAAAGAAATAATAGCCAAAATAAATAATTCTCTCTACTATTATTCTGACATTTCACATTCTTAAAATAAAGTGGTGATCCTACCTGACCTAAAACAGGAAATTTTACAAGGATTAAATGTAAGGAGTTTTGAAAAACTAAGTCTAAATGTATTTGGCTAAGGTGTATGTAAACTTCCGACTTCAACTGTATGTAGCACACCCTTTTGTTTATCCATTTGCATCTCACACGATTTTACATAGATTTTCAATGTTTTTCATTGTTTCAAATTTCAATAGCTCCTTGGTCATGTGGCCAAACTACTTTCAGAACATTCAGTCACTAGCCTTATATATTGCACACCCTTTAGTTCTTCCATTGCCATCTCAGGTGATTTTACATTAATTGTTCTGTTTTTTATTGTTTTGAAGTTCAATAGCTCTCTGGTCATGTGACCTACAACCCTCAAACTGCAGTCAGAATATCCACTGACAAGCCTTATATATTGCACACCCTTTTGTTTGTCCATTTTCATCTCACACAATTTTACATACATTTTTCAAACTTTCAAATTTCAATAGCTCATTGTTTACGTGACCTACAACCCTGAAACTGCTGTCAGAATATCCACTGAGTAGCCTTATATGGAGCACAACCTTTTGTTTGTCCATTTTAATCTCACACAATTTTACATTCAATTTCAATGTTTTTTAATGTTTCTAATTTCAATAGCTCCTTGGTCATGTGACCTACTGGACTCAAACAAAGTTCAGAATGTCCACTGACTACCCTTCTATGTTGATTTGATTTGATTTGATTTGATTTGTTGCATACCCTTTGGTTTGTCCATTTTCATCTCACATGTTTTTACATACATTTTTCAAACTTTAGAATTTCAATAGCTCCTTGGTCATGTGACCTGGTAACCTCAAACAAGGTTCAGAATGTACACTCAGTGGGCCTACACATTGCTCACCTTTCAGTTTGTTCATTTTCATCTTCCAAGTTTTTAGATGGATTTTGTAAACTTTAGAATTTCAATAGCTCCTTGGTCATGTGACCTGGTAACCTCAAACAAGGTTCAGAATGTACACTTAGTGGGCCTACACATTGCTCACCTTTCAGTTTGTTCATTTTCATCTTCCAAGTTTTTAGATGGATTTTGTAAACTTTAGAATTTCAATAGCTCCTTGGTCATGTGACCTGGTAACCTCAAACAAGGTTCAGAATGTACACTCAGTGGGCCTACACATTGCTCACCTTTCAGTTTGTTCATTTTCATCTTCCAAGTTTTTAGATGGATTTTGTAAACTTTAGAATTTCAATAGCTCCTTGGTCATGTGACCTGGTAACCTCAAACAAGGTTCAGAATGTGCACTCAGTGGGCCTACACATTGCTCACCTTAGTTTGTCCATCTTCATCACACACGTTTTGAGATGAATTTTGTAAACTTTCTAATTTCGATAGCTCCTTGGTCATGTGACCTACTGACCTCACCCAAGGTTCAGAGAGTCATTGTTACTCCTACCGTTTACCTGCACTTCATCAAATGTATTCACTTTGACATTCAGAGCACTGGTCAGAAATCACATCACGTCAACACCCACCTCGAGCCTTCGCGATGCTTTGTTTTAATTAAACATTCTCCTGGTCCGCACTAGTTCTAAGTCAGCTGATGCGACCCGCCGGGGACCCAGCACGAATAGGGCCAGTGAGCGCCGTAGCTGGGAAGATCCGCGAGAAGGGCCAGGTACTCGTCCAGAGTCGCCGCCGCCTTTGGCCCACCTTTGGACACCACGACGAACCCCGCACGCAGCCCCTTGCAAGACTACGCACGAGAGACCGTGGGATGGGCCGCACAACAAACTTCCAACGGTGGCGAGAGGAGGGCGACCGAGCAACTGCTCCCCCAGCCGCAGCTCGAGCCCCGCTTCACACCCCAGCCCAACCGACCTAGCCCTTAGGCTAAATCTTATTCCGAAGTTACAGATCTGACTTGCCGACTTCCCTTATACATAAGGATTGTTCTAACATGCCAGAGGCTGTTCACCTTGGAGACCTGCTGTCGATATGGGTACAGCCCGGCGCAAGATTTATACCCTCTCCCCCGGATTTTCAAGGGCCAGCAAGAGCTCACCAGATGCTGCCGGAACCGTGCCGCTTTCCAGATCTTGCGTCCCTCTCTTGGGGTGAACCCATTCCAGGGCGCCCTGCCCTTCACAAATCGGTCGCATTACCGCACTGGACGCCTCGTGACACCTGTCTCCACCAGTCCAAGGAGCTATTGGAATTAGAAAGTTTGAAAAATGTATGTAATAACGTGTGAAATGAAAATGGACAAACTAAAGGTTGCACAATATGGAGGCCCACTGAGTGGACATTCAGAACCTTGTTTGAGTCCAGTAGGTCACATGACCAAGGAGTAATTGAAATTAGAAACATTGAAAAACATTGTAAATTCATGTAAAATCTTGTGAGATGAAAATGGACATATATAGAAGGGTAGTCAGTGGACATTCAGAACCTTGTTTGAGTCCAGTAGGTCACATGACCAAGGAGCTATTGAAATTAGAAAGTTTGAAAAATGAATGTACAAAAATGTGTGAGACAAAAATGGACAAACTAAAGGGTGTGCAATGTGTAGGCCCACTGATTGTACATTCTAAACCTTGTTTGAGGTAAGTAGGTCGCATGACCAAGGAGCTACTGAAATGTTTCTGTAAAAACACTTTGTACCCTAACGAATTCAACTAGGAATACAAAATGCTGCTCACATTGCCACAGGTTTATTAGCTTTGGAAAGTTAATTATTGTCCAAACCGTGAAAATACGACCTGTGCAATGTAGTGCGCAATTTTTCCAACATCATGACACTTATATGGAGTCAGTGGCGCAAGTGGTTTGAAAGCTATTGAAGATTGAAGGCGCGAATATCTGTCGAATATCCAAACTGAAACGGTCTTCACCTCGGTTCAACACCACTGATCAAGCGGAGTAATAGTTTCCTTGTGAACCGTACTCAACTAGTGAAATTTAACATCTCTACTAGATCGGTGAATACGGGAGCTCCGCAATGTTGTATACTTTCACTTATACTATACACACTTTACACTAACGATTGTCAAGCCTCACTCAAACCACGAATTCGTTAAATACATAGATGACACCGATTTTGTGGGTTTCCCCCACCCAGACCAAGCCTCCCTTCAAGGTCTTGACAGAGAAACAGCTAAATGTGTCGAGTGGTGCGCAGATAACTTTCTTGAAATAAACGTTAAGAAAATAAATATATGGAAATATATTTTAAAACGAACAAAACTGCACTGTCCCCAACGAAGATCAGTATGTTTTTTTTACACAAACTGAACCATTTTAATATCGTCGCCATCTCCTACAAATGTTCTATAAATCTGTCCTGCAGAGTGTGCTGTCCTTTGGTTTCTGATATGCGTGTTTGGAAACATGCGAGCGCAAGACCAGGTCAAGCTTCCGCGCTTGATCAAGACCGCGTGAAGGATAATTGGTATAGATCTAGAATCAGCCACCAACCTGTACACAAAATTCATCCTCTTAAAACTTGAAAGAATTTTACAGGACAGTACCCATCCCCTCCACTCAAAACTCAGTCACGGCAGCAGCCGGACAAGGGGAAAGATACTTCTTCAAAAGAAGTTCAAAACAGATAGATATGGGGACTCTTATTTCAACAGCCATCAGGCTGTACAATGGAAAGTCTGTTGGTCCCTCGAGTACACAGCATATTGTACTATCATTGTAAATGTGTAGGATATAGCACTTTCAATTACTTATATTGTGTAGTTTCTGTGTGTTCATGTTTTCTGTACCATCTTTTAAGCACATGACCAAATTAATTTCCCCCTGATGTGATAATAAAGTTGACCTAAACCTGAACTCGTAGAATTTATTATGTCAAATAAGATGAGGGTAATTTATATTATATGGTATGCTTTGTCAACACGTTTAGTAATAGAATATTATCAATTCAATAATAATTAATTTCACACATTTGAATCTCTTCCAGTGTTGTATTACATCATATTAGGTTAGTGGCAAGGCCTCAACGTTTTTGGCATACCCCAACCCGAGGAAAAACAAAACACAGCAATGTTTTTTCACATCTCTTAATGTCTCCCATTTATGAAATGGATGGTTGTGAAAAATATTTTACTGCAAAAGTGATTCATATTTATAGGTAGTGACACACACCCTAAACTAAAAAAGTGCAGAATAAACAATGATAAATGATAAACAATACATACAGTTATACATGTTTTATGATGTTGTAGCTATTGTACTCTGCTCTGAGTTGAACAAGTGGGCTCAGACATCAAAATTACAGAAAATATGTTTATGTAGATGAGAGGCATTTCTTCAGCATTGTGTACAACACTCATGACCATAAAGGCTGTTTTGGTATGAATATATTTTATTCCGAATCATATTGCCAACATAATTACACTCAAACATGTTTTCCTGCAAATACATTTCCATGGTTTATTTAGTATTGTGTTATTCTGTCTTCTAAAGGGTTTCATGTGGCTCTTGTTATAACTAGGACTATGAGTGGCATTGACATACCTCTGTTGTGTTTGAATAGCTGAAGCCAACTAGCTTTTCAATGTGTGTTCATGTTTTTCAAGACACAAGCACATTGTAGCGTCACCAAGTTACAGGAAAGCAACCTGTAATACAACAGTCAGCCACTCTAGTAGTGTATATGTGCAGCTCTAACATCTCCCCCCCCTATTTTCTCCACTGAAACTAAGTGTGCAAGGTTGATTCGTATTCTTTGAGGTGACCAGGACATGAGCGTGTCGTAACAGGGTGAGGAGACAAAGTAGCCAGTAGTGGTTGTAGTTCTGGTACCTGACCAGGTTGCACAGCTAACTGGTCATTCTGGGCAAGCTGCGGTGACGAGGCCATGCATCCTTCCTGTATGACTGGTAGGGTATTCAGGGCTGTGTGGTGATCAGTTTCCATTTCTACAACAGTTGGGTGTAGGCACTCAGAAGATGCAGCTTGTATGCCAACTAGACCCATTGACTAAATGGAATGTTATCTCAGCCTGAATGAAATAAGATAAGAGTCATTTTATTATATATGGTATGCTTTATCAACACGTTTACGTTTAAATAATAATTAATATCACACATTTGAATCTCTTCCAGTGTTGTGTTATATCATATTAGGCTAGTTGCAAGGCCTCCATAATGTTGAGATACCCCTACCCGAGGTAATAAAAAAAAACACCATGTTTTTCACATCTCTAATGTCTCCCATTTATGAAAAGATTTCACTGCAAAAGTGGTTACATTTATAGATAGTGACACACACCATAAATTCAATGTGTGTTCATGTTTTGCAAGACACAAGCACATAGTAGCGTCACCAAGTTACAGGAAAGCAACCTGTAATACAACAGTCAGCCACTCTAGTAGTGTATGTGTGCAGCTCTAACATCTCCCCTCTTTTCCCCACTGAAACCAAAGCTGTGATCGCATTGGCAGTTTGAAGTGACTCAAATCCCATTGATTTGCATATCCGGTTCAAGTCTGTTCTTTTCCCTGCAGTCTGAACAGCCAAAAAGCACATGGAATCAGATATTTCAAGCCACATTTCAAACCACCTTCCTAGGTGGTTTGAAGTCAAAGACAAAATCTGATTCCTGGCCATGTGACTTGTGTCTGAACAGTCAAATTTGATTTATTTGCACTCAAATGGTTAGTCTGTTATACGGTATATCTTGTTGCTTGCTGGCTACTCTGTCGACAGTTTGACAAGAACATGTGGTAGATAACTAGCTTGGCAATTGTTTACAAACAAATGAGTGAATGTTCTAGAAAGCTAAACAGCTACCTAGCTAGCTAGTTGACTGCTGTAGATAGTGAAAAAGGACTTGTTTTGAAAGTTGGATAATATTTCCTTTGGGCTTTAAAAGTGTTCTCACCCTATGATTTTGAATGTTCAAAGTAACCGGGAAACTTCGATTGCAGGCATTGATGTCACCTTAACTTGCTATACTGAACAAAAATATAAACGCAACATGCAACAATTTCGAGATTTTACTGAGTTACAGTTCACATGATGAAATTAGTCAATTGCAATAAATTCATAAGGCCCTAATGTATGGATTTCACATGACTGGGCAGTGGCACAGCCATGGGTGGGACTGGAAGGGCATAGACCCACCCACTTGGGAGCCAGGCCCAGCAAATCAGAAGTAGTTTTTCCCCACAAAGGTTTCAACAGCTGTCTGGTGGCTGGTCTCAGACGATCCCGCCGGTGAGGAAGCTGGATGATGAGGTCCTGGGCTGACATGGTTACATGTTGTCTGCAGTTTGGTGGACATTCCTCCAGTCAGCATGCCAATTGCAAGCTCCCTCAAAACTTTAGACATCTGTGGCATTGTGTTGTGTGACAAAATAGCACATTTTAGAGTTGCCTTTTATTGTCCCCAACACAAGGTGTACCGGTGTAATGATAATGCTGTTTAATCAGCTTCTTGATATGCCACACCTGTCAGGTGGATGGATTATATTGGTAAAGGAGAAATGCTCACTAAGAGGGATGTGAACAAATTTGCGCACAAAATTTGAGAGAAATCAGATTTTTGTGCATCTGGAACATTTCGGGGATCTTTTATTTCAGCTCAATGAAACATGGGATCAACACTGCATTTATATTTTTGTTCAGTATACATAACTTGTGAGTGATAGGAAGCACAAGCACCACCACCAATCAGCCTACACCACTGCACACACACTCGTTGTCACTATGACAACTAACGTAGCTTTGTCAGCAAATTACTATTGTCCGAACACACACAAATCTGATCTGGTCACTTGTAACTTGCTGTTTGGACAGTCATTAGTCCAAAACGGATTTGAAAAACCAAACCGATTTTGGCATTTAAGGACTGCAGTGTGAACAAGGTTTAAGTGTGCAAGGTTGATTCAAATTCTTTGAGGTGACCAGGACATGAATGTGTCGTAACAGTGTGAGGAGACAAAGTAGCCAGTAGTGGTTGTAGTTCTGGTACCTGACCAGGTTGCACAGCTAACTGGTCATTCTAGGCAAGCTGCAGCGACAAGGGCTGTATCCTTCCTGTATGACTGGTAGGGTATTCAGGGCTGTGTGGTGATCAGTTTCCATTTCTACAACAGTTGGGTGCAGGCACTGGGCAGATGCAGCTTGCATGCCAACTAGACCCATTGACTAAATGGAATGTTATCTCAGCCTGAATGAAGCTGGGGATACTCCAGTAGTGGAATTGTTGGTTGTCTGGTTGTGAAGGATAATCTGTGAAAGGCTGTCACAAACAGACCTGCCCTTAGATCTTTCCAACACCTGATTGACCTGTGATTGGAGTTTAGGTCACAACCTACATATTTCATTATATTATTTTGGACGTCGGGTAGGATGATTATTCGGCTGATATTTACAGTGGGTAATTGTCTGTGATTATGGTCTGGGGCAGACCCTTTAGGAGATGACAGAATCTGTGAGGGTGACCTCCGTTTACCTAGAGTTTACTTAGCGTGTAGATCATAGACTACGACTATGAAGTGTCCGTTTTGAGGGACATAGCACAGCTCCACACACATATACATTTGAAGATGATCCCTGGACTTTGATGGCAGGAAAAGTGTAACGGTTTTCTAGGTGTGAAGGAGAGTCGGACCAAAATGCAGCGTGTAGATTGCGATCCATGTTTAATCAAACAAACGTAACACGAATACACACAAAACACTACAAAACAATAAACGTAACGAAAACCGAAACAGCCTATACTTGTCAACTAACACAGCGACAGGAACAAAGACACTAAGGACAATCACCCACACCAAACTCAAAGAATATGGCTGCCTAAATATGGTTCCCAATCAGAGACAACGATAAACACCTGCCTCTGATTGAGAACCACTTCAGACAGCCATAGACTTATCTAGAACACCCCACTAGCTACAATCCCCCATATACACACACCACATACAAAAACCCATGCCACACCCTGGCCTGACCAAATAAATAAAGATAAACACAAAATACTTCGACCAGGGCGTGACAAAAAGGGGGTTGTAGAGGTGGTGGATCTGATAAACATGGTGCACAAAGAACACTATCTCCCAGTCAATCCCCAGCCACCATACACGATCACATAGAGCATATTTGTTTAAGTTTCACCATCCTTGTTTTAAAGGGATGTTGGGCTTACTGAACAGTTTCCCAGACCAATGCACGAGTCACATCAGCATGAGAGTTCATTCTTTAAATGCAAGTCCAGTTCAGGTGTCACATGGGCCAGCCAGCCATGGGGTGGTAGCAAAATAGGTACATATGAGGGCATTGCACAACAGCACTTTCCAGATGGCATTTTAGTTGTTGAATGGCCTGCTGCCAGTCCAGTTCCATGGTGCCTCGGTCTTTATTAAAACAAATCAAAATCAAATCGACGTTCATGGCTGTGTACACAGATTTGCAGGTGTTATAGTAGGTGCATGTAATGAACCCAAGGGGAGACAGAGAGCTGGTTTCAAGTGCAGGGCGCAGCAGGTATTTATTGCAAAGGACCACAGGAGGAGGCAGGTGGCTGGGTCCAGGGGCAGGCAGAAGGTCATACACAGGAGGAAGCAGGTAGCTGGGTCCAGGGGCATGCAGAAGGTCATACACAGGAGGAAGCAGGTAGCTGGGTCCAGGGGCAGGCAGAATGTCATACACAGGAGGAAGCAGGTAGCTGGGTCCAGGGGCAGGCAGAAGGTCATACACAGGAGGAAGCAGGTAGCTGGGTCCAGGGGCAGGCAGAAGGCCATACACAGGAGGAAGCAGGTAGCTGGGTCCAGGGGCAGGCAGAAGGTCATACACAGGAGGAAGCAGGTAGCTGGGTCCAGGGGCAGGCAGAAGGTCATACACAGGAGGAAGCAGGTAGCTGGGTCCAGGGGCAGGCAGAAGGCCATACACAGGAGGAAGCAGGTAGATGGGTCCAGGGGCAGGCAGAAGGTCATACACAGGAGGAAGCAGGTAGCTGGGTCCAGGGGCAGGCAGAAGGTCATACACAGGAGGAGACAGGTAGATGGGTCCAGGGGCAGGCAGAAGGTCATACACAGGAGGAAGCAGGTAGCTGGTTCCAGGGGCAGGCAGAAGGTCATACACAGGAGGAAGCAGGTAGCTGGTTCCAGGGGCAGGCAGAAGGTCATACACAGGGGGTCCAAAAGGGCAGCAGTACAGGCAGGGAAAAGGCTAGTAAAGTAGTCTGGGAGATCAGGCAATAGGTTGATAACAGGAAATCCGTTAAGCTAAAAATACAGGCAGGGATTAGGCAAAAACTATCATAAACAGGAGGCGTAACTCACGGGAACCCCAGCGCTCTGAAAGCCATGCGTCCCAAAACAAACAATACCTCACAGTGATGGGGTGCAAAGAACTGAACTAAATCGTGTGTGATAATGACATACAGGTGTGTGAACAGGTGATTAGAATTCAGGTGATTGGGATCTGGAGAGTGAGCTGTGTTCAGGGGATCGAGGTGTTTGAGAGTGTGAGCTGGAAAGTGGGCTGGGAAGTGAGCTGCATTCAGGGAATCTAAGTGTTTGAGGATGTGAGTTGGAAGCAGACGTTACAGTGCATTGAAATGCTTATGTTACTAGCTCCAACACTGCAATAAAAATACAATACAAATACACAAATAATATAACATCTAAACAAGAAATTTTAAAAATGACAGAACGAGTCCAAATTAACAATCCAGAGTTAATATATTAGACTGAACATGTGTATGGTTTTCAGTAAATCCCCTGGTTTTCCATATATCCTGGTTGTAGGATTTCAGATTTCCTGCTTATTCTCTCCTGATTCCGGGATCCTCCAACTGGGATTTTGGGAAAACCAGGGCATTTTCCCGGAATTGTGCAACCCAAAGCATGTGTCAGAATCCAGAATATAAATATGTGGTGTGTATTGACAGTATATAATTTGGAAGGAAGCTGGTATGTACAATAGTAGGTATATTATGATGAGCTATGTCCAGAATACAGTACATGCAGGTAACGGACAAAATAATGGAACTACTTGAGTAAATAAGGGATACAAATTATATTGAAAGCAGGTGCTTCCACACAGGTGTGGTTGTGAGTGAATTAAGTAATTACCATCCCATCCCATTAGGGTAATGTATAAAAATGCTGGACAGGACATTATTTTGGCTACAGTACCATGGTTATGCCCCCATAGAATGGCAATGACCCCATCCACAGGGCACTGAATGGTTTGATGACCATGTAAAACACACTGCATGTCATGGCCGTCTCAGATCAGATCTCAACCCAATTGAACACTTATTTGGGGATTCTGGAGCGGCGCCTGAGACAGCATTGTCCATCACCATAAACAACACACCTAATGATACCATTTCTCAAGGAAGAATGGTGTTGCATCCCTCCAATAGAGGTCCAGAATCTATGCCAAGGTGCATTGAAGCTGTTCTGACTTGTGGTGGCCCAATGCCTTATTAAGACACTTTATGTTGCTGTTTCCTATATATTGTCAGTTACCTGAACATACACAGTATATAAACAGAATATCAGGTGACCAGTGTTCAATGACTCTGTATACATGGGGCATTTGTCTCAAGGTGCAGGGGAGAGTACTGGGCAGGTAGACCGGCTAGTGATGTCTGTTCAACAGTCTGATGGCCTGGAGATAGATGTTTCTCAGTCTCTCGGTCCTGGCTTTGATGCACCTGTATCGTCTCTGTGTGTTAGATGGTGAAGATCTATAAAGGACCTGCTGTGACGTCCTTGATAAATCTTCTTGGCCTTCATTTGACACTGAGTACTGTAAATGTAAATATACTGCCAGAGGAGGGACTGAGTGTGGAGTGGGCTTATCAAGGACAGTTCTGAGATTCAGGTGAGGTGTGTTGGAGAGGTGTGTTGGTTCAATGTGGTGAACACCTGCTGTATAAGCTTGTCATCATAGGTGGTTGCATCCTCCTCATAAACCATAATGTCACCAAGTCAACATGTACAGCAACTCCAGGGAAGACTGGGAGATTGACATTGATATGCACAATTTCTATTACATGTTAAGGCCCAAGTTCATGGCATTTCTTGTCAATGAGTGTCAGGTTGAATTGGTTCATTGTAGTGAAAACCTGCCTTATGTGCTTATCATCATGTGTGGTTGCATCCACCCCATACACCACCTACGGCAACTCCAGGACAGCCAGGATGGTGGCAGTTCAACCCAAACAGCCTAAGAGTGCAACGGAACACCCCAATGCACATCACGAATGCAGTGAGCAAGCGAAAGGTCATGTTAGATTTCAGGCAGCCGTATTGGACTAGCAATGAATCAAAGCTTACATCTAAATAATGAGGTGACTTAAGAGCCCAGTCCTGGAGGCACAAGTTATACCACATTTGGTATACCGCAAGCTCCCACGCTGAGGTCTGTCCAACACTGGTCCGACCAAGCTGACTCCACACTCCAAGACTGCTTCCATCACGTGGACTGGGAGATGTTTCGTATTGCGTCAGACAACAACATTGACGAATACGCTGATTCGGTGTGCGAGTTCATTAGAACGTGCGTTGAAGATGTCGTTCCCATAGCAACGATTAAAACATTCCCTAACCAGAAACCGTGGATTGATGGCAGCATTCGTGTGAAACTGAAAGCGCGAACCACTGCTTTTAATCAGGGCAAGGTGTCTGGTAACATGACTGAATACAAACAGTGCAGCTATTCCCTCCGCAAGGCTATCAAACAAGCTAAGCGCCAGTACAGAGACAAAGTAGAATCTCAATTCAACGGCTCAGACACAAGAGGCATGTGGCAGGGTCTACAGTCAATCACGGACTACAGGAGGAAATCCAGCCCAGTCACGGACCAGGATGTCTTGCTCCCAGGCAGACTAAATAACTTTTTGCCCGCTTTGAGGACAATACAGTGCCACTGACACGGCCTGCAACGAAAACATGCGGTCTCTCCTTCACTGCAGCCGAGGTGAGTAAGACATTTAAACGTGTTAACCCTCGCAAGGCAGCAGGCCCAGACGGCATCCCCAGCCGCGCCCTCAGAGCATGCGCAGACCAGCTGGCCGGTGTGTTTACGGACATATTCAATCAATCCCTATTACCAGTCTGCTGTTCCCACATGCTTCAAGAGGGCCACCATTGTTCCTGTTCCCAAGAAAGCTAAGGTAACTGAGCTAAACGACTACCGCCCGTAGCACTCACATCCGTCATCATGAAGTGCTTTGAGAGACTAGTCAAGGACCATATCACCTCCACCCTACCTGACACCCTAGACCCACTCCAATTTGCTTACCGCCCAAATAGGTCCACAGACGATGCAATCTCAACCACACTGCACACTGCCCTAACCCATCTGGACAAGAGGAATACCTATGTGAGAATGCTGTTCATCGACTACAGCTCGGCATTCAACACCATAGTACCCTCCAAGCTCGTCATCAAGCTCGAGACCCTGGGTCTCGACCCCGCCCTGTGCAACTGGGTACTGGACTTCCTGACGGGCCGCCCCAGGTGGTGAGGGTAGGCAACAACATCTCCTCCCCGCTGATCCTCAACACTGGGGCCCCACAAGGGTGCGTTCTGAGCCCTCTCCTGTACTCCCTGTTCACCCACGACTGCGTGGCCACGCACGCCTCCCACTCAATCATCAAGTTTGCGGACGACACAACAGTGGTAGGCTTGACTACCAACAACGACGAGATGGCCTACAGGGAGGAGGTGAGGGCCCTCGGAGTGTGGTGTCAGGAAAATAACCTCACACTCAACGTCAACAAAACTAAGGAGATGATTGTGGACTTCAGGAAACAGCAGAGGGAACACCCCCCCATCCACATCGATGGAACAGTAGTGGAGAGGGTAGCAAGTTTTAAGTTCCTCGGCATACACATCACAGACAAACTGAATTGGTCCACTCACACAGACAGCATCGTGAAGAAGGCGCAGCAGCGCCTCTTCAACCTCAGGAGGCTGAAGAAATTCGGCTTGTCACCAAAAGCACTCACAAACTTCTACAGATGCACAATCGAGAGCATCCTGGCGGGCTGTATCACCGCCTGGTATCGCAACTGCACCGCCCTCAACCGTAAGGCTCTCCAGAGGGTAGTGAGGTCTGCACAACGCATCACTGGGGGCAAACTACCTGCCCTCCAGGACACCTACACCACCCGATGCTACAGGAAGGCCATAAAGATCATCAAGGACATCAACCACCCGAGCCACTGCCTGTTCACCCCGCTGTCATCCAGAAGGCGAGGTCAGTACAGGTGCATCAAAGCTGGGACTGAGAGACTGAAAAACAGCTTCTATCTCAAGGCCATCAGACTGTTAAACAGCCACCACTAACATTGAGTGGCTGCTGCCAACACACTGTCAATGACACTGACTCAACTCCAGCCACTTAATAATGGGAATTGATGGGAAATTATGTAAATATATCACTAGCCACTTTAAACAATGCTACCTTATATAATGTTACTTACCCTACATTATTCATCTCATATGCATACGTATATACTGTACTCTATATCATCGACTGCATCCTTATGTAATACATGTATCACTAGCCACTTTAACTATGCCACTTGGTTTACATACTCATCTCATATGTATATACTGTACTCGATATCATCTACTGTATCTTGCCTATGCTGCTCTGTACCATCACTCATTCATATATCCTTATGTACATATTCTTTATCCCCTTACACTGTGTATAAGACAGTAGTTTTTTGGAATTGTTAGTTAGATTACTTGTTCGTTATTACTGCATTGTCGGAACTAGAAGCACAAGCATTTCGCTACACTCGCATTAACATCTGCTAACCATGTGTATGTGACAAATAAAATTTGATTTGATTTGATTTGATTTGAAGTTGTAGAGCTAGGGAGAGGGTGTACAGGGTTCTCTTTCCTTTCATTGATCCTCAAAGAGGCTAGTGACTTGGAATACTTTGTTGTTGCCATGCCAAGCAGTCTGCTGCCTTTTATATATCCAGACAATGGTGTTTGAGTGTCATTATGGAAGGCCTACTGGATACCCAACTTAATTGAATTAAATGAAAAATGGTATTGAGTACATCCAATATTGCTGCCACAATACCAATAAATGGTGGTTTAATCACCTGTATACACATGTTTTAAATTAGAGACGTCTTTCAGATTTGTGTACTGTACTTATAAGTACTGTACTTATAAGTGTACTGTACTTATAAGTTATAAGTTACTTATAAGTACAGTACACAAATCTGACAGACGTCTCTAAATCCATTATGCCCTGTCTATAAATCCATTATGGTGTCCAAAATCCAATATGGCTGCCACAATACCAATAAATGGTGGTTTAATCACCTGTATACACATGTTTTAAATTAGAGACGTCTTTCAGATTTGTGTATGCTGCCACCACCATATTTGACATTGGGGATGGTGTGTTCAGGGTGATGAGCTGTGTTGCTTTTACGCCAAACATAACGTTTTGCATTGTTGCCAAAAAGTTCAATTTTGGTTTCATCTGACCAGAGCACCTTCTTCCACATGTTTGGTGTGTCTCCCAGGTGGCTTGTGGCAAACTTTAAACAACACTTTTTATGGATATTTTTAAGAAATGGCTTTCTTCTTGCCACTCTTCCATAAAGGCCAGATTTGTGCAATATACGACTGATTGTTGTCCTATGGACAGAGTCTCCCACCTCAGCTGTAGATCTCTGCAGTTCATCCAGAGTGATCATGGGCCTCTTGGCTGCATCTCTGATCAGTCTTCTCCTTGTATGAGCTGAAAGTTTAGAGGGACGGCCAGGTCTTGGTAGATTAGCAGTGGTCTGATACTCCTTCCATTTCAATATTATCGCTTGCACAGTGCTCCTTGGGATGTTTAAAGCTTGGGAAATCTTTTTGTATCCAAATCCGGCTTTAAACTTCTTCACAACAGTATCTCGGACCTGCCTGGTGTGTTCCTTGTTCTTCATGATGCTCTCTGCGCTTTTAACGGACCTCTGAGACCATCACAGTGCAGGTGCATTTATACGGAGACTTGATTACACACAGGTGGATTGTAGTTATCCTCATTAGTCATTTAGGTCAACATTGGATCATTCAGAGATCCTCACTGAACTTCTGGAGAGAGTTTGCTGCACTGAAAGTAAAGGGGCTGAATAATTTTGCACGTCCAATTTTTCAGTTTTTGATTTGTTAAAAAAGTTTGAAATATCCAATAAATGTCGTTCCACTTCATGATTGTGTCCCACTTGTTGTTGATTCTTCACAAAAAAATACAGTTTTATATCTTTATGTTTGAAGCCTGAAATGTTGGAAAAGGTTGCAAAGTTCAAGGGGGCCGAATACTTTCGCAAGGCACTGTATATAGACATACATACTTTTTTAGAATATACCTTTATTATTCCCCGCAAAACCTACCACCCTTTCCCCAATTGGAGTAAACTAATAAACAATAACACTTAGGCTTCTACCTTCAGTTTATACATCTTATACACATTTATTTTATAATTTATCTTAGACACAATCTATTTTACAATATTTATATTTTGTTTGTTTATAGTCCTTCCTTTATTTCTGATGTCCATCCAGTTTGACTTGTATTTGTAACTGTAACATTTCTGAATTTACTTTTATTATTACATGTTACTATTGTTCTATTATTTCTGTATTTTCTTTCTCTCTGCATTGTCGGGAAGGGCCCACAAGTAAGCATTTCACTGTTAGTCTACGCCTGTTGTTCACTGTTAGTCTACGCCTGTTGTTCACTGTTAGTCTACGCCTGTTGTTCACTGTTAGTCTACGCCTGTTGTTTTCTTACCCTCTGAGTAGGTCCGATGTTTATTGTGAACATGGACGTTCACAAGACTCATGAGGTAGAAGTTCTGTTTATTTAATTCAATGTATGGTTCCTCTGTTCATATTTCCCGGGTTATGCCGTAGTTCCATGTGTCTGTGCCTGTCTCTGTCATTCTTGTTGTGAGTAATAGGAGAGCGCGCCTCAGTGTGCATAGAAATAGGCTACAAGGCTTGAGGGCCCCACTTTGGATTCCTTACGTTGAATAAGAGAAAATTATTGTTACAAGTATTAATGGTGATGAAATATCATAAATAATCATTACGTCTGATTAAGACGAATGTACCAATGTAACAATTTATGTGCAAATGGCCTTTTACATTGTAGAACCAGTTTATTGGTTATAATTGCCAATTGGGTTTGCATGGTCCTGGGAGGGGCCAAGTGCTAATTAGTCCATGTTTGAGCTTCGATTTCTATTTAGTTTCTCAAGGGGAGGCTGTACATCTTGCCCTCTACCTGTGTCCATTCAGATAGGACAGGTAAATTCTGATACAGTATTTGTTTTGAGCTATTGTCCGTGTATTCTTGGTCAATCTACTTGTATATTTTGTATGATATGACACATTTTTTATTTTTTACTTGACTTGAGAGTTGACTTGAAAACTTGTGACTCTAATCGACTTGACTTGCTCTTAGAATGCACAACTTGGGCTTGACTCGGGGCAAGTCGACTTGAGACTTGGACCTTGTGACTTGAGACTTGCTTGTGACTCGAATAATAGTGACTTAGTCCCACCTCTGGTATTTTACACAAATAATAATAGGAAAGATGTGATAATGATGGTCATGTCCTCAAAGAGACCAGTTAATTAGTCACTACAGATATTTTACAGTCTATCACGCTTATAATCATTATTTCGAGATCATCCAGAACAATATTTACAATACACAATCATTTATAATCAAAGAATTTGTAATGTGGTGCGTGCTGTTGGCAGGGAAGTCAGGCGCAGGAGAATGAACTTGGTAAAAACGGAGCTGTTTAATAAACATCAAAACCTCAGAAAACCAAAGTATACAAAATAACAAATAGAGGGTGCAAAACCCGTCGCACAACAGAATTAACAATAAACACCTACATACAACAAGCAATCTCCGACAAGGACATGAGGGGAAACAGAGGGTTAAATACACAACATGTAATTGATGGGATTGGAACCAGGTGTGAAGGAAGACAAGACAAAACCAATGGAAAATGAAAAATGTATCAATGATGGCTAGATGGTCGACTGCCGAAAACAAGGAGAGGGACTGACTTCGGCGGAAGTCGTGACAGAATTGAAGAAATCAAAGAATTAAAGAAATCAAAGAAAAATGTTCAATGTTATGATCAACCTAAAGTTAACTTCAACATCTACCCATATCTATTACTCCTTTATCTTCATTCTTCATACATTCAGCAGTACAAATCCCATGTTCAAAACATTTCCTGTGGAGAGAAAAGGATGAAACAAATACTATTGTGAATTACTGTGTTGGGTTGATAGGAAAATATTATCAGATGTGATCCATCTATTTTACAAGAAGTTGCTTCATCAAGATAGATTATACACAACAATGATAAATGGTTAATTTAGTCAGTGTACCTGCTCAAGGTCCCTCTCCTCATCCTCCTGAAAATTGAGGACCAGCTCCTTCTTGTCTTGCTCTGTCTGCAACCCCATGGAACCCTATAGAGACACTTCAGTCATTCATAACTCCACACACACGTAAATTGTCGTTAACACATTTCCTCTAGCAATGTATTGGTTTTGAACTCAACTGCCGGCCTGCAACATGATCTGAACCAGTGATATAACCCCGGGCATTCTGGCTCTGGGTGTGTAATGGGAGAGAAAAGAGGGGAGAAACAGACTAAATTGTATTTTTTATGACCTGTGTCGACATCAGGTATCAACGTGAAGTTCTGAAGTAAATGGTATAGCAGTGGTAACAAGCTCTCTGGCATTTTGTTCTGTTAACCCTCACTGCCCCAGATATGTTCATGGAGGATTGGGACAGGGCTTTTGTAGGTTCTCTCATGCTTAGAGGAGAGATGGTGGGGGTAAAGTCTTGATGTAAGCAGAACCAGGGGCTTATGTCCTGTCTGCTCTGCAGAGGAGGAGCCTGTGGGGATTCACCCTGGTACGCAGTGACTTTGAAGGGTGACGCCAAACGACCCACTGCAGGGGTCCACTGCTGACTCTCTCACTCTCTCACTCTCTGAGATGTCTATCTATGTGAATGAAGTTTCATTATTACCTCAGAGGCAGCTAAAATAACAAAAAACAATATCATTGCCATTTTGTTATATGTTTGTTTTGTTTACCCTTACTGCCTCAGATGCGTTCATGGAGGATTGGAAAACAGTAATCAGATATTATTTAAAATTGTATGTAAACGTCTGTAAACTATTTTAACTGGATCTGTCCCATAGATTAGATATCTATGAATTGTTATGTCCTTATCTTTGACCAAATTGCAGACAAGATGTTGTTCAGATGTAGTCGCTGTATCATTTACTTTCTCATTGCTCAATGAGGATTTGAGAAGTGATTCAAGGTCATAGTGATTAAGGTGTGGGAGTAGGTGCAACCTGCCTTTTCACAGCCTCCTGTGTTCCTCGACCTCTGCAGGGCACAGAGGATGGCGTCATGGACAGTTAGGAAGAGGTGACATCGGGGGACACTGCCCTCCTCAAACATCTCTCCCCCCTCCAGCTCCTCGTACACCTGTGCTGCAAACACACACCAGGAACTAACAAAGTAATACAAGGAGCAAAACAAGGGAGCTCAGGGACCTTGTATGTCCACTATGATACTATTTTATTTTGTATAAACAGACTCTTTAGTTAATGGACTGAATTTTTCACCCAATGTGATGGACCTCAAAGGACCTTAAACATTCCATTGCATCGGGAAGCTCAAGACATTGCATATATGATTCAACAGAGAAACAGGGAACCCTTTATCAATGAATGGTAAATTGAATGCCAACCTGCACTATTCCCTTTGATTGATCACCTCTTTATCTCAATAGGAAAAAACAAGAAGGAAATGTACAATTCTAGATCCTATTATGGTAATGCTGAGATGGGATTTTAACCGTTAACTGTATTCTCTTCCATCTTCTATGTGTCCTTAGTTTGTAGACAGTGACTCTGCTTTTGCTCCTGCAAATGAGATCCTGTTCCCATGACTACTATTAAAAGACACCTGGCCGTTTGATAGGTAACTGCGTCATGAACACTAGATCTTACCTTGAACATTGGCCAAGTATAGCTTGATCCCCAACATCTCATAGCTCGAGTACATCTGTATGACAAGTACATAACAGCGCACATCAAGCCTCAACAAACTCTATGACAGCTGCCAGTGCATATCACTCTAAAAGTACAAATGCATCCTGCACTATCAGACTTGTTAAAAAAAAAAAAAAGTGGATACAGTGTTTATTGTCTATATACTATATCAGGGATGGGCAACTTTGATGGGGTTGGGGGCCACAAAAAATCTGAACTCATCATGAGGGCCCCCCCCACACACACACACACACACACACACACACACACACACACACACACACACTCACACACACACACACACTCACACACACACACACACAGAGACATTGCGAGCAAAACATTTTAAGTGCCCCCCCCCTGCTTGACAGTGGAGAGAAATGTTTTACAATTTCTAGTTAATTTCATGCAATTCTACACATTTTGCATTGGGGAGAAGATTTTGCAATTTTATAACTAATTTCCTGCAATTCTACACATTTTGTCATGGGGCAGAGAGAAAGGTTTGTAGTTTTTAATGTGAGACTGACTGACAAAATCAGTGATGGCCCCCCGGCCAGAAATTCGACCATGATAACAAGTTTGGATAGCTGGCTGCTAAACTAAATGAGCAATCTAAGAAATGTTAACAGACATGGGCTAATTGACTGACTTTCAGTGACTGACATAAGACAAAAACTGCTAATGCACAACCAAATGTTGAAACATTCTACTATTCTAACTAACTAACAAAAATTGATCCGAGGGCCATCAAAACGGGGCATGTCTGGTCTATATGATGACACTGTTGTATTATCACCCATCATCTCACTATTCATATACTGTAGCTAACATACAAATGACCAAGGTGTCACGGGGAACCAAATAAAGGAAATAAAGGAAAAAAGAACAACAACCAAATAGCTAGCAGTCTGACCTTGGTGAGTACTTTGATTCCCATGAGGTCTATGAAGCAGACCCCTGACAGGTCCAGGATGAGGGTGTGGAAGGGGATGGGCTGAGAGTTCAGGATGACAGGGGAGGCACTGGGCTGGTCTGGATCACGAGACTGCTCACCCAGCTCATTATCACTACAGTGGAAGTTGACACAGCTGGTGGGTGATGGTGGCGGGTAAGGATTGCCGTTACCAATGTCACAGTCGTTCTGAAGCTCTAGCTGTGATAAGGTCTAGACGTGGGAGAAGGAAAGCCACAAAACAGACAACTTAATCCAAGGGCAAAAACACCTTCAAAACCCAAAAGGCTTGGTCATACGGCCTATCTGTGGTCAGATCAGATGCCTTTGACCTGACCTGCGAAGCAGTGCCATAAAACAAGAGATTTTTGCGCATTCGCTCCTGCCACAGCGAACTTTCCTGCAGCGCTCTCTCACCGCAGCTACCCCAGTGGTGGCATGCAATTGCAAAAGCATCCGCGGGATACAGCTGTTCACTAATATATTATGTTAAACGCACAGAAAACACTGGGCTATTCCACATCGGTTCAACGTCATTTCATTGAAATTAAATGGGAAAAAACGTTGATTCAACCAGTGTGCTCCCAGTGAGAAGTCTTTACGAAGGTTATATCTATACTGGACAAAAATATAAACACAACATGCAACAATTTTACTGAGTTACAGTTCATAAGGAAATCAGTCAATTGCAACAAATTCATTAGGTCCTAATATATGGATTTCACATGACTGGGCAGGGCACACCCACTGGGGGGTAAGGTCCAGCCAATCAGAATGTGTTTTCCCCACAAAAAGGCTTTAATAGCTTCAGCTGTCCGGGTGGCTGGTCTCAGACGATACCGCAGGTAAAGAAGGCTGATATGAAGATCTTGGGCTGATGTGGTTACACATGGTCTGCGGTTGTGAGGCCGGTTGGACATACTCCAAATTCTCTAAAATGATGTTGGAGGTGGCTTATGGTAGAGAAATGAACATTGAATTCTCTGGCAACAGCTCTGGTGGACATTCCTGCAGTCAGCATGCCAATTGCACAATCCCTCAACACTTGAGACATCTGAGACATGTTTAGTTCATATTTTTGTTCAGTATAGTTATATGTATCTACCCAAAATAAATACATTAAAGCCCTGACCTGGGACCTCTTACCTGAGATCTCATGGTTACCAGAGAGCTGGGCTTCCTCTTCTTGTTTTCCTTGTTTTGCCTGTCTAACTCCTTCTGCTGTTTCTTCAGAAGCTTCTTCCTAGCCAGGAGAAGTTTACCTGGGTCCAATCCAGTCTACGCACAAACACACAGCAAATGGTAAATGGTTCTAAACATAATTGATGGCAGAGAGAGAGATATGGCCGTCCTATAGTCATCAAGGTACCTTTTTGATGACCTTTCGTTGGAATATCTCTGTATTGGCAAAATAGAGAGGGGAGCAGTAGTTCATTATTTTCACCCCTTCTATACATTTCACCTATAGAAATAGAACCATATATTTACAGACATACAACCTTGCTGTGAAAGAAGACATGAACATAAATCCAAAGTTAATGGTGAACACAGTTTCACTACCTTGCTGTAGACCTTGGGATCTTTGTATATATCTGTGTCCATGATCTGAGCCATCTCTAAACCATTTCGACTGTGGATTACATCTAATATATTTCTTAACAATTAAAAACATGAGCATATCAAATATACCAGTTTGTGACTTTTGTGACACAATCAATGTTGTTTTACTTACAACTGGGTCTGAAAAATAACCACGAGGATGGAGAAGCTGACTCCAATGGCAACTCCATAAGGCAAACTCAGGAAGAAGGTGGCTAAAAATGAGACAACCCACACACACTGGACAAGATACGGGATCATTAGAGCAGTAGATTTGACAGTGTTTGAGTATCGACATCAGAGTTTACACTTAATCTGAGTTTTCTAGGCATGTCTTGGTCAGACAATGAGTAATGGATTTGACTCACACAGTCCAGTTTGCTCTTCTTCCAGAGGTAATATGGGTCAGAGAGTTGCAGCAGAGTGTTCTTCAGGTTGATCGCTATCAGGGCTCCCAGCACAGACTACAGGAATAAATGGTGATCAACACTCAATACATTTTTTACTTTTATGTTATTTCTACATCATAAACATGTATGATGTAAGACGAAACAAATTCTTATTTTGATTTTCAACCCTCAGTGTTACTGGACATCAGTGATTCTAAACCAGGAGGTCTAGAACCCCTGAGGGGTCTACGAGAGCTTTCAGGGGTTCCTCGATTTGAAAGTGCTTCAGTGGGCCCCCGGAAAATAAATGGTTGAGAACACCTGCTGTACGTCACTGTTTCTATCTCTTTTGAATGCATCAAAACAAAGGTCCTCACCTTTGGTAGTGGTTTGAGGAAATGCCCCAAGGCCAGCATGGTGACCATGACCACCAGCATCACACACAGACTGGAAACCTGTGAAGCAGAAAGAATAGGATGGAGTCTTTATTGAGACAAGATGCCAATACTACTACATACTAACTGTTGTGTCCTGAACAGAGCTCTGATGTTATTGTTGTTTTGTGTTTTTTGTGGCCCCCAGGAAGAGTAGCTGATGCTTCTGCAAAAGGGGGATTCTACCAAAAAAAAATGTCAGTCAATCAACCACAAAGGGAATTAACAAGTTAATTAGTATTAAGTGAATTGTTAAACATAAAAGTAAGAGGTGTGTTCAATGAATTCTGTGTTGTCTTGTGCCATGCAAATTTTCTACATTGTCCTGCTTCAATGCTCCCTGTGTCTCAATGCTCCCTGTGTCTCAATGCTCCCTGTGTCTCAATGCTCCCTGTGTCTCAATGCTCCTTGTGTCTCAATGCTCCCTATGTCTGACCTGTGATGTTCCCCCAGCATTGTCTACTGCCAGGGTGACAGACAGAGCACAGCAGATCACATGGATCTTGAAAAAAGACCCCACGAAGTTACAGCCCAAAGCCAACAAAGAACACACATCAGTGTTTATCTCACTATGATGAGTAATGGAGATTATGGTCAGTTATAGTCAGAAAGTTTAGGCAGAAAAAATTACAAACAAAAATATAAATGTTACTCCTTTTCATTTTATTTATTTTACTTAACAAAAGGCTTATAGGTTTTTATCATGCCACAACAGAAAAAATAACATTAAAAATTAAAATACTTTTTTTCCCTTTTTTTAAATGTAACCTTTATTTAACTAGGCAAGTCACATTTGACAATAATGTGGTGAAAAATAAACTTTACATTTTCTTCCTTTTTATTTTTTAAATTGATTTCACCTTTATTTAACCAGGTAGGCCAGTTGAGAACAAGTTCTCATTTACAAGTGCGACCTGGCCAAGATAAAGCAAAGCAGTGCGACAAAAACAACAACACAGAGTTACACATGGGATAAACAAACATACAGTCAATAACACAATAACACAACGAACAGTCAATAACACCTTCCCCTCATGCGTGTCCCCTATTCGTACCTGATTGGGATCCACATTGTAGCCATGCTTTGCTGCCATTGTCTTGCCTATAGCCAGGTTGACCACATAGCCCACGATAGCCAGGGAGAAGGCTGAGCTCAGCATACCTTCCCACTGACTCACTGTTGGGAGGATCGGAGCAGGAAATCTAGAAGGAGAGGTTGAGATTACAGAACCTCCTTGTCAATGTGAGGATAGACTGTTAAACAGTCATAATAGCACACAATAACAGTACACTTTTCTGGTGATATTCTGTCCTTTACCCTAGGGGAATCTTCCCCACTATGTCGATGTGATACTTATCAGGCAGGCCCAGGGGGCCCGATATGGCTGTGGCCACCACCACCTGCGCAAAGGGAGGTTCTGGTTTAACCATTTATATAGTTCTTATAACTCCATAGCATAACCTCACATAGCATAGCATGATGTTATAACATGGCATAGCATAACCTAACATAGCATAGCATAACATAGCAAATCATAACATAGCATAGGCTGGCATTACATGGCATAGCATAATATTGCATAGGATGTCATAGCATAATATAGTATAGGAGGGCATAACAGCATATCATAGTATAGCCCAGGCTGGCATAACAAGGCATAGCATAATATAGCATAGAATAAGAGGAACAAATTAGAGTCCTCCATTACTCACAATGATGATCTCCATGGGGATGGGGAAGGGTAGCTTCTGGTGGTAGCGTGCACCCAGCTCCTTCACTGTTATAATAACCACACTGCTGATCAGAGCAAAGACCAGCGAGGCTATGTTGGTGTTAGGCAGGCCATAAACTATATCTTTAAGAGTCTGTGACAAAAAGGGACATTATGTGCATGGTTAGTGTAAGTAGCACTGTAGTTCTGCATGCAGATATGAAGAGCAAAGGTAACTTTTCATCAAATGAGGCTTACATTGATAGTGGCTAGTGGTCCACTGTAGAAAGGCACTTTGATGCCAAAGATGTACTTTAGTACAGAGATCAGGATCTGCAGTCCAGCTGCTGTCATGAACCCTCTGACGAAGGACTCGGACAGGTAGATGGCCACAAAGCCAAACTGCATCAAGCCCAGGCACATCTGCTCAGACAGATTTTGTGCAACAGTTAATTCATTCACATTTAAGGTACAGTATGAGAGCTTAATACTTGCATTACCTCCCGAGACAATGCCTAGACTTTATAGCATAGAACGCTGACACAGTTGTGGCACACAGAATCACCGGGGTTCAAACCGCAGGTTGACATTTATTGGGATGACTCATGTACCAGAGGCAGCTCTGCAGAGTGGTCACTAGCTGGCACAGCTACAAAGCCATAAAATCTGATCTAAACCTAGCTCTAACCTTAACCACATTGCTAACCCTAATGCCTAACCCAACTTTTCAGCTGGCCCATCTAGCCGAAATCGGTCAGTTATGCTTCCAGGGCAGGATTCTTGACAATAAATGTCAACCTGCGTTCTGTTACATATACTGTACAATGGTAAACTAGGCTTCTCTGTGGCTGCAGTACCTGTATGATAGCAGTAAGGCAGGCCAGCGTCCCAGAGATGCCCAGTCGAACCTCGTTCATCCTGTCCTCATTCATCACTGTGGCGTTAATGGTAGCATTGAAGTCAGACTCAGGGGCCAGCTTCAGGCACTCCATGCCCACCATGATACTAATCACAGCAAAGGTACCTGGACTCAGAGAACATTCCATTACACTTTAAGAAGATGAATCCGATGTCCTATGCATGAAAAACAACCCACCAAGGGACACTTCACTTCGTGACTATTCAAGCTTCAGCGTGTCTGGGACAATTACATCCTATAACATATGCTTTTGATTATGGTAAACTTACCTGGGACCATTTGGTGAGCAGTGCCCATGAAGAAGTAGGGGATGAGAGGAAAGAAGGAGGAGTGGAGGCCATTGACAGGAGGTAGATTAGCCAGCAGGGCAAAGGCCATGCCTGTAAAGAATAGAAAATCAATTGAACAATCATAATCAAGGAAAATATTATTTCTGATAATTAACTGGAATATTAATGTTGAGACCTATTAATATTAATGTTGTTAAAAATGCAATGATTCACTTTGAAACTGTATTAGAAAATATTTATGTTTAGAGATTTATCTTAAAGAGAGGCTGAACTCAAAAACCAACTTCTCTGGTTGAAAATGGCCTATGTGGCATCAATATTAGTCAAAAACATTTAGTCTAGTGTCAACATTGACTGTAGTGTAAATAGGATAATTTTGATCATATAGTCATTATTGTCCAAAACTGAGATTTGTTGGTGCATTCAAGAAAACTGGGACCTCAAAAAAAGAAAAGAATTGGAAAAATCTTGACGTCAGTAATCTACAGATTGGAGAAGTCGGAGCTCTAGAATGATGGCAGAGTTTCCGACTTGGATGACCTTTCAAAATGATTTCTCCCAGTCGGAGCTAGTTTTTTTCAGAGTTCCCAATTGTCTGGAACGCACTGAAGTCGGAGGTCAAAGATTTCCTAGTTCTGAGTTGTCTTGAACCATCATACAACTGAGGTTGCCACAGTTTACCTGATGGTTGGGTTTTAATTTTAAGCCTGCCCACATGGGACTACTGCCTGGCACAGTCTAATCACGGCTGCCACTGCGAGGCAGTAATCAAATTATCAGGAGCACAGCTGCCCAGCGTGCTGCAGCTCACGCTATCCTATTGCTCACCAGAATCAACCTACAACCCGCCCATTCATTTACAGAATGACAAACTAACCATTGACACGCAGCGCTTCAGACTTGTTTGACAGCAATATATACAAGACATTGTCGCAAATGTTGAAAGAACGAGAGTTGTTTTTTAGAAACGGGTTTGGGTTTTTTCCTACTCAAACATCCAACGATTGTCACAACTTGACAAAAGTGATCCACTCAAATGAGCCCAATGAGTACCGGAAAAATGAATGTGGAATTGGTAAATTCAATCCCTCTTTAATGTTAAAGGCACAGAACTTGAATGGAAGAACACCAGAGGGAGTAGAATGACAGACCTTGGGGAACCTGAATGGTACCTGCGCTGACCCCACTGATAACATCACAGAGGAGGTTCTCCTTCACCTTGTACTTGGGCAGCCAGCTTAGGATAGGCAGGTGTCTGAACAGCAGGGACTTGAGTCGAGACCCAGAGCACCTAAAGATATGCATAAACATGCAAGTCTGGTTACAACAGTCTCCCTATGGCCTCATAACATGGCTCCTCTTCCTTTGGTATAGTACTAGCCCAAGAATCACATCACTGATCTCTCGACAGGAACATAATGGTTTAAAATGTAAATGTCAATAAAAGTACTAAGGTTTTGTTGGATAAACTGTATTGACTCATGAAAGAGATAAACATTTGCTGGCTTTTGATTGTTAGCAGAATGTAAATACTGTACCTGAAGCACTTCTTCACTTTCTGTCCTATGGGGAAGGTCCGTTTCTTCATGTCAAACTTCCTATCGAAGTCTGGGAGCGAGTAGGCCGGCCTGTTGATCACATAGGGTGGCCAGTCTTGTTGCATGGCTTCAGCCAATCAGAGGACAGTTAGACAGGTCAAATGATGCTATGATATGGTGTCATTAAATCTGCATTGAGGCCTTTGAATAAGAGATTATATTACAGCGATAACATTGCATGACAACATTACTCAAAGGCTAGCCTGGTCCCAGATCTGTTTCTGCTCTTGCCAACTCAATTACTGTTATTGTCAAGCCAAACAACATACAGTAGCTTTAGAATGACAATTCCACAAGGAGTTGGTAAGAGAGGTGAAAGAAACTGGTACTCTGGCTACTCAAAGGACACTCACTCAGCAATAACTTGTTTCAGGTGGCTTACTTGTTGGCATCCATAAACTAAGGTCTATAAATATTGTAAAAGTCCAAGTAATTAGAATACATTGGAGGTAGTGGGTAACCTGAAGATGAATCAAATTACTAACACTGAAAATAGTAGTCATTTGCATGTATGGTTGAATTAAGCAGTTATTTCCTGAGTGTAAACCTCTGCTGTTCTGCTGGGTTCCTAATCTAACCAATCACACAAACTACAGGCATATGGTGTCAAACATTAGCCCTTCACAACTTACAATGACTATATTAAAACTGAAATAATACTGTACCTGTTCACTGGGAGAATGAGTGGCATCATTGACATTTCAAAATTAAATAAAACATTTTTTTTACATAACGCAAGTAAATAAATAGAGATAAAGAACATAAAATATTTTGAGATGTGAATGCTCACATTTCATGAGTCTCAGAGGCCACAGGGAGAAACAATCATGTGTACCAGAGTCAGAATATTTTTTTTTCAGAGAGTTTATAAGACAAAAGACCAACAGCAACTGTCTTACTCTTGGAGATGAGATGCTTTACATCATGCTAACCATTTTTCCAAACTCTGAAACAACCTCATTTATTTAAACAGAGTAAAGTGACCAACAATTTATAAACAAAGCTAATATAATGTACTGTACCTTACAGCTGGAATGAACTATGATGTGACGGTAAACCAGTTTATTGGTTTTATACTGGAGCTTTGTTGACACCTTCTCCATGGGAGGAGCCATACATGGCAAACCATGGCTTACATGTAGCTTAGCTTTAGAGGGAAAGTCATGGGCATTACATTTGGTAAGGAAAAGTTCATTTGTGGAAGTATGATTTGAATAGGGCAATACAAACTGCAATTCACGATCTGTCTGAATAATAAGACACAGCATAATCACATCAACATTTATTAAAATAAAATGTATATCTGAAATACATTTTAAGAATAAAAAAACTCATACCAAACAAAACAAACAAATTCCTTATTTCAAATATTCCCCTCCCTCTCACCAAAAGTCTAACTCCCTTTCACTCAAAAAAAAACACACACCATTCACAAATCTGAATACATTTCGGTGACAATTTCTTTGACTATATATACATTGAGTATTCATTACACATCTATAATCACTTCATGAACATGTTATAACAAGTCCCAACTTGTAAATGAAATATAAAATATATACAGTACTAATCAAAAGTTTGGACACACCTACTCATTCAAAGGTTTTTCTTTGTGTTTACTATTTTCTACATTCTATAATAATAGTGAATACATCAAAACTAGGAAATAACACATATGGAATCATGTAGAAACCATAACACAAATGAAAATATATGTTATGTTTGAGATTCTTCAAAGCAGCCACCCTCCGCCTTGATGACAGCTTTGCACACTCTTGGCATTCTCTCAACCAGCTTCATTAGGTAGTCACCTGGAATGCATTTCAATTAACAAGAGTTCCATTTTAAAAGTTCATTCGTGGAATTTGTTTTCTTCTTAATGCGAGCCAATCAGTTGTGTTTTGTCAAGGTAAGGGTGGTATACAGAAGATAGCCCTATTTGGTAAAGACCAAGTCCAAATTATGGCATGAACAGCTCAAATGAGCAATGAAAAATGACAGTCCATCTTTACTTTAAGATATGAAGGTCAGTCAATCCGGAAAATTTCAAGTGCAGTCGCAAAAGTTACCTCTGATGCAGAGGATAAGTTCATTGGAGTTACCAGCCTCAGAAATTGCAGCCCAAATAAATGCTTCACAGAGTTCAAGTAACAGACATCTAAACATCAACTGTTCAAAAGAGACTGTGTGAATCAGGCCTTCATGGTTGAATTGCTGCAAAGAAACCACTACTAAAGGACACCAATAAGAAGAAGAGACTTGCTTGTGCCAAGAAACATGATCAATGGACATTAGACCGGTGGAAATCTTTCCTTGGGTCTGATGAGTCCCATTTTGAGATTTTTGGTTCCAACTCCATGTTTTTGTGAGATGCAGAGTAGGTGAACGGAGGATCTCTGCATGTGTGGTTCCCACCGTGAAGCATGGTGGAGGTGTGATGGAGGTGGAGGTGTCAAGGCATACTTAACCAGCATGACTACCACAGCATTCTGCAGTGATACCCCATCCTATCTGGTTTGCGCTCAGTGGGACTATCATTTGTTTTTCAACAGGACAATGATCCAAAACACACCTCCAGGCTGTGTAAGGGCTATTTGATAGATGACCTTGCCTCCACAATCACCCGACCTCAACCCAATTGAGATGGTGAAGGAAAAGCAGTCAACAAGTGCTAAGCATATGTGGGAACTCCTTCACGACTGTTGGAAAAGCATTCCAGGTGAAGCTGGTTGAGAGAATGCCAAGAGTGTGCAAAGCTGTCATCAAGGCAAAGAGTGGCTACTTCAAAGAATCTAAAATCTAAAATATATTTTGGTTTGTTTAACACTTTTTTGGTTACTACATGATTCCATATGTGTTATTTCATAGTTTTGATGTCTTCGCTATTATTCTACAATGTAGAAAATAGTAAATATAAAGAAAAACCCTTGAATGAGTAGATGTGTCCAAACTTTTGACTGATACTGTATATATATTTTTCATATATTTTCCTTTATTATTATTTTCCCCTAACCCTACCCTCCCTCCCCTAATTGGAGTAAACAAATGGACAACTGTTAGGCTTGTATTTCCAGCTTATACATACTATATACATTTTACAAACACAGTACAGTTTACAATGGTGATCTTTTGTTTGTTTTTTGTCCCATCATTCAGCTCCACTCAACCCGTCCCATCTTTCTCTCAACACCAAGTTTTGACTTGTATTTGCCAACTGTGCTGTGATGTTTCACAAAGGTTCTGAACCTTTCTATTCTCACTGCCATACCAGTGTTAGTGAATACGCCAAAAGGCCAAACCAAATTAAGAAAATGATGCTGTTATACAGCTTTTACCAGCCCCATTTCCCCCATCTGCCAGTGACCTTATTCTCACGGAGGTCAAGTGGTGCACCAAGATCCCCACAGGGTTGAATCCTCAGGATAAACTTCACGGATCGTAACTCATTAACAGCCCTTCTCCAAATCACAATTAAGTTGGTCACACCGGTTTATAACACAAACAAAGGGTCTATATATGACTTATATGCAGTCAATATGAAGTCATTTCTATTTTCCCATTCACAATAAGCACTTCATGGTAATTTAATATGCAGTTTGCCACTGATCTAACACCAACATTATAGGTCTGTTGGGCTATGAATCAACATAATTTTCAAAACATAGTTTGGTCCATTGGCATATTCACTAACACTGGTACGGGAGAAGCTCACTTTTGAGCACAGTGTAATGATGACAGTACACTGTATTTGTAATGATGCCTCTATTAAAGGTAAATATGAGCTCTTGCATAGAATGACATGAATGAGCTACAGATCTGCTGTGACCATATTTCAATAACCTTTAAAAATGCAGTTGGGACCTGTTATAACACGTTAATGAAGTGATTATAGATGTGTAATGAATGTGTTATACATAGTCAAAGTAACTCCGTAGCATACAGGTAAATACATTAGATGTTTAATATGATAAAACAAAGCAACGTGAATATAAGACAACATATGGAGATAGAAACGTAGCGAAAAGGTAGCCCCGTCAGTTCATCAGGAGTTCCATACACCAGTGTATTAGTTTGCATCACATCCATCCTCAGCCTATATTAAAAGTGATCTTTAAAAACAGATGGCAGCAGAGTGCAATTGAATCAATAACATAATGTAAAAAGCATTCTGGGTGAAGCTGTCATCAAGGCAAAGGGTGGCTACTTTGAAGAATCTAAAATCTAACAGGTTTTGATTTGTTTAACACTTTTTTGGATACAACATGATTACATTTGTGTTATTTCAAAGCGTTGATGTCTTCACTATTTTTCTACAATGTAGAAAATGGTAAAAGATAAAGAAAAACCCTTGAATGAGTAGGTGCCCAAACTTTTGACTGGTATTGTATATTCAGGATGCAGGTATTAAATTATAATAATTGTAGTGTCTTAACACTTCGTACTTATTTATGTAATAAGAAAGACTCTGAATACAAGCAATTGAACTGGAGCTTCACATTTACTCAAACTAGTTAGTACCAGAATAACATAGAACAACACTGCGCATGACCAAAGGTGCTCCATCCTTAAAGGGGACATCAGTAATTAACAGAACATAACAAGAATAATAATCATCATTTGGTGGGTGCTCATATTTGTTCTGTTTCACATGTGTACAAGTGTGTATTAGAGCCATGTGAGAATTGGAAATGTGTTTTTTGCAACTCCCCCTGATACACCCTCAGGGAGCAGGGTCACAGCCAGGGTCAGACATTATCAGGATGCAGGTAGTAAATGATTGGATTACTATTATAAACAACATATATGAACTGCTCTGCATCAGAACAAATTATCAAACTTCAGTGAGGAAATATTCCAAAAGGTTAATTCACTGGGTAACACTTTACATGAAGGAAAATAATACATATATAATAAAGCTTTCACATTTAAATTGTGTGACATGATCCAATTAGGGCTATAAGAGAGTATGAGCCAAATAGAGGAAGACTCACATTGCTTCTGTGTGATGGCGAGGGTGAGGAAGGTAGTGAAGGCCACCACAGCCAGTATGGAGAAGAGACCCCCAACGAAGATGAAGAACTTGAGTCCCTTCAGCCATGTGTGCCAGAAGTCCTGCAAGTACATGACGTGGGTGACAAGGGCCCAGAGCGCCAGCACTCCTGTTGGGGGAAAGAAACGTGGAATACCTCATCATCGTACTCTCCAGAAAGGCAGGCATACTGTGAGACCTCATCATGACTGAACTAGGACATAGTCAGTGTGCCAAGTTAAAGTGCTTCATCACAGAAAAAGCCATTGGTAAAGCAGATGCGAGGGGTCCTTGCTCTAATAAAGGTTGTGATGTAAAATATGATGTAAACAGTTGGCCTATTCAGCCTATTCAATTCATACTTCTTCCACACACTAGTTCAAAAGTTGTACGTAAGTATTTGTTCATCGGGGGAGATCTTTGAGCAAATTATTTTGCTACAGTAAAGTATAACACATTTTACAGAAACCATGAGAAATATCAAACAGGCTCATGCCAATCATCAGTACAGGCTGAGTGATTTATATGCACTGACATAGTAGTGGAGGACATTGACAATACTATTCAACATTGTGGTGAAATTAGATTTGAACTAGGCAGAGGCCTACAAGTCCGTCTTCTTATGTTGTTGTGCTGGTGTTATGCCGCTAATGTACCTGACAATCCGCCCATTGCCGCTGTCCATGGCTGTTTGTATGTTATGTTCCAGACCAAAAAAGCTGAAAATCCAACCAGCATACCAAAGGTAGCATATCCTATACGTACGTATGTTCTACTCTTCCCCATTAACACGGATATGACAATAGCTATAGGTTGAAAACAAACTTCTGTAGACGGCCAATAAAAAGGCATACACATGCCATGTAACGTGTTAGCCTGACAGTTTTTAGTTTACAGATCGACCGATGATTTCAACAACCCCGGATGAACCACCGCTGATCGATATAAACAAATTGATTATCGAACGAAAACAATAATCCCTACAATTGTATCAAACACCAACAACCAATTTTTACAAAATTATTAAAAAGCAGCTTACAGTGTCAACAAAATAACGACTGTTTATTCCACCCGCCCAAGAATGATCAAGATTGTGTTTTATGTTCAAGAACCAACGCTACAGTTTTCCGTCTTCAGCCAAGAGGCGAGTCAAATTCATTTGCTGGTTAAGTGTGCTCTGCGCTTTCTCAAGCAAGCTGTCTTGTATGCCTGGATATTGGGAAACATCCATATGTAATGCTAACAATATCAAATTTGTGTCACTGAAGTATCTACAAGCGAAGGAATTAAATTATTCTTATATGCCTGGATATTGGGAAACATCCATCATGTGATGTAACTAGACAAAGTTTGTGTCACTGAAATATCTACAAGTGAAGTAAATAAATGGATAAATATAAGAAGTGAACTATCTAGCAAGCAATTGGAAGATCTTCGTACTGAGGAAAACCCCACATGACTGACATAAACAGTGTCGCCTGCGGCTCAGAGATAAACTGTTAATAATGTATGTAGTTACAGTCATGAGCAGACCATTTTTTAGTTGGGGATTCAACCCAGCAACCGTTCGGTTACTGGCCCAACACTCTAACCACTAAGCAACCTTCCGACCTGGTTGACAGCTTTTCACACTCTTGGTATTCTCTCATCCAGCTTCACCTGGAATGCTTTTCCAACCATCTTGAAGGACTTCCCACATATGTTGAGCACTTGTTGGCGGCTTTTCCTTCACTCTGCGGTCCAACTCATTCCAAACCATCTCAATTGGGTTGAGGTCACAGGATTGTGGAGGCAAGGTCATCTGATGCAGCACTCCACTCTCCTTGATCAAATAGCCCTTACACAGCCTGGGGGTGTGTTGGGTCATTGTCCTGTTGAAAAACAAGTGATAGTCCCACTAATGGCAAACCAGATGGGATGGCGTATCGCTGCAGAATGCTGTGGTAGCCATGCTGGTTAAGTGTGTCTTGAATTCTAAATAAATTAGTCCCACTAATGGCAAACCAGATGGGATGGCGTATCATTGCAGAATGCTGTGGTAGCCATGCTGGTTAAGTGTGCCTTGAATTCTAAATAAATCATAGACAGTGTCACCAGCAAAGCACCCCCACACCATCCCACCTCCTCCATGCTTCACGGTGGGAACGACACATGCCGAGATCATCCGGTTGGAACCAAAAAGCTCAAATTTGGACTCATCAGACCAAAGAACAGAATTCCACCGGTCTAATGTCCATTGCCTGGGTTTCTTGGCCCAAGCAAGTCTCTTCTTCTTATTGGTGTACTTAGTGGTTTCTTGGCAGCAATTCGACCATGAAGGCCTGATTCACGCAGTCTCCCTTCTGAGCAGTTGATGTTGAGATGTGTCTGTTACTAGAACTCTGTGAAGCCATTTTTTGGGTTGCATTTCTGAGGCTGGTAACTCTAATGAACTTATCCTCTGCAGCAGAGATAACGCTGGGTCTTTCTTTCCTGTAGCGATCCTCACGAGAGCCAGTTTCATCATAGATCTTGATGGTTTTTACGACTGCACTTGAAATTTTCTGGATTTACTGACCTTCATGTCTTAAAGTAATGATGGACTGTTGTTTCGCTTTGCTTATTTGAGCTGTTCTTGCCAAAATATTGACTTGACTTTTACCAAATAGGGCTGTCTTCTGTGTACCACCCTTACCTTGTCACAACACAACTGATTGGCTCAAATGCATTAAGAAGGAAATCAATTCTACAAATTAACTTTTAAGAAGGCACACCTGTTAATTGAAATCCATTCCAGGAAGCTGGTTGAGAGAATGCCAATAATGTGCAAAGCTTTCATCAAGGCAGAGGGTGGCTACTTTGAAGAATCTCAAATATAACATATAATTTGATTTGTTTAATACTTTTTTGGTTACAACGTTCTTTCATAGTTTTGATGTCTTTGCTATTATTTTACAATGTAGAAAATAGTAAAAATAAAGAAAAACCCTTGAATGAGTAGGTGTATGTAGACAGTACCAGTATGTGGACACCTGCTCGTCAAACATCTTAGTACAAAATCATGGGCATTAACATAGAGCTGGTCCCTCATTTACTGCTATAACAGTCTCTGCTCTTCTGGGAAGGCTTTCCACTAACTTGATGTTGGAACATTGCTCTGAGGACTTGCTTCCATTCAGCCACAAGAGCATTAGTGAGGTTGGGCACTGATCTTGGGAGTGATTAGGCCTGGCTCGCAGTCGGCATTCCAATTAATCCCAAAGGTGTTTGATGGGGTTGAGGTCAGTGCTCGGTGCAGGCCAGTCAAGTTCTTCCACACCAATCTCGACAAACCATTTCTGTATGGACCTCGCTTTGTGCACAGAGGCATTGTCATTCTGAAATAGGAAAGGGCCTTCCCCGAACAATGGTCACAAAGGTGTAAGCACAGAATCATCTAGAATGTCACTATCTGCTGTAGCATAAAGATTTCCCTTCATTGGAATTAAGGGGCCGAGCCCGATCCATGAAAAACAGCCCCAGTCCATTATTCCTCCTCCACCAAACTTTACAGTTTTGTAACAGATGTCGTCTTCTGAAGAGGAGGAATCGGACCAAAGCGCAGCGTGGTAAGTGTTCATGACTTTTTATTCAACAGAACACTGAAACAAAATTGACAAAGTGAATAAACGAAACCGAAAGAGTCCTGTCAGGTGCAAAACACTAAACAGAAAACAACTACCCACAAAAACCATGTGGGAAAAAGCTACCTAAGTATGGTTCCCAATCAGAGACAACGATAGACAGCTGTCCCTGATTGAGAACCATACCAGGCCAAAATAAAGAAATACAAAAACATAGAAAAAAGAACATAGAATGCCCACCCTAATCACACCCTGACCAAACGAAAATAGAGACATAAAAAGCTCTCTAAGGTCAGGGCGTGACAAGTTTGCCCTATGCATTGGGGCAGGTAGCGTTCTCCTGGCATCCACCAAACCCAGATTTGTCCATCGGACTGCCAGATGGTGAAGTGTAATTCATCACTCCAGAGAATGCATTTCCACTGTTCCAGAGTCCAATGGCGTCAAGCTTTACAACACTGCAGGTGACGCTTGGCATTGCATATGGTGATCTTAGGCTTGTGTGCAGCTGCTCGGCTATGGAAACCCATTTCAAGAAGCTTCTGACAAACATTTATTGTGCTGACATTGCTTCCTGGGGCAGTTTGGAATGCTGTAGTGAGTGCTGCAACCGAAGACAGACGGTTTTGAAGCGTTACACGCCTCAACACTCGGTGGTTCCTTTCTGTGAGCTTGTGTGGCCTACCACTTAGCGTCTGAGCCGTTGTTGCTCATAGACATTTCCACTTCACAATAACAGCAGCTATAGCAGGGCAGAAATTTGACTAATTGACATGTTGGAAAGGTAGCATCCTATGACGGTGCCACTTTGAAAGTCACTGAGCTCTTCAGTAAGGCCTTTCTACTGCCCAAGTTTGTCTATGGAGATTGGATGTCCGTGTGCTCGATTTTATACACCTGTCAGCAACAGGTGTGGCTGAAATTAGTGATTCAACTAACGTGAAGGGGTGTCTACATTCAGTTGAAGTTGGGTTTTTACATACACTTAGGTTGGAGTCATTAAAACTCGTTTTTCAACCAAGTTGGTTAGGACATCTCCTTTGTGCATGACACAAGTCATTTTTCCAACAATTGTTTACAGACAGATTATTTCACTTGTAATTCACTGTATCACAATTCCAGTGGGTCAGAAGTTTACATACACTAAGTTGACTGTGCTTTTAATCAGCTTGGAAAATTCCAGAAAATGATGTCATGGCTTTAGAAGCTTCTGATAGGATAATTGACATAATTTGAGTCATTTGGGGGTGTACCTGTGGATGTATTTCAAGGCCTACCTTCAAACTCGGTGCTTCTTTGCTTGACATCATGGGAAAGTCAGAAGAAATCAGCCAAGACCTAAGAAAACAAATTGGAGACCTCAACAAATCTGGTTCATCCTTGGGAGCAATTTCCAAATGCCTGAAGGTACCACGTTCATCTGTACAAACAATAGTACGCAAGTATAAACACCATGGGACAACGCAGCCGTCATACTGCTCAGGAAGGAGATGCGTTCTGTCTCCTATAGATGAATGTACTTTGGTGTGAAAAGTGAAAATCAATCCCAGAACAACAGCAAAGGACCTTGTGAAAATGCTGGAGGAAACGGGTACAAAAGTATATATATATCCACAGTGAAACAAGTCCTATATCGACATAACCTGAAAGGCTGCTCAGCAAGGCTCCAAAACCGCCATAAAAAAGCCATACTACGGTTTGCAACTGTACATGGGGACAAATATTGTACATTTTGGAGAAATGTCCTCTGGTCTGATGAAACAAAAATAGAACTGTTTGGCCATAATGACCATCGTTATGTTTAGAGGACAAGGGGTATGCTTGCAAGATGAAGAACACCATCCCAACTGTGAAGCACGGGGGCAGCATCATGTTGTGGGGGTGCTTTGCTGCAGGAGGGACTGGTGCACTTCACAAATAGATGGCGTCATGCGGGAGGACAATTATGTGGATATATTGAAGCAACATCTCAAGACATCAGTCAGGAAGTTAAAGCTTGGTCGCAAATGGGTCTTCCAAATGGACAATTACTCCAAGCATACTTCCAAAGTTGTGGCAGAATGGCTTAAGGACAACAAAGTCAAGGTATTGGAGTGACCATCACAAAGTCCTGACCTCAATCCCTTAGAAAATTTGTGGGCAGAACTGAAAAAGCGTGTGCGAGCAAGGATGCCTTACAAACCTGACTCAGTTACTCCTGCTCTGTCAGGAATGGGCCAAAATTCACCCAACTTATTATGTGACGCTTGTGGAAGGCTACTTAAAAAGTTTGACCCAAGATAAACAATTTAAAGGCAATGCTACCAAATACTAATTGAGTGTATGTAAACTTCTGACCCACTGGGAATGTGATGAAAGAAATAAAAGTTGAAATAAATCATTCTCTCTGCTATTATTCTGACATTTCACATTCTTATAATAAAGTGGTGATCCTAACTGACCTAAAACAGGGAATTTTTACTGGGATTAAATGTATTTGGCTAAGGTATGTAAACTTCCGACTTCAACTGTACTTTTTTATATATTGTGTATATATATATTTATATACAGTGCCTTAGGTATTCAGGTATTCAGACCACTGGACCTTTTTCAAATTTTGTTACGTTACAAAATTCCTCATCAATCTACACATAATACCTGATAATGATGAATCAAAAACAGGTTTAGACATTTTTGCAAATGTATTAAAAATAAAAAACTGAAATATCACATTTATATAAGTATTCAGAACCTTTACTCAGTACTTTGTTAAAGCAACCTTTTTGGGCTAGGTGTCCCACTACCTTGGACAACTTCCGGTGAAACTGGTGGGCATGCAATTCAAATAAATAATCATAAAAACTATGGATATTAAACATTTAGGTACAAACAAGTATCTGTAATGTAATGTAATCAAACTATAATATTGAAGGCTTAAATTCCTATTAACCTTACTGCACTGTCCGACTTACAGTAGCCATTACAGCGAAAGCATGCCATGCGATTGTTTGAGGACGATGCCCCACATCCAAATATTTTTCGACCGGCACAGGTTTCCTAAATTCACAAATAGCGATTAGATATGCACTTACATTTTTAAAATCAACCTCTGATTTGTCATCCAAAGGGTCCCAGCCAGAACATGTAGTGTCGTTTTGTTAGATAAAATCCTTCTTTATAGCCCAAAAAGTAAGTTTAGTTGGCGCCATCGATTTGAGTAATCCACTCTTCAACATGCAGAGAAAGGAATCTGAAAATCTACCGCTAAACTTTGTTTCAACAAGTCAAAATATGCTTCTATTGACTCATCCGATACCCTAAAATGTAATCAAACTATAATATTTCTTACAGAAAGAAGTATGTTCAATAGGAAACCAATTTTAGCAGGTGCATCTTCATCGCCCTCATCATCGCATCATCTTCATCGCACGCCCAAACACAAATTTCCAAGACTGTGTCCTTCTACTAAAACTCATATTTCTTATTAGTTTTGGAAGTTACAAGCCTGAAACCTTACGCATAGCCTGCTGACACCCAGTGGAAGCCATAAGAATTGCATCCTGGGAGCTAGAATTGAGAATGTGCTTATACTTGCCATTGGAAGAGCATGGTCTCTCTCAAAAATAAAATTCTGGTTGTTTTTTGGCGGGATTTTCTCCTACCATATGTAGTGTGTTATACTCTCCTACATTATTTTAATATTTCTACAAACTTAAAAGTGTTTTATTTCCAATGGTACCAATTATATGCATATCCTGGCCTCAGGGCCTGAGTAACAGGCAGTTTACTTTGGGCACGTCAGTCAGGCGGAAATTGAGAAAAAGGACCCTAGGCCTTAGAAGCAGCTTTGGGAGCAAATTCAGCCTCGAGTGTTCTTGGGTGTGATGCTACAAGCTTGGCACACCTGTATTTTGGGAATTTCTCACATTCTTCTCTGCATATCCTTTCAAGCTCTGTCTCAAGCTCTGCACAGCTATTTTCAGGTTTCCAGAGATGTTAGATCAGTTTCAAGTCTGGGCTCTTGCTAGGCCACTCAATGACATTCCGAGAGTTGCCACTCCTGCGTTGTCTTGGCTGTGTCCTGAGCACTCTGGAGCAGGTTTTCATCAAAATTCTCTCTGTACTTTGCTCCATTCATTTTTGCCTCAATCCTGACAAGTCTCAAAATCCAAATGAAGCTGGTACCACCATGCTACACCGTAGGGATGGTGCCAGGTTTTCTCCAGACGTGACACTTGGCATTCCGGCCAAAGAGTTCAATCTTGGTTTCATCAGACCAGAGAATCTTGTTTCTCATGGTCTGAGAGTCCTTTAGGTGCCTTCTGGAAAACTCAAAGGGGGCTGTCATGTGCCTTTTACTGAAGAGTGGCTTCCATCTGGCCACTCTACCATAAAGGCCTGATTGGTAGAGTGCTGCAGAGATGGTTGTCCTTCTGGAAGGTTCTCCCATCTCCACAGAAGAGCTCTGGAGCTTTGTTAGAGTGACCATCAGGTTCTTGTTCACCTCCTTGACCAAGGCCCTTCTCGCCCGATTGCTCAGCTTGGCCGGGAGGCCAGCTCTAGGAAGAGTCTTTGTGGTTCCAAACTTCTTCCATTTAAGAATGATGGAGACCACTGTGTTCGTGGGACCTTCAATGCTGCAGAAATGTTTTGGTACCCTTCCCCAGATCTGTGCCTCAACCCAATCCTGTCTCGGTGCTTTGTGGACAATTCCTTCGACCTCATGGCCTGTCAGCTGTGGTACCTTTATATAGACAGGTGTGTGCCATTCCAAGTCATGTCCAACCAATTGAATTTACCACAGGTGGACTCCAATCAAGTTGTAGAAACATCTTAAGGGTGATCTATGGAAACAGAATTCACCTGAGCTCAATTTCGAGTCTCATAGCAAAGGGGTTGAATACCTATGTAAACAAGATATTTCTGTTTTTAATTTTTAACACATTTGCAAACATTTCTTTGTCATTATGGGGTATTGTGTTTAGAATAATGAGGTGGAAAAAAATATACATTTTAGAATAAGGCTGTAACATAACGAAATGTGGAAATATTAATGGGGTCTGAATACATTCTGAATGCACTATACAGTAGATGCAACAATAGAATGGTGTCACGCCCTGACCATAGAGAGCCCTCAGGGTTTAGGTCAGGGCGTGATTAGGGGGGTTTCTAGGTATTATATTTCTATGTTGGTGTGTGTGTGTATGGTTCCCAATTGGACGCAGCTGATAATCGTTACCTCTAATTGGGGATCATACTTAGTGTGTCCTTTTTCCCACCTGCTATGGGAGATATTGTTTTGTTTAAGTGCGACGTATTTCCCGATCGTTATATCTTTGTTGTTTTGGAAGTTTCACTATCATTAAAAATGTGGAACTCTACTCACACTGCGCCTTGGTCCACTTATTCATACGACGGTCATGACAAACGGATCATGGATATCCCGGCAACATGAAAGAAGTGTTTTTAACGCTCGTCCTCTGGGTTATTTTTTCTACTTTTAAATCGTTTTTTAACTGTACGAAATAAATTAATCAATCCATTTTTTTATACATTTGCAACAATTTCTAAAAACCTGTTTTCATTTTGTCATTATGGGGTATTGTGTGTGTAGATTGAGGAACATTAAAAATAATAATAATTTTAGAATACGGCTGTAAGGTAACAAAATGTGTAAAAAGTCAAGAGGTCTGTATACTTTCTGAACGCACTGTATCTCCCCCCCAAAAAATATGCAACCCTTATTTTACCAGGTATGTTGACTGAGAACACATTTTATAGCAACAACATGATGGTATGGTGGCCAGATTGGGAATTTAACCAGGACACCAGGGTTAACACACCTACTCTTATGATAGTGCCTTTGGATCTTTGGTGACCACAGAGAGTCAGGACACTCGTCTAACGTCCCATCCTAAAGACATCTCCCTACACATGGCAATGTCCCCCATCACTGCCCTGGGACATTGGGATCTTTTTTTGACCAGAGAAAAGAGTGCCTCCTACTGGCCCTCTAACACCACTTCCAGCAGCATCTGGACAGGACCAATACAGGACCAATCCTGCTTAGTTTCAGAGGAAAGCCACTAGTGTGATAGAGGGTGGTGGGCTGCTGGCACAAAGGTACTATATCTAAAGGTATCTTAATTCTACAGCACAACAAATTATTATTCATTTATGAATAATAGGATATAGACAGAGACAGCTTACTTTCCGGTGTGGTTATCATAGTGTGGACTCATGTCTGGAATACACTGCCATCAGACACACATAACTGCACCACATATCACACTTTCACAAAATGCTTGAAGACATGGCTAAAGGTCAATCAGATTTGTGAACATGGTCCCTAGCTGTGTGTTGCCGCTCTCCATGTTGTCTGTTGTCTGTAGCTTGTGAGGTGTGGAAACACTTTGTTGCTTTTATGAATTTTGTCTTGCTGCTTTTTGTTCTATGTTGCTCTGTCTGTATGCTACGTCTTGCTTGTCCTATGTTGCTCTGTCTGTATGCTATGTCTTGCTTGTTCTATGTTGCTATTGTCTATATTGTAATTGTTTTTAATAACCTGCCCAGGGACTGCAGTTGAAAATTAGCCGGCTGACTAAAACCGGCACTTTTACTGAAACGTTGATTAATGTGCACTGTCCCTGTAAAAATAAAAATAAACTCAAACTCAAACTCGACTGTCTTTCACAAAGGTAAACCAGATCCTTGCTTTGCTTTAACAATGAGTTAGTATTCAATATGTGTAAAATATTTTGATGCATTTATCCAAACTCCACAGAGACAATGATACACAGATGTTTCTCGCCCTCACTCCCCTCCCTCACTCACCGTCATGGTCAGCATCACATCATGTACAGGTGAGTACTACTGTAACATCTGTGACGGTGTAGTAGAGTAGTGGCCATTTTAGGACAACTCCCACCGTGACTACCTCCCCCTATCCACCTCCACCATGCTGCCATCCCAAGCTCCTATGGGCACACTAGTCATATCCAATCAGACAGCCATAGGAAGCTGACACACACATACACACACACACACACACACACAAAGCTCACAAAGCTCATAAACCGTATCTGTGAGGTACTGGCATATCAAAAGGAGAGGAGCGTGAAAGAGGAAGACAGCTTTGTGCTCTCAAAACAGAACGCGGAGACTGAAACATGGCAGAGGAGGTATCAGGTATGAAGACTTTAGCTTGTTACCACACATGTATAGACAGACAGACTGTGCAAAATTACAGAAATATAATTGATGAGCTTCAAGAAAAACAAGTCATGTTTTACTCATTTTGGCAATAATTTAGTATAAAGTTAGTTTGTTACTTTTTTGAGGGGGTGCATTCAAAATACAGGTAAGAAGGAATTTGTAAATGTATGTGATACCAAACAAAGTTGGTTTGGATTATCAGGAGCAGATTGCCTCAGCTCCCCACATGTTGCCTTTCAGGCACAGGACTTTCTAACATTATCAGTTGTGTTTTTGAATGTGCTGTTGGACAACAGGAATAAGCATTTCAGTGAGGTATAAAGAGAGGGAGTCTACTTGTCTGCTTGTCTGTCAGCATAAGCAGTCCTCCCTTCCTCTATGAACACAGGGTCAGGTGAATAAATACTCTGACATCCTCTCTTTACTTTCTAACTGGCCAGGCCCAAGGGAGACGATAGGAAGGAAAAGGCGAGTGGGAGGATGGGAAAAGTTCCCGGGTACACTCTTAGAAAAAAAAGGTGCTATCTAGAACCAAAAGGTTTCTTCGGCTGTCCCCATAGGAGAACCATTTGAACAACCCATTTTGGTTTCAGGTAGACCCTTTTGGTTCCAGGTAGACCCTTTTGGTTCCAGGTAGAACCCTTTTGGGTTCCATGTAGAACCCTTTCATGTAGAACCCCAAAAAGTTCCAACTGGAACCAAAAGGGGTTCTACCAGGAACCAAAAAGGGTTCTCCCATGAGGACAGCCGCAGAACAATTTTGGAACCCCTTTTTTCTAAGAGTGTATGTACTGTACTGTACAGACTTTCAGGACAGAAGTAAAATGTGCTTTTTTGTATCTTAGTACAAAACTCCATATTGGTAACGCCGCCTGTCTCACATTCAAAACCTTCCATTGTGCATTCATTTAGTTTGTATACATCTTTCACCACACAACCATTGATCCAAAATATAAGTTTAGTGTGAAATATAATGACTATATTGGTTTAATCACCAAAACACAACATACTGATTGATATCATCTCAATTTAGTTATTTTAACAACCTGTTAATACAATAGCAAAAACATTTTAGATACAGTACATGTTTCAAAATCGCCCTTTGAAAGTAGTGTTCACATTAGGCAATACACTTAGTTACAGTACCCATTCAAAATGACTGAACATCACATTTCCATCATTTCCATCCCTTGTATGATCAAGGTGTGATCATTGAAGACATTTTTCACAATGTAATCAAATGAAAGAAACATAATGCTTAGCAGGCACAAGTTTGCAACAAGCTTGTCTTGAGCATTTGGTAATAGGTTTTTATCAAAATTGCAGTAAATATCCTCATTGTTCATGCACCTAGGGAAAAACCTTTTGGCATGGAAAATCCAAGCCTGACATAGAGTAGGTCTGGAATGAAACCATTGCATGCCTCATTCATGGCCTGAAGGAGGGTGGTGAAAATGTAACTATTACTTTTGGGTGTCAGGGAAAATGTATGGTGTAAAAAGTACATTATTTTCTTTAGGAATGTAGTGGACAAAAGTAAAAGTTGCCAAAAATAGAAGTAGAAAAGTAAAGTACAAATACCCCCCCCACCCCCCCAAAAAAAAAAACTGCTGAACTAGTACTTTCAAGTATTTTTACTGAAGTACTTTACACCATTGTTCAATTACCACTGGGGCCACATACCAAAATGTGTGGACTGTTGTTACTTTGGACAAAAGTGTCTGCTACGTAAATGTCATATATCATAGTAAATGTATTTTATCAAAAGAGAAGAGAATCACATCAAAAGTAATATGAGCATTGCATTGTGAAACGCAATTACTTTATATTACCATGTACTGCAATGTGGAACATGTATTTCTAGATGAAACACTGATTAAGTTTGGTAAAAAAGTGATTGTATGTATGTTATGTACTTAATCAATTGAAAATGTGCTTAGACTTTTTAAGCTGCCTTTTTGATTATCTGTTCTGAGTTGTGAAAATGTATTACCTAAGAATCAAAAAGCCCAAGTACAGCAAGAGGATAGTGCATATTGTACAGTAATTTAGGTATTTTTCCAGGAACATGGAAAAGGGAGTCCCATGAGGTGCTGTCCCCGTCTTGTACAGTGTGTGTGTGTGTGTGTGTGTGTGTGTGTGTGTGTGTGTGTGTGTGTGTGTGTGTGTGTGTGTGTGTGTGTGTGTGTGTGTGTGTGTGTGTGTGTGTGTGTGTGTGTGTGTGTGTGTGTTTACAGGCAGTTGTAACAAAGAGCCACAGCAAAGACAGCTGGCTAAGAGCACATTCCAAATGGGCGTAGATGTGATGCAGGAAATCCCACTCCCTTTCCCAGAGGACCTCCTGTATGAGTAAAACACACATACAGTCATAGAGACAGACACAAACACTTACACTGATGAGTTGATGACAAGCTTCTCATGGGAAAAAAACATTGACTCTCCTCTTCTTGTTTATCCAAACTGTAAATCTATGTCACTTAAACAAGCAAACAAGTTCAGTATTCCCAGATTACTGACAGGAATATAATATGTAAATTAATGCACAGATGAAATCAAAAATGAGTGGGAGGGGGATCATATCTCTTCAAACTCAATGGAATTGATATGTCAAAATGACTCACTGTTAGTCCATAGGTCCACTCAAATGTAGATTACTTGAGAACAGTGACTGAGACTGTAGTGTGAGGATGCATTCACTAGGTGGCGGCATTCAATTCACAAAATGCAAGAGGCTCCAAGTAATCTTTTTTGGCCCCCCAAAGCTTTTGGTCAAAACAAATAAGACTGTAAAATCACAAGGAATTCACCTAAAAATGAGTTTAATTTAGGACATCTGTTCCCAAGAAACATATGTGATCATGTCTCAATGTAATTCAAGGTATAAAATTATTCTTGTTTTAAAATACAATCTCTTTTTAGACTTAGTTGTGTTCAATTTGCAGTGTAACAGTTATTAGAATTATGTTCTGGCCCCCAGTCTATCTGCTCTGACAATAAATTGTCCCACAGCTGAATCTATTGTAGTTACCACCGCCCTAGGTCCAGCTGTTCCTGAGCTCAAACACAGTGTTTACTGGCTTGTGTTCCAATTTGTTTCCTGATAAAGCAATCATAGGTGTGAAAGGATTTAATTATTTTAATTCTCCCAGTCCTAACAAAAGTATGATTAGAAAATATTTGTTGGTCATTATGTAAACCGGATATAGTTTTCCTCAACAGATATGTATTAATATAAGCGTTTTCAGTGAGACTAACCCATTCAACCAAACCATTAAACTACAGAATTGAAATAAAACATAAACATTTGCAGCCCTCATGACACTCTGCCGTGCAGTTAGACAATGGAGGTTGCTCTGTGAGATGCTATCTGATGGAGCCTAGCAGCTAGCTACAGCATGTGTTATTCCTTATCGAACAAACGGACATGTTGACATTCCCTGAGGAGGTCATAAGAATGAAAACTGGATTCCTTCTTCACTGGGAGGATTCTTGAACTAGCATCGTGGAGTCCCTGGAAGGCATTCAGGAGATAGAGGGAGAGAAAGAGAGAGCGAGACAGAGACAAACACTAGAGCCTCTGAAGCTCACTCAGTCTCCCTTACCGTGTTGTCTGTGCGTCTTCACCGCAGACTGTACATTTTTGTTTATTTGTTTGTTTGGGAATTTTTGGTCTTGTCTAAGCAGGATCGCAGATAGGCAAAACTTCCTTTGCAGCCCTCAGGAAGTCATATTTGGTAAGAGATTGTTGTTGCCTGCTTTTCAGGTGGATTGTTTTCCTCAGAAGTACAGGGAGAGGTTTTTTGGCTTGCTATGAAGGGATGAGACATTTCACATAGGCTGTAAGTGTTTAATGGGTGCTATTTTGGGGTTAGATGTTTGTTGTACATTTGACATTTTAGTCATTTAGCAGACGCTCTTATCCAGAGCGACTCACAGGCGCAATTAAGGTTAAGTGCATTGCTCAAAGGCACATCAACAGATTTTTTTACCTAGTCGGCACGGGGATTTGAATCGACGACATTTCGGTTACTGCATTTTGGTTACTGCAACCTGTTTCGGTTACCGCCCAACCTCTAGGCAACCTGTTTCGGTTACCGCCCAACCACTAGGCAACCTGTTTTGGTTACCGCCCAACCACTAGGCAACCTGTTTCGGTTACCGCCCAACCACTAGGCAACCTGTTTTGGTTACCGCCCAACCACGAGGCAACCTGTTTCGGTTACCGCCCAACCACTAGGCAACCTGTTTCGGTTACCGCCCAGCCTCTAGGCAACCTGTTTCGGTTACCGCCCAACCACTAGGCAACCTGTTTCGGTTACCGCCCAACCTCTAGGCAACCTGTTTCGGTTACCGACCAACCACTAGGCAACCTGTTTTGGTTACCGCCCAACCTCTAGGCAACCTGTTTCGGTTACCGCCCAACCACTAGGCAACCTGTTTCGGTTACCGCCCAACCACTAGGCAACCTGTTTCGGTTACCGCCCAACCTCTAGGCAACCTGTTTCGGTTACCGCCCAACCTCTAGGCAACCTGTTTCGGTTACCGCCCAACCACTAGGCAACCTGTTTTGGTTACCGCCCAACCTCTAGGCAACCTGTTTCGGTTACCGCCCAACCACTAGGCAACCAGTTTTGTGAACACCCTTAACTTGCTCACCTACTGTCTCTAGAGGCAGTGATAGAGTGAGGAAGGGTGAAATCCAAAACTGCAAAATACTTTGAAGAAAAACAATTGGTGTCTGGATCGAGATAAATAAACAGAGAGTGGGCTGTGACACCCTCAGTAGGGTCAGCCACAGGAAGGGCTGCTCCCTGCTGGAACAATGGCTGGGAGAGACCTAGGATGTGTCCCAAATGGCATCCTATTCCCTATATAGTGCACTACTAGTGTCAAAAGTAGTGCACTATAAACTAGAAAATAGGGTGCCATTTTGGACAAGGTCTGTCCAGCCGGACATTCTACTGGTTTACTTCTCCTAACTCTGCCCTCCAGGTGAACTCTGAAGGATGTTGCCAAGATAGACTGCCCCCCCCCCCCAGAACATTGCTAGAGGAAACTAAATCCAATTGTCTTTCCTCTCCCTCTGTCTTATTTTACCTAGTGACGGCTTCAGCCATGTTCTCCATGGATACCTTCTTCAAATCTATCCTGTTTCCATCCAGACGGATAACACCAGAGGAGGGGGAAGTAAGTTTATAATGTTTATACATCAGGTCACCAAGACAACCCAGAGTTCTCCCTCTTCATAACACAAACACCAAATTCCCCACAGCAAAACTAATATCTTAAAGTCCCAATGAGCATCTTTAAAAGCAGAATGGTGTTATCTGACTTAATTCTGCCCATGTCAAAAATCACCTATATATCAGGGGGAGGCTAAAGCCCACTGGGCACATATGTCAATTCAACGTCTATTCCACGTTGGTTCAAGGTAGTTTCGTTGAAATTACGTGGAATCAACGTTGATTCAACCAGTGTGTGCCCAGTGGAAGGTATCTGACAAAATAATACAGATTTGGTTCCTGAGTTAATTAAGCAATTAAAAATCCCATCATGCTAAGGGTCATGTATAAAAATGCAGGCCATTATGTTGGCTACCATGGCTATGCCCCCATAGGATGACAATGCCCCCATCCACAGGTCATGTGTGGTTTCTGAATGGTTTGATGAGCATGAAAATTATATAAACCATACGCCATGACCATCCCAGTCACCAGATCTCAACCCAATTGAACACTTATGGGAGATTCTGGAGTGGCACCTGAGACAGCGTTTTCCACCACCATCAACAACAAAACTAATGATGGAATTTCTTGTGGTAGAATGGTTTCACATGCCAAGTTGCACCGAAGCTGTTCTGGAAAATTATGAACACTTTTATTTGATATAGACCCCCTACTTCTCCTTAAATCCATCTCATCTGGCAGGTCAAACAGAGTGCTGAAGCTGCAGGCCTGGGCTCAGGCTCGACATTGTGGTGTGTTTTGGAATCAGATAGGCCTGACCTAATAGCAAAACAATATATTGGAGACCCATACAGAAGCAGGCTATACAAAAAGTTTAGATCAGCTATTGGAAAGACTCCCAAAATGTCATTGCAACTGCAATGTTGTGGGAAAAAAAAGTAAATTTGCTGCAGTGAATAGAGAATCATATCATTCTGAAGAGGCAGACGATTTTTTATTACTTTAATGATAATGCCTTATTGAGCAACGGGGAATCATTTGAGAGCAAGTGTGCTCACGGAAAGTGACAATCATGCGCCTGTGCTGAGAGAGTTGAGGCTGATTGAAAGTGGGTTGTAGTCTCTCCACAGAGCAGAGGCAGCAACGTCGTACGAGGTGGAAGGGACCTGGCTGAGTTTTCATGTTGGCACAGTAGCCTAACCAGCAGTACGGTCGGATACAGATCATGTAGACTTGTGGCTTTGGTGACACAAGGGCAACATGTGTGGATTCAATTGGTCATGCAATGAGTCAGTATGCAATGTTGTTGTAATGGTCCTGAGTCTGTAACGGGTAGACATGCTTGGAGGTGCCGTCTTCGTCATGCGTTATTACCGCAGATCCACTAACCGGGAAAGTTGTTCCGTTTGATTGGAAAAAAATATGCATCTGTTCCGGAGTTACAATTATCGAGTTTTCCCGGATCGTTATTCTGTGGAAACATCGAGCATTCGAGGCATCAGTTGGGTATGTTATTACTGCCTAGAAATGATATTCTATATGTAGAATTACATTCCAACAGTAGTTAAAAGACAGTAACGTTAGGCTAGTAGGCTAATAATATTGTAGCCTAATAATGATAATCATCATCACTACTCATCATCATCATTTTTGTCTTTACCACGTGGAATTATTTAGCTTTGAGATGGTCTGATGATGATGAAGCTAATGCATGATGGTGATGATAATGATGATGAATGATGATTGTGATGGTTGATGATTGATGATGAGGATGGTGAGTGCTCATGAGTCATAATATAATTCTCCATAAAAAAAACATTTTCTGTCTTCTGAAAGTATGACTATGACTGAAAATATGTTCATAATATTGCAACCCATGGCAACAATGTTTTTACAGTAAACTATAGGCCTTCAATAAATAATATAGCGTATTATGGGGATATGTTTTGAGAGTGAGGCTCACGGTATAGGTAGTAATGCTGCGCCACAGTAGCCTACTTGATGAAAAGAAGGTGGTGGGAAGTAAATCTCTACAGAAAGTCTGACGTGGCTGCAAGTGGCTGCACTTGATATGCACTGTCTCTCTACCTTTCTCTCAATGTACACTTCACTGATCATCCCTGTTACTGTAAACAATGTGGAATGTGGATCACACTTCAAAACACTGCAGCACTTCTTCAGCATAAAAGCTTATATGATTGTATCTGGCTGTGTGTGATTGTGCTATTGGTGTCTGTGTGAGATGTGTGGGAGGGTGGTGTGCACTGCAGGAGTGTAGAGTGAGGGGCTCTGGAGTAAGAGTCAGACACTGTGTTGGTGGAAGAAGAGGGGGGAAGAAGGCTCACCACATCCACTGTGACACAGTCTGTATGTGTCCCCAAAACCAAAGCAGCATCTTGCGTTGTATGTGAGCATGTGGAGAATGGTTAGACTGAGCAGTGGACTTCTCTATTGTCTTGAGTATGAAGAGGAAGGTAGCAAAGACCCAGCCAAAGTTTTATTCAACTCTGGTTATTAATAGTGCATTGTTTATTGTCCACCTCAATCCCCCAACTCTGGTTATTAATAGTGCATTGTTTATTGTCCACCTCAATCCCCCAACTCAGTTTACAGGGGATACAACAATGTATATTTTCCCTCAGCCACAGGAAGATTCAGAATAGTGGTCCTCAAGGAGGAGCTAAATTTGACTTTGACTTTGTTATTGAATAGGTCAGGAAGATTATACTAATCTAGAGTTACTAGTTTAAAGACTGTATGGTTAGCTGCATCAGTGATGACCTTAATGTACCTCGATAAGGCTTCATCCATGAAAAATATGACATAAAATGAACAAGGTGCTTTTTAAAAAAGTCACATATACATACACTGTATGTTTGGCAATATGGAGCCTACTAGACACAACATATTTCCAGCTGCTATTGGGACTTCAATGGAGATATTACTTATTATTACTTCACAAGTAAGAATGAGTGAATAATGGTTTAGGAACGGCTATAGATATCATCTTGTAAAGGGAGTTTTTGTGTTTATTTATTTGTTTATTTGGATGTTGTTTGTCTTTAAGAAGCCTATAGTTGATTAATTACATAGGACACCCTATGGCAATGATCATATCTTAATGTAGTCCATGTGCTTAATGTTCGTAAAGCCACGGTGCACTAGTGCCTGGCTGGAGGTTCAACTACAACTACAACCCTATAATAGATAAATAGAGCAATGCTATCAAAAGCCTGAGATTATTCATTGCAATTGCTGTAGCAAAGTTGCTAGTGAGAAGGTCTACTAAAAGCTAAACATACAATACCAAGTTTGGAAAAACCTGCCTTGGATCAGGGATCATCAACTAGATTCAGTTTTTTCTTGAGGTGGTCAGGGGGCTGGAACATAATTACAAATCATTTGTAAACTGCAAATTACCTGAAAGAAGCCCAAACAGATATTTGACTAAAACATAATCATTTCAAACCTTGCTTACATTTGTAAATGATCACATATTATGTGTGGGATGGCTTTGGAACAGATTTCCATAATTAAAATCATTTGGAGCTGATTTGCTGGTGCATTTACAGTATTTCGAGTCCAACCTTACCGTAGATGTTCAGACAAACATCAATACAGTATTACTAAAGCATATGTGGCTCCACATTATCCTTGTGTGTCTCTGATGATGTGTCTGGAATTCATGGGCTGCATGCACTAATATTGGACCCAATTAAACTGGCTTCAAACTGGGAGCCAGCTCACTGTAGTTAATTGAGACGTGTGATACGTGTGGTAAGATACCACCACTGGTAGCATTTGAAGACAGAGAGAGTTGTTGTTTATAATTAGATGTTAATAAGAACCTGTCCTTACCCCAATGGCAATAGGTAGCCTAGTGTTAAAGCATTGGGCCAGTAACCGAAAGGTTGCTGGATTGAATCCCTGAGCTGACAAGGAAAAAATATGTCATTCTGCCCCTGAACAGGCAGTTAACCCACTGTTCCCTGGTAGGCTGTCATTGTAAATAAGAATTAGTTCTTAACTGACTTGCCTAGTTAAATAAAGGTTGAAGAAAATGGCCCTGCTTATTGCATACTACAGCTGGGGGGTGGTGGTGGTGACTTCTGAAGATAGAGCAGGACAAAATGCCTCACATTCGTAGAGGTACATAGCAAAAAGGGCACTTCTTGATAAGAGGGACAGGACATGGCATCTGGTATTTTCCACTGCTACCTTCCCAGGACTTGAGTTTTGTCTAAGATGTGAGTGAAGGAAAATAATCAAAGTCACTAAAGTCTACAGGTGTGTCTGTGTGATGCTAGATTAACCAAGAAGTGACACCTCTACAGGCATGGTTTTGCTGCCCTGAGATTGACAGAGCATACAAGACAGCACACATGAGAGAGACTTCCAGTAAGTCTATTTTGTAGGAGTTAACAATGGAGCATGGTAAGTCCCTCTGGTTGGGAGCATGTGACAGAGTTGGCTGGAAGACAACCAGCACACTCTGTCAACAGAAATAAAGGGTGGAGAGTTCTCCATGCAAGGAGCGTGGAGAATGAGCATTGTACACCTGACTTAAGAGACAAACTATCCAGTAAAATAATAAGAAAAGAAAATAGAACAATATCTAAGTATAGGGAATGGAAGAAGAATACTTTATCGTCTATATTCTTTATAGATTACAGAAATGTGTCTGTTGAAGCAGACAGCTGTTTACCCACTATCACCTTCTTATCCGTCTCTATCTTTCCCAGTCCATATAGTGTTCTGACTGCAATAAGGGAGCTGAGGGGAAAATGATATGTTCAAACTATTTTCATCTTGCTGCATTTGATACCCAAGCACAGCACAAGCTCCCACACAAAAAGAGAAGAGATGGTAATATCTCGCCACGTTCCATATTTCTATTGTTCTCATCGATTAAGCTGACGATCTCACACTGTGACACAGTGAAAATATAGGACCTGTATGTTACGTCATCTGTCTTTTCTTCTGAGTAGCCCTCAAGGCAAGGCACTAAGCACTCATCAGTTAACCAGACCTGGAAAGATACAGGAGAGAGTGGCCTGAACAAATGACTCCTCTGACACCTTAGCTAGCAGATCCCATCTATATCATGTAATTTAGCAGCTGGCTTGGGAACACATGTAGAGAGGCTGTAAGTGGATCATAAAATAAGAGTTATAAACCCTTAAAAGAGGAAGTGGGAATTAGTCTACAGGATGGTGTTGATGACATCAGGTGATCTTAGCTGATCTTGTGTAAATGATCCTGGTGTACATATGCATAGATTGCATTTGATTATTGCTTCAGTGCTATTTGGGTTGTTAGTAGCTAGTAACATAAGCATTTCACTGCACCTGCTGTAACACCCGCTAAACTGTGTACGTGACCAATAAACGTTCATTTGATTTGAAAGGAGGATTTACCCATATGTCATTTGGTTTACACCAGATCCATATATTGGCTTAACCAATTGACATACAGAAAACCCTCCCTGAAAACAAACAATGTACACAAAAATATGTATCTCATTAAACATAAGAATATTCCAGATTCATCCAACCTTTCTGGTCCCACCCAGTGTTTTCTGAGAACAATCAGTTGAGCTAGTTCTGTTGGAATGCCTGAGAGGAAGCCATAATATATTATAGGCCTTATTTTTCAGCAATGCCTTGATATTATAGGCCTTCTGAACAGGATATGAACCTATGATGGAGAGTGAAATGATTTAATAGTACATGTGTCTTTCTTTCTTTCCCATAGACCCCCCTGCCAGAGGCTCTTGACACACAGGACACCATGAAACAGGTACATAGTATGCCAGTCCAGAGACAGTGAGAGCTACAGAGAGAGAGAATTTACATTTTAGCAGATGTTCTTATCCAGATTGACTTATAGAAACAATTAGGGTTAAGTGCCTTGCTCAAGGGCACATCAACAGATTTTTTTACCTAATCGGCTCTTGGATTCAAACCAGCAACATTTCAGTTACTGACCCAACACTCTTAACCACTAGGCTACCTGCCTCCCACAATACACTCTCAAAAAAAGTGCTATTTAGAACATAAAATGGTTCTTCGGCTGTCCCATAGGAGAACCAATTTGAAGAACAGTTTTTTGGTTCCAGGGAGAACCCTTTTGGATTCCATGTAAAACCCTTTCCAAAGAGGGTTCTACATGGAAACCGAAAAGAGTTCTACCTGGGGAAAAACATTATTCTACCTGGAACCAAAAAGGGTTATCCTATGGGGACAGCCGAAGGACCCTTTTGGAACCGTTTTTGGAGTGTATGTGCATCACACCCCTACAGCTAGCCTTCATAAATCTGCTCTGGCTTCTGATGAATCTTCTGATGAATCACAATCTTCCTGAGAAGAGAAACAACAAGGTCACTGAGTAGGAACGTTATTCATTTCAGCCATTTTGACCTCACCCTTAAATAATCTGTTACACCATAGAAACACCATAGATTAGAAGCATAGTGGAAATGGTGAATGAAAGTACACTAAATATTGAATGTAGTGTAGTTAACCTCTTGAATCTTTAGGTCTTTAGGGTTAAACATTTACTATGTGGCCTATGTTGTGTCATATTGCATCAAATGATGTCCCACGTTACTGTGTCATGTCATAAGATCTCCAACATACAGTAAGATCTCCAACATATGGTAAGATCTCCAACATACGGTAAGATCTCCAACATACAGTAAGATCTCCAACATACAGTAAGATCTCCAACATACAGTAAGCCTCAAAATGATGATCCAAAAACAAACATGACATCAGGCACTACTAGATAGGGGTCTACCTGTGCCCGAGCGCTTGTCCCTTTGCCCTCTCACTCGCCAAGTTCCCTTTTGGGTGGTGGTATATATACTGTATATATATTACATTTTGTGTATACAGTTTCTGGTCTGCCCTGTACGGAGGTTGCGCACTCCAGTTATCCAAATATGCAGGGCTTGAAATGCGGTCACTGGTTCGTTTAACACTTGATAACACTTCATCATTTATATCATCAATGATATGTAGTTTGGTTGTATGCAGCACTTCATAATTTATTTCCTGACAGAATCATAGCCACGGAAAGGGGGCTGGAGGTGCTGCTATAACGTGTTAATAAATTTGCCAACGTTCTGAAATTACTGCTGTCTGTTCAGGAAGAAATTAAATCATTCAGCAAAGCTTTCTACGCCATGGGTAGTCCTATAATTTAGCCACAGCCTAGCTGTAGATGTTGTGTAGCCAAATAACAAGGCATAGCCTACAGTCGGGAACGCGCATCAAATCTGTCAGTGAACAGCATGCAGACAAAACAGGCCTTTTGCAATTTTTCAAATACAATTGCAGGAAAACACAGGTTGAAAAGCAAATGGCTCCTGCTGAAAAAAGAAGACTCTAATCTGTCTGCTGTAGGCTACCAAAATATTTTATCAACTTTCAAATACTGTAAAACTTAAATGTGGTCTCAAATAGCCGCCTGTCACTTTTAATAGCCAGGCAATGACATACATTTCAGCAAATAAACACCCGCTTCAAATAAACACCAGGTCTATATCACAGGAGGTTGGTGGCACCTCAATTGGGGAGGACGGGCTCATGGTAATGGCTGGAGTGGAATAGGTGGAATGGTATCAAATACATACAACACATGGTTTCCAGGTTTTCATGCCATTCCATTAGCGCCGTTCCAGACATTATTATGAGCCGTCCTCCCCTTCAGCAGCCTCCACTGGTCTATATGCATTGTTTATGAGGTTACCATACATGTTTTAGGAGGTTAAATGTTTGATTTGCTACATTAGTAATTCAGTAATGACTTGAAAAAATTATGGCAATTATCTGTTTTTATCCAAGTAAGAAACTGCTACCCATTGGCTGCTAACAGCTGAGAACCACTAGTTAACTGGCAAGCACAAAAACAGTCAACAACTTCGGGAGTACAGACCCCCAGAAATGCACATTCAAAGGAGAATTATATATTTTTCTAAATATAATTTATTAAACAATAACATATCTGAATAAGCAAAAGCTGTGCGCATTAAGGAAATAGATTGCTGGCTCAAATAGAAGCCTGTCTCTAATAAGCACATGTTCTGTTCAGCGATTTAAGCAAATAAACACCCTGTCTATTAATTGAAGTTTTATGGTAGGCATATTGAGCGAACATTGTTTTACAAAGTAAAACACAGGAGAGGTAGGCTTTTGGCACTCGCCTGTGAGTTAGCTGCACATCATTGGGTGAGTCAGTGAAACTGGAAAGCTTTTTTAGGACTATAACTTCCTCCTCATATTGTACAATATGTGTGTCTCCACACACCTAGACCTAGGCTATTGATGGATTCAAGACAAGGAAGTTTTTATTGATGTCAGATTCTCAATTTGTCAGTGTCTAAGTAGCCTGTCATTTTGATCATTTGTGGGGTCTTAAAATAGATTCTGTCAAAGTCTCCAGGCATGTAAAAATGACATAGAATTGCATGAAATGCATTTAATAAAGGCAAAAAAACTATCTTACCTGGTCCCCATGTGTGCAACTTCTGTAAGCACCTCTACTCTACTGCTCTATGCCACGAGGTTTTTATTTTCTTCTCATGCATTCTGGTTCCTCAGAGCTCCCCGGGTTACGCTCCTCTCTCACTCACTTTAGTTCAGGTAGCTCCCGATTGACACTGAACACAGGTAATATTGACTCTAACCACCATATACTAAAATATCCACACAAGCCACTAGCCAGCAAGCTAGCCATATATCATGAGCTAGAACATTATGAAAATTAGAATATATTATGAAGTTATTATTTGTATTTGACAAGGCAGCATCTTATTTTCCTGGGGTCCGGCAGCATTAAGGCGGTTATATACAATTTAAAATATTAAATGACATTAAATTTCATAACACTTTACCCAATACATTTAGTGTGTTTAAGATCATTGAAGATACTTTTTTATCGAGCTAGCAGATTTACATCAATAAAAATCAGTGATCAACTGGTAGCATACCCTCTTTTCCCGATGTAAAAAATGTGCCCCTTTTTTTATTTTGAGCACCTGCCTCCTGAAAGGTCTGTGCACAGCCCTGCATGATATTCTACAACAATTTTAGTCATCTCAATTCTATATCAACTTTTTTGTTCCTAATATCTTTCATCACTGCTTGAGCAGTGGAGTCTATAGAAACACATTCCAAGTCAGGAGAGCACTGCACCTAATATCTAATAATGATCGAGATGGGGATTGATGTCTGGTGGTTTGGGGTTTGGTGCTAGGTATATTCACATACAGGACACACAGTTAAAAAACTTCTTATCAGTGCCGTCATGGCTTTTGCAAGTACTGGTCATAAGAGCTTTTGACCTAAATTATCACATCCTGTTTGAAGTAAAAAATATATATATATATAAAAATCCAGTGCTGTAGGGAGGTATTTCTGAAGTGGGGCAGGAAGTATGCTGGTGGGAAACTATAACCCCTCAGAAAGTCTGACTTGGTCTTGTCTACAGCTCCTCTCTCTGCCCACCTTGGTGATGCTACACATCTCCCTCCAGATACAGTCATGTTCCAGAGAGAACCTCATGGCAACACAGCCCACCAAGGTCACAGCACAGAGGGAGACTGTAGACTCACCCACAGAGGAAACTTTAACACAGACAAGAGGAAGTAGTTCAGTAAACCCACACACCACACTCAGTGACTCATTTATTTGTTTGTGGGCCCCCTGGAATTATTATTTTTTTAATTGTGAGGGCCCACTCCGCTACCTACATAGCTACTGTGCTGAGTTCTCCGCTGTCCCCACCTCACGTTGGTCGTCTTTGTCTCATCTCTGGTGTGGACTACAAACTTCGTGTTGTATACAACACTGTTCGAACTATTTCATTCCCTCAGTAGGCTACAAAGCATAAGCACGATTTCCTACGAACTGCATGTTGTACACAACACTGTTCGAACTATTGCATTACATGCCCCAGTAAGCATAAGCGCGATTTACTGTTATTTTTTTCAGAAGGAGAGTAGGCTACAGTACATGCCACGAAATACATTATCGACATTTTCGTATAAACGCTGTTGTCAGTATTACAAACATAAGCACGACACAAACAGGCAGTCTAGCGATTTCATGTTCTTATAAACTGCTGAGTTACATGCCCCTATTTACTCTCGCCATAATAACGATGCATATACGGCATAACTATGGCACCGGGTAATGCAAACCGAACTCACTCATTGTCAGACTATGTTTACCGGTCTGGATACACGCTCGCTGCCTGGAACGTTCGGCAGCTCAGAGGTGGAAAGCAGACACGCAGTGTAATTAGCGATTTGCATCACCGTTACAAACATTGTCTAGACTGAGCAGGCAGACAGTAAAGTAGTGTTCATTTTTCAGGTACTACAATATGGCAGCAACTATAAAGATCAGCCTACATCCTCCCACAAACCGCTGATAGTTTTTTCTCCAAAGTATAGAGACGACGTCCTACTTGTGCAACTGGAATATAAGTTACAACAAAGAGAGAAGGTTGTAGCCTTTTATAATATATATGTTTTGAAATGTTCTTTCAAATATCCGCAGGGTGTGTATTTCAGCTGTTCAGAAGAGGGTGCGTAAAGACCAAAACTTAAAGGGAGAGTGAATGTGTGCGTAAAATAACACATGCGCACAGCGTGATCCGGATCCTTATTACTTCTCGATCACACCGACGGTTGTAGTGGTGGTGCTGGTGCAAAATGGTATGCAGCATCATCTGGACATGTGTGCAACAAAAGTTCAACATTCCCCTGCTACCATTTCTGTCAAGCCGTCTACACATACAGTTTGATAAATCCAACATATGCACCACACCGAACGTACTGCAACTGCCTCTGCAATGCAATGCTGCAAGCAAACGCAGCGTTTCATTGGAAATGAATGTAATTCTGGTGGTGTGATCGAAGCGTTAGCTTTAAGAAAGAAGAGAGCGTTTTCCGGAGGGGTGGGTGAGGCGTGGGTGAAAACTCCTTATCTGTAGCCACAGCCTAAAGATTTATATTTTTTTAAATATAGATAGTGAATCGAGGAATAAATACACAGTGAATAACAATAACAGGGCTATATACAAGGAGTACCAGTACTGAGTCGATGTGCAGGGGTACGAGTTAATTGAGGTAGCTACAATATGTGGACAATATGGACACCCCTTCAATTGAGTGGTTTCGGCTATTTCAGCCCCACCCATTGCTGACATGTGTATAAAATCGAGCACACAGCCATGCAATCTACATAGACAAACATTAGCAGTAGAATGGTCCTACTGAGGAGCTCAGTGTCTTTCAATGTGGTACCGTCATAGGATGCTACCTTTCCAACAAGTCAGTTTGTCAAGTTTCTGCCCTGCTAGAGCTGCCCCGGTCAACTGTAAGTGCTGTTATTGCGAAGTGGAAACTTCTAGGAGAAACAACGTCTCAGCCACAAATTGGTAGGCCACACAAGCTCACAGAACAGGACTGCTAACTACTGAAGCGTGTAGCGCATAAAAAACATCTGTCCTCGGTTGCAACACAGTTCCAAACTGCCCCTGGAAGCAATGTCAGCATAAGAACTAGGATTGCAAAGGGTTTGGAAACTTTCCGGTAAATTTCCAGAATTTTTCCATGTGACGTTAAGCCCTGTAATTTTGGTAATTTTGCTTACATTCATCAAAAAAGTTAGCTTATTATAACAGTGAACCTTGAGCCATGCTCAACAAGGTTGGAAAGTGACAGTGAAGATGAGGCTTCAGAGTCTGATGCTCAAGAGGTGGACATTGAGGAGGTCCAGGGAGAAGACAACCAAAGCTTTAGTGTCTAGACTATCATTTTACAGATGTATGTTGAAAACGTTTTTGGGAGAAGCGATGGATCATTGCTGATCATTCAATATTCCCTTTTGTTGTTCAGCGAAATCATCCCATGTGAAGAGTCAACTCATTTAATTAAAGTTCAATTCGTAACTAAATATTTGTTTTTATTTCTATTGGAAGGATTTAATCATTTGCAATTATGTCTACTTGTGATAAAGTAAAAGTTTACGTTTCTGTCTCCATTTGATATGGTAAATAAACTCAGCAAAAAAGAAACAGCTCTCTTTCAGGACCCTGTCTTTCAAAGATAATTCACAAAAATCCAAATAACTTCACAGATCTTCATTGTAAAGCGTTTAAACACCGTTTCCCATGCTTGTTCAATGAATCATAAACAATTCATGAACATTCACCTGTGGAACGGTCGTTCAGACACTAACAGCTTACAGATGCATAATACATCATGTGAAACTGTGTAGAATTGTAGGAATTGCCTTATAAAATGTATTTTAAACAGTAACTCTCACTGATTAAAACAGTAACTCTCACTGAGCCTGAAGAATGAAGTTACCAAACAGTGATTGTTTTTTGGGGGGGGGGCATTACCGCAGACCACATTAGCTATTGTCAGAGACAACCAGCCAGAGACATCCAACCCATAAACCGTTAGAACAGGCCCAGATGTTCAGGGTAAAGCCCAATGCTACACCATTCAAACACAGACATAGCCATCTAAGGCAGACTTTACTTGGTCTCCATAAGACATGTCTTTATTCATGTTTATCTAAAGCACATAGTCAATCTCTTCCGGAGCTGAAACGTCAAAGAGAGCAGTGAGAGAGTGGGCCACGTCTACAGTAAATACAGTATGTCATTCGCTGGCACTGGCACACCTGTGTGAAAAGTGTTTACTCTGTAACCTGACACATTCAGTCAGAACAAGTGAAGAACTAGACATACAGGATCACTAACACACTGTCTTTCTTTTTTTATTGTCTATGATCAAGGTTAGGAAGGGACATTCTGTACCCAGGATGTACTGTAGGAAAGGTTGTGTTTTGGTCTGTTTTATTAATAAGGTGTTTAAGATAGCAAACGGAACACAGCCACAGTAGAAGTGCCAGCCTGGCTGCAATAATGATAGTGTAAGGGTTTTCCTCCTCCTCTTCGTCTGAGGAGGAGAAGCGAGAAGGATCGGAGGACCAATGCGCAGTATGGTAAGTGTCCATGGTTGTTTATTTAAAAACATAAACTGAACACTATGAATACAAAAACAATAAACGTGAACAAACCGAAACAGTACCGTGTGGCGACAAACACAGACACGGAAACAAACAGTGAAACCCAGGCTACCTAAGTATGATTCTCAATCAGAGACAACTAACGACACCTGCCTCTGATTGAGAGCCGAAAACATAGAAATCCCAAAATCATAGAAAAACAAACATAGACTGCCCACCCCAACTCACAACCTGACCATACTAAATAATGACAAAACAAAGGAAATAAAGGTCAGAACATGACAGATAGGGAATTTATGCATTTGGAGATTATTATCTCAGTATCAGAGGTCAGAGGTAACCTTCAGAGGTAACCTGCCTAAGAACATGGTGGTAGCTAGTGGTCCCACAGGGACAGTCAGGGCACATGGGAATAGTAGTGACCTCCAGCAAGCACAACCAGTAGAGCCAGTCTGCAGGCCTGGGAACGGGGGGGAACAGCAGATGCCAGAGGAGAGGATGAGAGGTTCAGAATGATGCCTACAGTCTTTGAATAAAACAGACAATGAGAAAACTGGTGGATGAAGGGGAAGAGAAGGGAGGGTTGAGGATCCCTCAGTTAACTTCTCACACAGCAGGTGTGTCTCTATGAACTTCCATTCCTTTGTCCATGGTTCTGAAAACACTTTATTTGAAATGTTGCTGAGGTCTTTAATACTTGAGTCTGGCTGTATGAGAATCCCAGGTTCTGTCAGGTTATGTTGTCATCGCAGAGGCCTGAGTCGGCAGATCAGTCACGGGTCAAGAGCCAATCATTTCCTCCTGGCGTGGAGCCAGAGCCATTGGCCAGGGCAGGCTAGCGAGAGGAGAGAGAGGCAAAATGTCCTCACAGGGAGACTGGAACACCACAACACCAAGCCAAGACTGTAGGCTGGTAAAACCTTGGATCACTGCTATTCTAACTTCCGCGACGCATATAAGGCCCTGCCCCGCCCTCCTTTCGGAAAAGCTGACCACGACTCCATTTTGTTGATCCCTGCCTACAGACAGAAACTAAAACAAGAAGCTCCCATGCTGAGGTCTGTTCAACGCTGGTCCGACCAATCTGATTCCACACTCCAAGACTGCTTCCATCACGTGGACTGGGATATGTTTCGTATTGCGTCAGACAACAACATTGACGAATACGCTGATTCGGTGTGCGAGTTCATTAGAATGTGCGTTGAAGATGTCGTTCCCATAGCAACGATTAAAACATTCCCAAACCAGAAACCGTGGATTGATGGCAGCATTCGCGTGAAACTGAAAACGGAAATATGACCAAATACAAACAGTGTAGCTATTCCCTCCGCAAGGCAATCAAACAAGCTAAGCGTCAGTATAGAGACAAAGTAGAATCTCAATTCAACGGCTCAGACACAAGAGGTATGTGGCAGGGTCTACAGTCAATCACGGATTACAAAATGAAAACCAGCCCCGTCACGGACCAGGATGTCTTGCTCCCAGGCAGACTAAATAACTTTTTTGCCAGCTTTGAGGACAATACAGTGCCACTGACACGGCCTGCAACCAAAACATGCGGCCTCTCCTTCACTGCAGCCGAGGTGAGTAAAACATTTAAACGTGTTAACCCTCGCAAGGCTGCAGGCCCAGATGGCATCCCCAGCCGCGCCCTCAGAGCATGCGCAGACCAGCTGGCTGGTGTGTTTACGGACATATTCAATCAATCCCTATCCCAGTCTGCTGTTCCCACATGCTTCAAGAGGGCCACCATTGTTCCTGTTCCCAAGAAAGCTAAGGTAACTGAGCTAAACGACTACCGCCCCGTAGCACTCACTTCCGTCATCATGAAGTGCTTTGAGAGACTAGTCAAGGACCATATCACCTCCACCCTACCTGACACCCTAGACCCACTCCAATTTGCTTACCGCCCAAATAGGTCCACAGACGATGCAATCTCAACCACACTGCACACTGCCCTAACCCATCTGGACAAGAGGAATACCTATGTGAGAATGCTGTTCATCGACTACAGCTCGGCATTTAACACCATAGTACCCTCCAAGCTCGTCATCAAGCTCGAGACCCTGGGTCTCGACCCCGCCCTGTGCAACTGGGTACTGGACTTCCTGACGGGCCGCCCCCAGGTGGTGAGGGTAGGCAACAACATCTCCACCCCGCTGATCCTCAACACTGGGGCCCCACAAGGGTGCGTTCTGAGCCCTCTCCTGTACTCCCTGTTCAACCACGACTGCGTGGCCACGCACGCCTCCAACTCAATCATCAAGTTTGCGGACGACACAACAGTGGTAGGCTTGATTACCAACAACGATGAGACGGCCTACAGGGAGGAGGTGAGGGCCCTCGGAGTGTGGTGTCAGGAAAATAACCTCACACTCAACGTCAACAAAACTAAGATGATTGTGGACTTCAGGAAACAGCAGAGGGAACACCCCCCTATCCACATCGATGGAACAGTAGTGGAGAGGGTAGCAAGTTTTAAGTTCCTCGGCATACACATCACAGACAAACTGAATTGGTCCACCCACACAGACAGCATTGTGAAGAAGGCACAGCAGCGCCTCTTCAACCTCAGAAGGCTGAAGAAATTCGGCTTGTCACCAAAAGCACTCACAAACTTCTACAGATGCACAATCGAGAGCATCCTGGCGGGCTGTATCACCGCCTGGTACGGCAACTGCTCCGCCCACAACCGTAAGGCTCTCCAGAGGGTAGTGAGGTCTGCACAACGCATCACCGGGGGCAAACTACCTGCCCTCCAGGACACCTACACCACCCGATGTTACAGGAAGGCCATAAAGATCATCAAGGACAACAACCACCCGAGCCACTGCCTGTTCACCCCGCTATCATCCAGAAGGCGAGGTCAGTACAGGTGCATCAAAGCTGGGACCGAGAGACTGAAAAACAGCTTCTATCTCACGGCCATCAGACTGTTAAACAGCCACCACTAACATTGAGTGGCTGCTGCCAACACACTGACTCAACTCCAGCCACTTTAATAATGGGAACTGATGGGAAATTATGTAAAATATATCACTAGCCACTTTAAACAATGCTACCTAATATAATGTTTACATACCCTACATTATTCATCTCATATGTATACGTATATACTGTACTCTATATCATCTACTGCATCTTTATGTAATACATGTATCACTAGCCACTTTAACTATGTCACTTTGTTTACATACTCATCTCATATGTATATATTGTACTCGATACCATCTACTGCATCTTGCCTATGCCGCTCTGTACCATCACTCATTCATATATCTTTATGTACATATTCTTTATCCCCTTACACTTGTGTGTATAAGACAGTAGTTTTGGAATTGTTAGTTAGATTACTTGTTGGTTATTACTGCATTGTCGGAACTAGAAGCACAAGCATTCACTACACTCGCATTAACATCTGCTAACCATGTGTTTGTGACAAATAAAATTGGATTTGATTTGATTTGAAGTGGAGAGAAAAGCCATAGGAAATGGTGTTTGTTGAGTTCAATCTGAATCTCAAGACCACCACCTTGGACAAACAGTGCCCTGAAAGAAGCCCAAGAACAAACAAGCAACTGTGTGAGTCACTAGTGGAATCACAAGACTAGTTTAGGAGCAAGACAATACAGAGTGGGAGGGAGTGAAAATAAGAAAGGAAGAAGAAGGTGAAAGAGTGTTCTAGTTCATTAATAAATCCAGTAAATATTGTTATGTAGTAGTTTGTAATATTGGTTTTGTCAATTGTTATGTAGTAGTTTAATATTGCTTTTGTCAATTGTTATGTAGTAGTTTAATATTGCTTTTGTCAATTGTTATGTAGTAGTTTGTAATATTGGTTTTGTCAATTGTTATGTAGTAGTTTGTAATATTGGTTTTGTCAATTGTTATGTAGTAGTTTGTAATATTGGTTTTGTCAATTGTTATGTAGTAGTTTGTAATATTGGTTTTGTCAATTGTTATGTAGTAGTTTGTAATATTGGTTTTGTCAATTGTTATGTAGTAGTTTGTAATATTGGTTTTGTCAATTGTTATGTAGTAGTTTGTAATATTGGTTTTGTCAATTGTTATGTAGTAGTTTGTAATATTGGTTTTGTCAATTGTTATGTAGTAGTTTGTAATATTGGTTTTGTCAATTGTTATGTAGTAGTTTGTAATATTGGTTTTGTCAATTGTTATGTAGTAGTTTGTAATATTGGTTTTGTCAATTGTTATGTAGTAGTTTGTAATATTGGTTTTGTCAATTGTTATGTAGTAGTTTGTAATATTGGTTTTGTCAATTGTTATGTAGTAGTTTGTAATATTGGTTTTGTCAATTGTTATGTAGTAGTTTGTAATATTGGTTTTGTCAATTGTTATGTAGTAGTTTGTAATATTGGTTGTTGTCACAGACGTTGCGCATAAACAGGAAAACGTATGACAGAGACAGCATAGCAGCAGTCACAATGTGTTGTGAGTTAAGTAAGCTCTGGTCTGCATCACTGATTGCTACACCCGGGGGGGATAGTGAGAAAGTGGAAGGAAAGTGAAAGCTGTCAGAGAGGAAAAGTTGTCACTATAGCCAAGTGACATCCACCTCTTCACTCTTATGCGGAGGGAATTTAGTCGTGTGCTTGCCTCCCACACACACAATTAGGGCCCCCCGCAAAGAAAAACTCTCCACTCACACTAGTGACGTATGTGACATCACACATGGTCTATTTTCTATAATGCTCCTCTCAGAAGATATGTTTTCTGACACTTGCTTTTCACGTTTCACTCTAACTCCTGACTGCAGTAGGTCACTGTTGTCACTTATTCTATTGATAAACAAGACCCTTTGTGATATTTCCCATTTCTTCTTTATTCCTAGAATCTCCTATCTAAACACATCATATAAAGGATTGTTGGTTGTGTGTCTATGATAAGCATAGAAAGAGACCCGTCGTCCAATTATCTTTTGATTTGTACAAAGCCTACATTCCACTTGTATCAAGAATTTTCTAAGCTTTCTCTCTCTCTCTCTCCCTATTTCTTTCTTCCTCTCACTCTCACCCCTTGAAGTTTCTATCTGATCGTATTCTGAAAGCAGCGAGGGTGGTGTACAGTGCCTTGATAGAGCGTAACCCTGACCTGATCAGAGACAGAAAGCATCACCTGAAGAGCTACAGGTATGTATTGGGCCTCCTATATCAATGACTGCAATAACTATTGCTTTGCATAGTTCCCTTGTAGAGGTCTCACTCTCTCCTTACAGACAATGTTGTTCGGGGAAAGATCTTGTTGATTGGCTGATGAAGCTAAACAAATACCTCCAATCAAGGAGCCAGGCAGTTGGAATGTGGCAAGTCCTGGTGGATGAAGGAATCATTGTTCATGGTAAATGAATAACTGCAATTCTTTCTTTCATCAAAGTTCAAAATTCTTAATCAAGCCATAGCAGTTTTGGCCATTGTAAGTTTTGTGATAGTTATAGTCCTTGTTTTTAACAAGTCCTCACTGTCATTAGAGTGGGTGAGAGTATTATCGTAATCTATTATCAAATATGATCAGTGAGAATCAACTCCTCTCTGTGAGTGTAACAAAACTCAATGTCTCCTATCATCACAATGTAGTGAAGCAAGAGTTAAACTTCCATGACAAAGACACTCAATTTTACCGCTTCCTGGATTCGGAGTTTGGACTGAGCCACTTGACTAATGAGAAGAATGCACTGAATCACACGGCCAATGAGAATCTCTACCTGAAACACACATCCCATGAGAAGGACCAATCAGACGAAGAGCTGCAGGAGGGTTTGTCGTTATTACTCCAGATGGGTCCAGATGCTCTTCTGACCATGATTTTACGTAAATGGTGAGTTACATTTTATTATAGTGTGTCTGAATCAAGTTTGTTTTACCCTTGAAGTCGAGGGGACAATGAACTTGTATTCTATCCTATCCTATCATAACCCATCCTATACTAAATCATAGCCCGTGACAGTGTTGTAACCTGCCCATATCCCTTCCAATCTGTAGCCCTAGTCAGCGAAGTGCTGAGGACCTGGAAGTGATCTATGAGGAGCTGCTTCATGTCAAGGCTGCTGCTCATCTCTCCACCTCCGTGAGTGACAGCATCCTGTTCTGTCCCTGGGCTGGCTGAGTCCTAAATGTCACACTTCCCTGTGTAGTGCACTACTTTTGAACAAGGCACATAGGGCTCTGGCCAAAAGTAGTAAACTCCATAGGGAATATGCTTCTATTTAGGATGCATACAGCCTGTGTCTAGTCAGAAGATGTTCAGAACGTTCTGTAGTAATAAGAAACTGCTACACCATGGGCCGTATTCAAAGTCTCAAGGTAGGAGTACTGATACAGCATCAGTTTTGCCTCATAGATCATAATGAATAAGATTATTTGGGCGGGGGGGATCTGATTCTAGGTCACCACTCCTACTCTTAGACACTTTGTGAATTAAATATGGATCCAGTTCTTAGAAAGTGGATTGTGACTCCTGTGGACTAGAAAGCCTGCACATGATGGCGGTTTCCCGGATCCAGATTAAGTCTACTCCTGGGATGCAAAAGCAATCCTCAATAGAGTATCAAAAGTGATTGAACGTGGTTTTAAATCCAGGAATCCGTTTAATCTGGGTCCGAGAGGAGGAAGTGACCCTACTGTATGTCCCATAGAGCTTTACACTGCCCCTCCCTCTGACCTCTCCCTGTTCAAACCTGTCCTGTTCCCTTTCCTTTTCCCTCCTGTAGGTGCGTAAGGAGTTGGCAGCAGTGTTGGTGTTTGAGTCCCATGCCAAAGCAGGCACAGTATGTGAGTGTGATAGTCTGTAATAGTCGTCTGTGATGTTTGTTTGAACTGTGGTGGGCCCACATAACTACCACAGTGCTATAGATGCTCTGTCTCTGTTTCCATCCTCCCCCTCACTGCAGTATACAACTAACCTGTCCTTTAGGCAGAACTCATTATTCCTGCCACTGATGTAAAACCTACTGAAACCCACTGGAATATTTCAACATCTTTATCTTGGACAATCAGTCCATTATATTGTCAGAGAAAGCTGAGTATCGGCAGAGCTGACTGAAACGCCAACCTAAATGCCATGTGTACCTTTGTGAACATGGACAAGAAGATACAGACGACCAGTATTTTGCCTCCCAGCCATTTGTTTTTATTGGACTTAGTCAGTGGTGTAAAGTACATAAGTAAAAATACTTTAGAGTACTACTTAAGTCGTTTTTTGAGGTATTTGTACTGTACTTTACTGTTTATATTTTTGGCAGCTTTTACTTTTTCTTCACTACATTCCTAAAGAAAGTAATGTCATTTTTACTCCATACATTTTCCCTGATACCCAAAAGTAGTCGTTACATTTTGACAAGAAAATGGTCCAATTCACACACTTATCAAGAGAACATCCCTGGTCATCTCTACTGCCTCTGATCTGGCAGACTCACTAAATACACATGTTTGTAAATGATGTCTGAGTGTTGGAGTGTGACCTTGGCTGTCCGTAAATAAAATAAAAAACAAGAAAATTGTGCCGTCTGGTTTGCTTAATATAAGGACGTTGAAATGATTAATACTTTTACTTTTACTTTTGATACTTAAGGACATTTTAGTGAGTCCATTTACTTTTGATTCTTAAGTATATTTAAAACCAAATACTTTTAGACTTTTACTGAAGTAGTATTTTACTGGGTGACTTTCACTTGAGTAATTTCCTATTAAGGTTTCATTACTTTTACTCAAGTATGACAATTGAGTACCTTTTCCACCACTGGACTTAGTGCCCTTTGGCACATCATTACCTGTGAAGGTGTTTGACTTAGTGCCCTTTGGCACATCATTACCTGTGAAGGTGTTGGACTTAGTGCCCTTTGGCACATCATTACCTGTGAAGGTGTTTGACTTAGTGCCCTTTGGCACATCATTACCTGTGAAGGTGTTTGACTTAGTGCCCTTTGGCACATCATTACCTGTGAAGGTGTTGGACTTAGTGCCCTTTGGCACATCATTACCTGTGAAGGTGTTGGACTTAGTGCCCTTTGGCACATCATTACCTGTGAAGGTGTTTGACTTAGTGCCCTTTGGCACATCATTACCTGTGAAGGTGTTTGACTTAGTGCCCTTAGGCACATCATTACCTGTGAAGGTGTTTGACTTAGTGCCCTTTGGCACATCATTACCTGTGAAGGTGTTTGACTTAGATGCAGGTGTGTGAGAGAGAGAGACTGGTGTGATTAACCCTGTTTATGTGTCTCTGTGTTTCTCAGTGTTCAGTCAGGGAGACAAAGGTACTTCCTGGTACATCATCTGGAAGGGCTCAGTCAATGTCATCACACATGGAAAGGTAAGGCCATTACCCCAAGTCTCTTATTTGTTTACAATTCTTTAGTATACACACTTTTGATACATTTTTGGAGACTAAATTTGAATTGTATTCACACTGTACTTACAGTTACATAGTTATACCTTGTGTGTGTACGTGCATGTGTGTGATGCAGGGCCTGGTGACGACGTTACATGAGGGAGAAGACTTTGGGCAGCTGGCCCTGGTGAACGATGCTCCCAGAGCAGCCACCATCATCCTGAGAGAGGACAACTGCCACTTCCTACGAGTCGACAAACAGGACTTCATACGCATCCTCAAGGTGGGTTTGGTCACAACCCGATGTTGTGTACATATGGTATTCATACTGATGAGTACTGTCCTGCGCGCATTTATACAGTATGTGTGTAAGTACATACAGTTTGTATGACTGTGTTTCAGGATGTGGAGGCTAACACTGTGCGTCTGGAGGAACATGGGAAAGCTGTGCTGGTGCTGGAGAAGGCTGAGTCGACCAATCAGGGAGGGACAGGAAACATCAGCAAGTAAGGCACGCACACCTCTCATACATACTGTATAACAACAGTTAAACAAGCACTTTTAGATTCATCATTCAACCTTAATGAACACACTCATCCAAGGCGTTATTAATCCAATGTCATGTAAACACATTTCTTTGCTGTACTTTTCAGTACCATTTTTGTGGACAATGTTGTTAACTGTGACAATTACCTGCTCACCTATTGTTGATTCAACACATAAATGGATTTCAACCCTGTTCAGTTGAATGGATTGCACTTTATCTCACCTCAAGTGTTTTAACAAACGTTGGGTTTAATGAATGTGATGCTGGTGATGCTGACTGACTGCCTCTTTAGTAAAGTGTCTGCCTGTTGCTCTCTACACACCTGCACACATACCTATACTCTCTTCCTGTCTTCCCTTTCTATCTCTCTTGCTCTCTCTCTCTCTGTCTACCTCTCCCACAAACACACAGGTATACGGTGATGTCTGGAACACCAGAGAAGATCCTAGAACACCTGCTTGAGACAGTGAAGTTGGATACTAATGGCAATGATGCTATAGGTATGATGCTATAGGTATGATACTGTAGGTATGATGCTGTAGGTATGATACTGTAGGTATTATGCTATAGGTAGGATGCTATATGGCTTGCCTTAGTCCAAACATCTCTCTACTATAGTGGCTGGGCCCCTCTATGTCAGTAGACCACTGACATACTCCCACTGTTTTATGTTCAAAGAACAGGAGTACCTCTTTTAAGACACACTATAGTGAACAATCTGGTGACCAGGATAAACATACAGTAGCTTCACCTCTGAATCGTCAGCCAAACTTTAAAGATAGTTTTATGGGAACTGTTTGTTTGGGTCATTCACATGAAACAGCCAACAACGACAGAAAAAAACAGGCAGAATCAGGTGTAGCTCCCTTCAGTAACCACGAGCACAACCGTTCCTTGATTTTAACTGGCGGCTTTATTCTGTAGTTTTAGTCAGAATTATCACCTTCCGTGAGAACTATAAAGTAAATGAAAAATACAGTTAAGCACACTCTTACAACCTTATCTTACGAGTGACTTATTAGCTTGGTATAACTCTGAAGTGCTTACATACATAACAGTTTAACCGGCGTTATTACGGGTTCAGATTAAACACATGAATAAAGGAAAAAATACCTCATTGGCTGCTTATTACAGAAGGGAGGAAATCAAACTTCACACTTATTATTCCTGGCATGAATTCACACTTCATCCTAACATACACTCTTCAACCTTTATGAACTACACCCGATGACATGAAAACTTAGCTAACGCAGGATTGCCTTCCCTCCAAAAGTGTGTTGCTACAATAAGGATCCCCCTTACAACAGTATTAGCTACGTAGTTCCGCTTGTATTATCATTTCCCCCGCACAGCGGACACGTAAACAATTCAAACAAAAGACAACGACATAACCTGTAAGTCTAACTGTCAGTTACATCAGGTCAGTCACATTCCTGGCTATATATTATATCTCCGCTAAAAGCCAACATCAGATGACTCAAATTGTTCCTGTGTTTTTCAGGTAGGAACCACAGGGACTGCGGGAGGGACACATAATGCCATTAGGCCTTGTTAGTGTGTTATGTGTTGTTCTGTCTGTGTGCCTACAGATCCCTGCGTGAGTGACTTCCTACTGACCCACAGGGTCTTCATGCCCTCCAGCCAGCTCTGCCCGGCCCTACAACAGCAATATCCTTTATGATGATGTAGGTGTGATAATGATGACAATGCCATAAGTTGTTGTGTTTATTTTTATTTTCTATGCCTCAATTCAATCAGATCAAGTGTTAACCGGCATTGGCAGACATCCTTATAGCTGATGTTTTGGCAGTGTATTTTAAATGTTTTTATTTAACCTTTATTTAACTAGGCAAGTCGGTTAAGAACAAATTCTTATTTACAATGCCAGCCTAGGAACAGTGGGTTAACTGCCTTGTTCAGGGGCAGAACGACCGATTTTTAATTTGTCAGCTCATGGATTCGATTTAGCAACCTTTCGGTTACTGGCCCAACACTCTAACCACTAGGCTACCTGCTGCCCCTATGGGCTGAGCTCGTGTGTCACAAACCATCCCTTTCCTTATTATACCTACCGCGTTAGAAGCTCAAACGGTAGCAGAAAGTGTAGGCATGTTTTCATGTTCATTTGGATGGGGGGGATTTATAGATTCTCTGTCTAATCGAGGTGTAGAACATAGAATATCACGCATTCAAGTGCTTGAACTTGTAACACAGATGCATGAACTTCTAACATGGCTGCATGGGATTTGTCAGATTATAAAAAATTGGTGGTTTTGTTGCATCCAATAGTAGCGTCCGTGATAAGATAAAGGAGCCACTTGTGGATTTGACGCTTTTGACAGCTCTAACGCAGTTCCACCTCCGAAATCTACTAGAATCTAGCATTTACATTATGTCTCGATAAAGAGACAACAATTTGTCCTTATAAAGGGAAAGCCAGCCATGTCGTGGAAACCGACGACTCGCTCCTGGACGAGCTAAACACCTTATTCGAGGAAAACACAATGTGGGCCAACGCCGTTCATGAGGACTGTGAGCTCTCAATTTGCATACCACCCCAACAGATCCATGGATGATGCAATCACCATCGCAGTGCACACTGCCCTATCCCATCTGGACATGAGGAATACCTATGTAAGAATGGTTTTTCATTGACTACAGCTCAGCCTTCAACACCATGGTGCCCTTCAAGCTCATCACTTTGCTTGGAGCCATTGGTCTGAACCCCGACCTGTGCAACTTGGTCCTGGACTTCCTGACAGGCCAACCCCAGGTAGTAACACCTCCGCCACGCTGTTCCTCAACACGGGGGCCCCACAAGGGTGCGTGCTCAGCCCCCTCCTGTACTCCCTGTTCTGCCATGACTGCGTAGCCACGCACGTCTCCAACTCAATCATCAAGTTTGCTGACGATACAACAGTGGTAGGCCTGATTAACAACAATGACAAGACAGCCATGGTGGAGTGGTGCCAGGAAAATAACCTCTCCTTCAACGTCAACAAAATGAAGGCTCTGATTGTGGACTTCAGGAGACAGCAGAGAGAGCACACCCCCATCCACATCAACTGGGCTGCAGTGGAGAGGGTGAAAAGCTTCACGTTCCTCAGCATGCAAATCACTGACAACCTGAAATGGTCCATCCACACAGGTGAAGAAGGCGCAACAGAAATTTGTCTTGGCCCCCTGATCCACTGCCTGTCCACTCCACTACCATCATGAAGGCGGAGACAGTACAGGTGCATCAAAGCTGGGACCGAGAGACTGAAAAACAGCTTCTATCTCCAGCTCCTATCGGACTGTTAAATAGTCACCACTAACCGGCCTCCGCCCAGTGCCCTGCCCTGAACTTAGTCACTGTTATTAGCCGGCTACCACTCGGTACTCTATTCTGCACCTTAGAGACTGCTGCCCTATGTACATAGTCATTGAACACTGGCCATACAGTGCATTTGGGATAGTATTCAGACCCCTTGACTTTTCCACGTTACAGCCTCGTTTTAAAATTGATTCAATTGTTTGTTTTTTCTCTTCAATCTATACACAATACCTCATAATAAGAAATGGAAATATCACATTTACAGAAGTATTCAGAGCCTTTACTCAGTACTTTGTTTTTAGAACCTTTGGCAGTGATTACAGCCTTGATTCTTCTTGGGTATGATGCTACAAGCTTGGCACACCTGTATTTGGGGAGTTTCTCCCCTTCTTCTCTGCAGATCCTCTCAAGCTTTGTCAGGTTGGATGGGGAGCATTGCTGCACAGCTATTTTCAGGTCTCTCCAGAAATGTTAGTTCGGGTTTAAGTCCAGGTTCTGGCTGGGCTACTCAAGGACATTCAGAGACTTGTCCCGAAGCCACTCCTGCGTTGTCTTGGCTGTGAGCTTAGGGTCATTGTGCTGTTTGAAGGTGAACCTTCGCCCCAGTCTGAGGTACTAAGCACTTTGGGGCAGGTTTTCATTAAGGATTTCTCTGTACTTTGCTCTGTTCATCTTTCCCTCGATCCTGACTAGTCACCCAGTTCCTGCTGCTGAAAAACATCCCACATCATGATGCTGCCACCACCATGCTTCAATGTAGGGATGGTGCCAGGTTTCCTCCAGACGTTGTGACGCTTGGCATTCAGGCCAAATAATTTAATTTTGGATTCATCAGACTAGAGAATCTTGTTTCTCATGGTCTGAAAGGCCTTTTGGCAAACTCCAAGCGGACTGTCATGTGCCTTTTACTGAGGAGTGGCTTCTGTCTGGCCACTCTACCATAAAGGCTTGATTGGTGGAGTGCTGCAGAGATGGTTGTAGTTCTAGAATGTTCTCCCATCTCCACAGAGGAACTCTAGAGCTCTGTCAGAGTGACCATCGTGTTCTTGGTCACCTCCCTGACCAAGGCCCTTCTCCCCCGATTGCTCAGTATGTCCAGGCGGCCAACTCTAGGAAGAGTCTTGGTGGTTCCAAACTTCTTCCATTTAAGACTGATGGAGGCCACTGTGTTCTTGGGGACTTTCAGTGCTGCAGAAATGTTTTGGTCCCCTTCCCCAGATCTTTGCCTCAACATAATCCTGTCTCTGAGCTCTACGGACAATTCCTTCGACCTCATGGCTTGCTTTTTGCCCTGACATGTACTGTCAACTGTGGGACCTTATATAGACAGGTGTGTGCCTTTCCAAATCATGTCCAATCAATTGAATTTACCCCAGTCTCCAATCTGTAAGGACCGACGCTAAATATGAGAAGCGGGTATGGGGAGTTGACATTTAATATGGAACAGACAGGCAACAAACCAGGAAAAGCATCAGCACAGGGGAAAAGCATCAGCACACGGGGACATATGACAAATAATGCTGCAGCAGGGATAGAGCGGGGAACTAGACAGATGTAAGTGTGGTAATGACAGAGGTGATTGAGTCCAGGTGAGTCCAATAATCGCTGATGTGCGTGAAGGGGGAAGGCAGGTGTGCGTACAGATGGTGGCAGGATAGCGTAATGCTGGGGAGCCTGGCACCTTCGCCCACCAGGGAGGGAGAGCGGGAGCAGGCGTGACAGTACCCCTCCCTCTAGGGGCGCCACCCGGTGTCCCACCTGGGCAAGCCTGACGGGCTGGCCGAGGCACGGGCGCTGGGCAAGCCGGCTGGGCGTAAATTCCCGATGAACCGGCAGAGGCATAGCAGCCTGACGATCCGGCTGTGGCGTGAACGCTTGTTGATCCCGCTGCGGCGTGGAAGCCCAATGATCCAGCTGAGGCGTAGCAGCCTGATGAACAGTCTGGGCGTAAAAACCTGACAATCTGGATGAGGCCCAAAGTGGGATGGGCGCCTTCTGAGCCAACCGGGGCAAGAACCTCTTGAGCCAACTAGAGCATGACAGCTCGACAAGCTGGCTTAGGCACCCCCGGTTCCATCGGTGTCGGCCGCCGGAACCGACGTCACCACCAACCGGAACGCCAGCACTCCCTGATGCTTCGTTAGATGGCTGCAGCATTCTGTAAGGACCGACGCTGGAGATGAGAAGCAGGTACGGGGAGTTGATATTTAATACAAAACAGACAGGCAACAAACCAGGAACAGTGTCAGCACACGGGTAAACAAGCATATATGACAATTAATGCTGCACAGTGAATAAAGTGTGGAACCAGACAGATATAGGGGAGGTAATGACAGAGGTGATTGAGTCCAGGTGAGTCCATTAATCGCTGACGCGCGTGACGGGGAAAGGCAGGTGTGCATACTGAAGGTGGCGGGAGTGAGTAATGCTGGGGAGCCTGGCACCTTCGCGTGCCAGGGAGGGAGAGCGGGAGCAGGTGTGACACAATCAAACATTTCAAGGATTAACAATGGAAACAGGATGCACCTGAGCTCAATTTCCAGTCTCATAGCAAAGGGTCTGAATACTTATGTAAATAAGGTATTTCTGTTTTTATTTATAATACATTTGCAAACATTTCAAAAAAACTGTTTTCCCGTTGTCGTTATGGGGTATTGTGTTTAGATTGAGGATATAAAACATGTAAAACCTGATTTTAGAATAAGGCTGTAAAGTATCAAAATGTGGAACTAAGTCAAGGGGTCTGAATACTTTCAGGGGGGGGGGGTTTGTGTGTATTGTTTTGTATTCTTAGGTATACTGCACTGTTGGAGCTACAAACATAAGCATTTTGCTGCACCTACGATAACATCTGCATAAAATATATGTACAGGACCAATACATTCTGATTTAAGTGGATCACATACCCACCATTTTTGGGAGTATTTTTAATTGGTCTACCAGAAACAAATGAAACATTTTAAATGTAATTAAATGAAATAAATTAAACAAATTACCATAATTTAACCAAAGCATCCAGCTCCTCAAACTGAAGAGACCTCTTCAGTCGACAGGAGCTCAGACAGTGATCTAGGTCTAGAATAGCTGTGTTAAGTTGTTGTTCAGATGGGTAGGTTCCCTTCCTTAACCTTGAGTGCACTTACCATGCTGAGCCGTCTGAGGGCTCAGAGCTGGAGAAGGCAGCCTACGCCCTCAACACCAAGCAAAAGATAGTGAAGCTGATTGGCCAGTGGGTGGCGCTGTTCAGCCAGATGCTCAAAGACGACCCCATCGCTGTTGACTTCCTGGAGGTGAGTGAGTTTGGTATGAACACACACAGAAATTATGTGTATGTACAGATATAGGATCTTAATTTGACACAGTTTGCTACAGCAACAGAAAATGTGAATTACTATGTGGATATTAATTAATGAAAAAATTGTTGCAGGGGTTGATACATTTTTTGTTAGGGCAAATCAAGACTGACATTTTAAAGTGGAAATTAGAAGCCTTTATAAACCTTGGATACATTACAAGTTTACATTTCCTGCTGTGCAGAAGAATTCTCAGCAACAAATGAGTGATCAAATTAAGATCCTACATCTGTAGATTATCTACACAGGATCAAAAATAGCAGTCTTATATTAATGTTATTTATCCAAATATAAGGCTCTGAAAAGTAGATAATATAGAACATATTGTATGCATGACAGACGCTGAGGAAAGAGGTGTCAGGTGACTCCCGTCTGTCCAGTATGCTGAGAGAGCAGCTCAGAGACAGGAGGAGAACCAGAGTGTGAGTAGGAACACATCACCCAGTCAGTCTGTCATATAGAATAACCGACCAGGTGAATGAATGAGGTCAAGATACCTGTTATATATCATGGGTTGGATTGGATATTAATGGTGTGACTTCAGTAATGTGAAACTTAAGTTATGTCTATTTCTATGTACTGTACTCACATTTTCAGAGGCTCACGTACCCAACATTTATGGCAGTGTATTTTTTCATCTGTCTACCAAAACAAATTAACAAGGCATCTAGCTCCTCCTGCTGAAGAGACAGACGACAGAAGCTCAGTCGACAGAAGCTGAAGCAGCCACGTTGTTAACATTATGAAGTATTGTAACCAGGATGATGGGAGTATTTCTAGCATGTAGATTGTAATGCAAATAATTTAGCGTTTTTGTATTTTTCAATATCTTTCCAGGCTGGAAAATGGTTTTGGGTCACTGGCAAGGGTAAGTTACTTTATAATAATAATTCTAATAATAATAATATGCTTATAATAAATCATCTTGGTTAACCCAGAACTAAAATCTTGCGTAATTTTGTCAGATTCTCAAGTTATGTTTTAGTAGTCTGTCCACGAGAGTACATGCTCAATAAAGATCACTTGTGCACGCACATATACACTATATATACAAAGTATGTGGACTCCCCTTCAAATGAGTGGATTTTGCTATTTTAGCCACACCCATTGCTGACAGGTGTTTAAAATCGAGCACACCGCCATAAAATCTCCATAGACAAACATTGCCTGTAGAATGGCCTTACTGAAGTGCTCAGTGACTTTCAATGTGGCACCGTCATAGGATGCCACCTTTCCAAAAAGTACGTTTGTCAAATTTTTGCCCTGCTAGAGCTGCCCCGGTCAACTGCAAATGCTGTTATTGTGAAGTGGAAACTTCTAGGAGCAACAATGGCTCAGCCGCGAAGTGGTAGGCCACACAAGCTCAAAGAACGGGCCAGCTGAGTGCAGAAGCATGTAGCGCGTAAAAATCGCCTGTCCTCGGTTACAACACTCACTACCGGGTTCCAAACTGCCTCTGGAAGCAACGTCAGCACAAGAACTGCACAAGGAGCTTCATGAAATTGGTTTCCATGGCCAAGCAGCCTCACACAAACCTAAAATCACCATGCGTAATGCCAAGCGTCAGCTGGAGTGGTGTAAAGCTCACCACCATTGGACTCTGGAATAGTGGAAACGTTCGACAGACGAATCTGGGTTTGGTGGATGCCAGGAGAACGCTACCTGCCCCAATGCATTGTGCCAACTTTAAAATTTGGTGGAGGAGGAATAATGGTCTGGGGCTGTTTTTCATGGTTTTGGCTAGGCCCCTTAGTTCCAGTGAAGGGAAATCTTAATGCTACAGCAGCGTACAATGACATTCTGGACGATTCTGTGCAAACTTTTGTGGCAAAAGTTTGGGGAAGGCCCTTTCCTGTTTCAGCATGACAATGCTCTCGTGCACGAAGCGATGTCCATACAGAAATGGTTTGTCGAGATTGGTGTGTAAGAACTTGACTGGCCTGCACAGAGCCCTGACCTCAACCCGATCAAACACTTTTGGGATGAATTGTAACTCCGACTGTGAGCCAGGCCTAATCGCCAACATCAGTGCCCGACCTCACTAATGCTGTTGTGGTTGAATGGAAGCAAGTCCCCGCTGCAATGTTCTAACATCTAGTGGAAAGTCTTCCCAGAAGAGTGGAGGCTGTTATAGCAGCAATGTTCCAACATCTAGTGGAAAGCCTTCCCAGAAGAGTGGAGGCTGTTATAGCAGCAATGTTCCAACATCTAGTGGAAAGTCTTCCCAGAAGAGTGGAGGCTGTTATTAGAGCAAAGGGGGGACCAACTTCATATTAATTCCCATGATTTTGGAATGAGATGTTCGACGAGCAGGTGTCCACATACTTCTGGTCATGTAGTGTACTTCTTCTCCTCTGGTTATTACCACATTACATGCCCCCTTTACTTAGGCAGATTGTGAGATAACAGAAATTCTGGAAAAGTAGACAGCACATAACGCCTCCCTGAGCTAAAAGATATAAAAGCATAACAAACATAGAGAAATTAAAAGCCACAGTTGTGGCTGACGTACTCTGTGTGTTATTTGTCACCATCAGTTTGACTGGTTCTCCAGTTGTGAGGAGCCAGTAGGGAAGTGCCTGCCAATCAGATCACAGGACAAAGGTCAGTGAGACTACTACGAGTTATGTCAACCATAGCATTATAATAACTATGTCTTGAATAGTATGGTAATGTCCTGAACTATGCCTATTCTATAATGACACAAAAGGCTAAATGTTTTACTGTTTATTGCTATTGGTTAACCATTCACAACCCACTGTAACCATGAAAGGCACTTACAGATTGGTCGGTATTAATGATTGTTTCTATGCTTTGTTTTAATGCAAAATGTCTTCTCCCATGTCTCTGTGTTTCCTAGTATTGTATGAGATATTTCGGCCAGACCATACGTCAGTCACGCTGATGCTGCCGGTGAACACCTCTGTTCAGGAAGTGATGTCATCGCTGGTAAACCCAGGAGGAGACCACGTCCTGGTCAAAATGAATTCCAAGGGAGGTGGGTGGCTCTTCATGTCATCTGGAAGCAATTTGAATACCTTTTCTAAGATACAATTGTACAGGATATGCAATAAAGGCATTGCATGGTCAATCCATCGTCTGTATTGGCCGTGCAGCATTTACGGTGATACGACCTCTGCAGAAGTCAAGGCATTCACACTTCTTGCTCTTCGCGGAGCATTGCAGAACTGATGTGACGAATGTTGTGTTTATACAGAACCTTCTGCCCTCACCTACTGTCACCCAATCATGTCAATGTGGAGCTATACGTTGCCCTCTACATTGTTACAAAATTCGAGAGGCGCATAGCGATGCGGTACGGAGTTTGATTGGGCCTCCGGAGGCTTCGCTATTGTGTCACAACCTCCATACGAAGCCCACATTTTCAGATCGAGCATAAATGAGATTTTAGTTCCCTATCAATTAATACACTTGATACAACATTATTCATAACGTTACGATTTTATATACACTACCGTTCAAAAGTTTGGGGTCACTTAGGAAGAAAGCACATTTTTTGTCCATTAAAATAACATCAAATTGATCAGAAATACAGTGTAGACATTGTTAATGTTGTAAATGACTATTGTAGCTGGAAACGGCAGATATTTTATGGAGGTATGTTTTATTGAAATAATGTGTAGCGCTCTGTGAGTGTTGATACGTTGGGGAATGTCTGTGAGCTGTATTAAATGGTTTGTGTTTGCTGTATCATAGACAGGACTCAGCTGAAGCTGGATACCACAGCAGTCTACACCTCCCTGGGGCTGAATGAGAGACTGTTCCTCTGCTCTGCCAGCCAGGTGGAACAACTGGTGAGTCATAACCTCCCCTCATCACCTACTTATCCATTTCTGTCTGCTGTAAAAAAATTAAAAAAATAAACATTATTTAACTAGGCAAGTCAGTTAAGAACAAATCCATAATTTCAATGACGGCCTTAGGACAGTGGGTTTAACTGCCTTGTTCAGGGGCAGAACTACATATTTTTACCTTGTCAGCTCGGGGATTCAATCTTGCAACCTTTCGGTCACTTGTCCAATGCTCTAACCACTAGGCTACCTGCCACCCAGTCAGAGATCAGTAGATCACCACTGCTTATCAATATAAGATAACGTAGCCAATACTATACAACGGTGTAACTCCAAGGTGAAATGGTTTGACTATAGTCTAGATCAGTGGTTCCCAAACTTTTTATAGTCCGGTACCCCTTCAAACATTCAACCTCCAGCTGCGTACCCCCTCTAGCACCAGGGTCAGCGCACTCTCGAATGTTGTTTTTGCCATCATTGTAAGCCTGCCACACACACACTATACAATACATTTATTAAAACTTAAGAGTGTGTTGTCACAACCCGGCTCATGGGAAGTGACAAAGAACTCTTATAGGACCAGGGCACAAATAATAATTTTACTCTTTATTTAGCCATCTTACATATAACTATATTTGTTCATCGAAAATTGTGAATAACTAATGGAGAGACTCTCAGTCTTAAATCATTTTATACACATAGTCTGTGCCTGTATTTAGTTTTCATGCTAGTGAGGGCCGAGAATCCACTCACATAGGTACAAAGTTGCAAAGGGAATCAGTGTCTTAACAGCGCGATTTGCCAAGGCAGCCCAATCCAGAAATCTGGCAGTGGCTTCTGATTAAATTCAATTTTCACAGATTTGCTTGTTACAATTTCGATGAGTCTCTCTTGTTCAGATACCGGTAAGTGGACTGGAGGCAGGGCATGAAAGGGATAACAAATCCAGTTGTTTGTGTCATCCACTTCGGGAAAGTACCTGCGTAATTGCGCAACCAACTCACTCAGGTGCTTGACTATATCACACTTGACATTGTCCGTAAGCTTGTTCATTTGCACACAAAAAAATCATACAATGATGGAAAGACCTGTGTGTTGTCCTTGTTAATGCAGACAGAGAAGAGCTCCAACTTCTTAGCCTCAATTTTGTCCCGCACATTGAATATAGTTGCAGAGAGTCCCTGTAATCCTAGATTTAGATTGTTCAGGCGAGGAAAAAACATCACTCAGATAGGCCAGTCGTGTGAGAAACTCATCATCATGCAAGCGGTCAGACAAGTGAAAATTATGGTCAGTAAAGAAAACTTTAAGCTCGTCTCTCAATTAAAAAAAGGGTCAATACTTTGCCCCTTGATAACCAGGGCACTTCTGTATGTTGTAAAAGTGTTACATGGTCACTGCCCATACCATTGCATAGTGTAGAAAATACACGAGAGTTCAGGGGATTTGCTTTATCAAAGTTAACCTTTTACACTGTAGTCTCAACGTCAACTGTGAAGAGGCGACACCGGGATGCTGGCCTTCTAGGCAGAGTTCCTCTGTCCAGTGTCTGTGTTCTTTCCCCATATTTTCTTTTTATTGGCCAGTCTGAGATATGGCTTTTTCTTTGCAACTCTGCCCAGAAGGTCAGCATCCCAGAGTCGCCTCTTCACTGTTGACGTTGAGACTGATGTTTTGCGGGAACTGTTTAATGAAGCTGACAGTTGAGGACTTATGAGGTGTCTGTTTCACAAACTAGACACTCTAATGTACTTGTCCTCTTGCTCAGTTGTGCCTTGGGACCTCCCAGTCTTTCCATTTTGGTTAGAGCCAGTTTGTGCTGTTCTGTGAAGGGAGTAGTACACAGCGTTGTACGAGATCTTCAGTTTCTTGGCAATTTCTCGCATGGAATAGCCATAATTTCTCAGAACAAGAATAGACTGAAGAGTTTCAGAAGAAAGGTAATTGCTTCTGGCCATTGTGAGCCTGTAATCGAACCCACAAATGCTGATGCTCCAGATACTCAACTAAGTCTAAAGAAGGCCAGTTGTATTGCTTCTTTAATCAGAACAACAGTTTTCAGCTGTGCTAACATAAATGCAAAAGGGTTTTCTAATGATCAATTAGCCTTTTAAAATGATAAACTTGGATTAGCTAACACAACATGCCATTGGAACACAGGAGTGATGGTTGCTGATAATGGGCATCTGTACGCCTATGTAGATATTCCATAAAAAATCTGCCGTTTCCAGCTACAATAGAAATTTACAGCATTAACAATGTCTACACTGTATTTCTGATCAATTTGATGTTATTTTAATGGACAAAAAAAGGTGCTTTTCTTTCAAGAACAAGTGACCCCAAACTTTTGAACGGTAGTGTTATACTAACAGTCCATTTGATGTCACAAAGCCATTACTTTAAAAAATATCCTCTCCTGTTGTCCTGGTTTCCAGTGGTTTACAGAAGAGGATGTCTTCCTTAATTGACCCCCCATAAAGGTAACGGATATATACCAGCTGTGCCAGGCCCGCCACATCTGTTGACTCATCCAGCTGTAACGCATAGATTTCACTGGCTTGTATGAGAAGCAGTAATTGTTTCAAAACATCTCCTGCCATGTCACTGTTGCGTTGTGAAACAGTGTTGTTTGAAGGTATCGTCTGTATAGTTTTTTTTTGCCTTTTCCCCAAACATTGTCCCAGCCATATCTGCGGCAGCTGGAAGAATTAAGTCCTCCACAATAGTATGGGGCTTGCCTGTCCTAGCCACTTGGTAGCTCACCATATAAGACGCTTCTAGCCCCTTCTTATTAATGGTATCTGTTGCTTTTATACATGTCTTACTACTTGAAAGTAGTCTTAATTTTCGCTCAAAAAACTCCTGTCTTATTTTTCAAAATGTTTTGTTTCTAAATGTCTGTGCAAGAGTGAAGGTTTCATCGAGTTGTGTGAGTACCTTTGTACATATAACACAACGTGGCACCTCACATATTGGGGGCACTACTCCCAATATAAGTGAACCTCAAATCAATGTAGTTCTCATCATATTTGTGCCTCTTCGATGGTCCAACGTCCCTGTCTGTTTTTCGGTGCTTTCTCTGGTAAGGGGGCAGTAGCTTGGTGCTTTCCCCGGCAAGGGGGACATAGCTCTCCGGCTGCATCAAATCCACAACTGTTACACGGAACCCAAACCGGCTGCTCGCATGCGCGCGCCATCGTGCGCTATCGTGCATACATTTATTTTGTCCCCCTACACCAAACGCGATCATGACACGTATGTTAAAATATCAAAACAAACTCTGAACCAATGACATTAATTTGGGGACAGGTCGAAAAGCATTAAACATGTATGGCAATTTAGCTAGCTAGCTTGCACTTGCTAGCTAATTTGTTCTATTTAGCTAGCTTGCTGTTGCTAGCTAATTTGTCCTCGGATATAAACATTGAGTTGTTATTTTTCCTGAAATGCACAAGGACCTCTACTCCAACAATTAATCCACACATAAAACGGCCAACCGAATCGTTTCTAGTCATCTCTCCTACTTCCAGGCTTTTTCAGCTTTGAACTTATATGGTGATCGCATCTAAACTTTCATAGTATTACCACAACAACCGGGAACAAAGTTCGTCTTTCAATCACCCACGTAGGAATAACCAATGAGGAGATGTCACGTGGGTATCCAGCTTCTATAAACCAATGAGGAGATGGGAGAGGCAGGACTTTCAGTGCGATCTGCGTCAGAAATAGGAATGACTTCTATTTTAGTCCTTGGCAACACAGACGCTCGTTGGCGCGCGCGAGCAGTGTGGGTGCAATAATTGAGTAACATGGATTTCTACATTTATTTTGCGACGCTGGCCCACGCGACGTGTCCGGTCTGGTCAGCATGTCAGAGTCCATGCTAACTGGGCAAACAACAAATGTAGAATTACTGATTATTTTGGATGGTTGTTCTCTGGCACCTTCACAGACACCCCTGAAGGAGCAGCAGGGCCCTGATCAGAGCACCATGGACACTTGGGAGCAGATGTGTCCCAAGGACATCGCCAGCCAGCTCACCAACTACGACTGGGAACTGTTCACCGCCATGCACGAGGTAAGGAAGGAAACAAGGTGAGGCCATGCCAGAGCTGTGCCAATATTGTGAAGTGGGAGTTATGAATTTGGGACCAGCAGAACAAAAGTTAAAAGTGGAGAAACTGAGTATCCCTGGATAAGGGCATGTAAGGTCTTTAAGGGCATGACATCTATCTCATGTGTGTATGCACTCTGGTAGGTAGCTAGTGCAACGAGGGAAGGTTACCCAGATGTGAGCTGTCTTCGTGCTAACATCTATCCTTCGTCCTGATCTTGTATTGATCTTGTCCATTTACACTTGTAAGATCGATTCACAGTCAGTTCCCAATGTGTCTTTTAATCGTCTGAAAAAGTGACAATCAGAATGTGGACATTTTACAGGACGCATGTTACCACCAGGTATAAACGGGGCTAAAGGATTTGCTGTCTGTCTGTCACTCAGGCATGTCTATAAGTTATCCTTTCTCTGACATCTTCAATCTGATAACTGCTACTGCAGCATCATATCAGCCATCAGAACATCTCCTCAACTGATGTATCAGCCACATGTTTCATCTGACACACACGCCTCTTTATGTAACGTTGATTTAACCAGGTTTTCCCATTGAGGTCAATACGCTTCCCACTGGGCACACACTGGTTGAATCGATGTTGTTTGCACATCATTTCAATACAATTACGTTGACCCAACATGGAATAGATGCTTAATTGTCGTCTGTGCCCAGTGGGCTGTTTGCCAAGGAAATCAAGTTCAAGTCTGGGTTAAATGTTATGCAAAATTGAAGGTTTAGGGCCCGATTCAATCTGTATTTCTGAAGTTCAGCGCTATAGCACTATTTAAATGTGAAGGTAATTTCTGATTGGGCCAACCTATACAGCGTTTAAAGTGAATGCAGTCTTGAGTTTACATTTCTATCGCGCTGTAGCGCAGCGATTCAGCGCTACGTATTGAATCAAGCCCTTAGTCCATTGGATGTTTGCTTCATATACAGTATTCAGGTCCATAGAAGTAGCTTTCGATTTGTCCGCTACAATACATGTGGATGGTAAATAAATGTCTCTCTCTTATCAGGTGGAATTAGTCTACTATATATTTGGGCGACATAAATTCCCGGGTGCCACCACAGCTAACCTGGAGCGTTTCGTGCATCGCTTCAATGAGGTGCAGTACTGGGTGGTGACAGAGGTGTGTCTGTGTACTGACCTGGTCAAGAGAGCCATGCTGCTCAAGAAGTTCATCAAGATAGCCGTCGTGTGAGTGGCAAATTAAAACACAGCTTACCTTGTAAATTGTAGATTCATTATTAGGTTATCTTAGGGTTAACTATCTACATAGAACAGTATACTACACTGAGTATACAAAACATTAAGAACACCTGCTCTTTCTATGATAGACTGATGGGCTGAATCCAGGTGAAAGCTTTGATCCCTTATTGATGTCACTAGTTAAATCCACATCCATTAGCGTACAGTCGTGGCCAAAGGTTTTTAGAATGACACAAATATCAATTTTCACAGTCTGCTGCCTCAGTGTCTTTAGATATTTTTGTCAGATGTTACTATGGAATACTGAAGTATAATTACATGAATTTCATAAGTGTCAAAGACTTTTATTGACAACTACATGAAGTTGATGCAAAGAGTCAATATTTGCAGTATTGACCCTTCTTTTTCAAGAAGGGTGATGGCAGCCCATTCTTGCATAATCAATGCTTGGAGTTTGTTAGAATTTGTGGGGTTTTGTTTGTCCATCCGCCTCTTGAGGATTGACCACAAGTTCTCAATGGGATTAAGGTCTGGGGAGTTTCCTGGCCATGGACCTAAAATATAGATGTTTTGTTCCCCGAGCCACTTAGTTATGACTTTTGCCTTATGGCAAGGTGCTCCATCATGCTGGAAAAGGCATTGTTCATCACCAAACTGTTTCTGGATGGTTGGGAGAAGTTGCTCTCGGAGGATGTGTTGGTACCATTATTTATTCATGCCTGTGTTCTTAGGCATAATTGTGAGTGAGCCCACTCCCTTGGCTGAGAAGCAACCCCACACATGAATGGTCTCAGGATGCTTTACTGTTGGCATGACACAGGACTGATGGTAGCGCTCACCTTGTCTTCTCTGGACAAACTTTTTTCCGGATGCCCCAAACAATCGGAAAGGGGATTCATCAGAGAAAATGACTTTACCCCAGTCCTCAGCAGTCCAATTCCTGTACCTTTTGCAGAATATCAGTCTGTTCCTGATGTTTTTCCTGGAGAGAAGTGGCTTTGCTGCCTTTTCCTCCTCAGGAAACTAAAAAGATTTGGCATAGGTCCTGAGATCCTCAAAAGGTTCTACAGCTGCAACATCGAGAGAATCCTGACCTGTTGCATCACTGCCTGCTACGGCAATTGCTCAGCCTCTGACCGCAAGCCACTACAGAGGGCAGTGCGTACGGCCCAGTACATCACTGGGGCAAAGCTGCCTGCCATCCAAGACCTCTACACCAGGCGATGTCAGAGGAAGGCCCTAAAAATTGTCAAAGACCCCAGCCACCCCAGTCATAGACTGTTCTCTCTACTACCGCATGGCAAGCGGTACCGGAGTACCAAGTCTAGGACAAAAAGGCTTCTCAACAGTTTTTATCCCCAAGACATAAGACCCCTGAACAGGTAATCAAATGGTTACCTCGACTATTTGCAATGTGTGCCCCCCAACCCCTATTTTACGCTGCTGCAACTCTCTGTTTATCTTATATACATAGTCACTTTAACTATACATTCATGTACATACTACCTAAATTGGCCCGATCAACCAGTGCTCCCGCACATTGGTTAACCGGGTTATCTGCATTGTGTCCCACCACCCGCCAACCCCTTTTTTTTACGCTTCTGCTACTCTCTGTTCTCTGTGCACAGTCACTTTAACGATACCTACATGTACATACTACCTCAATAAGCCTAACTAACAGGTGTCTGTGCATAGCCTTGCTACTCTTTTTTAAAATGTCTTCAACTTTTGTTTTATTTCTTTACTTACCTACACACACAGACACATACCTTTTTTTTTCGCACCATTGGTTAGAGCCTGTAAGTAAGCATTTCACTGTAAGGTCTACACCTGTTGTATTTGGCACACGTGACAAATAAACTTTGATTTGAAAGACAAAAGATTTAAGTGCCTTTGAAAAGGGTGTGTTAGTAGGTGCAAGGTGCATTTGTTTGTGACAATAACTGCAACACTGCTGGGTTCTCACACTTAACAGTTTCCTGTGTGTATCAAGAGTGGTCCACCACCGAAAGGACACCCAGCCAACTTGACACGACTGTGGGAAGCATTGTGGTTAACATGGGCCAGCATCCCTGTAGGGGGTACGCAACTTAGTACTAGGAAGTGTACCTAATGTTTGGTATACTCAGTATAATTTTGTACAATAACAGACTATATTCAAAAAATGTAACATACCAGCAGAAATCATGTTTTCATATCCAGCTAAACTGATTTATAAAATATTGGTAAAGGATGTCACTCTGTCTGTGGTCACTGATGCACCAAGCCTTCGTTTACACAGGCAGCCTTATTCTGACCTTTTGCTATTAATTGGTCTTTTGACCAATCAGATCAGATATTTTGCCAGTAAGTGATAAAATAATCACTTAGATAATGCACATGTTTAGTCTGCCCACAGCTGTTACTGACTGTGTTTCCTGTTTCAGATTGAAGGAGCAGAAGAACCTAAACTCGTTCTTTGCGGTGATGTTTGGTCTGAGTAATAGTGCTGTACAGAGACTTTACAAGACCTGGGAGGTGAGGTCTGCTAGGGACAATGACCTACATTTTGATTATCGCTTATAACAATTGGTTTGATTATAACAGATGTGAAATGGATATCAGAGGAGACGTTGTAACAGTTGTTGTTGTTGTTGACAGAGAGTGCCGAGTAAGACGAAAAGGGTCTATTGTGCATACGAGAGGTTAATGGTGAGTGAGTTAATGTGTGCGCACTTGCAAGCTAGCTTTATAGCAGTGTTCCATTGTATGTCATTGATAATGACCGGTGACATCACAGGCCACTTGACAATCCCTCCACTTCATTTCCATTGTGTGTATGAATCATGTTTCCCTCCTATTGTAATATTTAAACATGTTTTCAATAGATATATTTCCTATATAATTAGCAGTTTGGCATTTATTGGGATGACTCATGTACTGGAGGCAGCTCTGCAGAGTTGTCACTATCTGGCACAGCCACAAAGTCCAAAAATCTGATTTTAAACCTAAGCCTAACCACACTGCTAACCTTATGCCTAACCCTAACCTTAAAAAAAGCAAAGAGCACATTTTGTGCTCTTGTAGGAAGCAATCACTCCCCCATTGCTGACTACAAATGATCTATAACTGGGCTAACTCACTAACAAGCAAAGGATATGAACAAAATATACAACGTCACTACATGTATCTCTCGCTTTGATCTCAAAACAAGTGCATCTATTTACGACTGCTAATGCTGTAAAAACAGTCCAGTTCAAAGTGAATGACACAGATCCATATACGGCAATGGTCTATTTGCATATAGGCCTACAGGCAGCTCTGATTGGTTATGACGCACCAGTCTGTGTAGAGTACGGGCCTGAGTCCGATGTGTTCTGCCTACAACAAAATCGCTTGCATAGTTAGTTTTGCATACTAATTCTTGCATAGTTCATTTTGTTTTTGGTATGTTACATTGAAAGTGGCTAATATTGCGTTGATTTGATCACAATTCCCAGTGATGGGAAACGTTGATAGTGTTAAGTAACGGGGAAAGTTGAGTAAAGTTAAATCTCGTGCTTCTCTGCACCGGCTGATATTTCTTCTGCGCAGCAGTCCCGGGGGAGTGGTGCGCAGCTTAGAGGGAACATTGATGCTGGCCCACGGTAACTCCAATGCTTCCCAAAGTTGTCTGGATGCCCTTTGGATTGCCGACCATTCTTGATATACACAGGAAACTGTTGAGTGTGAAAAACCCAGCAGCGTTGCAGTTCCTGACACAAACCTACTACCATACCCCGTTCAAAGACACTTAAATATTTTGTCTTGCCATATACAATCCATGTCTCAACTGTCTCAAGGCAAAAAAATCCTTCTTTAACCTGTCTCCTCCCGTTCATCTACACTAATTGAAGTGGATTTAACAAGTGACATCGATAAGGGATCATAGCTTTCACCTGATCAGTCGGTCATGGTGTTCTTAATATTTTGTATACTATGTGTATAGCCAATTTTGACTTTTCAGCTGGCCCATCTTGTGGATATCGCTCAGGTCTGCCTCCAGGACAAGATTTATCCCAATAAATGTCAACTTGCATATAAGTAGGGGCGGCAGGTAGCCTAACGGTTAGCGAGGCAAGCAACCAGTGTGGCAGCCCCCCCGCACCTCTCCCATCAAAATATGCATGTGTGTCTTACGAAGGGGTTGGGTTTAAAGCTAATTTTGGATGGACCTTGTGTGCAATTGACCAATAAAATTATATTAATCTACAACTAATGGCAAATTGTTTTTATTTCTGTTAATGTGTCAGGATCCATCACGTAATCACAGAGCGTACAGACTGGCTGTGGCAAAGCTCAGTCCTCCCTACATCCCCTTCATGCCCCTGCTACTCAAAGGTAATAATGCTTTCTTATCCTCGTGACAGACGTAACATTCAATACCTGAGTTAATTCAACATAACCCTGTACTGAACCAGTACGTCATTCCGTTCACCAACTGTACCTACCTCTAGACATGACATTCATCCATGAGGGAAACAAGAACTACATGGACAAACTGGTCAATTTTGAGAAAATGGTGAGTTGTCTAGCCTAACTATTATACTTTCACATCCTGTAGATGTGCTGGAGATTACCATCCCTCAGCCCGTACCTAAGTTGTCTTCTCTTTGTGTCTGTAAACTATTGGCTATATAAGCTACCTTGTTTCACCGTTGCAGCGCTTGATTGCTAAGACAGTGAAGATAGTTCGAGGGTGCAGAAGCACGCCTTACGGTAAGAAAACAAAATACAACAAAGTTATAGAAAAGGACGGGATAAGAAGGACAATGTTGTGCCAGGGTGTTCACTCTCTATGGTTCTTTGTCCTACAGTGCCCTCATCACCTCAGAAGGGACTTGCAGACAGAATGTTTCTGGAGGCGCCTTCCATTCGGCTGTCCACATGTAAGCTATGCCTTATCTACAAAAATCAACACTAATTTTCCATTCTGAGACCTTCAAATGATATTAAGTAAATGTAGCGCTTCCATTTAAAAAAAAAACACATATCTTCCTGTCTCGTGTCCAGATTCCGAGCAATCCCCCCCTCTCAGGAATCCTAGCAACATCCGCCACTATGTTCAGAACTTTGAAGTGATCGACAACCAGCACAAACTGACACAACTGTCCAGAGCAATGGAGCGCTGAACCAAACCAGTGTATAAAGACTGTTTTATTACAGCCTGTGAATCAGAGGTTGGCAGGGGAATACACACCTCCACGGTCATACTAATCCACATGCAAGATCTTCTATAGACTCATGTACATGTCTGGTGTCAGGAATGGAGGACTGTGGGGATGTTTCTGGGATGGTCAATATCACACAGAGAGCATTGAAGAGAAGCAGCTCGTTGGACTACTCATCAATAGGACCTGAGGAGGGATCTGACTGGCAGTATTTAGTGACCTATCAAATATTTGATTTGATTTGACCTCTAACGTCTTACCAGATAAGTTGTTTGTCCTCACCGACCACTGTTACTGATATGACAGTGCAGCGCTGCAACCTGAGGAAGAAGTATATACATTTGGCATTATCTGTTATTTATACGATAATTTGTATAGTATACTATTTGTAAGATAAGCTTATGGTTTTACAAGTGAGTGCCCTAAAAGCATATGCAATAGTTCTATGCTATAGCTCCTAGTTATGGTGTTTGTTTTGGTATTTTTCTCCACTTTGTAATACAACTATAATGAACAATAAATTGTTGAGCAATCAGTTGTTGCCAAACCGCATAAACAAATGTGTAAAACATTTCATGCCATGGGCAAGTTTATTTTTTAAAATCAATTATTTTCAGAACTGTGTATTCAATCAAAGCATGTCATTTTAATTGAAATGCAAACCATATAATAAGACACAAATGATCACTAAAAGACTAAATCATCTTCCCAGAAAGTCTCCCCAATATGGGGAGAGTAAATTTCACAAATGTTTTTTTTCCAATTGGATCTAAAAAATATTCTCGTCAGAAATATGTACAACTTTGTAAAAAGGAGATTTTTAAAAGGGGGCCTAGAAAGCATTGAGAAAACAAGGATAAACCCAGTGTAGTCTTCTACTGTAACCACAGAGGATTCTGTTTAAAACATCCTCTTTCAATATAAATAATACTAGGTTGACATTTTCAGTCTGGACACTACGATCAGACATATACTTTTCAAAACAATATCATACAAATACTGTTAAAAATAATATGATACATGTTAAATGAATCCACTGAGTGGCGTTAGCAGTCTTTGCACCGTGAGTGTTGATAAAGCTTGTGGATTAAATCACCAATATGAGCTAGGGGGCATTCAAAACAAATAGTGAAAACAGATGTGTAGCATTATGGCAGCGTTTGGATAGGTGATACAATTGAACTGAACATACATTATCACACATGCCCACTCGAGTTCAACTCAGGAGGTTTGATGGATGTATTTTTTACCACTGATATCTGAAATAGTGATACTAAACATTGGCTAGTTATAGCAGTGGAGCAAAATGTAAAAGTGGTGAATACGTGCAGTGGAAAAATCTAGGGGGGGGAAAAACAGACCAATTGTTTTTGACAATACCCCCATCCGACCATAGGGAGCAGACTTGGTATGGTTTTTAACACAGACTCATCATTAGATGTTAGATACACCTGGTTTAACACAACCCCTCTGGACAAAATGAAAGAAAATTCAAAAACTACTGCAAAAACTAAAACCAATATCAACCAGAGTGAATAATAATATTGCACGTACAAACCATTTTTCCCCCCCAAAGCCCAGTTGCTATCCCTTTACAAGAGGCAAACTGATTTTACTTGTGTATGCATGTGCATTTTCATTGCAGTCTCTCTATTGCATTAAGGGCCTGATTCAGACCTGAGATAAGTTGACTTAACATGGACTTAAGTCTTTTTTTTTTTTAAACCTATCTCAAGTCAGAATTGGGCCCTAAATGAATAGCTACTCTGGTCCTAGCTGTCCTAAACTCTAATCAGGCAGTCTCAACCCATCCTGAGTACAGATTGAAGTGATGCGATGATCAGCATTACTTCTGGACAAGTCTACCTTTCCCTCGTGATGCAAGAGAGAAAGGAGAGGACTTAGCATTGGGATTGATCTCTGATTCACACAAAAAAACAGACAGGAACATCAACACATGAAGACACAGGCAGTCTGACACACACACAAAACGTATTTACATGACAAATAAAAGAGCCCCACATATTCAGTCCATGGTTGAAGCTGCAGCATCGTGGTGTGAGAGCTTCTGGTACTCAAGTCAGTTTTTGTTATCATAAGGACATCAAAATAAAATTAAAACAAACCAGAGCAAAGATGCTCCTAGCACACTACAAGATCAAGGTGAAATGTGTAGGGACTGGATATTTGGCCATTTTCCTGACACTCACCGGAGTGAGCCCTTACCTGCAAGCAACCCACCCAGATTGTATGTACTACAGCTTCCTTGATCTCTGTTGGCAACATAGTAATGTACTGACTTCAAGACATCATTACACACCAAGGCTGTGGATACACCTGGATGATCTTTGCTTCAATTCAATTTCCATACTGCCTCTTGTAGCACAAGCAAAGTCTGGACAAACTTGTTTACAAGTCACCAGACAGAGTACTGGCACCAGAGTGTTTCAAGCTTTCAGTGGGATCTATCTCACAGGCCCATGGTGGATGGATCCAGTCAATTCCCAGTCAACTTTGAGGCAATGCTTTGATCTGTCACAACGAACACAAACATACAGGATCAACGAAGTGATCAGTAATGGTCAAGTCAAACCCAAAGGAAGATCAGTCCGTCAGTATCCTGTCTGTTTTTGGCATCTTGTTAGACATCAGTAGATTTCTTTTGAGTGCAAAACAACTGGACCAAGCACTGTATGTCCACCACTCTGAGGCAGAAGAAGCTATTTTGGCAGTACAGGAGTTTGTACGTGCCGAACATTACTGGAGCCAAACTGAACTTACATTAAACAAAAGATTGGCTGTAAAAACATGCTTGGTAGAAATGTGCATGGGTAAACAGCTCAGGTGTAGATTATGGAGACACGAGACAGACATCCTCTGTCTGTGCTCCTCTGGTGAACGTGCTCCTCTGGTGAACATGCTCTTCTGGTGAACATGCTCCTCTGGTGAACATGCTCCTCTGGTGAACATGCTCCTCTGGTGAACATGCTCCTCTGGTGAACATGCTCTTCTGGTGAACATGCTCCTCTGGTGAACATGCTCCTCTGGTGAACATGCTCCTCTGGTGAACATGCTCTTCTGGTGAACATGCTCCTCTGGTGAACATGCTCCTCTGGTGAACATGCTCCTCTGGTGCCCTGAATAGGAAGCATGTTTCTAACTTCGGTTGGGAAAGTATCAGATCAGATTTCTTTAATGGCTACAAAAAGGAAGGGAGATGCATTCAGTCCCCCTCAACACCATCATATACCTTTTAAAAGCAGAGATCACACTTTTTTTAGCACCAAAATGAAGGCAGTTGAAAAAGAGTAAAACAATTATCTTTCACAAGGATCCACAAGGGAATACAAAGCTGTTTAAAAAGATGTGCAGGGAGAAACCAAGCATCTTCCTTGATCGAATCAAGGCCTTCCATAGGCTACTCCTCTTCTTCTGTAGTCACTAGTCTTGGACTTCAACTCAAATAGGATCAGTAAGTCTAAAGCCAGTTTGTCTGACTGTGACACTGAAGTTCAGCTTGGTGATCAATCCCAACCCAACGACAACAAACATAAACATATATTAAATTAAAAACATTCATTTGGTTTGGAGTTCTTTGGGTATTTCTTCCTCTAGTGCAGTACAGTGGAGTTCCAGTGGTCTTTCCTCCTCCTCCCTCTTCAACTGCAGTCTAATCCTCTCTGGATGTTTAAATTAACCACATTTCTCCATTGCAATCATGTGGGTTTCTAGGTTTCTTTGGTTCTGTGACAACAAAATAGTTTGTTTTAATCCTTTCTATGTGGTGTTTAGGCCTCAGACGCAGCCTGGGGCTTGAGTTGGGCCTTCTCCATAGCCGTGCCGTAGGGTAGCGACCTTTTGAAGAAGCCAAGCTGGGAGGAAGAAAGACGTCATTAAAGTTAGAACTAAATATATCATATTTCAACACCTCAAATCTTCATATGTGTCTCTAGCCAGACGTACAGTTGGAGTCGCAAGTTTACATACACTTAGGTGGAAGTAATTAAAACTCGTTTTTCAATCACTCCACAAATTTCTTAATTTCTATAGTTTGGGCAAGTCAGTTAGGACATCTACTTTGTGCATGACACATGTCATTTTTCCAACAATTGTTAACAGACAGATTATTTCACTTATAATTCACTGTATCACAATTCCAGTGGGTGAGAAGTGTACATGCACTAAATTGACTGTGCCTTTAAACAGCTTAGAAAATTCCAGAAAATGATGTCATGGCTTTAGAAGCTTCTGATAGGCTAATTGACATTATTTGAGTCAATTGGAGGTGTACCTGTGGATGTATTTCAAGGCCTACCTTCAAACTCAGTGCCTCTTTACTTGACTTCACGGGGAAATCAAAAGAAATCAGCCAAGACCTCAGAAAAAAACATTGGAGACCTCCACAAGTCTGATTCATCCTTGGGAGCAATTTCCAAATGCCTGAAGGTACCACATTCATCTGTACAAACAATAGTACGCAAGTATAAACACCATGGGACCACGCAGCCATCATACCGCTCAGGAAGGAGACTCATTCTGTCTCCTAGAGATGAATGTACTTTGGTGCGAAAAGTGAAAATCAATCCCAGAACAACAGCAAAGGACCTTGTGAGGATGCTGGAGGAAAGAGGTACAAAAGTATCTATATCCACAGTAAAACAAGGCCTATATCGACATAACCTGAAAGGCCGCTCAGCAAGGAAGAAGCCAATGCTCCAAAACCTCCATAAAAAAAAGCCAGACTACAGTTTGCAACTGCACATGGGGACAAAGATCATACTTTTTGGAGAAATGTCCTCTGGTCTCATGAAACAAAAATAGAACTGTTTGGCCATAATGACCATCGTTATGTTTGGCGGAAAAAGGGGGAGGCTTGCAACCGTGAAGCATCCCAACCGTGAAGCACGGGATTGGCAGCATCATGTTGTGGGGGTGCTGTGCTGCAGGAGGGATTGGTGCACCTCACAAAATATATGGCATCATGAGGATGGACAATTATGTGGATATATTGAAGCAACATCTCAAGACATCAATCAGGAAGTTAACTATTTTGGGATAGGGGGCAGCATTTTCACTTTTGGATGAATAGCGTTCCCAGAGTGAACTGCCTCCTACTCTGTCCCAGATGCTAATATATGCATATTATTATTAGATAGAAAACACTCTGAAGTGTCTAAAACTGTTTGAATTATGTCTTTGCGTATAACAGAACTCATATGGCAGGTGAAAAAAAAATCCACCAGGAAGTGGGACATCTGAGGTTTGTAGTTTTTCAAAGCTTGGCCTACCGAATACACAATGAGATATGGATAAAGTTGCACTTCCTACAGCTTCCACTAGATGTCAACCGTCTTTAGAAACTTGAATGAGGATTCTACTATAAAGGAGGGGCTCATGAGACCTCTTTGAGTCAGTGGTCTGGCAGAGTGCCTTGGTCTCATGACGCGCGCTCCCGACAGAGTTACCTCTCGTTCCAGTGCTTTTCTTCAGACAATGGAATTCTCCGGTTGGAACATTATTGATGTTTTATGTTAAAAACATCCTAAAGATTGATTCCATACATCGTTTGACATGTTTCTAAAGGACTGTAATGGAACTTTTCAAGTTTTTGTCTGGACGAAGTGCCTGCGCCTCATGAAGATGGATTACTGGGCTGAACACACTAACAACAAGTGGCTATTTGGACAGAAATTATGGACTTTATGGAACAAATCAGTCATTTATTGTCGAACTGGGAATCCTGGGAGTGCCTTCTGATGAAGATCATCAAAGGTAAGTGAATATTTATGGTGTAATTTCTAACTTCTGTTGACTCCAAAATGGCGGATATTCCTCTGGCTGTTTTGGGTTCTGAGCACCTTTTCAGATTATGCTTTTTCCGTCAAGTAAAAAAAAAAATCTGACACAGCGGTTGCATTAAGGAGCAGTCTATCTTTAATGCTGTGAATAACAGTTGTATCTTTTATCAATGTTTATTATGAGTATTTCTGCAAAATCACCGGTTGTTTTCGAATCAAAACATTACTGCACGTAACGTGCCAATGTAAACTGAGATTTTGGGATATAAATATGCACATTATCAAACAAAACATACATGTATTGTGTAACATGATGTCCTATGAGTGTCATCTGATGAAGATCATCAAAGGTTAGTGATTATTTTAATCTATATTTCAGCTTTTTGTGACTCCTCTCTTTGGCTGGAAAAATGGCTGTGTTTTTTTTTGACTTGGCTATGATCTAACAGAATCATATGTTGTGTTTCGCTGTAAAGAATATTTGAAATCGGACACGATGGGTAGATTAACAAGATGTTTATCTTTCATTTGCTGTATTGGACTTGTTAATGTGTGAAAGTTACATATTTATAAAAAATATTTTTGAATTTCACGCGCTGCCTTTTCAGCAGAGTGTTGTGGAGGGGTTCCGCTAGCAGAATGTTGTGGAGGGGTTCTGCTAGTGGAACGCCTGCCCTGGAAAGGTTAAAGCTTGGTTGCAAATGGGTCTTCCAAATGGACAATGACCCATAGCATACTTCCAAAGTTGTGGCAAAATGGCTTAAGGATGACAAAGTAAAGGTATTGGAGTGACCATCACAAAGCCCTGGCCTCAATCCTATAGAAAATGTGTGGGCAGAATTGAAAAAGCGTGTGCGAGCAAGGAGGCCTACAAACCTGACTCAGTTACACCAGCTCTGTCAGGAGGAATGGGCCAAAATTCACCCAACTTATTGTGGGAAGCTTGTGGAAGGCTACCCAAAACATTTGACCCAAGTTAAACAATTTAAAGGCAATGCTACCAAATGTATGTAAACTTCTGACCCACTGGAAATGTGATGAAAGAAATAAAATCTGAAATATATTATTCTCTCTACTATTATTCTGACATTTCACATTCTAAAAATAAAGTTCTAAAGGAAAATATGGGAATTTCTCACTCTGCCGGACATTAACATCACCGCTATCCTGACCACTCACTTTGTACAGGACGTAGATGAGCAGTGCCAGCAGCAGAAGCCCAGCCAGTATGGCCAGAATGATGATCCACAAGGGCACAGAGTATTGGCTGTCTTGTTTGTTCCACACCAACGGGGTCACCACCTGAAGAGAGGGAACACATTTAGTCATGACCTCCAATTACAGTGACTCATGTATTCAATGTATTCAGACCCATTGACTTTTTCCACATTACAGCCTTATTCTAAAATGGATTCAATAAATAAAAAATCCTCATCAATTTACACACAATACCCCATAATGACAAAGAAAAACAGGTTATATATTTTTGCTAATTTATTAGAAGTCAAACAGAAATACCTTATTTACATAAGTATTCAGACTCTTTGCTATGAGACTCGAAATTGAGCTCAGGTGACTTCTGTTTCCATTGATCATCCTTGAGCTGTTTCTACAACTTGATTGGAGTCCACCTGTGGCAAATCAATTTGATTGTACATGATTTGGAAAGGCACACAGTTGAGCAAAAACTAAGCCATGAGGTCGAAGGAATTGTCCGTAGAGGTCCGAGACAGGATTGTGTCAAGGCAAAGATCTGGGGAAGGGTACAAAAAGATTTCTTCAGTATTGAAAGCCCCAAGAAAACAGTGGCCTCCATCATTCTTAAAAATGGAAGATGTTTGGAACCACCAACTCTTCCTAGACAAACTGAGCAATCAAGGGAGAAGGGCCTTGGTGAGGGAGGTGACCAAGAATTCAATGGTCACTTTGACAGAGATCTAAAGTTCCTCTGTGGAGATGGGAGAACCTTCCAGAACTACAACCATCTCTGCAGCACTCCACCAATCAGGCCTTTATGGTAGAGTGGCCAGACGAAAGCCAGTCTTCAATAAAAGGCACATGACAGCCCACTTGGAGTTTGCCAAAAGGCACCTAAAGACTCTCAGACCATGAGAAACAAGATTCTCTGGTCTGATGAAACCAAGATTGAACTCTTTGGCCTGAATGCCAAGCGTCACGTCTGGATGAAACCGGGCACCATTCCTACAGTGAAGCATGGTGGTTACAGCATCATGTTGTGGGGATGTTTTTCAGCAACATGGACTGGGGGACTAGTAAGGATCGAGGGAAAGATGAACAGAAAAAAAAAGATAGGTCCATGATGAAAACCTGCTCCAGAGAGCTCAGGACCTCAGACTGGGGCGAAAGTTCACCTTCAAACAGGACAATGACCCTAAGCACACAGCTAAGACAACGCAGTGGCTTCGGGATAAGTCTCTGAATGTCCTTGAATAGCCCAGCCAGAGCCCGGACTTGAACCTGATCTAACATCTCTGGAGAGACCTGAAAATAACTGTGCATCGACGCTCCCCATCCAACCTGACAGAGCTTGAGAGGATCTGCAGAGAAGAATGGGAGAAACTCCTAAAATACAGGTGTGACAAGCTTTTAGCGTCATACCCGGGAAGAATCAAGACTGTAATCACTGCCAAAGGTGCTTCAACAAAGTACTGAGTAAAAGGTCTGAGTACTTATATGTAAATAAGTATTTTATTGTGAATAAAATAGCAAAAATAAAGATAAAATAAAATATTAAAGTTTTGCTTTGTCATTATAGGGTGGTGTGTAGATTGAGGAAAAAAACAATTGAATACAATTTTAGAATAAATCTGTAACGTAACAAAACATGGAAAAAGTCAAGGGGTCTGAATACTTTCCGAAGGCACTGTATAATAGCCTCGATTCCAGGCTTCCTGCATTTTCCCAACAGCTGAGTGCTGAACGAAACATGGGCACACTATATACAGGGGTTAAGTTAGGCCGGATCCAACCGAGTCCGAGACCCAACACCTATGATCCAAATGAGATCCAGGCAGAGCTGAGACCCTGTAACTTTGGTTATGCGAATTTCAAATTATCTAATGATTTTTTTTTTTTTTACCAACACAAGTAAGCAACAGCAAAGTTAGACAACCCTATAGTAAAATAGTTTATCTATTCAATTGTTCAGCTCATCATATTCTGTGCACAAAAATAATATCCCCCTCACAAGGTCCCTCCACGACCTGTAGTATGCTGTAATGTGCTTTTGTCAGTATAGATTATAGGCTACTATATTAAATCCTCCAGGGCACGCCCCCAAACTAGAAGCCCCACCTCCCAAATCCCAATTGAACTACTAACTGTATGGTAATGCAAGACTAACAATACAATATAAAATAGAGAGGTTTGTTGACATGAGTGCACTGCACATACCCATACCTTTTTAGATCCACTCGGTACCTCCTTGGGCAAGATGGCATAGGGCATCTTGACCACACTGAACCTTGCCAGGCACTCCAACACGTACCCCTTGTATGCCCTCTGAGAACGGAAACAAAACAACAGGATCAGATTGGATATCCATTGTGATTTTTCAAATAATTTTTGTAGGAGTATTTGAAAGGCAAACTGCAACTTGTACGGGTGCTGGCCATGTGTGAACTAGTGATGGGTCCTGTTTGACTCATGTCCAGTAGGAGGCAGTAATGTGCTACAGAGACTGATGAACCTCATCAGACCGGCTGGCTCTTCTCACAAAACCCCTCTGACATTCCAATCCTATGAGAAGGCGTGACCGCCAACTAATGAATTTCCAATGCACTTACACATAAGCCTTGGTGTAAGGTCTTTCTCACAACGGCTTCTGTGGACTGATACCCTCCAGCTCTGCTATAACTAATACACTATAGACCAACACACAAACGATACGCTCACAGAACTATTGAAATTAGAATTTAATTATTCACTCTGTAAGCTACTGTTTTCCATTTATTTTCATCAAATATCTGAGTCTGTTCACATTGGCAGAGTTTAGCTCTGAGCTAGCATTAATACAGACATCTAGTCAATTCAATCACATGTGTGAGTCTGACTGGTCATTCATATTTTACAGTCTCTAATTTGAGGTTTTAAGTCTTGGTGTTTTCTTTGTATAGCTACTTAAAGGAATATGTCTGCTTATACTCAGCCAAATCCTGACATGAGAAAATACACAGACAGCAATGTGAATAGACCGATAGGCCTACAGACAGAAGACAAACTGAGACAGTCCATTTCATGCAGTCAGTGCCATTGTCATCTGGTAGAAATGTGTCTGCATGTGTAGTGAGTTTGAGAGGAGACAAAACCAGTAGTTCTGGCGGTTGCTTTCATCTCCGCATCTGAACCTGACTAAGATCCACTCTTTGATGACCTAATTAAAGTGGAACTGACAGTGTTTTAGCTACTTTGCAGATATGAAACAAACAGACAATCATATCAGTCACAAATATCAAATTCTCACTTTATGCTACAAAACCAACTTTATAAAGAGCTTTTAATAATAGCTTCTATTTGACAAAAAATGTCATGATGTCAAGTAAAGCATTGGGGCGGCAGGGTAGCCTAGTGGTTAGAGCGTTGGACTAGTAACTGAAAGGTTTCAAGTTCAAATCCCCAAGCTGACAAGGTACAAATTTGTCATTCTGCCCCTGAACAGGCAGTTAACCCACTGTTTCTAGGCCATCATTGAAAATAAGAATTTGTTCTTAACTGTCTTGCCTAGTTAAATAAAGGTGAAATAAATAAAACATTGTTGGCAGAATAGATGGATGTAGTTCAATGCATGATTAATTTAGCTAATTCACCAATACATTTCTTGGTAGTCCAACAAATATTGCTATCATGTTGTAAATCACAGCTGGCCTGGTACATTGTTTGCTGCCTCCAGCCCTTCAGGATGCACTGTATCAGTTTCATTGACTCAAATATTTTTGACAAAAAACACAAATGTAACTTAGGCTGGGAATGTCAGCACAATCAAACTATAAAGGGGCAATGACCACAAGTCAGTCATAGCGTGGCTAATAGGCTAGCTTGTCTGTTTATGTACACTAGCTATTTATTTAGCAAGCTAAAAGCATGGTGCCTAATGTTAGCTAGCTAGCTGCTGGGAGGATATCATGTCATTGGACGAGTCAGTGAGTGGCCAACTGTTTCCTACCATATCATTTTTTTTGGTGGCTACAACTAGAGATGCAGGTGTCATTTGGTTAGCTAGCAAGAACTGTTAATCACTTTGCTAGCTAGCTATGCTGAACTTGAACGACTGTTATCCACAGTTGGCATCTCTCTTTGTTGTCAATCAAATGTATTTGGCTTCATCAATCAAATGGGAGGGCAGGCAGGCAAGTTCCCATTCAGTTGTCAAAACGTGTGTTGGATTACCCTGGATGATTGACAGGGGGCGCTGTATTGAAGCCACCGCCCAGCCATCTTGGAACTCTTGGAATATTTTAAACTATAGAAATGGATGTATTAATCTCTACATTAGTTTGACACATTTATTGTATTAGACACCTTAATGCATACTTTGAAATTATATTGTGAGCTAAGCATAAAAAAATAAATATAAAAGCATTTTACTTAAAGTTTTTTTTTAGAGTTCTGTTACTGTCCCCGCTACAACCAGACAATACTTAAATACATGCCATTTTGTCCTTGAAACATTTCATTGAGAATTTGTTCTTAACTGACTAAGTTAAATAAATAAAAACAAAGTCATTTGTTGTTGAAATACTGTAGAATTCTATTCATCCCTCCCTTAACCTTGTTCTGAGCACCTCCAAATCAAAGGTCATGTGGTTTGGTAAGAAGAATGGCCCTCTTCTCACAGGTGTGATTACTACCTCTGAGGGTTTAGAGATTGAGGTAGTCACCTCATACAAGTACTTGGTAGTATAGCTAGGTGGTACACTGTCCTTCTCTCAGCACATATCAAAGCTGCAGGCTAAAGTTAAATCTAGACTTGGTTTCCTCTATTGTAATCTATCCTCTTTCACTCCAGCTGCCAAACTAACCCTGATTCAGATGACCATCCTACCCATGCTAGATTACAGAGACATCATTTATAGATCAGCAGGTAAGGGTGCTCTCGAGCAGCTAGATGTTCTTTACCATTCGGCCATCAGATTTGCCATCAATGCTCCTTATAGGACACATCACTGCACTCTATACTCCTCTGTAAACTGATCATCTCTGTATACCTGTCGCAAGACCCACTGGTTGATGCTTATTTAGAAAACCCTCTTAGGCCTCAGTCCCCCCTATCTGAGATATCTACTGCAGCCCTCATCTTCCACATACAACACCCGTTCTGCCAGTCACATTCTGTTAAAGGTCCCCAAAGCACATACATCCCTGGGCCGTTCCTCTTTTCAGTGCACTGCAGCTAGCGACTGGAACGAGCTGCAACAAACACTCAAACTGGACAGTTTTATCTCAATCTTTTCATTCAAAGACTCAATCATGGACTCTCTTACTGACAGTTGTGGCTGTTTGTGTGATGTATTGTTGTCTACCTTCTTGCCCGTTGTGCTGTTGTCTGTGCCCAATAATGTTTGTACCATGTTTTGTGCTTCTACTATGCTATGTTGTCATGTGTTGATGCCTTTCTATGTTGTCTTAGGTCTCTCTTTATGCAGTGTAGTGTTGTCTCTCTTGTTGTGATGTGTGTTTTGTCCTATATTTATGTTGTATTTATTTTTAATCCCAGGCCCCCTTCCACACAGGAGGCCTTTTGCCTTTGGTAGGCTGTCATTGTAAATAAGAATTTGTTCTTAACTGACTTGCCTAGTTAAATAAATAAAAAAATCCATATGGAGGACTAGGGAGTGCCAATATGGCCGACCAGTGGCTTCAAAGCCTTTCAATGGCCAATACATAGTATTGGCAACCCAGGGTTTATTATACGCCATTGGTGGGGACAGGCATACTTTGGCAGGCAAGCTGCTGAAAGGCGAGCAGGCTACTATTCTACAAGCTAAAAAAGTTTGAGGGTTTATCTACTGTTCCCTCATTAGATTTTAACGCATCTCGCTCTGGCTAACAGTTGTTGATCATAGGCAACTGTCTGAGGGAGAGAGAGACTACCTGTTCATGGTTGTTTGATCAATAAGAGTTCCTAAATGTAAGAGGATTCCCGTGGTAATTTGCAGAAATCCATTCAGGTGGCTTTTGGCAAATGCTTCCTGATCTAAAGTAGCGCTGTTGCTACTACCTGTAAATACATAATCCAGTACAAAGTGAATGATGGCAGGCCCGTGTGGAAAATGGCTTATTTGCATATAGGCCAACTGTAGCTCTGATTGGCTATGGCGCACCGGTCTGTGTAGAGTCCCGTCCTGAGGTGTGTTCAATTCCCTTGTACGTTTGCTACGTTGCGAAACGGTTTGTACTGAACGGCACGTTTCCCAAAAACATTATTGTACGTTCTTGAACAGACTGAGGTACGATTGTTGGGTGTGGCTTGAAGCAATGAGTGACGTTTTTAAAGGGCAGTGGCAACGCTGACAGAGTTTCCCAACCCACAACCTCCCCGTTTTTCAACTGGCCATTCAGAACAGCACCGTTTCCATTCAATTGAACATTCCAGAACGTAAAAACGTACTGAACGCAACCCTGTTGCTAAAACGTTGCCAGTTCCACTTTCTGAACGCAACCCTGTTGCTAAAATGTTGCCAGTTCCACTTTCTGAACGCAACCCTGTTGCTAAAACATTGCCAGTTCCACTTTCTGAACGCAACCCTGTTGCTAAAACGTTGCCAGTTCCACTTTCTGAACGCAACCCTGTTGCTAAAACATTGCCAGTTCCACTTTCTGAACGCAACCCTGTTGCTAAAACGTTGCCAGTTCCACTTTCTGAACGCAACCCTGTTGCTAAAACGTTGCCAGTTCCACTTTAAAGGTGTGTTGTGGAGCAATTGTGTGTGTAGGTCCTAGATCATCTGTATAGTTTTCTTCGGCCCAGCAACTCAGACAAGTGATGTGTGTTTGACTATGCAGAGTGGTTGGTTTGACCTCCAGTCCACACATACTGTACCTCGATGAAGGTCTCAGCCCAGATGCGGGAGCGCAATTTGAGGATGGCGCTGGTCCCCTTCTCCAGAAGACCCACATCACACTGCAGTGTCCAGCACTCCACGTTAGAGCAGGACTAGATAGGGCGAGGGAGAAAGAGGAGGGAAGAGAGGGAGAGTATTAATGCTAAACAGATGACATAAGATTTGCCATGATTTGAGATATGCCATGCTCAATCTATTATTGCTGTCCTCACCAAGAAAAACCAAACAGCTACAAAACAAAGGTAATTTGTCATTCTATCAGGAATAATTTAACAATTGTTAGCTAAATGCATGATTTAAAAACTGGTGCAGAAGTCAGTAGAGAGGGAGGAGGTGGATAGTAGGCTTGGGCGGTATACTGGGGTATCTTGAAATGCAGTGTATGATTTTCAATACCCCAAAAAGTAAAATAAGTAAAGGCAACGTTAACTCTGCAGGCCATACTGCAGGCCAAACAAATATAACAAAGAGCTCAATGTTATGATCCCCATCCAGGGCTGCTTCCAATTAGAAAGAGATTGAGGGAATGTCATGAAACAGAAAATGCAGCACGCAGTCGACGCTCACCGCCATCCAACATTATTGCCCAACCACTGAAACCAGCCCACTTTTTAGAATACACAATCTTAATGAAATCCTCATCATGGGAGCTGGGCGCCTTCGTTGTAAACCTCCAAAAACTGACTTTTAGTGCTTTTGTGGTAGACAGGACCCACCCCCTGGGCCTGGGGGAAGCTGAGGGAACCTGGTGGGCCTGGGGTCTGGGGGAGGCTGAGGGAGCCTGGTGGGCCTGGGGAAATGGTCCATATGGATATGGTCCAGTGCCAAAGATGCTTCAGCCATTAGTCCCCCTATCCTCCCTAGTGGGGCGGCCTAGGTCAAGGGCAGGAGATGGGGGCTGGGAGGATGGCTGCTGTTCCCACAATGAGTAGAATAGCAGCGACTGGCTATATAATGCAGGTGTGTGTGTTTGTGTTGAAGTGTACAATAACAGCCACTGTGGGATATGACTGTAAATAATAATTACACATTCATTTTTCTGGATTGTACCAATAGCAGTTTAGAGACCAAGCTCAGCTGACAGTGTGTCTATTTACAGGTCTTCTAGGACGAGGCCAGCCATACAGCAAGGTCTCCCTCATTTATCAGACAACCTACTGAAACCAGATTCAATCAAGGGGCTGAACAAAACTAACACACTTTGTATTTCTATTCAAAGACCTTTTCAACAAAGACGTCTGTCCTTCGTTCCAAGTTAGCATGACAACTAAAGCGCTAAGAGTGAAACAAAGAATGGAAGACTTTCTAGAAACATGTCATCGGGCAGGCTTGATAAACTAGGGGTCGGAAAGAGCAACAGATGGGGGGACAAAGACCTCTTTCAGTGCTGCAGGTAGTGACAGACAGAGGGAGAGGGAAAACAGAGGGAGAGATAGCTGGTACTGCAACTGGTTGGATCAAATCAAAATCAAATCAAATCTTTTTTGACACATGCGCTAAATACAACAGGTGTAGACCTTACAGTAAAATGCTTACTTACAAGCCCTTAACCAACAATGCCGTTTAAACAAAAAATAAGTTTTAAGTAAAAAAATAGATGAGTAAAAAATAAATAAATAACAAATAATTAAAGACCAGTAGTAAAATAACAACAGTGAGGCTATATCAGTTGGGCCAGTGTGCGCCAGAGCAGGGTGCCTGCACTAACAACACCACGGTCTGTCAACTAACACCATGACCAAACCGGACACGTGAGTCCCAACGTGCGCAAATTGATTTTGTCCCCCCACCACAAACGTGATCACGACACACAGGTTGAAATACAAAACTATCAAAACCAAATATATTAATTTGGGGACAGGTCAGACTTGCACCGCGTTCAGCGCCACAAATAGAACTGACTTCTATTTTAGCGCTAGGCAACGCAGACACTTGTTGGCGCGAGCAAGCAGTGTGGGTGCAATGATTGACTAACATGTATGTGTACATTTATTTTGCAATGCTCGCACACGCGACGCGAGCGGTGTGGTCAGCATGTAACCAGATCATCATGCCCAGGTGGTTCCCCTAGTTCCACAGATCCCCCTACTCTCATGCCCTTACTGCCCAAGCTCCACCCCGTCTCCCTGCAGCACTTTAATGTTAATCCCCAAAGCGGGGAGCACCACCCAACCCCACGCCCTCTGACCCCTCCCCCTTAATTACATCATACCTCATTAGTCAATCCCAGGGGGTTTATCTAAGAGCAGAACCAGGCCAGAGCCACCGTCCCAGATTAACAACATGCCATGGCTCCAAGTGAATCAGAGGAACATAGAAGGTTCAACTCTCCAGCTCAGATCTATATCCAAAGAAATGCCCCTGGTCTCTACCATCCACTTGTGCTGTTAATTTTAACTATTTGACAACAGTAAACAGTCCTTAACAATCAGAGGTTAAAAACCAGCCCTGCTTATCACTCTAAAAGCCTGTTGAATTAGGGTCATTGCCCTAATAACTAATTTCAGCATTAGCTTTCTCCATCGCTCTGTCCACCAGTCCATCAGTCTGGCATTGTGTATGACCTCACCAGGTTCGTGTGCTCTGCCAGCTGGTCTCTCTGGACTTCTCTCCTCTCGATGTGGTGATCCTGACCAGGCACAAGTAGGGGCGGCTGCTCTGTGGAAGTCTGCTGGAGCTGAGGAGACACAGAGGGAAAGAAGATTCTGACCCATTAAGTCAACACATTACGGACACTGACCTCACCCATGAGAGAAGAGTACACCACCCATTAGGTCAATGCATTACAGACACTGACCTCACCCATGGCAGAAGAGTACACCACCCATTAGGTCAATACATTACAGACACTGACCTCACCCATGAGAGAAGAGTACACCACCCATTAGGTCAATACATTACAGACACTGACCTCACCCATGACAGAAGAGTACACCACCCATTAGGTCAATACATTACAGACACTGACCTCACCCATGACCGAAGAGTACACCACCCATTAGGTCAATACATTACAGACACTGACCTCACCCATGACAGAAGAGTACACCATCCATTAGGTCAATACATTACAGACACTGACCTCACCCATGACCAAAGAGTACACCATCCATTAGGTCAATACATTACAGACACTGACCTCACCCATGACCGAAGAGTACACCATCCATTAGGTCAATACATTACAGACACTGACCTCACCCATGACCAAAGAGTACACCATCCATTAGGTCAATATATTACAGACACTGACCTCACCCATGACCGAAGAGTACACCATCGATTAGGTCAATACATTACAGACACTGACCTCACCCATGACCGAAGAGTACACCACCCATTAGGTCAATACATTACAGACACTGACCTCACCCATGACAGAAGAGTACACCACCCATTAGGTCAATACATTACAGACACTGACCTCACCCATGACAGAAGAGTACACCACCCATTAGGTCAATACATTACAGACACTGACCTCACCCATGACAGAAGAGTACACCATCCATTAGGTCAATACATTACGGACACTGACCTCACCCATGACAGAAGAGTACACCACTCATTAGGTCAATATAAGGACTGACGTTAGTGACCCATCCTTATCCTCATCATTAATCTAGTGCATGTTGGGTCTTATCCTCATCATTAATCTACTGCATGTGGGGTCTCATCCTCATCATTAATCTACTGCATGTGGGGTCTCATCCTCATCATTAATCTAGTGCATGTAGGGTCTCATCCTCATCATTAATCTACCGCATGTAGGGTCTCATCCTCATCATTAATCTAGTGCATGTGGGGTCTCATCCTCATCATTAATCTACTGCATGTAGGGTCTCATCCTCATCATTAATCTAGTGCATGTGGGGTCTTATCAGGGGTAAGCCAAATAAAAATGTGATTTGCATTTTTTTTTTATCTTCACATTTATATTTTCCAACAGTGCTTAAGATTTGGGTGAGTTTTGGGTAGCCTCGTTTCACTGCCAAAAATAAAATTAAACCATCTAGTGTTCAGCGAAATAACAACACAATGTCAAATACAGGTAGCCTAGTCAAATAATGAACATCTAATCACATTAACCGCTACTCTCTCATGGGAATTCCACTAACGCTCTGTATGTAGCCAAACGTAGCTTCTGCTCATATTGGTATCTGTACTGATGGCGCAAAAGCCATGACAGGGAGACATAGTGGAGTGGTCACGAGTGTGCCAGCAGTTTCTTCCGATGCCACTTGGGGACACTGCAGCATCCACGAGAGGCTCTTGCTGCCAAGTGAATGCCTAACAGCTTGAAAGACATTTTGGAACCTACAGTGAAAAAGGTTAACTTTGTTAAAGCAAGGCCCCTATTTTCTGCACTATGCAATGATATGGGCAGTGACCATGTAACGCTTTACAACATACAGAAAGAAGTGCGCTGGTTATCAAGGGGCAAAGTATTGACACTTTTTTAAATTGAGAGACGAGCTTAAAGTTTTCACTTGTCTGACCTCTTGCATGATGACGAGTTTCACACACGGCTGGCCTATCTGGGTGATGTTTTTTCTCGCCTGAATGATCGTTAGTGACCCATCCTTATCCTCATCATTAATCTAGTGCATGTTGGGTCTCATCCTCATCATTAATCTAGTGCATGTGGGGTCTTATCCTCATCATTAATCTAGTGCATGTGGGGTCTTATCCTCATCATTAATCTAGTGCATGTGGGGTCTTATCCTCATCATTAATCTAGTGCATGTATGGTCTTATCCTCATCATTAATCTAGTGCATGTGGGGTCTTATCCTCATCATTAATCTAGTGCATGTGGGGTCTTATCCACATGGCTTTGTACAGATCACCGCTAAATGGACAACCATGTCGGGCCCATCTCAGCATCTGTTTTAGAAGTTCTAGACACAAACAAGCGACTACACCAGTCATGCGCCCATGTGAACCCTGAGGTCCCTTTCTGCTGGCCAAACATTAAATGGAGAAGATGAGTGAGTATCGGTACAGAAGTGGTTCATCAAGCTGTACTGGGCTGAGGGAAGACCAGAGAGATCAAAGTGACCGTAAGGCTGGTGTCCTGGGTGGGGCTGGTTAGGCTGGGAGGGAGTTGGGTGTGGAGAGCTGAGACTGTTAATCACACACTGAATTATAACCTTTGGGATATCTTCACAGTGCCTGTCTCTCTGAAGTGTTCTAGACTCACAGATGAGCCTCATGTGAGGGTGTGTGTGTGTGTGTGTGTGTGTGTGTGTGTGTGTGTGTGTGTGTGTGTGTGTGTGTGTGAGTGTGTGTGTGTGTGTGTGTGTGTGTGTGTGTGTGTGTGTGTGTGTGTGTGTGTGTGTGAATATGTTGACCGTGAGAGAAAATTTGTTTGAGACCTGCTCCACCTTTACAAAAGTGTTACCTTGTCATACATCCAAAGACATGCCAGTAATTGACTGCTCACCTTGAGCTGCAGGTAGTTGATGGAGTGGTTGGTGGTGCAGTTGAGTGGTCCCTCAGTAGACATCTCCAGGGGGTAGAGGAGACCCTGGCCCTGAACACTGAGAGGACAGCTGAGCTGCAGCACTGTGTGGCTGATCCCACTGGGACCTTTGTTCACCAACTGACAGGGACAGGGGAGAGAACGAGGAGGAAGAGAGAAAGTAAGTAGAATATTACAAGAATATAATCCCCCACCTAGTCTTTCTTCTCAAAAAATGAATCTGTTCAGGCTGACCCAGACCTCCAGGAAATGGAATGTTGATGTGATGTCATCTAAACTTGAGCACTGTTTTTCTTCCTGTTCTGAGAAAGGTTGTCCGGTGGGATGTCTGACAACGTAAGTCTATGTTGTCCTTACAAATTGAGTTAGACTTGTAATGATGTAAGGCTCAAAACAAACCCCTGTGCGTCCTGGAATGTCTTTATTTCTTATTCTTTCTCTTTCACAACATTCACAAGGCCGCAGGGGTTACCAGAATGTGCACTGCAAGCATGAGCTGACCAACTGGCAAGTGTCTTCACTGACATTTTCAACCTCTCCCTGTCCGAGTCTGTAAATACAAACCTGTTGTAAGCAGACCACCATAGTACCTGTGCCCAAGAACACTAAGGCAACTACTGACCCGTAGCACTCACGTCTGTAGCCATGAAGTGCTTTGAAAGGCTGGTCATGGCTCACAACACCATTATCCCCAAAATCCTAGACCCACTCCAATTTACATACCGTCCCAACAGATCCACAGATGATGCAATCTCTATTGCACTCCACACTACCCTTTCCCACCTTGACAAAAGAACACCTATGTGAGAATGCTATTCATTGACTACAGCTCAGCGTTCAACACCATAGTGCACACTAGTCTCATCAATAAGCTAAGGACCCTGGGACTAAACACCTCCCTCTGCAACTGGATCCTGGACTTCCTGACTGGCCGCCCCCAAGTGGTACGGTTGGTAACAACACATCCACCACGCTGTTCCTCAACACAGGGGCCCCTCAGGGGTGCGTGCTCAGTCCCCTCCGGTACTCCCTGTTCACTCATGACTGCATGGCCAGGCACAACTCCAACACCATCATTAAGTTTGCCAATGACACAACAGTGGTAGGCTTGATCACCGTCAACGACGAGACAGCCTATAGGGAGGAAGTCAGAGACCTGGCCATGTGGTGCCAGGGCAATAACCTCTCCCTCAACGTGATCAAGACAAAGGAGATGATTGTGGACTACAGGAAAAAGAGGACCCAGCACACCCTCATTCTCATCGACAGGCTGTAGTGGAGCAGGTTGAGAGCTTCAAGTTCCTTGGTGGCCACATCACCAACAAACTAACATGGTCCAAGCACACCAAGACAGTCGTGAAGAGGCCAGGACAAAACCTATTCCCCCTCAGGAGACTGAAAAGACTTGGCATTGGTCCTCAGATCCTCAAAAGGTTCTACAGCTGCACCATCGAGAGCTGGTTGCATCACCACCTCTGACTGGTTGCATCACCACCTCGTATGGCAACTGCTCGGCCTCCAACAGCAAGGCACTACAGAGGGTAGTGTGAACGACCCAATACATCACTGGGGCCAAGCTTCCTGCCATCCAGTACCTTTATACTAGGCGGTGTCAGAGGAAGGCCCTAAAAATTGTCAAAGACTCCAGCCACCCTAGTCGGACTATTCTCTCTGCTACCGCACGGCAAGCGGTACCTGAACGCCAAGTCTAGGTCCAAGAGGCTTCTAAACATCTTCTACCCCCAATCCATAAGACTCCTCAACACCTAATCAATTGGCTACCCAGACTATTTGCATAGTCTCCCCCCCACCCCTCTTTTACACAGTTGCTACTCTCTGTTGTTGTCATCTATGCATAGTCACTTTAATAATCCTACCTAGATATACATACTACCTCAACTAACTGGTGCCCCCGCACATTGACTCTTGTACAGGTACCCCCTGTATAGAGTCTCGCTATTGTTGTTTTACTGCTGCTCTTTAATTACTTTTATTGTTACTTTTTTTTATTACTTTTATTTAGTTACTTTTATTTCTTATTCTTATCTGTATTTTTTAAAACTGCATTGTTGGTTAGGGGCTCGTAAGTAAGCATTTCATTGTAAGGTGAATGTGACTAATACAATTTAATTTGAAGTAGTGTCCATCTGGTGTGCTTCTCTGCTTCCCCAGGAAGTAGTGTCCGTCTGGTGTGCTTCTCAGCTTCTCCAGGAAGTAGTGTCAGTCTGGTTTGCTTCTCTGTTTCCCCAGGAAGTAGTGTCTGTCTGGTGTGCTTCTACACAAAGGCCACTGTCTGGGAAGTACTACCTGCTACTACAGACCTGCTAAAGGTCAGTGTCTTCTGTATAGAACCCTGTGCTACATCCCAACGACTCTGCCTGTCCAGCTGGCTAGCAGCTAGCCTCCTGGAGGGCCTCTGGCTGCTTACATTGAAAAAAGAGAATGTCCATGATGCACTTCCCTTTTTCTATGCATTGAATGTTCCATTGGATCTTCCCACGATAATCCTAATCCTAACCTGCCCGACCCCAACCTCAACCCTCTGGCTCCTTACTTCATAGACGTGTTGGATTACAGGCCCAATGTCCTGCTCCTCCTGGGGGGTCTTGGAGACCTTCCAGTTGGGTGGAGGGAAGAAGACCTTGTCTGGCCGGGAGACACTTCAAAAAGAGAGATAGCAGCGAGAGAGTGAGTGACTGTGTATATGTGTGTGTTTGGGGGGTTAAAGAATAGCACCTCTATGGAGTTCCAAAAGGTTTTCTAACACTGGCAGAGTTTCTTCCAACCGCCAGACTTCCCTCTGAACTCACCCCTGTAAAATAACATCGGCCTGGACAACCACCTCCAGCTTGTAGGGCACCACCTCACTGTGGGAATTATTCTCATTTTTACTGTGGAAAGAGGGAGAGAGAGAGGGTGGTGAAGTACAGAATACACACACCTATCAGCAACTGTCTGGTAAGAGCGCCTTGGAAAGTTTAGCCTTCAATTATTTTGTCAATGACACAAACACATGTCCAGTTATAGTCCCAGTTCAAACATATGCTTAGAGAGGAGAGGTAACTGTGAGTCATACCTGCGGATCTGCAGCTCAAACTGAACCGTCTTGCGTGTGTCCTTCAGTCGTGGCACAGTGAAACGCAGGCCTGCCCACAGCTGCAGATGAGAAGCAACGTGGTCAAGGACTACAGTCCCAACATGATGTAAGAGAGACAGAGGTACTAATGGCTAAGGGATATTGCAACCAATAGAACAAAGCCAACCTTGTGAGGGAACCTGTGCACTGTTTGGTTACTATTTTTTACACATACAGTACAGAGACGGTGAGCAGACTACAGCAAATCCTGAGGGGGCAGAGTTCCCACCAACAGGCCTTGCCTCTCCTCTTCTCTCCTCCCAATTCTGTTCTGTTCAGAGGTCAATCAATCAGTACTCTCTGTCTATCTGTCTGTCTGCCTGTCTGTCTGGGTGGTATACAGCTGTAATACACCTATAGGCCTGCAGGTCTGGGAGTTCCTGGTTACAGAATTCTGTTCTGCTGCCCTTCTCTCTATTGGAATGTCATGCCACTTTTATTTTCCATCCAAACCACACACACATACAGCACAGTAATTGCAATCAGGAGACCAGCAAGGTTCAAGCTTTTACTTTTTAACTGTGTGTGTGTGTGTGTGTGTGTGTGTGTGTGTGTGTGTGTGTGTGTAATGAAAATACTGCTCATAAAAATGCTGGTTTCTCCCTGGCTCAGTGAATATATTAATCCATATCATCTGTCTGTATATATGCAATTATGAATGATCACTAATCCACTCCAGGGACAAACTAGCCTAGGTATAATCAGCGCACACAATGAGTATTACAATGGCAGGATCTATATATACACTATGTATTTGTTGCATACTAAAGTTTTTCAACTTTAGTTTACACTTGAAATAAAACCATTTTATCAGAAAAACCTCTAAACCAACGTCCACTTTACAGTCTTCCTCTGGAGTCAGACACTACAAACCCACAGCAACAACCTGCCCACGACCAGCAGGTCATTAGGAGGGAACCTCTGCTCAGCAGGGAAGTAGACCAGCTTCCTGCTAACCGGACAGGGACTTCCTCTCTGAATACTGATGTAACATGACAAGGTGTTTCCTGTCCAGTTCTCTACCAACCCCTCGATAGCACAACACAATCCCTTCCTTCACACTGGAGAAAAAAAGTGATTCTCTGCAGAGCTCCGATGACTGTTTTCCCCCCTAAACAAATCTCAGAGGGCTAGCGCACTATTCCACTGGTCATCACCACTCATCAGAACCAATGAAGGATATTGCTTATGAGTAGGGCCAGGACCATGTGACATAATCAGGAAAACCTGGTCGCCCTATTCATAATCAATGCGCTTCAGAAAGGTCTTGAGTAGGACCAGAGCGGGAGTTTCTTTTTAGGTCCATGTGACCTCATTCTGATTGAGACCAAGATGGCTGAAACATCAACAATGTTTTCACTTCAAGAGCCAGAACTGCTCCTGTTTTCCACCCATGTGACCTAACCAGAAAATACTCCGGACCCTACTCATAAACAACACTTTCAGAAAGGGCGAGCAGAACCTAAATCCTTGACTTACGCTGGTGCCAGACTTCATGGGATTGCCCAGGTCACAGCTGAGGTAGCGGGTCTGGTTCTCAGCCTCGTAGCTACAGGTCAGCTGGGTCAGGCTCTGGGTGAGAAAGAAGAGAAAATATTTTGAAATTAGAACACAATAGAGAAGAAAGATATTTACAATCTATAGACTCATTTTATAATTTCATCCTTATGTAAATAGGCTGCTCTCAATTAGCTAAAATCTATTTTGCAAGATGACGTGTTAAAGATGGCAGCAGTCAGCAACATTATAAAACGTTTCATAACTCAAGAACATTTGGTTCCACTTAAAGTTTTCATAACTTCCATAACAGTCCTCCCAATAAATCTATCATTGTAAGTCTTATAAGCCAATAGACTGGGAGCCTCCATATCTAATATAAATGCTGGGGTGAGCTGAATGTTTAGTATTTGCTCTCACCTCGTTATTGCGAGCTATACCGCTGTAGTCTGCTTCAGGAGGTAACAGCACATACAATTCAGCCTCATAGGCCCCACCTTCACCCTCGTTCCGCGCGTTGAAAGTCAAGGTCAGCAAGTTGTCGTCACCTAGGTACACTTCCTTCCTGTCCCTGATGGACCAACAAAACCAGAAATGGATTACTAATAGGGTCAGAGGTCAGGTCAAGAGGTGTCGGGTCTCTGAGGGTAAATAAGCACAGAGAGGTGGGAGAGAGAACTGTTAAAGCTTTGTGTACAGTTCAGATAGTAGTTGGCAATAGCAGTCTGGCCACTAACATGTTTTGTTGCTACAGCCTGATACTTTGTGCTTTGTCTCTTCCTCTTCCCTGTTCAGGCTTTCTGCTCTACATATCAGGCTGATTTAGAGCTGGGATTCAGAACGGGACACAGCCCAAAGCACATAGATTCATCTCAGGAAATTCCCTCCCCCTCCCCCTGACCCACTTCCCTCCCCCTGCATCCCCCTCACACAAAACGTTTCCAATGTAGCAGTAAAGTCATACATGCGATAGAGCACAGACTAGGACTTTAAAACATCTCCCCCTTCCCCTCGATCTCTCCTTCCAGCTCTCTCCCTCTCTGAACACAATGAGAGAGGAATACCATACAAGGGCCACACAGACGCTTCTAATTACAGCTGAACTCATAAAACCAGGCAGAGAGGAAGCAACATGGACCATATTTCAAACACTGATCTTCTGCTGGCCAGTCAGCCAGCCAGCCTAGTCAGCCTCCTACAGCAAGTCTAGTCAGCCTCCTACAGTCAGCCAGCCTAGTCAGCCTCCTACAGTCAGACAGCCTAGTCAGCCTCCTACAGCCAGCCAGCCTAGTCAGCCTCCTACAGTCAGCCAGCCTAGTCAGCCTCCTACAGCCAGCCAGCCTAGTCAGCATCCTACAGCCAGCCAGCCTAGTCAGCCTCCTACAGCCAGACAGCCTAGTCAGCCTCCTACAGCCAGACAGCCTAGTCAGCCTCCTACAGTCAGACAGCCTAGTCAGCCCCCTACAGTCAGACAGCCTAGTCAGCCTCTTACAGTCAGACAGCCTAGTCAGCCTCTTACAGTCAGACAGCCTAGTCAGCCTCTTACAGTCAGACAGCCAGCCTAGTCAGCCTCCTACAGCCAGACAGCCTAGTCAGCCTCCTACAGTCAGACAGCCTAGTCAGCCTCTTACAGTCAGACAGCCTAGTCAGCCTCCTATAGTCAGACGGCCTAGTCAGCTTCGTAGAGTCAGACAGCCTAGTCAGCTTCCTAGAGTCAGACAGCCTAGTCAGCTTCCTAGAGTCAGACAGCCTAGTCAGCTTCCTAGAGTCAGACAGCCTAGTCAGAGTCAGACAGACAGCCTAGTCAGCTTCCTAGAGTCAGACAGCCTAGTCAGCTTCCTAGAGTCAGACAGCCTAGTCAGCTTCCTAGAGTCAGACAGCCTAGTCAGCTTCCTAGAGTCAGACAGCCTAGTCAGCCTCCTACAGTCAGACAGCCTTCAGCTTCCAGTCAGACAGCCTAGTCAGCTTCCTACAGTCAGACAGCCTAGTCAGCCTCCTACAGTCAGACAGCCTAGTCAGCCTCCTACAGTCAGACAGCCTAGTCAGCCTCCTACAGTCAGACAGCCTAGTCAGCCTCCTACAGTCAGACAGCCTAGTCAGCCTCTTACAGTCAGACAGCCAGCCTAGTCAGCCTCCTACAGTCAGACAGACAGCCTAGTCAGCCTCCTACAGCCAGACAGCCTAGTCAGCCTCCTACAGTCAGACAGCCTAGTCAGCCTCTTACAGTCAGCCAGCCTAGTCAGCCTCCTACAGTCAGACAGCCTAGTCAGCCTCCTACAGTCAGACAGCCTAGTCAGCCTCCCTCAGCCTAGTCAGACAGCCTAGTCAGCCTCCTACAGTCAGACAGCCTAGTCAGCCTCTTACAGTCAGACAGCCTAGTCAGCCTCCTACAGTCAGACAGCCTAGTCAGCCTCCTACAGTCAGACAGCCAGTCAGACTCCTACAGTCAGACAGCCTAGTCAGCCTCTACAGTCAGACAGTCAGACAGACAGCCTAGTCAGCCTCCTACAGTCAGACAGCCTAGTCAGCCTCCTACAGTCAGACAGCCTAGTCAGCCTCCTACAGTCAGACAGCCTAGTCAGCCTCCTACAGTCAGACAGCCTAGTCAGCCTCCTACAGTCAGACAGCCTAGTCAGCCTCCTACAGTCAGACAGCCTAGTCAGCCTCTTACAGTCAGACAGCCAGCCTAGTCAGCCTCCTACAGTCAGACAGACAGCCTAGTCAGCCTCCTACAGCCAGACAGCCTAGTCAGCCTCCTACAGTCAGTCAGCCTCCTACAGACAGCCTAGTCAGCCTCCTACAGTCAGACAGCCTAGTCAGCCAGCCCTACAGTCAGACAGCCTAGTCAGCCTCTTACAGTCAGACAGCCTAGTCAGCCTAGTCAGCAGCCTAGTCAGCCTCACAGTCAGACAGCCTAGTCAGCCTCCTACAGTCAGACAGCCTAGTCAGCCAGACAGCCTAGTCAGCCTCCTACAGTCAGACAGCCTAGTCAGCCTCCTACAGTCAGACAGCCTAGTCAGCCTCCTACAGCCAGACAGCCTAGTCAGCCTCCTACAGTCAGACAGCCTAGTCAGCCTCGTACAGTCAGACAGCCTAGTCAGCCTCCTACAGTCAGACAGCCTAGTCAGCCTCTTACAGTCAGACAGCCAGCCTAGTCAGCCTCCTACAGCCAGACAGCCTAGTCAGCCTCCTACAGTCAGACAGCCTAGTCAGCCTCTTACAGTCAGACAGCCTAGTCAGCCTCCTAGAGTCAGACAGCCTAGTCAGCTTCCTAGAGTCAGACAGCCTAGTCAGCCTCTTACAGTCAGACAGCCAGCCTAGTCAGCCTCCTACAGCCAGACACCTAGTCAGCCTCCTACAGTCAGACAGCCTAGTCAGCCTCTTACAGTCAGACAGCCTAGTCAGCCTCCTATAGTCAGACGGCCTAGTCAGCTTCGTAGAGTCAGACAGCCTAGTCAGCTTCCTAGAGTCAGACAGCCTAGTCAGCTTCCTAGAGTCAGACAGCCTAGTCAGCTTCCTACAGTCAGACAGCCTAGTCAGCTTCCTAGAGTCAGACAGCCTAGTCAGCTTCCTAGAGTCAGACAGCCTAGTCAGCTTCCTAGAGTCAGACAGCCTAGTCAGCTTCCTAGAGTCAGACAGCCTAGTCAGCCTCCTACAGTCAGACAGCCTAGTCAGCCTAGTCAGCCTCCTACAGTCAGACAGCCTAGTCAGCCTCCTACAGTCAGACAGCCTAGTCAGCCTCTTACAGTCAGACAGCCAGCCTAGTCAGCCTCCTACAGACAGACAGACAGCCTAGTCAGCCTCCTACAGCCAGACAGCCTAGTCAGCCTCCTACAGTCAGACAGCCTAGTCAGCCTCTTACAGTCAGACAGCCAGCCTAGTCAGCCTCCTACAGTCAGACAGCCTAGTCAGCCTCCTACAGTCAGACCTAGTCAGCCTCCAGTCAGACAGCCTAGTCAGCCTCCTACAGTCAGACAGCCTAGTCAGCCTCCTACAGTCAGACAGCCTAGTCAGCCTCCTACAGTCAGACAGACAGCCTAGTCAGCCTCCTACAGTCAGACAGCCTAGTCAGCCTCCTACAGTCAGACAGCCTAGTCAGCCTCCTACAGTCAGACAGCCTAGTCAGCCTCCTACAGTCAGACAGCCTAGTCAGCCTCCTACAGTCAGACAGCCTAGTCAGCCTCTCCTACAGTCAGACAGCCAGCCTAGTCAGCCTCCTACAGTCAGACAGACAGCCTAGTCAGCTTCCTAGAGTCAGACAGCCTAGTCAGCCTCTTACAGTCAGACAGCCAGCCTAGTCAGCCTCCTACAGTCAGACAGCCTAGTCAGCCTCCTACAGTCAGACAGCCTAGTCAGCCTCCTACAGTCAGACGGCCTAGTCAGCCTCCTACAGCCAGCCAGCCTAGTCAGCCTCCTACAGTCAGACAGCCTAGTCAGCCTCCTACAGTCAGCCAGCCTAGTCAGCCTCCTACAGCCAGCCAGCCTCAGTCAGCCTCAGCCTACAGCCAGCCAGCCTAGTCAGCCTCCTACAGCCAGCCAGCCAGCCTAGTCAGCCTCCTACAGTCAGACAGCCTAGTCAGCCTCCTACAGTCAGACAGCCTAGTCAGCCTCCTACAGCCAGCCAGCCTAGTCAGCCTCCTACAGCCAGCCAGCCTAGTCAGCCTCCTACAGCCAGACAGCCTAGTCAGCCTCCTACAGTCAGACAGCCTAGTCAGCCTCCTACAGTCAGACAGCCTAGTCAGCCTCCTACAGTCAGACAGACAGCCTAGTCAGCCTAGTCAGCCTCCTACAGTCAGACAGCCTAGTCAGCCTCTTACAGTCAGACAGCCAGCCTAGTCAGCCTCCTACAGCCAGACAGCCTAGTCAGCCTCCTACAGTCAGACAGCCTAGTCAGCCTCTTACAGTCAGACAGCCTAGTCAGCCTCCTATAGTCAGACAGCCTAGTCAGCTCAGTAGAGTCAGACAGCCTAGTCAGCTTCCTAGAGTCAGACAGCCAGCCTAGTCAGCTAGTCCTACAGTCAGACAGCCTAGTCAGCCTCCTACAGTCAGACAGCCTAGTCAGCTTCCTAGAGTCAGACAGCCTAGTCAGCCTCCTAGAGTCAGACAGCCTAGTCAGCCTCCTACAGTCAGACAGCCAGTCAGCTTCCTAGAGTCAGACAGCCTAGTCAGCTTCCTAGTCAGTCAGACAGCCTAGTCAGCCTCCTACAGTCAGACAGCCTAGTCAGCCTCCTACAGTCAGACAGCCTAGTCAGCCTCCTAGAGCCAGACAGCCTAGTCAGCCTCCTACAGTCAGACAGCCTAGTCAGCCTCCTACAGTCAGCCTAGTCAGCCTCCTACAGTCAGACAGCCTAGTCAGCCTCCTACAGTCAGACAGCCTAGTCAGCCTCCTACAGTCAGACAGCCTAGTCAGCCTCTTACAGTCAGACAGCCAGCCTAGTCAGCCTCCTACAGTCAGACAGACAGCCTAGTCAGCCTCCTACAGCCAGACAGCCTAGTCAGCCTCCTCAGTCCAGTCAGACAGCCTAGTCAGTCAGACAGCCTAGTCAGCCTCCTACAGTCAGACAGTCAGCCTCCTCAGACAGCCAGTCTACAGCCAGACAGCCTAGTCAGCCTCCTACAGTCAGACACAGCCTAGTCAGCCTCCTACAGTCAGACAGCCTAGTCAGCCTCCACAGTCAGACAGCCTAGTCAGCCTCCTACAGTCAGACAGCCTAGTCAGCCTCCTACAGTCAGAGCCTAGTCAGCCTCCTCAGTCAGTCAGCTCCTAGTCAGCCTAGTCCTAGAGTCAGACAGCCTAGTCAGCTTCCTAGAGTCAGACAGCCTAGTCAGCCTCCTAGAGTCAGACAGCCTAGTCAGCTTCCTAGAGTCAGACAGCCTAGTCAGCTTCCTAGAGTCAGAGACAGCCAGCTTCCTAGAGTCAGACAGTCAGCTTCCTAGAGTCAGACAGCCTAGTCAGCCTCCTAGAGTCAGACAGCCTAGTCAGCCTCCTACAGCCAGACAGCCTAGTCAGCCTCTTACAGTCAGACAGCCTAGTCAGCCTCCTACAGTCAGACAGCCTAGTCAGCCTCCTACAGTCAGACAGCCTAGTCAGCCTCCTACAGTCAGACAGCCTAGTCAGCCTCCTACAGTCAGACAGCCTAGTCAGCCTCCTACATTCAGACAGACAGCCTAGTCAGCCTCTTACAGTCAGACAGCCAGCCTAGTCAGCCTCCTACAGTCAGACAGACAGCCTAGTCAGCCTCCTACAGCCAGACAGCCTAGTCAGCCTCCTACAGTCAGACAGCCTAGTCAGCCTCTTACAGTCAGTCAGCCTCCTACAGTCAGACAGCCTAGTCAGCCTCCTACAGTCAGACAGCCTAGTCAGCCTCCTACAGTCAGACAGCCTAGTCAGCCTCCTACAGTCAGACAGCCTAGTCAGCCTCCTACAGTCAGACAGCCTAGTCAGCCTCCTACAGTCAGACAGCCTAGTCAGCCTCCTACAGTCAGACAGCCTAGCCTAGTCAGCCAGCCTCCTACAGTCAGACAGCCTAGTCAGCCTCTACAGTACAGTCAGCCTCCTACACAGACAGCCTAGTCAGCCTCCTACAGCCAGACAGACAGCCTAGTCAGCCTCCTACAGCCAGACAGCCTAGTCAGCCTCCTACAGTCAGACAGCCTAGTCAGCCTCTTACAGTCAGACAGCCTAGTCAGCCTCCTACAGTCAGACAGCCTAGTCAGCCTCCTACAGTCAGACAGCCTAGTCAGCCTCTTACAGTCAGACAGCCTAGTCAGCCTCCTACAGTCAGACAGCCTAGTCAGCCTCCTACAGTCAGACAGCCTAGTCAGCCTCCTACAGTCAGACAGCCTAGTCAGCCTCCTACAGTCAGACAGCCTAGTCAGCTTCCTAGTCAGTCAGACAGCCTAGTCAGCCTCCTACAGTCAGACAGCCTAGTCAGCCTCCTACAGTCAGACAGCCTAGTCAGCCTCCTACAGTCAGACAGCCTAGTCAGCCTCCTACAGTCAGACAGCCTAGTCAGCCTCTTACAGTCAGACAGCCTAGTCAGCTTCCTAGAGTCAGCCTAGTCAGCCTAGTCAGCCAGTCAGACAGCCTAGTCAGCTTCCTAGAGTCAGACAGCCTAGTCAGCTTCCTAGAGTCAGACAGCCTAGTCAGCTTCCTAGAGTCAGACAGCCTAGTCAGCTTCCTAGAGTCAGACAGACAGCCTAGTCAGCTTCCTAGAGTCAGACAGCCTAGTCAGCCTCCTAGAGTCAGACAGCCTAGTCAGCTTCCTAGAGTCAGACAGCCTAGTCAGCCTCCTAGAGTCAGACAGCCTAGTCAGCTTCCTAGAGTCAGACAGCCTAGTCAGCCTCCTACAGTCAGACAGCCTAGTCAGCCTCCTACAGTCAGACAGCCTAGTCAGCCTCCTAGTCAGTCAGACAGCCTAGTCAGCCTCCTACAGTCAGACAGCCTAGTCAGCCTCCTACAGTCAGACAGTCAGAGTCAGACAGCCTAGTCAGCCTCCTACAGTCAGACAGCCTAGTCAGCCTCCTACAGTCAGACAGCCTAGTCAGCCTCCTACAGTCAGACAGCCAGACAGCCTAGTCAGCCTCTTACAGTCAGACAGACAGCCTAGTCAGCCTCTACAGTCAGACAGCCAGCCTAGTCAGCCTCCTACAGTCAGACAGACAGCCTAGTCAGCCTCCTACAGCCAGACAGACAGCCTAGTCAGCCTCCTACAGTCAGACAGCCTAGTCAGCCTCCTACAGTCAGACAGCCTAGTCAGCCTCCTACAGTCAGACAGCCTAGTCAGCCTCCTACAGTCAGACAGCCTAGTCAGCCTCCTACAGTCAGACAGCCTAGTCAGCCTCCTACAGTCAGACAGCCTAGTCAGCCTACAGTCAGCCTCCTACAGTCAGACAGCCTAGTCAGCCTCCTACAGTCAGACAGCCTAGTCAGCCTCTTACAGTCAGACAGACAGCCTAGTCAGCCTCCTACAGCCAGACAGACAGCCTAGTCAGCCTCCTACAGCCAGACAGCCTAGTCAGCCTCTTACAGTCAGACAGCCTAGTCAGCCTCCTACAGTCAGACAGCCTAGTCAGCCTCCTAGTCACAGCCTAGTCAGCCTCCTACAGTCAGACAGCCTAGTCAGCCTCCTACAGTCAGACAGCCTAGTCAGCCTCCTACAGTCAGACAGCCTAGTCAGCCTCCTACAGTCAGACAGCCTAGTCAGCCTCCTACAGCCAGACAGACAGCCTAGTCAGCCTCCTACAGTCAGACAGCCTAGTCAGCCTCCTACAGTCAGACAGCCTAGTCAGCCTCCTACAGTCAGACAGCCTAGTCAGCTTCCTAGAGTCAGACAGCCTAGTCAGCCTCCTACAGTCAGACAGCCTAGTCAGCCTCCTACAGTCAGACAGCCTAGTCAGCCTCCTACAGTCAGACAGCCTAGTCAGCCTCTTACAGTCAGACAGCCTAGTCAGCTTCCTAGAGTCAGACAGCCTAGTCAGCTTCCTAGAGTCAGACAGCCTAGTCAGCTTCCTAGAGTCAGACAGCCTAGTCAGCTTCCTAGAGTCAGACAGCCTAGTCAGCTTCCTAGTCAGACAGCCTAGTCAGCTTCCTAGAGTCAGACAGCCTAGTCAGCTTCCTAGAGTCAGACAGCCTAGTCAGCCTTCCTACAGTCAGACAGCCTAGTCAGCCTCCTACAGTCAGACAGCCTAGTCCTAGTCAGACAGCCAGCCAGAGTCAGCCTAGTCAGCTTCCTAGAGTCAGACAGCCTAGTCAGCTTCCTAGAGTCAGACAGCCTAGTCAGCTTCCTAGAGTCAGACAGCCTAGTCAGCTTCCTAGAGTCAGACAGCCTAGTCAGCTTCCTAGAGTCAGACAGCCTAGTCAGCTTCCTAGAGTCAGACAGCCTAGTCAGCTTCCTAGAGTCAGACAGCCTAGTCAGCTTCCTACAGTCAGACAGCCTAGTCAGCTTCCTACAGTCAGACAGCCTAGTCAGCTCCTACAGTCCTAGTCAGTCCTAGAGTCAGACAGCCTAGTCAGCTTCTAGAGTCAGACAGCCTAGTCAGCTTCCTAGAGTCAGACAGCCTAGTCAGCCTCCTAGAGTCAGACAGCCTAGTCAGCCTCCTACAGTCAGACAGCCTAGTCAGCCTCCTACAGTCAGACAGCCTAGTCAGCCTCCTACAGCCAGACAGCCTAGTCAGCCTCCTACAGTCAGACAGCCTAGTCAGCCTCCTACAGTCAGACAGCCAGCCTAGTCAGCCTCCTACAGTCAGACAGAGTCAGCCTCCTACAGTCAGCAGCCTAGTCAGCCTCCTACAGCCAGACAGCCTAGTCAGCCTCCTACACAGTCAGACAGCCTAGTCAGCCTCCTACAGTCAGACAGCCAGTCAGACAGCCTAGTCAGCCTCCCAGCCAGCCAGCCTAGTCAGCCTCCTACAGCCAGACAGCTAGTCAGCCTCCTACAGTCAGACAGCCTAGTCAGCCTCCTACAGTCAGACAGCCTAGTCAGCCTCCTACAGCCAGACAGCCTAGTCAGCCTCCTACAGCCAGACAGCCTAGTCAGCCTCCTACAGCCAGACAGCCTAGTCAGCCTCCTACAGCCAGACAGCCTAGTCAGCCTCCTACAGCCAGCCTAGTCAGCCTCCTACAGCCAGACAGCCTAGTCAGCCTCCTACAGTCAGACAGCCTAGTCAGCCTCCTACAGTCAGACAGCCTAGTCAGTCAGCCTCAGCCCTACAGTCAGACAGCCTAGTCAGCCTCCTACAGCCAGACAGCCTAGTCAGCCTCCTACAGCCAGACAGCCTAGTCAGCCTCCTACAGCCAGACAGCCTAGTCAGCCTCTCCTACAGCCAGACAGCCTAGTCAGCCTCCTACAGCAGACAGCCTAGTCAGCCTCCTACAGCCAGACAGCCTAGTCAGCCTCCTACAGTCAGACAGCCTCAGCCTCCTACAGTCAGACAGCCTAGTCAGCCTCCTACAGCCAGACAGCCTAGTCAGCCTCCTACAGCCAGACAGCCTAGTCAGCCTCCTACAGCCAGACAGCCTAGTCAGCCTCCTACAGCCAGACAGCCTAGTCAGCCTCCTACAGCCAGACAGCCTAGTCAGCCTCCTACAGCCAGACAGCCTAGTCAGCCTCCTACAGCCAGACAGCCTAGTCAGCCCCTACAGCCAGACAGCCTAGTCAGCCTCCTACAGCCAGACAGCCTAGTCAGCCTCCTACAGCCAGACAGCCTAGTCAGCCTCCTACAGCCAGCCTAGTCAGCCTCCTACAGCCAGCCTAGTCAGCCTCCTACTGCCAGCCAACCAGCCTCCTACAGCCAGCCTAGTCAGCCTCCTACAGCCAGCCTAGTCAGCCTCCTACAGCCAGCCAGCCTCCTACAGCCAGCCAGCCAGCCTCCTACAGCCAGCCTAGTCAGCCTCCTACAGCCAGCCAACCAGCCTCCTACAGCCAGCCTAGTCAGCCTCCTACAGCCAGCCTAGTCAGCCTCCTAGCCAGCCAGCCTACAGCCAGCCTCAGCCTCCTACAGCCAGCCTAGTCAGCCTCCTACAGCCAGCCTAGTCAGCCTCCTACAGCCAGCCTAGTCAGCCTCCTACAGCCAGCCTAGTCAGCCTCCTTCAGCCAGCCTAGTCAGCCTCCTACAGCCAGCCTAGTCAGCCTCCTACAGCCAGCCTAGTCAGCCTCCTACTGCCAGCCAACCAGCCTCCTACAGCCAGCCAGCCTCCTACAGCCAGCCAGCCAGCCTCCTACAGCCAGCCAGCCTCCTACAGCCAGCCTCCTACAGCCAGCCAAGTCAGACTAAAACAGCCAGCCAGTCTAGTCAGACTCCAACTGCCAGGGACACTTCTTGAAAGTCCAATATCTTGAAAACTTGACTGCTAACATACAAAACAGTTTGGGACTGTATCAAGTGGACTAATGAAAAAAATTCCGAAATAGTTTGAGTGGATTTTCCCTTTAAAGAAAACAAAGGGCTAACATTGAAAGAAAAAAACAAAAACCTTTCCCCTGGGGCATTTGTGGAACAGGTTATGTGCCTTGGCAGGAAAACAGTAGAAATATCAACTACAGGAATGAAGGATATGTCTCGGATACATTGCTGGGAATTTCATAATTGACCCTTTGCCCCAAGCTACTATTATACAAAGTATTGAAATGAATGCAGCACTATCATCTAACTGCCAAAGACAGTTAATGCATTATGATTTTCCTCAACTGAACTCACTATCGCCCTGTAGCACTCACTTCTGTCATCATGAAGTGCAATGAGAGGCTAGTTAAGGATCATATCACCTCTACCTTATATGACACTCTAGACCCACTTCAATTTACTTACCGCCCCAATAGAACCACAGACGATGCAATCACCATTGGACTGCACACTGCCCTATCCCATCTGGACAAGGGGAATATCTACTTAAGAATGCTGTTCATTGACTATAGCTCAGCCTTCAACACCATAGTGGCCTCCAAGCTCATCATCAAACTCAGGGCTCTGGGTCTGAACCCCGCCCTATGCAACTTCCTGACAGGCTGCCCCCTGGTAGGAAACAACACCTCCACTTCACTGATCCTCAGCACAGGGGCCCCACAAGGGTGTGTGCTCAGCCCCCTCCTGTACTCCCTGTTCACCCATGACTGCGTGGCCATGCATGTCTCCAACTCAATCATCAAGTTTGCAGACGACACAACAGCAGTAGGTCTGATTACCAACAATGATAAGACAGCCTACAGGGAGGAGGTGAGGGCCCTGGCGGACTGGTGCTAGGAAAATAACCTCTCCATCAACGTCAACAAAATGAAGGAGCTGATCATGGACTTCAGGAAACAGCAGAGGGAGCAGGTCCATATCCACATTGACGGGACCGCAGTGGAGAAGGTGAAAAACTTCAAGTTCCTCTGCGTACACATCACTGACGATCTGAAATGGTCCCCCCACACAGACAGTGTGGTGAAGAAGGCGCAACAGCACCTCTTCAACCTCAGGAGGCTGAAGAAATTTGTCTTGGCCCCTAAAACCCTCACAAACTTTTATAGATGCACAATTGAGAGCATCCTGTCGGGCTGTATCACCGCCTGGTACGACAACTGCACTGCCGCAACCGCACGGCTCACCAGTGGGTGGTGTCATCTGCCCAACACAGGGCTCTCTAGTGGGTGGTGTCATCTGCCCAACACAGGGCTCTCTAGTGGGTGGTGTCGTCTGCCCAACACAGGGCTCTCTAGTGGGTGGTGTCATCTGCCCAACACAGGGCTCTCTAGTGGGTGGTGTCATCTGCCCAACACAGGGCTCTCCAGTGGGTGGTGTCGTCTGCCCAACAAAGGGCTCTCCAGTGGGTGGTGTCGTCTGCCCAACCACAGGGCTCTCCAGTGGGTGGTGTCGTCTGCCCAACAAAGGGCTCTCCAGTGGGTGGTGTCGTCTGCCCAACACAGGGCTCTCAGTGGGTGGTGTCGTCTGCCCAACACAGGGCTCTCCAGTGGGTGGTGTCGTCTGCCCAACACAGGGCTCTCCAGTGGGTGGTGTCATCTGCCCAACACAGGGCTCTCCAGTGGGTAGTGTCGTCTGCCCAACACAGGGCTCTCCAGTGGGTGGTGTCGTCTGCCCAACACAGGGCTCTCCAGTGGGGGTGGCTCTCCAGTGGGTGGTGTGTCTGCCCAACACAGGGCTCTCCAGTGGGTGGTGTCGTCTGCCCAACACAGGGCTCTCCAGTGGGTGGTGTCGTCTGCCCAACACAGGGCTCTCAGTGGGTGGGTGTGGTGTCGTCTGCCCAACACAGGGTCTGTGGGTGGGGTGGCTCTCCAGTGGGTGGTGTCGTCTGCCAGCAACCGCACAGTGGGTGGTGCTCTCCAGTGGGTGGTGTCGTCTGCCCAACACAGGGCTCTCCAGTGGGTGGTGCTCTCCGTCTGCCCAACACAGGGCTCTCCAGTGGGTGGTGTCGTCTGCCCAACCAGGGCAGGGCTCTCCAGTCCAGTGGGTGGTGTCGTCTGCCCAACACAGGGCTCTCCAGTGGGTGGTGTCATCTGCCCAACACAGGGCTCTCCAGTGGGTGGTGTCATCTGCCCAACACATCACCGGAGGCACACTGCCTGCCCTCCAGGACACCTACATCACCTGATGTCACAGGACATCAACCACCCGAGCCATTGCCTGTTCACCCTGCTATCATCCAGAAGGCAAGGTCAGTACAGGTGCATCAAAGCTGGGACCGAGGTCTTTGTTTAAGTTTGGTCAGGGCGTGAGTTGGGGTGGGCATTCTATGTTTTTGTTCTATGTTTTGTATTTCTGCTTTTGGCCTGGTATGGTTCCCAATCAGAGGCAGCTGTCAATCGTTGTCTCTGATTGAGAACCATACTTAGGCAGCCTGGTTTCCCACTATGATTGGTGGGTAGTTGTTTTCTGTCTTTGTATGTAGTTTACCAGACGGAACTGTTTCGGATGTTCTTTTGTTACTTTGTATTTTTTGTGTTCAGTGCTATTGATTAAAATTACGAACACTTACCACTCTGCATAATGGTCCGATCCTTCCTATTCCTCATCAGAAGAGGAAGACAACCGTTACAAAAATGATAGGTCAGAAAGAGAGCAAGAGAGAGGGGGGGGGGAAATGCCCACAGATCAAAGTGTGTCGATGCTCTGAATGCTACTTCAAACGATTCGAGAGGGAGGCTGGTACTGGTTGGCACACCTACAACTCCCTTCCCAGTCCCCATACGTTCCAACAAATCTGTTCCATCGCACCTGTCTTTTCCCCCCCCACCAGCTTGACAGCCAATCCCTGTCCCTGTAGACCAGCCCCCCTTCCTGTTTTCAAAGCAAAGTAGTATCCTCTGCTAGTGGAGCATTGTAGGGCTATTAACAGACTGGCTAAACTAAACAAACGGGTGGAGCACGACACAGCTTTACTTACCCATCAGATCAAAACAACAACAAGGCCGACTCATCTGCATAGTGGGGTGAAGAGTTCACTTACTACAACCTGGCTCACAGTTGACCATACATAGCTATATTCTCCTGATCCAGTGGATGTCCTGGGCCGTGTATGGTCTAGGACTTATAGAGAAGGAAATGAAGGGACTAACTCACCCGTGCACCGCCAGTTTTAAGTCGGGAACACAGATGTTGTCTTCTCCACAGTCCAGCAGAATCTGGGCCTAAAGGAGGGAAGAAGATGAGACGAACACATGAAACAGTGACAGAGCTTATACATGATCACACAGGCCCCTTTAAAATTAAACCTACACTTCTTTCAATTAGAATTCACACAGAGAATTAGACACACTTTGCTTTGATGGTAAACATACAATAGAGTGACTGTAGCGGGACGGGACATGGAGGAATATATTACAAAATGGAGGAATATATTCCAGTCCAACCCTCAACCGCCCACGAGTAGAGAGTCATCACTAAAGACCAGACACCTGTTATAATCCTGTTAACAGTCCTCTCTCCCGGGGAAGGTTATAGACTGTATGACTGTGTGATGACACAAATAACACTAATTCAACCCCATGTCTGACTTCACTTCCCTTTTGAGGGAAATGGCTCAATAAGAAGACAGGAGAAGCTCAAGATCACGTCTGACTGTGTGATCAAAACCCGTCTTTTAAACCCTCTCTCTGGCCTGGGACACAGAGGCACAATATTTGGAGGGAAACCCTCCAGCTCAGCAGTGACTACCACCCCCCAGTTTCACAACTCTGGTCCTGGCTACTACGTTGGGCCCTTCCAGAACACTCTCCCCTGGCTAGAGTCATATGACCTGGACAGCCAGTCACAGGCTGTACCTGGTGGGGATCTCAAACCACCAACACAGTCTGTGCTTTAGTCTGTGACACAGCGGTGCAGAGACAGGTCAGAAGAACTCTGCACCACCTCAACTCATTTCTGTACCTTCTACATGGACAATCCTGCTTCTAGACATTCCCAAGCGGTATTAGTGCATCTTTGACAATAAAACCACTGTACACTATTCACCACAACACGTCCAGTAGTCTATCCTCCTCCTTGTTTGCAGTGCGTGTCTGATTCGGCTCCAAACTTCAGCTTGCCTCTAGAAAAATGTTTGTGTTCTCGACAGCCGAAAAAACACTCACTGAGGGTCCAAAATGTCACAAAACGTAATACGACATAATATGTGCACAAACTCTTCCGAACTGTTTCAGCTGGGAATCATGCCGACGCCTTTAGGCCAGGGTGATCTTGAGGCCTAGACGCTACGGTGGAATGACCAGAAAGACATGAACTAAGCAGGAAAGGGTGCAATAACCACTGAACGTGTGTGTGTGTGTGTGTGTGTGTGTGTGTGTGTGTGTGTGTGTGTGTGTGTGTGTGTGTGTGTAGCAGGCTTAGCGTAGGTAATGGTCTCTCTGTGTGATTCCATCACAGTGTGATGATCATGATGCCTTAGTTGAAAATGATATAATAAATATAAGTTGAGGGAGATTAGAAAGAGCTCAGCGCCTCCCTGTCATTATACAGCCAGGACTTCGAATTAAGGGAAAGCAGGGTAACCATAGTAACCTCCAGCTCATTCTGCCCCCTCCCTCAGTGAGTGCTGCATGGCCCACAGTCAGAGAAAAAGTTACAGGTTCCTATCCTCGCTGAAGCTAAGAAATATCAACTGACAGTGCCCCGGCTTCACGGCAACATGTGGAGCACATTACAGAGAAACTCTGAAACTGCACAGAGGCATCAGTGAGCTCTCACTCGGCAACCAGAGGGTGTGAGAACCGGGGTGAACCACAACTGCCAGCCCAGTACATACGATGCCATATAGTGAAATCCATAATAAAGCATGGTGCATGTGATTAAATCCAGACGGTAGTCAGTAATCACCTCCTACACGGTGTTACATTCACAATGGGTATCCATGATTAATGAAATATGTCAGCAGCTTTACACTACTAACCCCCCCCCCATACATAATAGACACACATGGGTTATTCAAGCCCCACTCTGAAGTTCAGTTTCAGTACTACAACAGAATTGTTAGAGTTGAGTATTTAGAAGTAGTGTAAGTACAACACAGCAGATCTGATGAGGCCCCGGCAGCTTTGATACAACAAGGAGACACCAATGACAGGGCTCAGTCCTGCCCTGCTCAGAGGGAGAGAGGGAGGCTGCGGTTACTGTGTCTGGCTGCGTGGAAAGTAATCCACAGAGACTCTGTGCCACAAAACGTTCAAAACCCGGACAGATCATTTCAAGTCATCAGTCTTAAGTTATTTTATTTTCTATTAGGTTGAGACTCAAGTCATCAAATTTGTTACTTGAGTCAGTGTCCACATTTGTGCCATATGGTCCAGCATGCCACAGCTGAAGGCAGGCAGCCCACACGTTGAGCCCTGCTCACGTCTTTCTCCCTCTCTTTGCCTGCCAGGAGAAAACTGGAAAAATTCAGACAAATCTACACCAGATGGCACATGGCCTGTGTGCTGCGAGCGAAGCACCGCATTGGCCCTACCCAGAATCTATTATCTATATCTATTAACCCTGTGTGTCTGACTGTGCACCCCTCAGTCGGAACATGACTTACTGTATCAACCGTTACACCGCCTAGCTGGGCTGAAAGCTGCTATTCCTGGAGGGGCAGTCAAACTCTAACTCTCTCTCCACCATAGTGTGCACATGCCTCAAATGTCTTCTGTTGAAAACTGCTTTCCAGACCCTCTGGACCCCTTCCCAGCAGAGCGGTTTGGAAATCAACAAGGAGAGCAGCCTGAGTCGTTCTAAGGGTGTGTGTGGGGGAGAGGGAAGGAAGGGGGAGGTCTGGTCAAGGTGAAAACATTACCATTACCTCTGAGTGAGTGAATGGATTTCCAGCCACGTCTTCACTAAGTCTAGTTCATTAAAACATGTGCAGTGCTCCACCACCAGAGATACAGGGGCTGTTGACTCAGAGGAGTCCTCCAAGGTTGGAGTGCTGCGCTGGGGGTCAGACAGAAGGGCGGGAGGGTGTGCTGGAGGTCAGGAGTGCTGCGGGGGTGATGGCTGGGGGTCAGTGGTGCTGTGGGGTTGTTGTGCTGGGGGTCAGTGGTGCTGGGGGTCAGCAGTGCGGTGGGGGTGCTAAGGGCTGGGGCGGTCATAGTTAGACAGGGGGTGTATTGAAGTACCTTCTGCTCGATGAGCTCGGTGGTCTTGTAGTTAAGGATGGGTCTGAGGCCGTGGGAGTCAAACGCTGCCTGAGGATCCAGACTGAAGTTGAGGGAGATGTAGATGGAGGAGAGCTTATCTCTGAACTCCTTGTCATCCTGCAGTCAGATAGAGAGACAGAGAGAGAGACAGAGAGAGAGCGATAGATAGACAGAGAGAGAGAGACAGAGACAGATACAGATACATATACAGAGACAGATAGAGACATAGAGAGAGACAGATAGAAACATAGACAGAGAGACAGATAGAGAGAGAGCGATAGATAGACAGAGAGAGACAGATAGAGAGATAGAGAGAGAGAGACAGACAGAGAGAGAGACAGAGAGAGATAGATAGACAGAGAGAGACAGACAGAGAGATAGATAGACAGACAGAGAGACAGATAGAGACAGACAGAGAGACAGACAGAGACAGATAGAGAGACAGACAGAGAGACAGATAGAGACAGAGACAGATAGAGAGACAGAGAGAGACAGAGACAGATAGAGAGCGATGGAGACAGATATAGAGACAGATACAGAGAGAGAGAGAGAGATAGACAGAGAGAATGACAGATAGAGAGAGACAGAGGCAGATAGAGAGACAGACAGAGAGACAGACAGAGACAGAGAGCGATAGATAGACAGAGAGAGAGACAGATAGAGAGATAGACAGATAGATAGACAGAGAGACAGAGAGAGACCGATAGAGAGACAGAGAGAGACAGAGGCAGATAGAGAGACAGATAGAAACAGAGAGAGACAGATATAGAGACAGATACCGAGAGAGAGAGATAGACAGAGAGAATGACAGATAGAGAGAGACAGAGGCAGATAGAGAGACAGAGAGAGAGACAGAGAGAGACAGAGACAGATAGAGAGACAGAGAGAGACAGAGACAGATAGAGAGCGATGGAGACAGATACAGAGACAGATAGAGAGACAGACAGAGAGACAGAGAGAGAGAGAGAGAGAGAGAGACAGAGAGAGAGACAGAGAGAGACAGAGACAGATAGAGAGACAGAGAGAGACAGAGACAGATAGAGAGCGATGGAGACAGATACAGAGACAGATAGAGAGACAGACAGAGAGACAGATAGAGACAGAGAGAGAGAGAGACAGAGAGAGAGAGAGATACAGAGACAGATACAGAGACAGAGAGAGAGAGACAGACAGAGGCAGATAGAGAGACAGACAGAGAGACAGATTGAGACAGAGACAGATAGAGAGACAGAGACAGATAGAGAGCGATGGAGATAGATACAGAGACAGATAGAGAGACAGAGAGAGAGAGAGAGAGAGAGATAGACAGAGAGAATGACAGATAGAGAGAGACAGAGGCAGATAGAGAGACAGACCCAAAATTAAGGAAAGCTTTGACTATGTACAGACTCAGTGAGCATAGCCTTGCTATTGAGAAAGGCCGCCGTAGGCAGACATGGCTCTCAAGAGAAGACAGGCTATGTGCTCACTGCCCACAAAATGAGGTGGAAACTGAGCTGCACTTCCTAACCTCCTGCCCAATGTATGACCATATTAGAGAGACATATTTCCCTCAGATTACACAGATCCACAAAGAATTCAAAAACAAATCCAATTTTGATAAACTCCCATATCTACTGGGTGAAATTCCACAGTGTGCCATCACAGCAGCAAGATTTGTGACCTGTTGCCACGGGAAAAGGGCAACCAGTGAAGAACACACACCATTGTAAATACAACCCATATTTATGCTTATTTATTTGATCTTGTGTCCTTTAACCATTTGTACATTGTTAAAACACTGTATATATATATATATATAATATGACATTTGTAATGTCTTTATTGTTTTGAAACTTCTGTATGTGTAATGTTTACTGTTAATTTTTATTGTTTATTTCACTTTATATATTATCTACCTCACTTGCTTTGGCAATGTTAACACATGTTTCCCATGCCAATAAAGCCCTTGAATTGAATTGAGAGAGTGATAGATAGACAGAGAGAGAGAGAGATAGACAGAGAGAGAGAGAGATAGACAGAGAGAGAGAGAGATAGACAGAGAGAGAGATAGATAGACAGAGAGAGAGAGAGAGAGAGAGAGAGAGACAGATAGAGAGAGGGATAGAGACAGATAGAGAGAGGGATAGAGACAGAGAGAGATAGAGAGACAGAGACAGAGAGAGTTAGAGAGACAGAGAGAGATAGAGAGACGTACAGAGACAGAGAGAAAGACATATATATACAGTGCCTTGCGAAAGTATTCGGCCCCCTTGAACTTTGCGACCTTTTGCCACATTTCCGGCTTCAAACATAAAGATATAAAACTGTATTTTTTTGTGAAGAATCAACAACAAGTGGGACACAATCATGAAGTGGAACGACATTTATTGGATATTTCAAACTTTTTTAACAAATCAAAAACTGAAAAATTGGGCGTGCAAAATTATTCAGCCCCTTTACTTTCAGTGCAGCAAACTCTCTCCAGAAGTTCAGTGAGGATCTCTGAATGATCCAATGTTGACCTAAATGACTAATGATGATAAATACAATCCACCTGTGTGTAATCAAGTCTCCGTATAAATGCACCTGCACTGTGATAGTCTCAGAGGTCCGTTAAAAGCGCAGAGAGCATCATGAAGAACAAGGAACACACCAGGCAGGTCCGAGATACTGTTGTGAAGAAGTTTAAAGCCGGATTTGGATACAAAAAGATTTCCCAAGCTTTAAACATCCCAAGGAGCACTGTGCAAGTGATAATATTGAAATGGAAGGAGTATCAGACCACTGCAAATCTACCAAGACCTGGCCGTCCCTCTAAACTTTCAGCTAATACAAGGAAAAGACTGATCAGAGATGCAGCCAAGAGGCCCATGATCACTCTGGATGAACTGCAGAGATCTACAGCTGAGGTGGGAGACTCTGTCTATAGGACAACAATCAGTCGTATATTGCACAAATCTGGCCTTTATGGAAGAGTGGCAAGAAGAAAGCCATTTCTTAAAGATATCCATAAAAAGTGTTGTTTAAAGTTTGCCACAAGCTACCTGGGAGACACACCAAACATGTGGAAGAAGGTGCTCTGGTCAGATGAAACCAAAATTGAACTTTTTGGCAACAATGCAAAATGTTATGTTTGGCGTAAAAGCAACACAGCTGAACACACCATCCCCACTGTCAAACATGGTGGTGGCAGCATCATGGTTTGGGCCTGCTTTTCTTCAGCAGGGACAGGGAAGATGGTTAAAATTGATGGGAAGATGGATGGAGCCAAATACAGGACCATTCTGGAAGAAAACCTGATGGAGTCTGCAAAAGACCTGAGACTGGGACAGAGATTTGTCTTCCAACAAGACAATGATCCAAAACATAAAGCAAAATCTACAATGGAATGGTTCAAAAATAAACTTATCCAGGTGTTAGAATGGCCAAGTCAAAGTCCAGACCTGAATCCAATCGAGAATCTGTGGAAAGAACTGAAAACTGCTGTTCACAAATGCTCTCCATCCAATCTCACTGAGCTCGAGCTGTTTTGCAAGGAGGAATGGGAAAAAATTTCAGTCTCTCGATGTGCAAAACTGATAGAGACATACCCCAAGCGACTTACAGCTGTAATCGCAGCAAAAGGTGGCGCTACAAAGTATTAACTTAAGGGGGCTGAATAATTTTGCACGCCCAATTTTTCAGTTTTTGATTTGTTAAAAAAGTTTGAAATATCCAATAAATGTCGTTCCACTTCATGATTGTGTCCCACTTGTTGTTGATTCTTCACAAAAAAATACAGTTTTATATCTTTATGTTTGAAGCCTGAAATGTGGCAAAAGGTCGCAAAGTTCAAGGGGGCCGAATACTTTCGCAAGGCACTGTATATATAGAGACAGAAAGACAGAGACAGAGACAGAGAGACAGATAGAGAAAGAGACAGAGACAGATGGAGAGAGACAGAGAGAGAAAGAGAGGGTTTATCAGATGGAGTGAGTGAGACAGTGAGTGAGTGAGTGAGTGAGTGGTTTAGTGAGTGAGTGAGTGAGTGAGTGAGTGAGTGAGTGAGTGAGTGAGTGAGTGAGTGAGTGAGTGAGTGAGTGAGTGAGTGAGTGAGTGAGTGTGTGTGTGTCTGTGTGTGTGTCCGTGGGGCCGAGACTGTATTTAAAACATTTTTTAAATCATTGTTATTATTATTTTGTATTTTTTGTGTGTTTTTTAGGGGTTAGATCAGCTTTAATATTGCAGATAGATTGTAGCTTCCATCAATGTAATTGTCTGCATCACTTCCAATCCCACATATATCTTTTTGCAAATATATATGTATATACATATACATACATATAAATACATATTTTATATATACATATACATACATATAAATACATATTTTATATATACATATAAATACATATTTTATACATACATATAAATACATATTTTATAAATACATATTTTATATATACATATACATACATATAAATACATATTTTATACATACATATAAATACATATTTTATACATACATATAAATACATATTTTATTTTATACATACATATAAATACATATTTTATATATACATATACATACATATAAATACATATTTTATATATACATATACATACATATAAATACATATTTTATATATACATATACATACATATAAATACATATTTTCTTTTCTTTTTATTTTCTTTATTACCCTCCAACCCTACCACCCCTCACCCAATTGGAGCAAACTAGTGAACAACAACGCTTAGGCCTGTATTTCCAGCTTATACATACTACATACATACTACACACATAGTACATATATTTTATGGACACAGTCTACTTTACAATAGTTTGATTTAGTTTGTTTTTAACTCTTGTCCTCCCTCTACCCTCAACCTCTCCCATATATTTCTGATGTCCATCCAGTTTGATTTCTATTTGCCATATATTTCAAACTGTGCTCTTTCCAAAATGTTCTTAACCTACATATATAGGTTTTGAGGACACAGTATGTTTTACATGAGTTATCTTGCTGTTATTAGTCCCAACCGTCACCTCCATTCAACCCCTCCCATCTATCTCTTAACACCATCCATATTGGATTTCTATTTGACATATATTTTTCAGGGGTGCATTAAAATCTTTTTAATGAATTTATCTTATTAACACCTTGTTCTAGCTAGATATTTGTGTAGGTAGCTATCAAGTAAAGACCATGATATATCTAGCTAGCTATTTGCTTCACAAAAGTTCTGAACCTTCCTATTCTCATTGTTTCTACAGATTGGATATTGAAAATAAACATTTTTGCTAAAAGTATTATTATATTATTGATCGATTGACTATGACTTTTCAGTTCGCCCAGTAGTGTTATCTGTGACCAAAAACAAGCTACATATGGACAGTACCAAAACAAGTGATTTAATGATTCTGCCTCTTCGCAGCAAAATCTGCTGGGAAGGTTGTCTATCCCATATAAATTACATTATGTTGGTTGCAAGAATTCTGTATAATAATTTACATTGAAAAATTCTAAGTTTTGAATCTAGCATCATTTTGCATATCAGTTCAAAAAACATGTTTATTTTTATTTTTTATTGAACCTTTATTTAACCAGGCAAGTCCGGTAAAAACACATTCTTATTTACAATGGCGGCCTACACCGGCCAAACCCGGACGACGCTGGGCCAATTGTGCGCGGCCCTACGGGACTCCCAATCATGGCCGATTGTGATACAGCCTTGATTCGAATCATGGGGTCTGTAGTGACACCTCAAGCACTGAGATGCAGTGCCTTAGACCGCTGCACCACACGGGAGCCCATGTGCCATGGAATCAGTACGTCAAAAATCTCTTCCCAACTATTTTGCAATCTATATGGCACGGCTGTCAATTATTTGGTCCTTAAATGAAACGGGTATACTTTTTTATTGATCACAATTTTCTTTAACCAATGATGGTCTTTAATGCCGGGCCGACAGACCAGTTCTTACCTTTTCCCTTCCACTTTCCTCTTCCATTTTTGTGGTAATGGTGCAATTACTTGGTTGTAATTTTGGGTAGAGCACTTACCCTCAGGTAGATCTTGGTCTCGTGACACACACGCTCTCCGCTCCGCACTCTCACACTCCTCTGAAGCATTGCCTGCTGGGAGTCTACAAACAGAGCCCTCTTCACCCCTCCCTTCTGCATGTGTTTCAGATGGTCCAACTGCACCTCTACCAGGAAGCCTGGAACACACACACATACACACAACCATGAATGTGCTATTGTTTTACACACCATCACATTAAAACTAACTTGCATAATCTCAAGCGAATAGAGAATCCAGACTATGTAGTTTGTTTACCATATGGCACCTAGCACAGTAACTATATGCATAGAGGGCTGATTAGTGGAATAATTGCTGGGGTTGTGTATGAACAAAGAGGAGCCTAGTGCTTTGATTTTAAATCATTAAAAGGATCAGAGCAGATATGGGGATTCTGGAAGCCTGACACTGCTCCTACATCTTTGTCACAATACAATACAAAGCATCAGCAAAGTCATTCAACATACACCACGTTGTGTGCACATCTGATATTCGTGTGCAATTGAGAGTTTGTAATATGGTATTGTATGTCATCTGGACCAGATGTGGACAGTCGGCTCACCTAGGTTGTCTGGTAGGTACTTCCCATTGGCAGAGAGGCAGAAACTCAGGTTGACACTGTTTAGAACAGAGGAGAGACAAAACAGAGACACGATAAGGGAAGCATTCATGGCACAAACAGCATACATGTAAACGCACAGACATCTCACTCATTCACTCTCTTCCTCCCATACTTGCTCTTCCTCTCAAATCCGCCTTCAGATATCTAACAAGACAAGCCAAGTGGTATAATGGGTAACACTGTATGATATGAAGGAATGGCTAGTCATATGGGTAATGTTAGGAAAGGCATCTCTATGGTGTAGCCAGCCAAGTTAATAACATGGCGTGTCCCCCCATCCTCAGCTCTCCAGCCTGGAATGGCTGAGTTAAAGAGGGTGAAATTGAACATCATCTCATGTATCCCCACAGACAGGACAGTCAGTCAGTGTCTGTATGTGTACGGGCTCAGAGCTCTCTCTCTCTCCCATGACATCAGTCACAGATTCCAACAGTCCGCAAGGCAAACCCAAGCCCTTTACAACCAAACCCTCACTGACTGGAAAGAAAGAGTGAGGTGGCGATGGGGGAAAAAAGGGAGCAAAACAGAGTTAGTGTTGATAGAATACAAGGGAAGGAAGAAATAAAAGAGAATGAAATAGACACCCTCTTTCTGTATCTATCTAGGAGAAACCCCTCTGTTGTGCTCCTGTGTCTGTGTTTGTGTAGGAGTGTGTGTCTGTGTCTGTGTAGAAGTGTGTGCCTGTGCCTGTGTCTGTGCCTGTGTCTGTGTTTGTGTAGGCGTGTGTGCCTGTGTCTGTGTCTGTGTAGGAGTGTGTGCCTGTGCCTGTGCCTGTGTCTGTCTGTGCCTGTGTCTGTGTTTGTGTAGGAGTGTGTGTCTGTGTCTGTGTAGAAGTGTGTGCCTGTGCCTGTGTCTGTGCCTGTGTCTGTGTTTGTGTTTGTGTAGGCGTGTGTGCCTGTGTCTGTGTCTGTGTAGGAGTGTGTGCCTGTGCCTGTGCCTGTGTCTGTGCCTGTGTCTGTGTTTGTGTAGGAGTGTGTGTCTGTGTCTGTGTAGAAGTGTGTGCCTGTGCCTGTGCCTGTGCCTGTGTCTGTGTCTGTGTCTGTGTTTGTGTAGGCGTGTGTGCCTGTGTCTGTTTGTGTAGGAGTGTGTGCCTGTGCCTGTGCCTGTGCCTGTGTCTGTGTTTGTGTAGGAGTGTGTGTCTGTGTCTGTGTTTGTGTAGGAGTGTGTGCCTGTGCCTGTGTCTGTGCCTGTGTCTGTGTTTGTGTAGGAGTGTGTGCCTGTGTCTGTGTCTGTGTAGGAGTGTGTGCCTGTGCCTGTGCCTGTGTCTGTGTATGTGTCTGTGTTTGTGTAGGAGTGTGTGCCTGTGCCTGTGCCTTTGCCTGTGTCTGTGTAGGAGTGTGTGCCTGTGCCTGTGTCTGTGTCTGTGTTTGTGTAGGAGTGTGTGCCTGTGCCTGTGTCTGTGTCTGTGTTTGTGTAGGAGTGTGTGTCTGTGTCTGTGTAGGAGTGTGTGCCTGTGCCTGCCTGTCTGTGTCTGTGTAGGAGTGTGTGCCTGTGCCTGTGTCTGTGTCTGTGTTTGTGTAGGAGTGTGTGCCTGTGCCTGTGCCTGTGTCTGTGTCTGTGTTTGTGTAGGCCTGTGCCTGTGTCTGTGTCTGTGTAGGAGTGTGTGCCTGTGCCTGTGTCTGTGTCTGTGTAGGAGTGTGTGCCTGTGCCTTGCCTGTGTCTGTGTCTGTGTAGGAGTGTGTGCCTGTGCCTGTGTCTGTGTCTGTGTTTGTATAGGAGTGTGTGTCTGTGTCTGTGTAGGAGTGTGTGCCTGTGTCTGTGTCTGTGTAGGAGTGTGTGCCTGTGCCTGTGCCTGTGCCTGTGTCTGTGTTTGTGTAGGAGTGTGTGTCTGTGTCTGTGTAGGAGTGTGTGCCTGTGTTTGTGTAGGAGTGTGTGCCTGTGTCTGTGTAGGAGTGTGTGCCTGTGTCTGTGTAGGAGTGTGTGCCTGTGTTTGTGTGTGCCTGTGTCTGTGTCTGTGTAGGAGTATGTGCCTGTGTCTGTGTAGGAGTGTGTGTCTGTGTTTGTGTAGGAGTGTGTGTCTGTGTCTGTGTAGGAGTGTGTGCCTGTGCCTGTGCCTGTGTCTGTGTTTGTGAAGGAGTGTGTGCCTGTGTCTGTGTAGGAGTGTGTGCCTGTGCCTGTGCCTGTGCCTGTGCCTGTGTCTGTGTCTGTGTAGGAGTGTGTGTCTGTGTTTGTGTAGGAGTGTGTGTCTGTGTGTCTGTGTAGGAGTGTGTGCCTGTGTCCTATGTGTGTCTGTGTTTGTGTAGGAGTGTGTGCCTGTGTCTGTGTAGGAGTGTGTGCCTGTGTCTGTGTAGGCCTGTGTGTGTCTGTGTTTGTGTAGGAGTGTGTGTCTGTGTCTGTGTAGGAGTGTGTGCCTGTGTCTGTGTAGGAGTGTGTGTCTGTGTTTGTGTAGGAGTGTGTGCCTGTGTCTGTGTAGGAGTGTGTGTCTGTGTCTGTGTAGGAGTGTGTGCCTGTGTCTGTGTAGGAGTGTGTGCCTGTGTAGGAATGTGTGTCTGTGTCTGTGTAGGAGTGTGCGCCTGTGTAGGAGTGTGTGTCTGTGTCTGTATAGGAGTGTGTGCCTGTGTAGGAGTGTGTGCCTGTGTCTGTGTAGGAGTGTGTGTCTGTGCCTGTGTAGGAATGTGTGTCTGTGTCTGTGTAGGAGGTGTCTGTGTGCGCCTGTGTAGGAGTGTGTGTCTGTGTCTGTATAGGAGTGTGTGCCTGTGTCTGTGTAGTGTGTGTCTGTGTCTGTGTAGGAGTGTGTGCCTGTGTCTGTGTAGGAGTGTGTGCCTGTGTCTGTGTAGGAGTGTGTGCCTGTGTCTGTGTAGGAGTGTGTGTCTGTGTCTGTGTAGGAGTGTGTGTCTGTGTCTGTGTAGGAGTGTGTGCCTGTGTCTGCGTAGGAGTGTGTGCTTGTGTCTGTGTAGGAGTGTGTGCCTGTGTCTGTGTAGGAGTGTGTGTCTGTGTCTGTGGAGTGTGTGTCTGTGTCTGTGTCTGTGTAGGAGTGTGTGCCTGTGTCTGTGTAGGAGTGTGTGTCTGTGTCTGTGTAGGAGTGTGTGTCTGTGTAGGAGTGTGTGCCTGTGTCTGTGTAGGAGTGTGTGCCTGTGTCTGTGTAGGAGTGTGTGCCTGCACAGGAGCATCTCCACATCCTGATGCTTCCCAGCTGTGTTCCAACACCAAACAATAACTCATTCAAAAGCAGCTGGCAAACTTCCCGACCCCTCCCTCCCTCCATCTCCCCCTCTATCCCTCCTTCCCTCCACCCCCACCTGCATCCCACCATCACCTGGCAATGCAGGGGGGGGGGAGCAGCAGACACACCAACACAGTGTCAAGCATGTTGGGCAGCACAGCCAGAGATCAGAGAAACGCTGTTCTGTTCTGTTTCGGCTCCCATTGGATGGTAATGAGTACCATGCTGCACATTCACTGCTCCTCTCGAAGAAACAGAATCTGTTATGAAGTTGCTATAACAACAGGTCACCAACACCACCAGATAAGCCTGACTGTCTCCCAAATAAATAACATGATTAGTCTTGAGGGGTGATGCAGTATGTCCTCAAAGGGACTTCCTGTCTAATTACAAATGAGAGCTAGTTTTGAGGAACTCCTTCCTGTTGTGCCAAATGTCAATCAAGCAGCAGTTAGACAACAACACCCTTAGATAATGGAGTCTGCACCTGTATTCACAAACTGTCTTAGAGTAGGGGTTGTTGATCTAGGATCAATTTACACTTTTAAAACATACTGAAAAAGATAACATGGACAGGGAGACCTGATCCTTGATCAGCACTCAGGACCTGGAGATGAGACAAGTACTCAACATGACACAGGTATGATGCAGTTCTTACCAGGAGACAGGTATGATGCAGTTCTTACCAGGAGACAGGTATGATGCAGTACTTACCAGGAGACAGGTATGATGCAGAACTTACCAGGAGACAGGTATGATGCAGTACTTACCAGGAGACAGGTATGATGCAGTACTTACCAGGAGACAGGTATGATGCAGAACTTACCAGGAGACAGGTATGATGCAGTACTTACCAGGAGACAGGTATGATGCCATGTTTACCAGGAGACAGGTATGATGCAGTACTCAACATGACACAGGTATGATGAAGATCTTACCAGGAGACAGGTATGATGCAGTACTTACCAGGAGACAGGTATGATGCAGTGTTTACCAGGAGACAGGTATGATGCAGTGCTTACCAGGAGACAGGTATGATGCAGTACTTACCAGGAGACAGGTACGATGCAGTACTTACCAGGATACAGGTATGATGCAGTGTTTACCAGGAGACAGGTATGATGCAGTACTTACCAGTTGACAGATATGATGCAGTGCTTACCAGGAGACAGGTATGATGCAGTTCTTACCAGGAGACAGGTATGATGCAGTTCTTACCAGGAGACAGGTATGATGCAGTTCTTACCAGGAGACAGGTATGATGCAGTTCTTACCAGGAGACAGGTATGATGCAGTGCTTACCAAGAGACAGGTATGGTGGTGTTGCCGTTGTTGACTGAACAACTCTTCTCCTCGGGGTTGATCATTGTGGGATAGACGGTCAAGGAGGCACTGGTGAGACAGGTATGATGCAGTTCTTACCAGGGATCTGTGGTATGAGATGGGAGCAGAGGCTGAAGTTACATATGTTGACTGGCAGACCTTCTCCTCGGGGTTGATCATTGTGGGATAGACGGTCAAGGAGGCACTGGTGTTGACGATGGGCCGGGATCTGTGGTACATTAGATGGGAGCAGAGGCTGAAGTTACATATGATAGAGGCAGACCTTTGGGCCGAAGTTACATATGATAGAGGCAGACCTTTGGGCTGAAGTTACATATGATAGAGGCAGACCTTTGGGCTGAAGTTACATATGATATAGGCAGACCTTTGGGCTGAAGTTACATATGATAGAGGCAGACCTTTGGGCTGAAGTTACATATGATAGAGGCAGACCTTTGGGCTGAAGTTACATATGATAGAGGCAGACCTTTGGGCTGAAGTTACATATGATAGAGGCAGACCTTTGGGCTGAAGTTACATATGATAGAGGCAGACCTTTGGGCTGAAGTTACATATGATAGAGGCAGACCTTTGGGCTGAAGTTACATATGATATAGGCAGACCTTTGGGCCGAAGTTACATATGATAGAGGCAGACCTTTGGGCTGAAGTTACATATGATAGAGGCAGACCTTTGGGCTGAAGTTACATATGATAGAGGCAGACCTTTGGGCTGAAGTTACATATGATAGAGGCAGACCTTTGGGCTGAAGTTACATATGATAGAGGCAGACCTTTGGGCTGAAGTTACATATGATAGAGGCAGACCTTTGGGCTGAAGTTACATATGATAGAGGCAGACCTTTGGGCTGAAGTTACATATGATAGAGGCAGACCTTTGGGCTGAAGTTACATATGATAGAGGCAGACCTTTGGGCTGAAGTTACATATGATAGAGGCAGACCTTTGGGCTGAAGTTACATATGATAGAGGCAGACCTTTGGGCTGAAGTTACATATGATAGAGGCAGACCTTTGGGCTGAAGTTACATATGATATAGGCAGACCTTTGGGCTGAAGTTACATATGATAGAGGCAGACCTTTGGGCTGAAGTTACATATGATATAGGCAGACCTTTGGGCTGAAGTTACATATGATAGAGGCAGACCTTTGGGCCGAAGTTACATATGATAGAGGCAGACCTTTGGGTAAACCTCTTAACTCAACACTTTATTTTAAAAAAAACAATCCCTCAATAGTTTGACAGATAGAAGGTTATGAGTAAAATTAAATTACCTGTACAAAATCGCCTTGTCAACTCCGAAAGCACCAACAATAAGATCTGTTGTGAAAAGACATTTCTAGTTCATAGACTACAAGTAAACACAGTATAAGCACACTCAGAACTATGAGAGATGTTTTTTTAAATTCACTGGTCTTGTCACTCACCTGGGTAGCCATTCATGTCCTGATCCTTAGCACCTCGGAGTGAGAATCCAAAGCTGGCCGGCACTGTGCCTGAAGCCCATTGGCCAGCTATGACCTGAGAGGGTGTGTTCCTGAGCCCACCGGCGAATCCGTTGTAGATGAGAACCAATCCCTGCTGGTCCTCTCCACCGAAAGGACAGCTGATGGCCAAGTCTACCAATCAGAGAAGAGGAGAGAACAGAGAGAACAGAGAGAACAGACACACAAACGGTCCATAAGAGGGAAGGTTTCACTTTTCAATCAAATAACGCTTCTGTCCCTTAAAGCCCCAGTATTACCACCACACCTCTCACCATTGTATCCATCCAGGTTGAGGTCTCCCAGAGGTGCGATGGTGCTGCCAAACCTCCCAAACACCTGGGTCCCGGTCAGGTTGAGAGTTGGCTCCAGGTCCAGTGGTCCACGCTGCAGATAGAGGTACACACGTCCCACCTCCTCCAGACGGCCGTCTGACCCTCGGGTCATGTACATGGGAGCTCCCACCAACAGGTCAGACATGCTGAGGGGAGGAGAGAGAAACACACGGTCACAGACATATACAGACTAATGTGGCAAATTCAGGAAGCTTTCCTAAAATTCCCAGGTTTTCGAGAAATCTGGGAATTTCTGGATTCTTTTTTACAATTTCTCAACCCTAGTACACACACAAAAGACACATTTCCCATAAAAGTAGTCATTGGCTCAGAAAACCAGTCTCACCACCACCCATATCATTAAAAAGGGTGAGAACGCCACTATGTCAGCTGTTTGAGAACCGACTCCTACTCATTCGTCATTATTGATGTTGACTGAGTTTTCCCATAACATTATTGGATAAATTAAATCTTGCTCATGGGCAAGAACATACTGTACGACAATGTTTCATTAGAATGTGATGTTCGACTCCTCGAGAACTCACCCGTCGTTATTGATGTCGGCTGTGGACACAGTATACCCAAAATAGGAGCCCATCTGAGAAAACATCAAGACATCATGTCACATTCCTACAACATCACTATCTATCTGGGGTCAAAACGGCTCAAAATAGAAAAGCTGCTTTTAAGCAAAGGGGCTTCTATGACATAAATTATAGTAAATCTACTTGAATTAAGAGAGATCCTGTAGAAGAGACTACTAACAGAGACAAAATGGTCAATGAAAATGATGGTGCTTGCTTGGTCTAGCTTGAAGCTGTTAAGTTAAGTCTTTTTTGTCATGTCTGTATAATCCATTTTTATCTGAAGTAGCAAAGACACAGAAAACGCTTAATTCCCAGACTCCCAGGGTAAGCAAATACATGTATGATTTTATTTATTCAGCTGAACCAATCAGCACCATTAAAAGGGGCTCACGCTATTTCCATTCCATTTGTAGAAAGGATCATGCTGCTCATTTGGAGAAAATTGCTTCTGCACTTTAACTTCAATAATTATGCTTTACAGCAAACCACAGATGGCTTGAAATCCAGTTAGCAGAGACTTGTAAAGGAAATTATTGTTCTTATATCACCAGTGTTCCAGTACACACTGACTCAGGAAATTAAGAGTTGCCACGAGAAACAGCTAGTTATGGAACCGCAGTCTGTCTGAAAAAAACTGTTTTGAGTTTGAGATGAGGTTTGTGGCTTACCTGTTCGCCAGTGTAGTTGAGCATGGACTTCAGATCAGTGCCATTTAAAACAGACACCTGCAGAGAGCAGACACACACACAGAACACATGGTCAAAATCTCTGAGGTCCAACATATGTATAGTGTATTAGGCCTGTGTTACGATATTCCACTCAAAATGAGAGCGGTGATGAGGTTTTCTTACCAAACCATAGAGCATGACCCCTTTTGGGACCCCAGCCACAACATCTGAGAAGTGCACAGACAGGGGGAAAACAGAGAAAAAATGGAAGATTTAGGAGGGGAAATATCACAAAGGTCACAGCCGTCTGGAACTCTGAGAATTCCAGCGATCGCAGTCTTTCCAGCTTAGTAGCGGGACAGAATTGTGTAGGTGAGTTCAGTTTGAGTTCACTTCAGGTATAGTAAACAATCTGAACCCTTTAATGGCTGTCTGATGTGCAGCCAGGCCTGTGGAAGTCTGCATTACAGATGTCTTTACCTTCCACGTCATCTCCACTGAATTCCCCAACTGCAACAGAGTAACCTGCAAGGCCGCAAGAGAGAGCAGACATTAGTCATATGATATCAAGCATTCAGAACCTATACACCTCCACTACTCCTGAAGTGTAATCTATGGATAAAGACATGTACTTTGCCCAACTTTGCATCTATCCGCCTTTTATCAGAGGTCAGAGGGTTAGAGGGAATGTGGTGACGTTTCCAAATCATAGTTCTCAGACTCGAGTAGCCTACACAGGAAACCAGCATGTTTGGAAAGCAAGGGGATCACGGGAGTGATAGAATTACGAGAGAGGAAAGTCTTACCGTGGTAGCTGTCGTCATATTTGATCTGAGCCTGTCTGGTCTGGGTCTGTCCCTCCACAGACTGCATGAAGTACCCTGGATAGTAGGCCTTGATTATCTCCTCTTTGGCTGCTGAGATCACCTGACCTGAGGAGACACATGAAGCAGGAAACAGGGAGTGAATGGAAAGTTTCTCTCAGGTTTCACTCAAATAACTTCAGAATATTGCTACAACTTATTTGCTTGTGGTCCAGGAGGGTTGTCAGACCCTGTACCTTGCCAGAAGAAGCTGCCTGGTCCTCCAAGCACCACTTTCCCATCCTGAAAGCGAGAGAGCGAGAGCAACAGAGAGAGAGACAGAATCATGAGAGAGATCATGTGTTTGCAATCCATAGTATTTGATAAACCTCTGGTACTGAACTGAGAGGAAGTGTTTAGGAGTGTTACCTTTGTGAAATCAGCACTGAATCCCCCCTGACAGTAGCCCTGACCACCCTGGTTAATGAATTCTGAAATAAACAGAGGCAAAGGTTGAATAATCAGTTTTATACATGAATGTTTCTGATTTGAAAAAGCTAATTTAAAGATCCATAAATTGCCTCATATTAAACCAACACTTCAGAATGTAGATATTTTGGAAATATTTTTAACCTTGACGTGATGACTCAACTGGGTATTTTGAACAGAACCAAGCCAGCCAGCCATTACCAGCAGTAGGGATACATTTGGTCAATACGGGATAACATAGTTGACTGCATCTGATAAAGGTACATTCTTTCCCCACAGCCAGTGTGTGATGTCGCTGGAATTGTTTACTCAGTAGGGGTACTTGAGACCATATACATCCCTTCTGTTGTGGCCTTCAGGCGCAGCACTTAACCCCTGTCTAATAGCCTGCTGTGTGGACAGCTGCTGTGTCAGAGGTAGGCCACAGGAGTAACCTGTAGTGTAGGGTAGTTGGGTAGTGGGGTATTCGGTCGGCAGAGAAGAGCATTAGAAAATGGATGACATCTTTATGAAAAACCAAGAAGGATTACCTGTGCGACAGGGAGCATATTCCACAAACTTGGTGAAGTTCTTGACAGAGAGGTAGCAGGTTCCCGTGGTATCGGACTGTGGCTTTTCTGCTTTGGTTCTCCAGGAGTAGAGGGGGCACAGGCCTATATGGGGGGGCAGAGGAGGGTTAGTTGTTTTTCAGGTACAACAACACCCTGTGTAACTCGATGGAGACCCAGAGAGAGGTTAATGTTACATCTAGAGAAAAGTCACAAATGTAACCAAATCCAGGTCACGTCCCTCACAATCATCAAAAGAAAAACGACAGTCGTCTCCACTTCAATGTCACAGGAGCATAAAACACTTCTCCTCTGAGAGACACAGTGGAGGGGAAAACTGTAATAGTCACAACAACATGATAGACAAAGACCTTTAAGAAGTTTAAGACAAACTTGGAACAATGAATATATACAACCCCTTGACATGAACGCCAGACATCATAACAGTTGAGGGACTCTGGGCTATAGAGACCAACGTTGAAAGTAAACTGACTTTCTCAACCTGGTCTCAGTCTCTGAGTGTCGTCTTACCAGAATGGTGTCTCCGTGGGAACGGATGGTGGCGCCGAACCACTGGTGGGACTTGACTTCAGCCTGGTAGTCTGTGCCACTGACAGTGACTATGCGGTCCCCTGGGAAGAAGACAAAACAACAACTAAACTGAGTGTATGAGTGATGACTGAAAAAAGGGTAATGAAACATTGTAGTTCTACTCTTGGAGGCTCCAGACAACGTCATCCAGACATCTGCTACTACAGGACTTACTTACTGCATCATTAAACACAAACACACATCAAGTTTCTCATGAAGAACTTTCCAGAGAGAAACGGAGGAAAACTAGAAGGTATTTGGTGCTCACCAGAGCCTTATATTCCTCATTATTCCTCATTATATTCCTCATGGCTCTGGTCCTCACTGTTCAGATGTCAACCTGAGTTCTCTGACTGGTCCAGCTCTGGGTGACCACACTGAACCTGACTCTGTTTGGCCACCTGGCCTGTAACCCAGACCTCTACTCCATCACTGTCTGAGACCCAAATGGCACCATACTCCCTATATAGTGCACTACTCTTGACCAGAGACATGCACTATGTAGGGAATAGGGTGCCATTTAGGATTCAGCCTCTGTGACAGGACAAGACATGGCTGCAGGAGTCAGGTTCAAACAGGTTCAAACAGGACGTTTTATTGGCAAGACTGATGCAACATCTGTGTTGCCATGGTGAGAAACAGAATCCAAACAAATCGGTTTATACAGTGTACATACCGTGAAACATCCTGTAACAAGTATTCTAAACGCTTGGAATTCGGACTACAAGACGTATCCAGTGGAACTTGTACCCAGCAACCGCACCCCAGCCCACTTCTTTTTCCCCACTAATATTCTCCAGCGCTAAACCACAAGTGTTGCAACAGAGCCATATCTATCTGCCGGGGAAGGGGGCCTGGTGGTGTGAGCCAGAGGTTGTGACCTGTGGATGTGAGGAAAGCAGGCTGTGTTTCAGCCTCCTCTGCAGGCTGTGTGTCAGCTCTGGGTGAGGGCCTGCTCTGCTCCATGTCTTGGTGGAAGGAAAGAAAGAAAGAGGGGGGGACTGTGTCCAAGGAAAACAAACGCTCTGGCTCTGCTTCTTCCTAGCAACCTCTTAGGCATGCATCTCTCTCTCGCAAGTGTTCCCTCTCCACTTTCTGTCCATCCCTTTGTACATCACTCTCTCTCTTGTTCTCTCTGTTCCTTTTTCTTCCCCTCTCCTGCTTCACTTCCTCCTTCTCTCAGGGAGTTTGGTCTCCCCCTGGCCTGGAAGGAAAGCAGTGGGGATTAGGGTCCTTTAATAACGTCACAGTAGATATAACGTCACCAGGCTTCCCCTTCAGCATTACTCATGGGCTCACAGCACCCCTGTTCCCTACCATAATACATGTGGTCACCTCCATCATGTGTGGAAAGACACGCTTTAGCGATACCACAAATAACATGCCTAACATTAAAAATATCTAAGAGGCTTGTTCCTTTAACTGCACAGCAATAATCTGCATTACTATTTTCATAACTCAGGGGCCTTTGTTTTGATAAAGTGAGAGGGTGACACTGAGGAGACATGCAAGCCAAATAGGACACACTACCCCGGCAACCATGAGTATCAGCAGGGAAATCAATCTATTATTCATGTTTCAGAACTATAGTAGATGGATTCTTCTTGACCACCTGGTCACGGTGAAACAGAAAATGATATTCAACATGACATCTCTACAGTTATGTCAATGACATAATCGCTACGTTCAGAGCCCAAGACTATCAACTCCATACAGAACTGGCAATGAGCTGCTGTGCTCTGAGCTCCGTGTCTGTCACTGCTCTTATTGTCCATGTCAGAGGTGCTATATTGGCTTTCATACAGTGTGATGGATGGAATGATGAAAAGATCAGTAGGTTAAGAGGCAGGACAAGCCAGACAAACACGCCTTTGATACGAGAGAGAAAAATCCAGTAGACGCTTGTGGCAATGTGGTCATGTAACATCCTTTCAGTGAACTTGGGTAGACTTTGTGCTGACGTGACTAGTGCCCCTCGACCCTTCTCTCTCCTGAGACAGGACAGCAGAGAGTAGGGTGGGGTCTGGCGTGTGTCCACAGACTCTCCCCTTTGAACTTTGCGAGAGGAGACCCATTAGAGGAGTATCCTGGGTTAGAGTACAGGGCGGATGCGGTCAGAGACAAGTGGCCAAATTCACTAGCTGGCCCTGGGGGAGTTACTGGTGGTAGGGGAAGATGGTTCATAGATGGAAACAGGGCTCTGATTTCCCCCTGTCCCTCTCTCTCTCCCTCAGATCACTGGGTTGTCTCGTCTTATCTCATTGGAAGGGGAAGTGGAGAGGGAGGCCTCTTGGTCAGGCTCAGGGAAGACCTCACCCACACTCTGGGGAGACCTCACCCACACTCAGGGGAGCCTTCACCCACACTCAGGGGAGACCTCACCCACACTCAGGGGAGACTTCACCCACACTCAGGGAGACCTCACCCACACTCAGGGAGACCTCACCCACACTCAGGGAGACTTCACCCACACTCAGGGAGACCTCACCCACACTCAGGGGAGACCTCACCCACACTCAGGGGAGACCTCACCCACACTCAGGGAGACTTCACCCACACTCAGGGAGACTTCACCCACACTCAGGGAAGACCTCACCCACACTCAGGGAGACCTCACCCACACTCAGGGAGACTTCACCCACACTCAGGGGAGACCTCACCCACACTCAGGGGAGACCTCACCACACTCAGGGAGACCTCACCCACACTCAGGGAGACCTCACCCACACTCAGGGGAGACTTCACCCACACTCAGGGGAGACTTCACCCACACTCAGGGGAGACCTCACCCACACTCAGGGAGACCTCACCCACACTCAGGGGAGACCTCACCCACACTCAGGGAGACTTCACCCACACTCAGGGGAGACCTCACCCACACTCAGGGGAGACCTCACCCACACTCAGGGGAGACCTCACCCACACTCAGGGGAGACCCTGAATAATGTCACAAAAACAGACACACCTCTCATATAAAGGGTCAACACTAATATATTACAGAGCTCTAGCCATGTCATAAGCAAATAAGGAAAACATATTTCCTTTGTCCTACAGACAGGGGTGCTAGGCTCTTGTATGCTGGCCCAGATGGCAGAATTGGCTCTTCCTCACAAATCAAATGTTCGCCTTCAAAGCCCACTGTCCAAATCCCCAAAAGACTATCCTTCACCCCAACGCCCTGCTGCCTGCTGCACATTACATCACTGTGACAAACATGGCCCTCAGCCAGCATCCAAGGATGTGCAACACATTTTATGAATCTGTTGGAAGAGAAGGGGAATGAAAACAGAAGAAAGGAGCAACCAGCAATTTGATTCCTTGAGATCTGCTGTAAAATGGGGCTCCACTGTGTGTGTGTGTGTGTGTGTGTGTGTGTGTGTGTGTGTGTGTGTGTGTGTGTGTGTGTGTGTGTGTGTGTGTGTGTGTGTGTGTGTGTGTGTGTGTGTGTGTGTGTGTGTGTGTGTGTGTGTGTGTGTGTGTTTGTGTGTGTGTGTGTGTGTGTGTGTGTGTGTGTGTGTGTGTGTGTGTGTGTGTGTGTGTGTGTGTGTGTGCCAGAGGGAGAGAACAATCTAATATACACAATACACAGCAAATTCTTCTCTCCTACAACTCTGTTACTCCTTAACTTACTCTTTCATCATTCCTGTAAAGGTTGATGGGGCCTTCAGCTGTCCAGTCACTGGAACACTGCTCCACTTCTCTGAAGAGCTCACAATAGTGAGCCATAAACCCGGGAAGGTTTACTGTATGTCTACCCTTTACATTCAGGTTCAAATTAAGCTCTTTGGCGAGAACAAATATATAATTGTATTTATTGTCATTGTATGTAGTGGCCGTTTCTTTTGACTGTATATTTGTTCTCCCTATATGCCCTGGAGTTATATGCCCTGGACAGAACACATACTGTATCTAGCCTAAAGGGAAGATACCCTTGTCTAAAACACTCCAAAAACACGTTTTTGTCCCAAAAAGAAAGGCACTAATGACATGCTTAAAGGAATCAAATCAAATAAAAACTATTAGCACATTTGCCGAATAGAACAGGCGTAGACTTAACAGTGAAACACTTGCTTACGTGCCCTTCCCAAATAGTTAAAAAATATTATAATTTTTAGAGGAATAGAGGAATAAAATACCCAAGAATGGAGCTATATACAGGAAGTACCAGTACCATATCAATGTGAGGCTATATACAGGAAGTACCTGTACCAGATCAATGTGGAACTATATACAGGAAGTACCAGTACCAGATCAATGTGGAGCTATATACATGAAGTACCAGTACCAGATCAATGTGAGGCTATATTCAGGAAGTACCAGTACCAGATCAATGTGAGGCTATATACAGGAAGTACCAGTGCCAGATCAATGTGGAGCTATATACAGGAAGTACCAGTACCAGATCAATGTGGAGCTATATACAGGAAGTACCAGTACCAGATCAATGTGGAGCTATATACAGGAAGTACCAGTACCAGATCAATGTGGAACTATATACAGGAAGTACCATAACCAGATCAATGTGAGGCTATATTCAGGAAGTACCATAACCAGATCAATGTGAGGCTATATTCAGGAAGTACCATAACCAGATCAATGTGAGGCTATATACAGGAAGTACCAGTACCAGATCAATGTGAGGCTATATACAGGAAGTACCAGTACCAGATCAATGTGAGGCTATATACAGGGAGTACCAGTACCAGATCAATGTGAGGCTATATTCAGGAAGTACCATAACCAGATCAATGTGAGGCTATATACAGGAAGTACCAGTCCCAGATCAATGTGAGGCTATATACAGGGAGTACCAGTACCAGATCAATGTGAGGCTATATACAGGGAGTACCAGTACCAGATCAATGTAGAGCTATATACAGGGAGTACCAGTACCAGATCAATGTGAGGCTATATACAGGGAGTACCAGTACCAGATCAATGTGGAGCTATATACAGGAAGTACCAGTACCAGATCAATGTAGAGCTATATACAGGAAGTACCAGTACCAGATCAATGTAGAGCTATATACAGGAAGTACCAGTACCAGATCAATGTAGAGCTATATACAGGGAGTACCAGTACCAGATCAATGTAGAGCTATATACAGGGAGTACCAGATCAATGTGCAGACGTATTTGAGGTAGATATGTACAGGAAGGCAGGGTAAAGTGACGAGGCATCAGGATAGATAATAATATATGCAGCAGCATATGATGAGCGTAAAAGTATGTGTGTGCGCATGTGTTTGTGTTGTATCGGTGTGCGTGTGCGTGCATGTGTTTGTGTTGTCGATGTGCACGTGTGCGTGTGTGTGTGCGTATATGTAGTGTGTGGGTTTGTGTGTGCGCATCGAGTTTCCAGGAACCAATGTGTCAAACAAAGGATCAGTGAAGTAGAACAGAGACACATGATCACCTGCCGGCCACAGGAGCTTGGAGGCCATGGACCAGTGGTTTTAAGAAGTGCTTAGAACAGGACCACGGCTTGACCAGCTTAACGGTTGCTCACCATCCTCTACAATCTCCAGTTCTCAAGAGTCTCACGCTCCAGTCACCAGTCAAGACAATAAAAAGAGAGGAGTGGATGAGAGGTTTATGTTATAGGAAGCAGAGAGCCGGGACGGAGCGAAAAGGACAGCTGGCATTCTGCTGTGATGTTTGACTCAAACGTTAGTGCTTAAACCACTTGTGAGTCGATAAGTCAATGTAATTCAGAACATGTTCAGACTTCAAGAGCAAGAAGGCGTGATCAAGACCTAGAGCAATGAGGTCATATTGGGTCTTACCTTGATTGTCAAATTCAATGTTGTGGCACTCAGATTGGCCGAGACTCCATGGGCAGAAGTACACAGACCCGCCCTCTGTGATGTTGAACTGACTGGTATTGGCCTTGGGAGCGCCAATCACTACACTGACGCTGTAAGAAGAGAGAAAAAACATGCAGTCATTCAAATGTCATTATGTCACCTCTACCTAACATGCTTCCTCCCCCAGCAACATAACAGTAGAAGTATAGCAACTTAGATCCACTGAATGAGTTTGGTATTATTTTCTGTCATTATATAGTTTGTTAATGTCTGCTCTTGGTCTGGTATCAAATAAAAATACATTCCAGACCTTCTATTCAACAGTTTAAGCATGATGCAGAGCTGGTAAAGTGTCTTCAGACCCCTTAAATTTTTTCACATTTTGTTACGTTACAGCCTCATTTCAAAATGTATTAAATTGTTTCTTTTCCTCATCAATCTACACATAATACCCCATAACGACAAAGCGAAAACAGGTTTTTAGACATGTTTGCTAATTTATAACAAAATAACTGAAATAACTTTTTTATATACAGTACCAGTCAAAAGTTTACACACCAACGCATTTATGAATTTTTACTATTTTCTACATTGAAGAATAATAGTGAAGACATCAAAACTATGAAATAACACATATGGAATCATGTAGTAACCAAAAAAAATGTTAAACAAAACCAAATATATTTTCGATTTTAGAATCTTCAAAGTAGTCACCCTTTGCATTGATGACAGCTTTGCACACTCTTGGCATTCTCTCAAACAACTTCATGAGGAATGCTTTTCCTACAGTCTTGAAGGAATTCCAACATATGCTGAGCACTTGTTGGCTGCTTTTCCTTCACTCTGTGGTTCAACTCATCCCAAACCATCTCAATTGGTTTGAGGTCAGGTAATTGTGGAGGTCAGGTCATCTGATGCAGCACTCCATCATTCTCCTTCTTGGCCAAATAGCCCTCCTCCTCCATGCTTCACGGTGGGAACCACACATGCGGACTTCATCTGTTCACCTACTCTGTGTCTCAAAAAACATTGGAACCAAAAAAATCTAAAAATTGGACTCATCAGACCAAAAGGACAGATTTCCACCTTTCTAATGTCCATTGCTCGTGTTTCTTGGCCCAAGCAAGTCTCTTCTTATTGGTGTCCTTTAGGAATGCTTTCTTTGCAGCGATTCGACCATGAAGGCCTGATTCACGCAGTCTCCTCTGAACAGTTGATGTTAAGATGTGTCTGTTAATTGAACTCAGTGAAGCATTTATTTGGGCTGCAATCTGAGGTGCAGTTAACTCTAATGAACTTATCCTATGCAGCAGAGGTAACTCTGGGTCTTCCTGTGGAAGGTCCTCATGAGAGCCAGTTTCATGATAGCGCTTGATGGTTTTTGCGACAGCGCTTGATGGTTTTTGCGACTGCACTTGAAGAAACTTTTAAAGTTCTTGACATTTTCCAGATTGACTGACCTTCATGTCTTAAAGAAATTATGGACTGTCATTTCTCTTTGCTTACATGAGTTGTTCTTGCCATAATATGGACTTGGTATTTTACCAAATAGGGCTATCTTCTGTAATCGACCCTTACCTTGTCAAAACACAACTGATTGGCTCAAATGCATTAAGGAAATAAATTCCACCAATTAATTTTTAACAAAGCACACCTGTTAATTGAAATGCATTCCAAGTGTCCACCTCATGAAGCTGGTTGAGAGGATGCCAAGAGAAATATAAATATAAATATAAAATATTTAGATTTGTTAAACACTTTTTTGGTTACTACATGATTCCATGTGTGTTATTTCATAGTATTGATGTCTTCACTATTATCCTACAATTTAGAAAATAGTACAAATAAAGAAAAACCCTTGAATGATTAGGTGTGTGCAAACTTTTGATTGTTACTGTAAGTATTCAGACCCTTTACTATGAGACTCAAAATTGAGCTCAGGTGCATCCTGTTTCCATTGATCATCCATGAGATGTTTCTCTTGATTGGAGTCCACCTGTGGTAAATTCAATTGATTGGACATGATTTGTAAAGGCAAACACTTGTCTATATAAGGTCCCACAGTTGACAGAGCACGTCAGAGCAAAAACCAAGTCATGAGGTCGAAGTAATTGTCCGTAGAGCTCTGAGGCAGGATTGTGTTGAGGCACAGATCTGGAGAAGGGTACCAAAACAATTCTTCAGCATTGAAGGTCCGCAAGAACACAGTGGCCTCAATCATTCTTAAATGGAAGAAGTTTGGAACCACCAAGTCTCTTCGTAGAGCTGGCTGCCTGGCCAAACTGAGCAATCGGGGGAGAAGGGCCTTGGTCAGGGAGGTGACTGAGAACCCGATGGTCACTCTGACAGAGCTCCAGAGGTTCTCTGTGGAGATGGGAGAAACTTCCAGAAGTACAATCATCTCTGCAGCACCCCAACAATCAGGCCTTTATGGTAGAGTGGCCAGACGGAAGTCACTCCTCAGTAAAAGGCACATGACAGTCCGCTTGGAGTTTGCCAAAAGTTACCTAATGACTCTCAGACCATGAGAAACAAGATTGTCTGGTCTGATGGAACCAAGATTGAACTATTTGGCCTGAATGCCAAGTGTCACGTCTGGAGGGAACCTGGCACCATTCCTACTGTGAAGCATGGTGATGGCAGCATCATGATGTGGCAATGTTTTTCAGCGGCAGGGCATGGAAGACTAGTCAGCATCGAGGGAAAGATGAATGGAGAAAAGTACAGAGGAGATGCTTGATGAAAAACTGCTCCAGAGTACTCAGGACCTCAGACTGGGGCTAAGGTTTACCTACCAAGAGGACAACAACCCCAAGTACACAGCCAAGAAAATGCAGGAGTGGCTTCAGGACAATAATGTAAAAGTCCGTGTGTGGCCCAGCCAGAGCCCGGACTTGAACCCGATCAAACATCTCTCAAGAGACCTGAAAATAGCTGTGCAGCGACACTCCCAATCCAACCGGACAGAGCTTGAGAGGATCTGCAGAGAAGAATGGGAGAAATTTCCCAAATACAGGGGTGCCAAGCTTGTAGCGTCACACGCAAGAAGACTCAAGGCCGTAATTGCTGCCAATAGTGCTTCAACAAAGTACTAAGTAAAGGGTCTGAATACTTGAAATTTCCGTTTTTATTTTTTTATACATTTGCAAACATTTCTAAAAACTATTTTGGACATGTACTTTTGGGTATTGTGTGTAGATTGATGGGGGGGGACAATTTAATCCATTTAGAATAAGGTTGCAAACGTAACAAAATGTGGAAAAAGTCAAGGGGTCTGAATACTTTCCGAATGCTCTGTATATACATCTCACTGCTCACAAAGCTATACCCCTACTTCCAACATTCTAACAGGTTCTAGTACAGTACTATGTTACATAACATTGTAACCATGTGCAATTGTTGCTGTAATGTGTGCACAAGACATTCTCTCCTTCTCTCGGTCACACACACACACATGCGATCTCTGTGGGGCAAATTCGATGGGATAACAAGAAAGCAGAAGGCCTAAGTGGGGTCACACTGTTGTTTCCACAGCTGGCCCTTTAGACAGACATCTAGCTAAACCACTTAACCCTGCAGTAAACTAATAGCAAAGCCAGGACTGGTACAGATATATCGCTGCTGTAACCCTGAAGTGAACTAAATGCAAAACCAGGACTGTTACAGACATATAGCTGCTGTAACACGGAAACCCCTTCAGCAGATCTACCAGCAACGAGTGGTCTTACAGGTGAGTGTGAGGAACAGCTAACCAGGTTAAAAATCACTGGGACAGAATATTCAATGACAGAGGAAACCCAAAACTGCCAGGTAATGAGAACCTTTAGACAATCCACTGAACCAGGACATATTGCCATGGATCAACTGACAGACATTTTTTCCAGTAGACAGTCTGGCTGAACCAGCACAGTGTAGTCATTACCTCATCGAGGCTCCAATTATCCCATCATCATCACTGGCATGGTGCTGGACAGTGAAGTGGGCAGAATACAGAAGAGATGAGGGCAGTGAGTGTAGAGTAGAGCCTAGAGGGGTCTTCCTAAACACAGGAAGAGCACACCCTTTCCTGCTCCAGGTCAGTCACCCAATGATGCGTGGTAGTTTACGTTATCGCTAAATTTAAATATCTATCAGGGGACAACTACTCAACAATTTCCAGTCCAGACTCAAGACGATCCACCGTCATTTCAGAAACCAGCCTTGGTGAAACCATACTTTCATCCTAGTCAGACTGCACTGCTTTTGTAGAGCCACGACACGTTCCCATCTTGGTTAGGACTTATAGATGGGTCTTTTTACATAGAAATAAGGTTTGGTAGAAGAGACTATTGGAGTACAGAGAAGAAGTTGGCGTCAGCCAGGCCTTATGGTGTTCAAAACTGAGGCCAAACAGGGGGCCAGGTCATAAAGGTGAGGGTATAGAAGAGATAAAGTGCCGGCCAAACCCAAGTCAAAGCTTTGGCAGAAATCCTTGGTTTGTTTTGGAAGAGGGAAAAGAAAACATGGCCGTCCGGATTTGGGGGAGAGAGAGTGAGAGAGTCCAAGTGCTCTGGCCCTGGGTTTAGACTGAGGAGGGTAGCTCCCAGAAGAGTAGACAATGGAGCTCTGGCTGTAGAATAATGTAGATCAAATCAAATCAAATTGTATTTGTCACATACACATGGTTAGCAGATGTTAATGCGAGTGTAGCGAAATGCTTGTGCTTCTAGTTCCGACAATGCAGTAATAACCAACAAGTAATCTAACTAACAATTCCAAAACTACTGTGAAATAACACGTAAAAAAACAAAAAACTGCATAGTTTCCTAGGAACGCGAAGCGAGGCGGCCATCTCTGTCGGCGCCGGAAGTACCTTCACAGAGAACCTTTGTCATCATGGATTCCCACGATGAGGCCGCTGACAGGCTCTCTCTCTCTCTTCACACTTACGCAGATATGAAGTTTGACACTAGAGTGTTCACTCCATAGCATATTCTATGGTTCATCACTTGTTCATTGAAGGAATAATCCAGCCCAAACCACTAATTCCTATAAATAACACTAATATGTGAAAACAAATTTTATGAACAAATGTTTCATTTTGTCATTATAACAAGGTTGGTAGAAACATGTGAACATTGTTTTGGGAAATCTGTTGCAGCTCAAGCCTACTACAAACCCACAATGCAATGCTCTCGCTTTCTGTGCTGGCTGACCAGCTTGAGGAAAATAGGCAGGTTTCTCGACTCCTACCCTGACACTGAGACGGGATTGCGTGACGATTAGTTTAGTAACCACGTGACGCAGCATTACAACGTGAATGCGATGGGTCAGTCAGTTGGGTGGGACATTTCTTTATTCATTGCCCAATGGGATACCGATCTCCTCCTTTCTGTAATATCTCTGTCTCCCACAGATACACAGGGCGCATTGCAAGATGGTACTTGAAGGAGAAAGAGTTGAATAATTTGGTACACTGTTTAGATTGAGCACATCTAAGCGAAATATATACATTGTCATGACGATATAGGTGGATGGATGTGTTCTAGTATGCCCATACCATATATTGGCTGATGTGGTGATCTGAAGAGCAGGTCATTGTTTTAAAATCATCATGAAATGTGATCGTGTGTTATACCCCCCATCTCCAGTGACGAGAATTATGTAGCTATGACGCTGTTCCTACACGATTTCCTGATTTTCACAGTCAGACCACTTAGAAGTTAAATCACAGGGATTATTTTTTTACCCACTGACAGAACATAGACTGTCACCAAATTGACAGGAGTTTCATGATTTGTATTTCTAGGGGTGGATTATCCCTTTAATAGCCCACTGCTGAGGTGGAGCTCTGCTTTGTCCATTCATGTCTCATATCTCAGTGCTTCCCCTCTCTTCAAGTGCTAGAGAGATATACAGAACACAAGTTTGGCTGTGCTCCTGTGTTCCAAAATGTGCTTTTGAGCAATACCCTTTGAACAAATTGTTTTAAATATTGTATAATTTGAAGATATACAAATTAAAATCAGTACAGTCCAAAAATGTTTTTTTTTTACAAATCCTTGTCCAGGGGTAAATTGAACAAAAGCCAGTAAGCACAAAATCCCAAGCACTAAAATGCCAAAGAAAGTAGGCTTACTACATCTTTTGAGAATCTGATCTGAATACATGCTAAAAGTATTCTGTGATGGCATCATTTCAAAGGGAAAAAAGTCAACAAGGGGGAGGTGCTTTAATCAGCAAACTGGAAACAGGGGTGTGTTTTTTCACCTCTCTCTCTCACACACACACACACAATAACACATTGATAGTGATCTGAAAGTATTCTAAATAAGGAATAATTAGTATTTAATGGGCCTTTATCTGGCATGGGATCAGTCTAGCTAGAGTTAGAATTGTGATTTAGAAAGGGCTTTGCATACAGAGACTGAGGACACTGTCTGGCCCTCTGAGGATAAGGACAGAGCAGAGGAGAGGTATAATATTTTTTATATTTCACCTTTATTTAACCAGGTAGGCCAGTTGAGAACAAGTTCTCATTTACAACTGCGGCCTGGCCAAGATAAAGCAAAGCAGTGTGACACAAACAACACAGAGTTACACATAGGATAAACAAATGTACAGTCAATAACAGAATAGAAAATCTATATGCAGTGTGTGCAAATGTAGTAAGATTAGGGAGGAAAGGCAATAAATAGGCCATAGTGGCAAAATAATTACAATTTAGCAATTAAACACTAGAGTGATAGATGTGCAGAACATGAATGTGCAAGTATAGACACTGGGGTGCAAAGGAGAGAAAAAATATGGGGATGAGGTAGTTGGGTGGGCTATTTACAGATGACCTGTGTACAGGTGCAATGATCGGTAAGCTGCGTTGACAGCTGATGCTTAAAACTTATTGCGGATCAGTGGGAAGCTAGTGTCCCATTTCGACAACTTCCGGTGAAATTGCAGAGCGTGAAATTCAAATGACAGAAATGGTCATATTTAACATTCATGAAAATACAAGTGTCATACATCAGAAAAAAGCTTAACTTCTTGTTAATCTAGCCGCTGTCTCTGATTTCAAAAAGGCTTTACGGCAAAAGCACATCATGTGATTATCTGAGAACAGCGCCCAGTACACAAAAGCATTAAAAACATTTTCCAACCAGGCAGGTGCGCCACGAAAGTCAGAAATAGCGATAAAATAAATGCCTTACCTTTGAAGATCTTCTTCTGTTGGCACTCCAAAAGGTCCCAACTACATCACAAATGGTTCTTTTGTTCAATAAAGTCCTTCTTTATATCCCAAAAACTCAGTTTAGCTGGCGCGCTTCACCCTGGATTCCCTCCTTTGAAATGCATACAAAATGAATCTCAAACGCTACCAAACTTCTCCAAACAAGTCAAATAACGTTTATAATCAAACCTCAGGTACCCTAATACGTAAATAAACTATCAAATTTAAGATGGAGAATCGTTATTGTCTTTACAAGAGATAAACAACCAAGTATGCGCTCTCATCCACATGCATGAAAACACTACAGCCAAAATGGGAGCCACTTAGAAAAACTACAAATTCTAGCTCATTTTCCTGACACTCTTTCTAAAGACTGTTGACATCTAGTGGAAGCCCTAGGAACTGCAATCTGGGAGGTTTTCCCTTCATATAAAAAATGACAGCAATTGGAATAAGTGGTGGGCTGAATTTTTTTTCTTTTCTGGATGGTTTGTCCTCGGGTTTTCGCCTGCCATATCAGTTCTGTTATACTCACAGTAATTATTTTTAAAGTTTCAGAAACTTTAGAGTGTTTTCTATCAACATCTACCAATTATATGCATATCCTAGTTTCTGGGCCTGAGTAACAGGCAGTTTACTTTGGGCATGCTTCTCATCCAGACGTCAACAAACATCCTAGCCCAAAGAGGTTCAAGTTAGTGAGGGAGATATAAGACTCCAGCTTCAGTGATTTTTGCAATTCGTTCCAGTCACTGGCAGCAGAGTAAAGTAAAGGTGGCCAAAGGAGGAGTTGGCTTTGGGGATGACCAGTGAAATATACCTACTGGAGCGCGTGCTATGGGCGGGTGCTGCTATGGTGATCAGTGAGCTGAGATAAGGCTGGGCTTCACCTAGCAAAGACTTATAGATGACCTGGAGCCAGTGGGTTTGTCAACGAATATGAAGCGAGGGCCCGCCAACGAGAGCATACTAGTCGCAGTGGTGGGTCGTATATGGGGCTTTGGTGACAAAACGGATGGCACTGTGATAGGCTGCATCCAATTTGTTGAGTAGAGTGTTGGAGGCTATTTCGTAAATGACATCGCCGAAGTCAAGGATCGGTAGGGGAGTTAGTTTTACGAGGATATGTTTGGCAACATGAGTGAAGGATGCTTTGTAGCGAAATAGGAAGCTGATTCCAGATTTAACTTTGGATGGAAGATGCTTAATGTGAGTCTGGAAGGAGAGTTTACAGTCTAACCAGACACCTAGGTATTTATAGTTGTCCACATATTCAGAACCATCCAGAGTAGTCAGAACCATCCAGAGTAGTGATGTTGAACGGGCGGGCAGGTGCGGGCAGCGATTGAAGAGCATGAATTTAGTTTTACTGGCATTTAAGAGCAGTTGGAGGCCACGGAAGGAGTGTTGTATGGCATTGAATCTCGTCTGGAGGTTTGTTAACACAGTGTCCAAAGGGCTAGAAGTATACAGAATGGTGTCGTCTGCGTAGAGGTGGATCAGAGAATCACCAGCAGCAAGAGCGACATCATTGATGTATACAGAGAAAAGAGTCGGCCCGAGAATTGAACCCTGCGGCACCGATTTGACACACTGAACTCTATCTGAGAAGTAGGTGGTGAACCAGGCAAGGCAGTCATTTGAGAAACCAAGGCTGTTGAGTCTTTCAACAGAGTTGAAAGCCTTGGCCAGGTCGATGAAGACGGCTGAACAGTATTGTCTTTTATCGATGGCGGTTATGATATCGTTTAGGACCTTGAGCGTGGCTGAGGTGCAGCCTTTGAAGAGGGGGATGACCACAGCAGGGATCTCAAACGAGAGGTTGAACAGGCTAGTAATAGGGGTTGCAACAATTGCGGCAGATAATTTTAGAAAGAGAGGGTCCAGATTGTCTAGCCCAGCTATCTGGATTTGGGTGAAGAAGAAATTGGGGAGGCTTGGGCAAGTTGCTGTGGGGGGTGCAGAGCTATTGCCCGGGGTAGGGGTAGCCAGGTGGAAAGCATGGCCAGCCGTAGAAAAATGCTTATTGAAATTCACGATTATCGTAGACTTATCGGTGGTGACAGTGTTTCCTAGCCTCAGTGCAGAGAGCAGTTGGGAGGAGCTGCTCTTATTCTCCATGGACTTTACTATAGAGGACACCGTCTGGGCCTCTGAGGATAAGGACAGAGCAGAGGGGAGGTATACTATAGAGGACACCGTCTGGCCCTCTGAGGATAAGGACAGAGCAGAGGAGAGGTATATAGAGGACACCGTCTGGCCCTCTGAGGATAAGGACAGAGCAGAGGAGAGGTATACTATAGAGGACACCGTCTGGCCCTCTGAGGATAAGGACAGAGCAGAGGAGAGGTATCCTATAGAGGACAGGGAGTCATTTCAGTTGCTTAATGTAAACACCAGGCTCTTCAAATCTACAGAGAATGTTATTGAGTGTATGAGGAACTCAAGGGAAAATCAACACTGCAATATCTACATCAAAGTTTGAATCAACAATCTCTGACACAGAGAGAGTCAGTCAGAAGAGGGAGGTCCTAATTATAGAAGGTCAACATAGGCCACTTTCACCAGTGAAGTCACAAGGCGGGATCCTCTGCCCAGGCGTTGCGGATGCATGTAAGATCTTACAACGCCTGGATAGGTATTTTACGTATCAGCTAACCACATCATATGTTTTAGCAATTTGTCAGTCAATGACACAGTCGATGACATGGCATGCAGCCATTGGCTGATGCAATGAGGTCACTGTGGTTCTAGACCAGCCAGCAGATTCACCACAACTCTGATGTAGTCATAGCCTGCGTCGAGGTGACAGCCACAATACTTCAGAAACATGCTGGTAGAGGTTTGGTTTAGGGTCAGCTAAACCAAAGCCAAGAAACCCACAATCCTGCACTGGTGCAATCATAGGAAGGGTTATTTTCATTACGACGTAATTACGACATAGTTTCCCAAAAAATGTATTGTGTTCATTTTGGCATCATATTTTCATGTTGAAATATAACAGCATTAAGTTTAGTACGGAGACTTTGAGCAATCTGCTGCTGGGAATGGCAGTGTGGGTGGAAGAAAAACATTAGTGGCTTTCCTGCATCTCCCGAAGCGAGACCCAACTCCCCAATCAGCAGCCCACTAACGATCCCAACCAACCCCAGTTTGATGGTTTCAGCGTTAATTAAACTAATTGATTTAGGCTGCTAGTGTCGAGCACACAACACAGAAACTCCTCAGTACAAACACAGACTCCTCAGTACAAACACAGACTCCTCAGAACAAACACAGACTCCTCAGTACAAACACAGACTCCTCAGTACAAACACAGACTCCTGAGTACAATCACAGACTCCTGAGTACAATCACAGACTCCTCAGTATAATCACAGACTCCTCAGTATAATCACAGACTCCTGAGTACAATCACAGACTCCTGAGTACAATCACAGACTCCTCAGTATAATCACAGACTCCTCAGTATAATGACTGTTTGCTGGTGAGGGTTGTCTAATTTGAGGCTTCTGAAATCAGCAATACATAAGCTGCTGGTTGCAGCCACTATTTATATGTTTTTTTTATGAAGGGGCATTGTATAATGGTGGAAACTGTTGGTCTACCTCTGATTTTCCCAGGCTTAACCCAATAGAGTTTATGATGATGTTCGAGAGAGGCAGTCAGAAGCCAAATTCCTCTCGTCCCCTTCCCACCCAAACACAGCTTTTGATCCATTCCACAGTTAATGGTCTTCCTCCCAGCTGCAAAGCTTATGGCACTTGAACACTATTATAATTGTTTTAAGCCAGCCAGGAAAAAAACAGATGCAGCTTTGACTAAATAGCAAGAAATCACAATCACATTTTGTTGGACTACCAGATGGTGACTGCAGGCGGCTGCAGTCACCATCTGCAGTCGTAAACCCTGGCTGCAATGGGAATGGTATGGCACAGACAGATTCCCAGGGAACTGGTAGGTCTACATATGAGGGAAAGACCAGAGAAAGGGCAGCAGGACTGGAGCCTTTAAATGAACAAGTCCAGAAAACTGCCAAGGGAAGAGTTTGCTGAAAATGCACTGTTGAGGACCTCCGCTCCACAAGAAGTTCAAAAGAATAAGTAAAGGAGCCTTCAAAAACGTTGGTCCAAACCTCAGCTAGGGATGGGACTCAACTAACTCTTCACAGAGTTTACACTTCTAAATCAAATCCTCACATAAGGAGAAACTGAATTCGCTCAAGTGTAGTGACCCAGACTGAGCCCGTGGCACTCTTGACCTCCCTTCCTACCTCTCCCTAGCAGATATTGAGATCTATCCTGAGCCCAAAACCCAATGAGTAAACAGCTACAGCAGCAACGGTCTCTCTTCCACTTTGAGAAACTGACTGCCACACTGCTTCGACGAACTGACACCCAATACACTAAAGAAAATGCATGGCTGTAGAAGAGGACGGTCTTCAGTCAGCAAAGCCAACAAACTGTCAAATGGGACCGTCACCAAGTATGGCATCGTCACATTATTACTGGACTGAATCACTGGAACGACTTCAGACTCACTATTACACTGTGGAGGGGAATGCCAGTTGAATAGTACTGTAATGTAACAACTTATTTTGGACCACATGGAGCCATGACACACGACCTTCAGTCAGACACACGGCCTTCAGTCAGACACACAGCCTTCAGTCAGACACACGGCCTTCAGTCAGACACACGGCCTTCAGTCAGACACACGGCCTTCAGTCAGACACACGGCCTTCAGTCAGACACACGCCTTCTGTCAGACACACGGCATTCAGTCAGACACACGGCCTTCAGTCAGACACACGTCCTTCATGTCAGACACACGGCCTATGGTTCGATCAGAGCCAATGCCAAACCGGGAAACAGACTGTCTGACTCCCAACTGCTATTTTGTCTGGTCATCCACTCAGCACTACACACAGGCACACGTGCACAGACACACGCACTCACACAAACACAGCATTTGTGTAGTTCTGCTGTCCAGGATCTCCTTACTCTTATGGGACAGGCAGAGGGATGATGAGAGTACCAGGGCCTGCTGGGACAGTTAGAGCTGAATGAGAGAGAGCACTGTGCAGAACGCTCACTCATACTACCAGTAAGCTGCTACAGTAGGCTGTATCCAATGACTAAATGAGGTAGGAACCTGCACTGGAAAGTATTATTTTGAGAATTATGGAACAGTTCCAATCTCATTAGGGTTTCCTAACAATTTACCAAAACTACCCAGCATCCAGGTTAAAACATTCTTTGTCAAACTCCCATCTTGAGTACTGTACTTCAAAAGCAGGAGTTCGAACAAAAACTACACACCCACCAATGTTGATCTGATAAACATTATCCCATCTCCAGAACCGGATCTTAATGTCACTGCAAAAAAATGTCCTCCCAAAGGACATTGGTCCTGTGCAGTGGAGCAGGAGGCCTGCAAATCAACAGAACTGGCCCAGGTGCAGAGAGCCACACATACACTACACTGCTGTTTCGTATCAGGGTCGTTCCACCTCAAACAGCACAAGAGGGTTGACACCCACCATTTCTGATTGTTCTGGAATCATTTCTGTTGCTAGAAAGAAATAAGATTGGCATTTCTGCTTTTGTTGATATATAATTTAATTATATACAAAATTGTTGCGGAATTTGACTCATTGTGTCAAAACTCTACACACAAGCCAAATAAGACAACGCTTAGAGATAAACATCTCACTTCTATGGCAAAATGAAACTCTGCAATCAAAACCTAAAAATCATTTTTCAAAATTGTAATTTTGCAACAAAATGATACACACATGCACCATTTTAATTACTCTTTCAAAGCAGCAACACACTGATGTCTTTAGTACTTTGTAGTACATTTTCTCACAAAGACTTCTGTGAAAGATTGTTCAAGTACAGTACATCTACTCATATTCCAATGAACACACAAATAGAAAGGCTTCAGAAAAATATATATAAACAGCTGATTATTTTACCATTGCAGGCTTTTACAACAAAAACAAAGAAAAGTAGAATTACAGTACAGTAATCAATACAATATGTTACTGTAAACTCACGTAAACAAAAATAATTAGTAAAATTGCAGTGCGATGGTAAACAAATAATAGTATTGTAAGGGATTGCACACACTGTACATATGCACACACTGTACATAGATTTTTCTATTATTTTCTATTGTGTTATTGACTGTACGTTTGTTTATGTGTAACTCTGTGTTGTTTTTGTCACACTGTTTTGCTTTGTCTTGGCCAGGCCGCAGTTGTAAATGAGAACTTGTTCTCAACTGGCCTACCTGGTTAAATAAAGGTGAAATTTCAAATAAAAAAACATTTAAAAGGGATGGGCTGGATGGTTTATGGATCCCGCCTTCTGTTAGGGTCTGGCCACATCACTCATCCACATCACAAACAATGTCATCCCTGGCTAAGCAACAGGGAAAATGTCACCTTGAGTGTTGTATCCATCCCTGGACTGACCCCACCTCAATGTCTCCACATGCCTCTTCCATTGCTTGCAGAAGAGGCAGGCAGTCATGTGGTTGGTGGTCATACACTTTCCAATGCCAAGCCGACAATAATTCCTCAATCGGTTCGAGAAATGGGGAGTAAGGGGGCAAGTATACAACTGAAGTTATTGTGGTTGGTGAGCCAGTTCTTGACCAGAGCAGCCCGGTGTAAACTAACATTATCCCAGATGACAACAAACCTGGGCTGTTCTGGTCCGTCCTGTACAACTGCATTATCAAATCAAATCAAATCAAATGTATTTATATAGCCCTTCGTACATCAGCTGATATCTCAAAGTGCTGTACAGAAACCCAGCCTAAAACCCCAAACAGCAAGCAATGCAGGTGTAGAAACACAGTATGTAATGCATCCAGAAATATGATTATGTGTGCAGTATTCTAGGGACCGAGGGTGGCATGGTGATGGAGAACTCCTTGCAGACTAATGGCGTCACACAAGGTGATAAGTCCAGGACTCTCTAACAGAAAATGCATACACTGTACCGTGAATATGGTGTTTAATAAAAATACAGAACTACAACGTCTACATTTTCACACAAGGATGGGGGTAGGTTGGGTCAGACACATTCAGTCAAAAACTACAAGCTACAGGCAAGGCAGGTGCCCCACAGACAAGGAGGTCTTTGACTAATGCTGTTCCTCTCAAATGGAACCCTGTACAGCTACTTCACCGTAAGTTGGTGTTGACGCAAGATGTGGCAGTGTCGACATACTGACACGGTTGATATTATGGAATGTTGTGTGATCTGCGATGATTTGCTCTCGTAGTTGATGGTGTTGTTTGCAAACACTAGATTGACAACGGCCAGTTCCTGTTCATGGTGAACAGACATTGCCTTCAACCCTCAGGAGGTCGTCTGGAAGTTCTGTAGAAAATGCAAGAATGTCATCATTGGTTAGGTTCTTATTTTTTACATACTGTTCACAGTAACATCAAAACTGTATTACATGTACTTCACAGCACTATGCCTATGTTTTTGTTCACTGAGGAGCATAACCTAATATTGTAGGACTACATTGTATTGTAATACAGCATGATGTGTAACAATTACATAGGTACAGTCTAGTGTAGAAAGTTGAAGACGTACCTGTTCTCCAGTCTAAATGTCCGTATTATGGATGCTACCTTGTAGCGAGTCAGGTTGGGCTGGACTCTGCCCAGCCTCCCTCATCGTCAGGCCATGACTTATGACATGGTCCACCAAAGTGGCCCTAATGTCGTCGGAAATATGTCTCAGTCTATTGCCTGGTGCCTTTCTTCGTTCTTGTCCTCGTCCTCATCCTACTCCTCTCTCTCTTCCTCTACCTCTTTCCTCTTCCTCTCGCTCTCACTGCCTCCATGTTTGCAAAGTTCTCACAAAACTGGGGAGCTTATCTGAGGTCTATTTGTAGTGGTAAGGCTCAGACTAATTGGGGTTCAATTACTGTAGAATGTTTTCATGTGTGTGTGTGGGTGTTGCCAATTTCAGGTATGTTTTTCTTTTTGAATAATTTTCCATATGATTACAAGATATCTCATTCTTGAACGAAGTGTCTAATGTAAGAAACAGTCTGTAGTGTGTTGCAAGTGTGTTGCAGAACTGCAAACAAAGTGCAAACAAAGTGCAAAGTGTGTTGCAGAATTGCAAACAATGTGCAAAGCAGGAAAAGTGTTTATACTTTTGGTGCCTTTGTTTAGGGCATGGTTACAAAAGTTAAGGATTTGATGCTTTTGTCTAAGCATTCACTTTCAGTGTGTAAGCAATCGGTAAAAACTGTTTATTCAGTATTGATTGCACCCAAATTGTCTCTTTTAATTTATAGAATTCATACAATATTCAATAATTATAGTACCTAACATCTGATTTGAACTAGAGGTCGACCGATTCTGATTTTTCAACGCCGATACCGATACCGATTATTGGGGGACCAAAAAAGACGATACCGATTAATTGGTCGATTTAACAAAAAAAAATATTTGTAATAATGACAATTACAACAATACTGAAGGAACACTTATTTTAACTTAATATAATACATCAATAAAATCAATTTAGCCTCAAGTAAATAATGAAACATGTTCAATTTGGTTTAAATAATGCAAAAACAAAGTGTTGGAGAAGAAAGTAAAAGTGCAATATGTGCTATGTAAGAAAGCTAACGTGTCAGTTCCTTGCTCAGAACATGAGAACATATGAAAGCTGGTGGTTCCTTTTAACATGAGTCTTCCATATTCCCAGGTAAGAAGTTTTAGGTAGTTATTATAGGAATTATAGGACTATTTCCCTCTATACCATTTGTATTTCATTAACCTTTGACTATTGGATGTTCTTATAGGCACTTTAGTATTGCCAGTGTAACAGTATAGCTTCCTTCCCTCTCCTCGCTCCTCCCTGGGCTCGAACCAGCAACACAATGACAATAAGCGCACGCTAACTAGCTAGCCATTTCACTTCGGTTACACGAGCCTCATCTCGGGAGTTGATAAGCTTGAAGTCATAAACAGCGCAATGCTTGACGCACAACGAAGAGCTGCTGTCAAATGCACGAAAGTGAAGTTTGAATTAATGTTTACGAGCCTGCTTCTGCCTACCACCACTACAACCATGTGTAGTTAACTAGTGATTATGATTAATTGTTTTTTATAAGATAAGTTTAATGCTAGCTAGCAACTTACCTTGGCTTACTGCATTCGTGAAACAGGCAGTCTCCTTGTGGAGTGCAACGAGAGAGAGGCAGGTCGTTATTGCGTTGGACTAGTTAACTGTAAGGTTGCAAGATTGGATCCCCTGAGCTGACAAGGTGAAAATCTGTCGTTCTGCCCATGAACAAGGCAGTTAAACCCACCGTTCCTAGGCCGTCATTGAAAATAAGAATGTGTTCTTAACTGACTTGCCTAGTTAAACAAAGGTTGGATTTTTTAATCCAACATTTTTTTTAAATAAAAAATCGGCAAATCGGCACCCAAAAATGACGATTTCCGATTGTTATAAAAACTTGAAATCGGCACTAATTAATCGGCCATTCCGATTAATCGGTCGACCTCTAATTTGAACCAAACTTTTTTCTAACAATGAGTAAAATATGAGGAATCCAAAGATGTGGTCAAAAGCTATCCACGGACCCCCACATCCACTTCAATCCCACCCCAACAACAAGTATATAAACTCAGGACCCTGTCTTTCAAAGATAATAAGTATATATCCAAATAACTTCACAGATGTTCATTCTAAAAGGTTTAAACACTGTTTCCCATGCATGTTCAATGAACCATAAACAATGAATGAACATACACCTGTGGAAGGTTGTAAAGACACTAACAGCTTACAGACATTAGACAATTAAGGTCACAGTTATGAAAACATAGGACACTAAAGAGGCCTTTCTACTGACTCTGAAAAACACCAAAAGAAAGATGCCCAGGTTCCCTGCATATCTGTGTGAATGTACCTTAGGCATGCTGCAAGGAGGCATGAGGACTGCAGATGTGACCAGGGCAATAAATTGCAATGTCCGTACTGTGAGACGCCTAAGACAGCACTACAGGGAGACAGGACGAACAGCTGATCGTCCTCGCAGTGGTAGACCATGTGTAACAACACCTGCACAAGATCGGTACATCCGAACATCACAAATGCGGGACAGGTACAGGATGGCAACAACAACTGCCCGAGTTACACCAGGAACGCACAATCCCTCCATCAGTGTTCAGACTGTCCGCAACAGGCTGAGAGAAGCTGGACTGAGGGCTTGTAGGTCTGTTGTAAGTCACCAGACAACGTTGACTGGCAAAAAGTGCTCTTCACTGACGAGTCAAGGTTTTGTCTCGCCAGGGGTGATGGTCGGATTCGCGTTTATCTTCGAAGGAATGAGCGGTACACCGAGGCCTGTACTCTGGAGCGGGATCGATTTGTAGGTGGAGGGTCCGTCATGGTCTGGGGCGGTGTGTCACAGCATCATCGGATTGAGCTTGTTGTCATTGCAGGCCATCTCAACGCTGTGCGTGACAGGGAAGGCATCCTGCTCCCTCATGTGGTACCCTTCCTGCAGGCTCATCCTGACATGACCCTCCAGCATGACAATGCCACCAGCCATACTGTTCATTCTGTGCGTGATTTCCTGCAAGACAGGAATGTCAATGTTCTGCCATGGCCAGCGAAGAGCCCAGATTTCAATCCTATTGAGCTGCGGGCTAGGGCCCTTCCCCCCTAGAAATGTCCGGGAACTTGCAGGTGCCTTGGTGGAAGAGTGGGGTAACATCTCACATCAAGAACTGGCAAATCTGGTGCAGTCCACGAGGAGCAGATGCACTGCAGTACTTCATGTAGCCGGTGGCCACACCAGATACTGACTGATACTTTTGATTTGGATCCCCCTTTGTTCAGGGACACATTATTCCACTTATGTTAGTCACACGTCTGTGGAACTTGTTCAGATTGTCTCAGTTGTTGAATCTTATGTTCATACAAACATTTACAGATGTTAGGCTTGCTGAAAATAAACACAGTTGACAGTGAGAGGACATTTCTTTTTTTGCTGAGTTTAGTATCAGTTCTCTATGTTTGACAAGTAGTAAGGAGCTGCGCCTCGGATTATTGTTCATTTATCCCATGTAATGTATTCTCAGTGAATTTGGAGATGTTTCGTCCCCCACCCCCAATTAAGAGAAATTAGTAATTGAATACATCCTGATAATATTATATTTTTGTATTGGATGTATTTAACCTTTATTTAACTAGGCAAGTCAGTTAATAACAAATTCCTATTTACAATGACAGTTTACCGGGGGAAAATGGTTTAACTGCTTTGTTCAGGGGCAGAATTACAGATTTTTACCTTGTCAGCTGAGCGATTCGATCCAGCAACCTTTCGGTTACTAGCCCAACACTCTAACCACTAGGCTCCCTGGCTAGTTCTGACCACTAGATGGTGCTGTTCCTGTTATTAGGAGACTGCTTTAAAAAATAGTCTATAGAGCAGGCATGACAGCAACCCATGCTTTGGTTTTGTTTACCTGGCCACTGTTTCAAATGCTAACTTTTTATCATTTGTGTCACAAATCCAATGCAAGTCAATGGTACCTATATTAGTATTTTCACACGTCATGTCCAAACCATCCTAAAGTATACATGATTTGGATATGAAGCGTGAAAATGCTCAAATAGGAACCATTGACTTGCATTGGATTTGTGCCACAAATGCTAAACAGGACAGGGATAAAGCAGCACTGGTTACTGTGCAGGTTACAGCATTGAAATAGAATTGCATTCCATTATGGCCTCATCGACTTGAATGGGGACGTCACTTCTAGTAATTATATTTCTATGGGCTACAGTACCGCTACTCTAACATTGCACGTTTTGATTTGGGAGATATATTATGTGATGGGGTTTCCCATTCATTTTAAAGTATTTCATGGTTATAATCTAGAGTAGTGAATGATGAACATCATTTCAGATACCCTCAGTTCCTCTGTGAAACATAAATAAATCTGTGGTTTGTTTTACTTTACTTGATTTGTGATTATGGGCTCAAAATTAAATCAAATAATCCCAATTCAAATATGTGGGGGAATACTAGTTGAATGTTTTAATTTATCTTGCTATAGCTCTTTCTATGGTGATGTAGTGAAATGAGAAGCACAGAAGTACTTTAGCTCATTCAGCAAACCCACCAACCGTGTCATTTCACTGTAACAAGGGTTTCATTCAGCAAACCCACCAACCGTGTCATTTCACTGCAACTTGGGTTTCATTCAGCAAACCCACCAACTGTGTCATTTCACTGCAACTTGGGTTTCATTCAGCAAACCCACCAACCGTGTCATTTCACTGCAACTTGGGTTTCATTCAGCAAACCCACCAACTGTGTCATTTCACTGCAACATGGGTTTCATTCAGCAAACCCACCAACTGTGTCATTTCACTGCAACTTAGGTTTCATTCAGCAAACCCACCAACTGTGTCATTTCACTGCAACATGGGTTTCATTCAGCAAACCCACCAACTGTGTCATTTCACTGCAACTTGGGTTTCATTCAGCAAACCCACCAACTGTGTCATTTCACTGCAACATGGGTTTCATTCAGCAAACCCACCAACTGTGTCATTTCACTGCAACATGGGTTTCATTCAGCAAACCCACCAACCGTGTCATTTCACTGCAACATGGGTTTCATTCAGCAAACCCACAAACCGTGTAATTTCACTGTAACAAGGGTTTCATTCAGCAAACCCACCAACCGTGTCATTTTACTGCAACAAGTGTTTCATTCAGCAAACCCACCAACTGTGTCATTTCACTGCAACGAGTGTTTCATTCAGCAAACCCACCAACTGTGTCATTTCACTGTAACATGGGTTTCATTCAGCAAACCCACAAACCGTGTCATTTCACTGTAACAAGGGTTTCATTCAGCAAACCCACCAACCGTGTCATTTCACTGCAACGAGTGTTTCATTCAGCAAACCCACCAACCGTGTCATTTCACTGCAACGAGTGTTTCATTCAGCAAACCCACCAACCGTGTCATTTCACTGCAACGAGTGTTTCATTCAGCAAACCCACCAACCGTGTCATTTCACTGTAACATGGGTTTCATTCAGCAAACCCACCAACCGTGTCATTTCACTGTAACAAGGGTTTCATTCAGCAAACCCACCAACCGTGTCATTTCACTGTAACAAGGGTTTCATTCAGCAAACCCACCAACGTGTCATTTCACTGTAACAAGGGTTTCATTCAGCAAACCCACCAACCGTGTCATTTCACTGTAACAAGGGTTTCATTCAGCAAACCCACCAACCGTGTCATTTCACTGTAACAAGGGTTTCATTCAGCAAACCCACCAACTGTGTCATTTCACTGAAAAAAGGGTTTCATAAGTGGCAAGTTGGTCATTTAAAACCCCATACCCATTCTTCATAAACATGGAGCTGAGGTTAGAGACGCTGTCACGCCCTGACCTTAGAGATCCTTATTTATTCTCTATGTTTGGTTAGGTCAGGGTGTGACTCGGGTGGGAAAATCTATGTTTTCTATTTCATTGTTGTTTTGCCGAGTGTGGTTCCAAATCAGAGGCAGCTGTCTATAGTTGTCTCTGATTGGGGATCATATAAGTTGTGATTTTCCGTTTGGGTTTTGTGGGGTGTTATTTTCTGTTTAGTGCCTGTGCCTGACGGAACTGTTCGCTTTGGTTTTTTTTATTTATTATTTTTGTTTGAGTGTTTCTTGAAAATAAATATCATGAACACTTTCCACGCTGTGCTTTGGTCCACTCTTCCTTCCACCGACGAGAGCTGTTACAGAACACCCCACCAAAGAAGGACCAAGCAGCGTGGCCAGGAGGACTGGACATGGGAGGAAACCCTGGAGGGGGAAGGACCCTGGACATGGTCGGGGAGTATCGCCTTCCAAGGGAGCAGATGGAGGCAGCGAGAGCAGAACGGTGACTATACGAAGGGTTAGCTCAACGACGGAAGCACGAGAGGCAGCGAGAGCGGAACGGCGACTATACGAAGGGTTAGCTCAACGACGGAAGCACGGGAGGCAGCGAGAGCGGAACGGCGACTATACGAAGGGTTAGCTCAATGACGGAAGCACGGGAGGCAGCCCCCCAAATGTTTAGGAGGGCACACGGGTTGGCGAGCTGAACTAAGGGGTGAACGAGAACCAACTCCCTGTAAATACAATGAGTTGGTCACGGTTCAAGTGCCACGTTTTCCGGTTCTGCGCACCGTGCCTTCAGTGCGCATCCACAGCCCGGTACGCTCTGTGCAAGCTCCCCGCAGTTGCCGTGCTAGAGTGGGCATTCAGCCAAGACGGATTGTGCCGGCTCAGCGCTCCTGGTCTCCGGTGCGTCTCTTCGGTCCAGGATATCCTGTGCCAGCTCTACACACGGTATCCCTAGTTCGCCAGCACAACTCAGTGCAGCCTGTGCCTGCTCCCCGCACGTGCCATGCTACAGGGGTTATTCAGCCAGGATGCGTTGTGCCAGCTCTACGCTCCAGACCTCCAGTGCGCTTCCACGGCTTAGTATATCCTGCGCTGGCTCTAAGCACTATGCCTCCAGTGCGCCTTAATACCCCAGTGCGTCCTGTGCCAGCTCTCCACACTCACCGAGCTAAAGTGGGTATCCAGCCAGGACACGTTGCGGCAGCTCCACGTATCAGGCTTCCAGTACGTTTCCTCAGTCCGGTGAGACCTGTTCTAGCTCCACGTACGAAGCCTCCAGCGACGGTCCCCAGTCCGGAGCCTCCAGCGATGGTCCCCAGTCTGGAGCCTGCAGCGACGGTCCACAGTTAAGAGCTTGCAGCGCCGATCTACGGTCCAGAAGTCCTGGCGACGATCCCTGCACCGGAGGCGCCACCGAAGTGGGGGGAGCCTAAAGCGGAGCGGGGTCTGCGTCCCACACTGGAGCCCCCACCGAGAGTAGATGCCCACCCGGACCCTCCCCTATAGGTTCAGGTTTGCGGCCGGAGTCCGCACCTTTGGGGGTGTACTGTCACGCCCTGACCTTAGAGACCCTTATTTATTCTCTATGTGTGGTTAGGTCAGGGTGTGACTCGGGTGGGAAAATCTATGTTTTCTATTTCTTTGTTGTTTTTCCGAGTGTGGTTCCAAATCAGAGGCAGCTGTCTATAGTTGTCTCTGATTGGGGATCATATATAAATTGTGATTTTCCGTTTGGGTTTTGTGGGGTGTTATTTTCTGTTTAGTGTCTGTGCCTGAGGGAACTGTTCGCTTTTTGGGATTTGTTATTTTTGTTTGAGTGTTTCTTGAAAATAAATATCATGAACACTTTCCATGCTGCGCTTTGGTCCACTCTTCCTTCCACCGACGAGAGCCGTTACAGACGCTATATTTTTCTGATGCCAAATTGCAATCCACCCCCAGCTCTGAAAAATCCCCAAACCCCTAATTTACACACCCCCATGGACCTCATAAACATGAGGGATGTTTTAACTACAGGCCGTTCACACCTTTCCACAGTGACCACCGAGGGGGGTCCTTCCCACCTCTATACAGAAAAACAGTGAAGCCGATGGGAGGAGAGTCACACAGCCATCCCTCTGATCACCTCCCATTCACCACAGCTGTCTGGAAACAAACTGTCTCTGTTATCTCCCAAGCACCTTCTTGTGCAAACTGACTGCCAGAGTAGCAGATCTGTGGTCAATTCCATTTTATTGAAAACTGGAAAGAGCTAGTCTATTTTGAGTCCAATGTTTGGTCTGGCTAGGTCCATTTTCCCTAAAAAAAGAGTGCCGTTACCAAATCTGCACAATGAATAGAGTCCCTTTTTGACCCTAATAGGGTTAAACAAGCTAGGACATCTGGCAGTAAAGATGAAATCTACCTAAGTGTGTGTCGTCAGGGCGACTCAATCGACGAGTCAGCTGCTGAGTATGTGACGTCCTGAGGGCATTTCCCACCACACAGGCACAGCAGACCTAACACAGGGGTCCGCAGGGCCAATTAGGCTTATCATGACCAAACACACGTACCTTTTTCCACTGACTGACCTACACACACTTCTTTATATAAGCCTCCTATTACCGAACATGGCAGTAAAATCTAGACAGGCCTTCAATGTTTGAGACAGGGTTGTTTCATGACCTCGGTCACCAGGCTAAGCATGTCCCCATTAACCTTTCAAACAACACACTAATGTTACAGAGAGACCAGACCAACCTCACAGGCCTGAAGCATGAATAGAAAAAGACTCAAAGGCCTTTTAAAAAGTGAAGAAAGAAAGAAAATGGAGTCACATGGAACGCTTCTCAGACGGAAAACAGCAAACCTTTTCTGACATCCCACAAAGAGCCCCATTGTCCAACACACAGGGCCATGAAAAGCAGCTAATCGCAGAGCAGAGAACCTGGGTGAAGGATAGCTTGGCAGCCCAAATACACATGCCCAATTTAAACAACTACCCCACACACAAACTATGATTTATAAGAATCTCACAAAATAAAAGAATACCAACAATGAAAACAATACCAGAAACCTGTTTGATCATATATGGAGAGGGAGACAGTATAGACACAGAGGAAAAATGTATGGTTTAGTAGCTAACAGAGCCCCCAGTGGGTCCAGTGTCAATATTGTATTTGCAGAAACCCTATTTAAGGGGGTAAACTCCAGGAAAGTGACCAACATGAACACGGTGACCTCAATCTGGGTACGTCACAGCCAAACCATCCATGATCTAATCCAGAACACCACCCCATCTAGACCACATGTGGCAGGGATAGGCTCGGAAACATTATCAGCAGCAGCAGAGGCATCCATGACCAAACATCTCCTTATGACTGTCTTGTAATGTAATCTGTACAGAACTACACCACACGGAAAGACAGACAGAGACTATCCTCAGTAATTCAGGTCAGCCCACCGGATTTGTGATGCACTGAGTATCTGACAGACTCCTTGAGTATATAACTTCATCCTAGTTCAAAAGGTCTCGTGATATATCCTCTATTCTCTTCCTCTGACAGACAGATAGGAAAGCCTGCTGTTATTGGGACAGGAGCATGGAAACTTCTTTGATAAATCTATGAAGCAGACATCGATCAGTCAAGACAGACAAGACCCTTTGATAAATCTATGAAGCAGACATCGATCAGTCAAGACAGACAAGACCCTCGCAGACAGCATGTCATCTATAGTATGACCTCTGACCTCAGCCATCTTAGCAGTCCATCCCCTGATCCCTGTCTGGCACCAGAGACAGGGAAGGAGGAATGTGATGCTGCTGCTGGATGGATGGAGAGGTATTAGGCAGTCTTCTTCTCAACATGGTGGATCTGGCCGGCACTGAGGCCTCGCTGAGATTCATATCATATCAGGTTGAGGAGCAGACCTATCCTTACAAGGCCCCACACTGTGCTGCCTCTCTAGACTACTAACACACACACACACACATGCTACTTCTCCCTAGTCCACACACACACACACAGTTCATAGACCTTCAGGCAGTCTACCACGGTGGTGTCAGCGCATGGCTAGTGTCCTCTCTGTCTACTAGCTAACATCACTGTACTAGACCAGGCTCTACTAGACCAGGCCACTCTACTAGACCAGGCCTGACAGGAAGCGGACACACATACACCCTCATGGAGCCATGCTATCAGTGAGGGTGAAAGTCTGTCAGTGTGTAGTAGGGTGAGGGAGATGAATGTGTGAGAAGGTTCTAGCTTGCTTTTTCTCATTTTTGTGTGTCTCTGTGGGCCTATGCTGCTGTTAAGGCTCGGAAATAAAACACACACACACAGATAGAGAGAACACCCTCCCCATCCCGGCCAGACTGACCTCACCCCTGTATTCCAGCTACTCCCCTACTCCCCCGTTTCGCCACAATGTGGCCGATAGTCTGATAACTGAGAAGAAAACGAGTGACAACTGGAAACTTTTCTGTTTCTGATGTGTTCATTTCCTGTTGGTTTATGTTATTGACGTGTGAAGCTGTCACAAACAACGAGTGTGAAATGTGGAAGAATTAGACTGATTTGGACCACTGGTTGCTAAATTTGACTCTGCTCTCATTCTGTGTTTGGTTTGGCTACACATTTGGTAGTAGCATTAGCATACACATTCAAATCAAATTGTATTTGTCACATGCTTCATAAACAACAAGTGTACACTAACAGTTAAATGCTTACTTACGGGCCCTCCCCAACAATGCAGAGAAAAATATATACAATACCAGTCAAAAGTTTGAACACACCTACTCACTCAATGGTTTTTCTTTAATTGTACTATTTTCTAAATTATAGAATAATAGTGAAGACATCAAAACTATGAATTTAGTTTTTATTTAACCAGGCAATTCAGTTAAGAAAAATTATTATTTACAATGATGGCCTACAGCAGCCAAACCTGGACGACACTGAGCCAATTGGGACTCCCAATCACAGCTAGTTGTGATACAGCCTGGATTCAAACCAGGGTGTCTGTAGTGACCCCTCTGGCACTGAGATGTATTGCCTTAGACCGCTGTGCCACTCGGGAACCCTGAAATAACACATATGGAATCATTTAGTAACCCAAAAAAAGTGTTAAACAAATCAAAATATATTTTATATTTGAGATTCTTCAAAGTAGCCAGCCGTTGCCTTGATGACAGCTTTGCACACGCTTAGTATTCTCTCAACCAAATTCATGAGGTAGTCACCTGGAACGGATTTCAATTAACAGATGTGCCTTGTGAAAAGTTACAGACGATGGCCCTATTTGGTAAAAGACCAAGTCCATATTTTGGCAAGAACAGCTCCAATAAGCAGAGAAACGACATGAAGGTCAGTCAATCTGGAAAACCATCCAGCACTATGACCCAGAGTTAACAATGTTGCAGAGAATAAGTTCATTAGAGTTACCAGCCTCAGCAATGGTCAATTAACTACACCTCACAAGAGTTCAGGTAACAGACACATCTGAACATCAACTGTTCAGAGGAGACTGTGTGAATCAGGCCTTCATGGTTGAATTGCTGCAAAGAAACCACTACTAAAGGACACCAATAAGAAGAAGAGACTTGCTTGGGCCAAGAAACATGAGCATTGGACATTAGACTGATGGAAATCTGTCCTTTGGTCTGATGCGTCCAAATTTGAGATTTTTGGTTCCAACCGTCATGTCTTTGTGAGATGCAGTGTAGGTGAACGGATGATCTCTGCATGTGTGGTTTCCACCGTGAAGCATGGAGGAGGAGGTGTGATGGTGCTTTGCTAGTGACTGTCTGTGATTCATTTAGAATTCAAAGCACACTTAAACAGCATGGCTACCACAGCATTCTACAGCAATACCCCATCCCATCTGGTTTTCACTTAGTGGGACTATCATTTGTATTTCAACAGGACAATGACCCAACACACCTTCAGGCTGTGTAAGGGCTATTTGACCAAGAAGGAGAGTGATGAGTGCTTTATCAGATGACGTGTCCTCCACAATCACCCGACCTCAATCCAATTGAGATGGTTTGGGATGAGTTGGACCGCAGAGTGAAGGAAAAGCAGCCAACAAGTGCTCAGCATATGTGGGAACTCCTTCAAGACTATTGGAAAAGCATTCCAGTTGAAGCTGGTTGATAGAATGCCAAGAGTGTGCAAAACTGTTGTCATGACTGTCCTGTGTGGATCCGAATGGGTCAGGTCAGTCAGCTTGGCAATGGATGACAGTAACCAGACCCTCTCTCTCATCCACAGAGGGGGGAGGAGGGAGCTGTTGGGGGGTTGACAGCTCACACCCTGTCATAAATTAGGAATGTTCCTTTGTCTTCAGAGACTTTTCCTGACAAAACTAACATATTCTAAAGCGAATACTGGAACAATATTTTTAACATAAGAACGTGGGAAATGGTCAGAGGTGATCTAAAAAATAATAATGTCATATAGGATGGTATTTGTGATGTCATAAAAAGTGTTATAAAGGAAATACTGTAACTTGAAAAGTATATGCACTACATGTATGAAGTCTCAATCCTTTACATTGTGCATGAAATATGAGCAATGAAAGTATTTTTGTTAAGATGGGAATTTAATTTTAGGAGAGACCATTCTACTACTCTTCAAACCATCCTATTCTACTACTCTTCTCAAATCACCGTATTCTACACCTTTCATCACCAATGGGAACTGTCAAAACAGCTGGCTAGCCTATCTTCCAAGGAGTATCTTCCAGAGAGAACAACAGTAGAAGACGGGGGAGGGGAGAACCCTTTTGGACAATCAGAGCCTCACAAGCGTGCCGCTGAAAGGCCCAACACCCTTCCTAAGGAGTGAGGGTTCCCGACAGAGAGCCACGGTGAACGAAGACATTTAAACATAAATACACTCATGATTTCTTACTCCAAATGGGTGGCGGTTCATGTGCAAAGGATATGATTACTGTGAGAATAGTTTCTAAAATGTATCAACGATAAGTGTCTTTTTCTCTCTCTCTCCCTGTGTAACAAGCCGCCATATGTTACGTCAGTCCGCTAGGGACCTTTTCCTAATGTATTAAGTGTGTATATTATCCTGTCTTATCATTTAGTTAGTAGTTAGCTAGTAAATAAATAATAAAACAAATTTGTGTAGTACTGAATCATAAGTACGGCTGGAGTTTTTGCAGATGCAGGAGGTTACGACTGTTCAGAATGATGATATAATACGAGGTTATGATTAATACGTTGACTGTTTTATGGATGTGATAGATAGGCAACAGCTCTCATGGTGTCCCAAATTCTTAATGAGTTAATTGTTACAATATTAATTTAATTGGGTAACAATTAAACATAGTTAGTTGACTCCATAAATAACAGTCATCAGATTCATGAAAGTAAAGCCACGACACCGTTATCAAGGCAAAGGGTGGCTACTTTGAAGAATCTAAAATCTCAAATATATTTTGATTTGTTTAACACTTTTTTGGTAGAAAATGTAGAAAATAGTTTTTAAAACTTAAGAAAACCCTGGAATGAGTAGGTGTGTCCAAACTTTTGACTGGTCCTTTAAATAATTGAAAAATGTAAAGATAGCAAGGAATAAATACACAATGAATAACGATAACTTGGCTATATACACAAGTACAAAATCAAGTGTGTGGTAGATGCTAAATGCAGTATCCATCTTCTAGAACACAGTACATATGTTCTCGAATCTTAAACCCATTGTCTCTTCTCTCCTCCCCTTACCACGATGTCTCAGTTGTTAAAAGTTAAGATGAAGTCATCGGCGGGAGAGATGACTGCTGTTCATGCTGTTGCTGTGACTTCACACTACATATATGAGACGGACGGGGCCTGGGCAGACAGAGGGGTGGGGGGGTTAAAGACCCTGCAGATTGACATCAGACCAGAAGAGGGGGAGGAAGGGGTGAGGAGGAGGGAGGTAGAGGAGGTAGATGGGCTTTAACGGACTCTCCTCTGACTCAGTGTCTGCTAGCATCACATCCTAAATCATACAGCTTTGCTAGACCTGCCTGTGTCTGAACTGTAGTCAAGAGAACTAGGGAAGTGGGGAGGAGAAACAGTGGGAAACTGGAGTCACTGGCGACCCACTCGGCACAAAGCCCCTCTCCTAAACCCCTAGAACGCTCTGGCAGGTGAGACTGTTCTGGGCAGACAGACACAAACACGGTCAGCCAGGACATCTGACTGCGTCTAACGCCGACACCCCAGCGAAGCTTCACTTTGGTTAATGATGAATTATTACAATTACAGGGCAGATAGCTAGGTCCAGGCTGAGTCGCTGACACGGCCTACTGATGAGTGGTGGTCGACACACACAGCAAACAGCCCATGGACAGCAGTGACCGTCTGGGTGCCTTCCATCATCAACTATGTCTGTCTTCAGACTATCTATCAGTCCAGACTATCTATCAGTCCAGACTATCTATCAAATCAAATCACTTTTATTTGTCACGTGTGCCAAATACAACAGGTGTGTTTCACCTTACAGTGAAATGCTTACTTACAGGCTCTAACCAATAGTGCGAGAAAAAAAAGGTCTACATGGTTGGTCGGGCCATTTGAGGTAGTATGTACATGAATGTATAGTTAAAGTGACTATGCATATAAGATAAACAGAGAGTAGCAGCAGCGTAAAAGCACACAATGCAAATAGTCCGGGTTCTACCCTGACCACATTTTGGCTGTGCTGCTCTAGTAGTCTGTAAGTACCTGTAATAAGTGTGACATGGACTCAGTTTTAAACCCTTCTTAAAGAGTTTCTCCGGTACATTTGTATACTTTCTAGCCAGTAGTTCTGAGAGTAGCACTCACGAGTCAAATATGGTCCCCGAAAACTGCGTACTACATCACATATGTGCAGATATGTGTACCACGTCATTGCTCGCTATCTCGCTCTGCTGTGTGTGCATCTTGCTAGCTGTCACTCAAAAAACGAGGGGCTGAAGCTCATTGGTTAGAACTCAAATTGTTAGGGGTTGGCCCACATGGGGGGAAATGTAGGGAAAATGGCGCAAGCACAGCTTCCAGAAAAACAGTTGCTTTCAAACTAGGGATTTCGGGGCAAATGGAGGTAAGACAGTAATTCTGCTCATAGATGATGCATGTATGAAGTACACATTGACACATCCAGCCCAACGCGGGAGGTTTAAAAATACTTAGCAGTCGCCAAAGTTCCGGAGGATGTCTTTGATGAATGATCTCAGCAGAACTATGGACTGACAATTCACAGTAACAGAATTACGCTGAGACTCATATTTTTTATTTCAAAGTTTAACAAAGCAGTCAACTCTATGCAGAAGGACTACTTTCAACAATTTACACAGAGTTTTCTAAAAACTCAAAATATCTGCTCCGAATTAAGATTCAACGATGTCTGCAGAAAGAATGGGGTGTTAACTATGACATGACACATTGACACCCGGTAACGGAATTGCGGGAACGGAATTTCAACATGGGTCCCTGATCTGTACTACACAGAAATGCATAATAATTATGGATATCAACATCATTCTCCTGATAGTGATGTATCCTAAATGGGCATACAAAGGTATACATATGCAAAATTCTCCTTTGCATATTTGGGTATTATTCTACACACTGGCTATTATTTTAATGAGTTCTGCCGCCAAACAAGACCACATTTGGTTGGTCTGAACCAACCATAGACATCTATGCTTCACAAGTTTGGACATTAGAGTACAGTAAAGCGTAGTTCAGTACACTAGAGTGCATTATAGTGTACTCGACTGTAGTGTGCTCTACTGTACTAAACTCAATGTTTCTTTACTGTACTGAGCTCCACTGAACTCTACTGTACTGAACTATAATCTACTTTTCTTTACTCTACTCTACTGTGCAGTACTGTGCTTGTGAACCCAACTGTGGTTTGTGACTACTATGCTTTCCCATTTTAGCCAACTCAATTGCAGAAATTCTATTACCAATTTTTCTGAAATTCGTGTTTCAATTTCAAGTTAATTACTAATAATTAATCATTGATAGATATATTTTTGAAAGATCAGTCAAAACTAACTAAGCGATAGGTCTACCTTTACTTGTTACTTCTGTGAACTTTCATTATACTCCTTCCACATGAGGGAGAGAATTTAGAAAATATCCTAAGGATATGGACATTTCAAGGCACAAGGCAATGTTTCTTAAACTTAGAAGACAGAACATTTTCTCTGAAATTATATAAGTGTTGGTATTAGTTGGCAGGGGTCTTTACTTCAACATCGTGTTTTAATGTATTTCTAACACGTTTTAAGACTTTTTCTGGTAGATGTTTTCTAAGACCCCTTTTCCATCTGTCTGACCAGAAATCAAAGCCTTTGTTAATTCCACATTTTTAGGATGGAAAATGTTTGAAAAATGTATATATGCCTTAATTTCTCAAATATAGACTCTTAGTTTTCATTTTACACCCACTTTGACACGCTTCTATGAACTTCACGTCCCTTTTACATGGAAATGACATGACAGGACTGATGTGATGGAGCCACTGCATGCCAGGATGCTGAGATAAAAGCCACAGCTTGTTTGTGACTCAGAGGTCACATTCCCACACGTTTTCCAATAGGAAAGATTACGTTTTTATTCCCAATCCTACCATAGGGCGGTCACTGGTCGTCATCATATGAGGGTAACCTTTTTCCAGTGAATCGTGCACGTGCACGGATGGATTTGTAACCAAAACCAAAAGAGAAAATCTAATTCCATATGTGCATTTACCTAATGTAATAACTGATTTATTAAATGTAGGCTATACAAAAAGATTCAGTTGATACTCACGGCAACTCGGGAATAAACCCTCTAACCTCCTGGGATGTTTACCATTTACCATACAGTGAAAATGACTGACAATTACCTCATATTTCCCACCGTGTTCACAGTAACTTTCTAAATGACTTCCAGGATAGAAAAAATACTCACCTTGAAGAATTAGTCAAGTAAAATTCCACGGAATATCCAAAGTAGCTCCCATTAGGTCCGCTGTAGACAGAAGGGTTCTCCACGTCCAAGTTGAATGTATCACACAACGGTAGCAGAATTATTAGACAAACCCCAATGCAGAATAATGAGTAGTTCAGTTTTCCCGGTGTCTTCGAATGGTATCTTTTGGAACCCATTCTATTTCTCAATTAATCCACTAAAATTGTATTTGTTTTAATCAACACCTGCGTTGCTCTTATGTTTTTAGATCAGTAGAGCTTGTGGAGTGGTTGTTCTATTTCTCTAAACTGCATGCCTTGAAACTCAAACTCGCTGTATCTCTCCTAAATGCTCTGTCAGCTTCTTCCCTCGACTTGCTCTCCCTCGCTACGCTCGCTCCTCTGTCCTAATTGAAGGGATATTGAAAGGAGGGAGTTCCTCGACTCGTGACAAACTTTTGAAGAGGTGGAGCTCTTAATTCAGAAAAAGACAGACAGAAGACCAACGTGTATCGTCAATCTAGAGTGGGCTACACTCAGAACGGAGTCATCTGTATGACACTGAAATCTTCCCGAACTGTCTGGAGAAATCTTCCCGATCTGGGTATTCTGATCATTTTATTCTATCCTTGGCGCGCAGTCCCCATTTGCGTTTAACCCTTTAGAATGTTGAGGGGATTTTGGTCTATCTGCCATATAAAGATCACATGGTTGTCTCTCTGTAACCTTTTCTCCCTGGGTGATGCTGACCAACAGAGATTTAACACAGATAACCAGATACAGTATATTATTAACTTGGTGGTCAATTGATACAGAGTAACATCATCGGTATTTATCAGCCTATTACCTCAACTCTCAATTACCTTTTCTACCTCGAGTTGTTACTAAGTATTCCTCCTGGTTGGAATGGAGTGTGGAGGGTGGTTATTTACCAACATTATTTTCTTGAGGATGGTTACACAGGACTTTGATGATCATCAGTAGATTTAGAGGTTTGAGGTGATATAGTGGTCAAACGTTTATAATTAATCAGACATTCTGGAAAATACAATGTATGTTGTTAATTTTAACAACTGTCTCCATCTTGCCCATATGCAGCCATATGCTACAGTATGCATGAGTATCACACAAGTCTGGGCTGCGTATGTGTTCTCTATCAGTTGAATAATGCAACATAAGATCTGATTCAGGTAGATGATGCATTCTGTCCTTCATCTCTCACAGCATGAGGTTATTTCTCCCAGGGTGTAGGAACTAACTGAGAACATTTCCTATTTCTGTTTCTGAGTCACACCAATAGAGACCCGCACAGTTGGAAAGTGGTTACGTTGCAAGTCAGAAGCAACCATCTCACTGAAATGAGATGTTCAATAAAGCCACTCGCCTGGCTGGAATTGTGTCTGTTGGTTTAGCTGATTTACACAGCTAAAGGGGATTGGGACTGAGGGGCCACATTTAGCTGGGTGGCACTAACGACTGTCCACTCAAGGCTCACTCATATTTAGAACTACACTTCCAGAAGAAATGGTTTTAATATTCTAACTCTTTAGAATCAAAATGGGTTCAATGGCTGGCTTCATATTGAACATCAAAAAGGTTCAATATAGAACCACAAAGCACCCTTACTTTTAGTTCTATGGTATAGTCTCTTCATGCCGGGGGGGTCGTAGTTCAATATAGAACCACAAAGCACCCTTACTTTTAGTTCTATAGTATAGTCTCTTCATGCCGAGGGGGGGCGGGTATATGTCGTAGTTCAATATAGAACCACAAAGCACCCTTACTTTTAGTTCTATAGTATAGTCTCTTCATGCCGAGGGGGGGTCGTAGAGTCGTAGAGCTGCTGGGATAATAATGGGGATCATCTGCGGGGCGATTCACAGCTGTTGGGGGCAACATGCCGGTTCTCAGCCCTAATCCTGGAGCTAGTGCTCCCATTCATCACTCTCTCTCGCTCCCTTTTTAGACCCACATGATGAGCTTGCAGATGGATTAAAGTGAAACCGTCTGTTTATGACAAGGGTTTATAGTTTCTACCCAGATCATATCACCATCTAACGATTACCAATTCTATTTCCGATCGCAAGATTGTATAATTTCCAATGGTACAGCGATTTTCCATACACTTCTGACCCCCCCAACATTTGGTTGAGTGGTCAACTAACATTGACAACTCAACCAAATGTGAAATAAACCAAACATTTCACACTGTCATTGGATTTAGATTAAAAATTGGGTGACTTTAAGACTTTTTGCAAATCCAATCACTATTCTATGTTGATTCAACGTCATAACATTGAATTATTTTGTTGCGATTACTTGGAAACTGTCACACCACGATCTGTTTCCCCTGTCTTTGTGCTTGTCTCCACCCGCCCCCCTCCAGGTGTTGCCTATCTTCCCTGTTATCCCCTGTGTATTTATACCTGTGTTCTCTGTTTGTCTGTTGCCAGTTCATTTTGTTCGTCAAGCCTACCAGCGTTTTTCCCCTTGCTCCTGTCTTTTTCTAGTTCCTGTTTTCTAGTTTTTCCGTTTTTGACCATTCTGCCTGCCCCTAAACCTGCCTGGCATTCTGTACCTTGTCACACCAGCCTGGATTATTGACCTCTGCCTGCCGTTCTGTACCTTTTGGTCTCTGATCTGGATTACTGACCTCTGCCTGCCCTTGACCTGTCGTTTTGTCTGCCCCCTGTTCTAGTAATAAATATTTGTTACTTCAACACTGTCTGCATCTGGGTCTTCTCCTGAAACGTGATAGGAAACAATGTTGATTCAACCAGTTTTTGCCCATCTTCATCTTCAACCAGTTTTTGCCCATTTTTATCCTGCCTTAAAGGATAAAAATAAATACAAATAAGTCCACGGTTGATACAGTCCCAAAATGTTTTGCATGTCAGCAGATATTGGACTTTCAAGAAACAAAGTGTTACTTGCCACATCATCAAGATGACTTGTTTTGTGATTATTGTGGTAAACAGACAGGCATGCACAGACCCAGTCTTATCTCCCTGACAAAGCAGGGTCAAAAGTTTGAGGTCAGACAGACGAGAGAGGTAAAGGAATACGTAAGGGACAGATAAGAGAGCTGTGTGCTCCTAGTCAGTTATTATTATGGCTGATTGTTCCACCTAGCACTCTGAATTGTTGACCGGTTGCATCAGCTGGTCTCATAGACTAGATGTACCATAGTAAAAGAAAATCCGGGACACTCAAATTAGTATGATATGTTTACATGTTTGGCATGGTTAAATAAGATAGGGTACTTAAAGCAAAATCGAAAGGAAATTGGTTGGTTGGGGTGGATGGGTGGGCGTATAACTCAAATGACTAGCAACCCAAAGGTTGTGTGTTTAAATCTCATCATGGACAACTTTAGCATTTTCGCTAATTAGCAACTTTTCAAACTACCTGCTACTTTTTAGCTACTTTTCAACTACTTGGCATGTTAGATAACCCTTCCCATAACCCTAACCTTAACCCTTTTAGTTAACCCTTCCCCTAACCTTAACCCTTTAACCTAACGCCAAACCTTAACCCTAACCTTAGCCCCTAACCTCTAGAGCTAGCTAACGTTAACATTTGCTACAACAAATTGGAATTTGTAACATATCATACATTTTGCAAATTCTTTGTAATTTGTAACATACATACGAAATCGATGATGGACCTCCACAAGTTAATGCATACCATATGAAATTTAACATATCCATGTCTTGGATTTACGTACAGAATAATACGAAATGCTCTTGGACCACGTTGGTTGCATATCTCACTGACCTGGGAAAAAATGCTTACTGTCTTAATTAAACACAATTTTCCGGATGTTGCATACCACGTTCAGCCAATCAGGTTGCAGCAGTCTGGATGAACGTGGCGCACAACATCAGGAAGTAGCATTAGCCACTCGTGGTGGTGGGAAATTGTGTTTTATTAAGATAGTTTGCATATTTTCTCAGTTTTTTTTAGCCGGCGGGCCATTAAATTGAGTTGTGGGGGAAATAGATGCCTTTGCAGCTTGAATGAAGGATGTTTTATGTACGACCCAGTCGCCAAGGGACACGAGTGTATAGCCGGCTGGGCACATTATAGTCGGATGCAGATGACAAATGACGTAAAATACATAATAGTGCCATCTGGTGGCAGTTGCTCAAAAACCTGTGGAGTAATTCTGTAATTACACTATTAAAAACATTGTATTAACATGTTGGAATATAGACTGTTCATTATGTTATTAATTAAGTAATAACAAAAAAACAACACTCAACTCTAACACCGTGTAATTGTATAGCAAGTCCTATATAATTACTCTAGTAATTACAGTGTTACTACACAGGTATAAGCGCAACTTTATTACATTTTGCAGTTCAGCTTAGAACTCAGCCATTTTAGTACAGGGATTCTTATCTTTTAAATACATGTACTACTTCAAAATCTCTCCAAACAGGGAGGGAATGTAACTTTGGTACTGTACAGCTAATATGAAGCTTAAAACAACTAAAACAAGATTAGGTAATGCAGTTGGATTTAGGTCATGGTTTTTTGTCTCACATGTCACTTTCCAGGAGTGCTGTCATTTCAACTAAAGGGTCATGTTCAATATGCTACATCTTTTAAAGGGGAGAGAGAATTGACCATTCACTATACTTTATCTATATTCTGACTCTCTGAGGGAGTCAGCCAATCCAGATGGAACTGAAAATGCCCTGTTCTGTTATTTTCCATGCCAACTTGAAAGTATGCAACTGAACAGTGTTTTGTTTTCCATATTTTTCTCAATTTATTTACCCTCGAATTCTCTCGTCATAAGAGATTTCTCACAAAAAAGGGGTGCGGCTATCCCCATGCCTCAGCTGTGACATCGTCACCATGTTGTTGTGGCAACAGATTAGGAACACAACAAAACACTTCACAGTACTCCAAACAGCTTGGCCACTCTTATAAATATAGACCTCACACACAGACACACACACAGGCATGCACACCGCACACACACACTTTCAATTACAAGCAATTGGACACGTGTCTTTCCATACAGTAGGGCAAAGTTTTAATAGCAACACCACAAGGCCAGTCAACTTTTTGATCCTGACACAATTTTGAGGTTAGACTCTGCTCTGCCTTACAACTGTCTCTGAACTGGTAACGTGATTCTTTTAGACTGTTATACAGACTGGATATGCTGCACAGTGGAATTGGCCAGAGCGAGAAACAAGCTCAATACTATGAATTATTTGGTCTCCAAATATCAGTTAGGGTTAGGGTTAATATTCAACTCTCTGTTTCATACCCAGAATAATACACGCCAAGACTAAAACCAGTATTGAATATTTTACACTTTATTTCCCTCCAAATGCCAGAAAACTCCTACATTCAGAGATGAATGCTGCTGATGCAGCAACTAATTGCATGTGCATCTGATATTCAATCCCCCACTATTCACTGAGACCCTGCCCTGGCCGGCACCCCTTCCTCCATACCCTAATTTCTCTTTGCAAGACAAACAGTCGTTTGACAAACACTGACACAGTGGGGGTTGGGGTTGAGTGCCACTCCAATGGTAGTTATAAGGCGACCCTTTTAAGTCCCAATGCAAATGCCACTTTACCACGCAGCAACAGAGAGCAAACAAAGGACACAACAGACTACATGGGATGTATACATGCATACAGTAAGTAAAGCCACCGCAAGCAAGAGCTAGCAGGAGCTGTAACCTGTTTGTTGCTTTGCTTGTTGGTAAAGATCTTTATTTGACATCTTGTTTTGTGTGTGTTTAAATGAAGTTTAATTGTCTTGTCAAAGAAGGAAATTGGAGGCAATAGTGACAGATTTGATTGTTATTCAGTATTTATAAAGGCTTGATTTGCAAATGGAAAAGAGAGCTCGCACTTAGCGACTCCTGAGTTAGACTGTAGTCTCCAAATGCTAAAGCACTGGCCTTAATCTAAACCTTAAGCCTTTAACCTGTTTCACAATACATTACACACACACACACACACACACACACACACACACACACACACACACACACACACACACACACACACACACACACACACACACACACACACACACACACACACACACACACACACACACACACACACACACACACACACACAGTAATACACATCTAAATTCTTCCAATGTGAAGGCCTGCCTGCACTTCCTGTTTCTGCTACACTCATATAAAAAAGGTTTCCAGAAGGGTTCTTCGGCTCTCCCAATAGGAGAAGCCTTTAAAGAAACCCTTTTTAGTTCCTAGTAAAACCCTTTTTGGTTCCAGGTTGAAAAGTTTTAGGTTCCATGTAGAACCCTCTGTGGTACGGGTTCTACATGGAATCCAAAAGAGTTCTACCTAGGAACACACACACACTTGAATTCCTCCTCTCTTTCTTTTCAACCTTTCCATTTAGAGGAGAGGAAGGGTGGGGAGGTGTTGCTGATTACTCCAGGCCAGTCTAACACTGTCAACTGGTCGACAGATTCGTAACGAAGGAGTGGATCTTGGCTGGACAGACAGGGTTGTCGGAAGGAATTGTCCATTGTTGTACACGCTGACTCCTAGCAACAGTGAATCATAGTATTGATTTAGACAAGGGATCATCTGGGTAGTTCTCATTGCAAAACAGTTCCAGTCATTCTCATTACCCCTCTTCTTCCAACAGGCCCTGGACTTATTTTATTTTGACCTTCTTCTCTGCGTGTGTTTTTTACTGTGGGCCCATGCCAACTGAGACAACATGTGTGGTGGGGGTAAGACCATCCAAAAGTGTCCATGCACTGTTTGCTTACCTAGTTAAAACAGCCACAAAATGTCTGAAAATGGGCACTTGTGTTTTTATGTACATCCGCTAATCAGCCTCAGTTACAGAGGCAGTAAAGCAGCGCCACATGTAATGACTAAGGACACCAGGCCTCTGAGATCATTGGACACTCTATGATGCACATAAGTGTCCCGTTGCACCAGCGGTTCCCGCTGTGCTGCTACCATTTGCAGCCCATGTACAAGCTCTCATCAGCATAATGCTGCTTCACACAGAGTTTAGCCTCTGTTACCTCACGTTACGCATGTTTGCCTGTAAACGCACAAAGGTTGCATTATAGGAATGATGTAATTTGATGGGGTTTTAGTGGTACAGTGAACATGTTGACAGAGACTGTGTGTAAACCTGTGAGACTGAAAGACGAGCAAGGAGTCAGGTTAGGAAAATACAGTGTACCAGTAGTTGTGTTTCTACCCAAACTATCATGTTCATTTCCAGAGTATGTGTCCAAAATATAGAGATAAAGCGTTTATCTGCCGGTCGAGATGGGTCTAATTGTGATAAATATAACTCTGACTCACTCTTTGACTAAAGAGGAGCAAGCTCTCCGCAGCCGATGTGAGTAAGCCAATGTGATTAAGACCGATGTGAGCAGCCGATGTAAGACCTTTAAACAGGTCAACATTCACAAGGCAGCAGGGACAGACGGGTTACCAGAACGTGTACTCAGAGCATGAGCTGACCAACTGGCAAGGGTCTTCACTGACATCTTCAACCTCTCCCAGTCGGAGTCTGTAATACCAACATGTTTTAAGCAGACCACCATAGTCCCCGTGCCCAAGAACACTAAGGTAACCTGCCTAAATGACTACCGACCCGCAGCACTCACGTCTGTAGCCGTGAAGTGCTTTGAAAGGCTGGTCATGGCTCACAACACCATCATCCCAGAAACCCTAGACCCACTCCAATTTGTTGACCTGTTTAAAGGTCTTACATCGGCTGCTCACATCAGTCTTAATCACATTGGCTTACTCACATCAGCTGCGGAGAGCGTGCTCCTCTTTAGTCAAAGAGGGGGTCAGAGTTATATTTAGCGCAATTAGACCCACTCCACACTGCCCTTTCCCACCTGGACAAAAGGAACACCTATGTGAGAATGCTATTCATTGACTACAGCTCAGCGTTCAATTAATCAAATATTTATAAAGCCCTTCTTACATCAAGGACATCAACCACCCGAGCCACTGCCTGTTCACCCCGCTGTCATCCAGAAGGCGAGGTCAGTACAGGTGCATCAAAGCTGGGACCGAGAGACTGAAAAACAGCTTCTATCTCAAGGCCATCAGACTGTTAAACAGCCACCACTAACATTGAGTGGCTACTGCCAACACACTGTCAATGACACTGACTCTACTCCAGCCACTTTAATCATGGGAATTGATGGGAAATGATGTAAATATATCACTAGCCACTTTAAACAATGCTACCTTATATAATGTTACTTACCCTACATTGTTCATCTCATATGCATACGTTGATACTGTACTCTATATCATCGACTGCATCCTTATGTAATACATGTATCACTAGCCACTTTAACTATGCCACTTGGTTTACATACTTATCTCATATGTATATACTGTACTCGATATCATCTACTGTATCTTGCCTATGCTGCTCTGTACCATCACTCATTCATATATCCTTATGTACATATTCTTTATCCCCTTACACTGTGTATAAGACAGTAGTTTTTTTTTGGAATTGTTAGTTAGATTACTTGCTTTTTATTACTGCATTGTCGGAACTAGAAGCACAAGCATTTCGCTACACTCGCATTAACATCTGCTAACCATGTGTATGTGACAAATAAAATTTGATTTGATTTGAGCTGATGTCACAAAGTGCTGTACAGAAACCCAGCCTAAAACCCCAAACAGCAGGCAATGTAAACAAGCCAGCAGCATACCACCCTGCATCCCACTGCTGGCTTGCTTCTGAAGCTAAGCAGGATTGGTCCTGGTCAGTCCCGAGAAGGTAGACCAGATGCTGCTGGAAGTGGTGTTGGAGGGCCAGTAGGAGGCACTCTTTCCTTAGGGTCTAAAAAAAATGCCCCAGGGCAGGGATTGGGGACACTGCCCTTTGTAGGGTGCTGTCTTTCGGATGGGATGTTAAACAGGTGTCCTGACTCTCTGTGGTCACTAAAGATTCCATGGCACTTATCATAAGAGTAGGGGTGTTAACCCTGGTGTCCTGGATAAATTCCCAAGCTGTCCCTCATACCACCATGATCAACTAATCATCCCCAGCTTACAATTGGCTCATTCATCCCTCTCCCCTGTAACTATTCCCCAGGTTGTTGCTGTAAATGAGGATGTATTCTCAGTCAACTTACCTGGTACAAAAAATTATGCAGGTGTAGAAGCACAGTGGCCATGAAAAACTCCCTAGAAAGGCTGGAACCAGGCTACGAGGGGTGGCCAGTCCTTTTCTGGCTGTGCCAGGTAGAGATTATAACAGAACATGTTCATAGACGTCCAGAAGGGTCAAATAATAATAATCACAGTGGTTGTAGAGGGTGCAACAGGTCAGCACCTCAGGAGTAAATGTCGGTTGGCTTTTCATAGCCGATCATTCAGAGTATCTCTACCGCTCCTGCTGTCTCTAGAGAGTTGAAAACAGCAGGTCTGGGACAAAGAGGCAGGATATAACCCCACCCACATTGCCAAAGCACAGCCCCCCACACCACTAGAGGGATATCTTCAACAACCAACTTACTATTCTGAGACAAGGCTGAGTACAGCCCACAAAGATCTCCCCCATGGCACAAACCCAAGGGGGGGCGCCAACCCGGACAGGAAGATCACGTCGGTGATGCACCCCTCCTAGGGACAGCATGGAAGAGCACCAGTGACTCAGCCCCTGTAATAGGCTTCCCAGTGGAGAGAGGGGAACCGGCCAAGCAGAGACAGCAAGGGAGGTTCATTGCTCCAGTGCCTTTCCGTTCACCTTCACACTCCTGGGCCAGACTACACTCAATCATAGGACTTACCGAAGAGATGAGTCTTCAATGAAGACTTAAAGGTTGAGACCGAGTCTGCGTCTCTCACATGCATAGGCCGACCATTCCATAAGAATGGTGCTCTACAGGAGAAAGCCCTAACACGATAGTGCCCTCAAAGCTCATCAATAAGCTAAGGACCCTGTGACTAAACACCTCCCTCTGCAACTGGATCCTGGACTTCCTGACGGGCCTCCCGAAGGTGGTAAGGGTTGGTAACAACACATCCGCCATGCTGATCCTCAACACAGGGTCCCCTCAGGGGTGCGTGCTCAGTCCCCTCCTGTACTGCCTGTTCACTCATGACTGCACGGCCAGGCACGATTCCAACACCATTATTAAATTTGCAGATGACACAACAGTGGTAGGCCTGATCACCAACAACGACGAGACAGCCCTATAGGGAGGAGGTCAGAGACCTGGCCATGTGGTGCCAGGACAACAACTTCTCTCTCAATGTGATCGAGACAAAGGAGATGATTGTGGACTACAGGAAAAGTGGACAGAGCACACCCCTATTCTCATCTACGAGCTGCAGTGGAGCAGGTTGAGAGCTTCAAGTTCATTGGTGTCCACATCACCAACAAACTCTCATGGTCCAAGCACACCAAGACAGTCGTGAAGAGGCCAGGACAAAACCTATTCCCCCTCAGGAGACTGAAAAGATTTCGCATGGGTCCTCAGATCCTCAAAAGTTTCTACAGCTGCACCATCGAGAGCATCTTAACTGGTTGCATCACTGCCTCGTGTGGTAACTGCTCTGCCTCCGACCGCAAGGCACTACAGAGGGTAGTGCGAACGGCCCAGTACATCACTGGGGCCAAGCTTCCTGCCAACCAGGACTCTCTGCTACCGCACGGAAAGCGGTACCGGAGCGCCAAGTCTATGTCCAAGAGGCTTTTAAACAGCTTCTACCCCCAAGCCATGAACATCTAGTCAAATGGCTTCCCAGACTATTTGCAATGCCCCCCCCCACCCCCTCTTTACACCACTGCTACTCTCTATGCATAGTCGCTTTAATAACTCTACCTACATGTACATACTACCTCAACTAACCTGTACCCCGCACATTGACTCTGTATCGGTACCCCCCTGTATATAGTCTCGATATTGTTATTTTACTGCTGCTCTTTAATTACTTGTTACTTTTATCTCTTATTCTTATCCGTATATTTTTGAAACTGCAATGTTGGTTAAGGGCTCTTAAGTAAGCATTTCACTGTAAGGTCTACACCTGTTGTATTCGGCGCATGTGACTAATGATTTGATGTGCTACATATCCTCTTCAACACCCGCTACATATCCTCCTCAACGCCCGCTACATATCCTCCTCAACACCCGCTACATATCCTCTTCAACACCCGCTACATATCCTCCTCAACACCCGCTACATATCCTCCTCAACACCCGCTACATATCCTCCTCAACACCCGCTACATATCCTCTTCAACACCCGCTACATATCCTCCTCAACACCCGCTACATATCCTCTTCAACACCCGCTACATATCCTCCTCAACACCCGCAACATATCCTCCTCAACACCCTCTACATATCCTCCTCAACACCCGCTACATATCCTCCTCAACACCCGCTACATATCTTCTTCAACACCCGCTACATATCCTCCTCAACACCTGCTACATATCCTCCTCAACACCCGCTACATATCCTCCTCAACACCTGCTACATATCCTCTTCAACTCCCGCTACATATCCTCCTCAACACCCGCTACATATCCTCCTCAACACCCGCTACATATCCTCTTCAACACCCGCTACATATCCTCCTCAATGCCCGCTACATATCCTCCTCAACACCCGCTACATATCCTCTTCAACACCCGCTACATATCCTCCTCAACACCCGCTACATATCCTCTTCAACACCCGCTACATATCCTCCTCAACACCCGCAACATATCCTCCTCAACACCCTCTACATATCCTCCTCAACACCCGCTACATATCCTCCTCAACACCCGCTACATATCTTCTTCAAAACCCGCTACATATCCTCCTCAACACCTGCTACATATCCTCCTCAACACCTGCTACATATCCTCCTCAACACCCGCTACATATCCTCCTCAACACCCGCTACATATCCTCTTCAAAACCCGCTACATATCCTCCTCAACACCTGCTACATATCCTCCTCAACACCCGCTACATATCCTCCTCAACACCTGCTACATATCCTCCTCAACACCTGCTACATATCCTCCTCAACACCCGCTACATATCCTCCTCAACACCCGCTACATATATTTCCTACTCTGACAGTGAACCTCCAAGACAAAGATTGATGGAGAAAGAACAATATCTTTGCAACATGATCTCACAAGATCTCCCACCTCAGATCAATAGGGGGGAAAAAGTATAGGCCTTCACATTAAAACTCTTGACCTCATCCTCACAATGGGACACATATTAGAAACTGGTGGTGCTGAGAAGTGTAAATATTTTATGGGGGACTTTAGACATATCTTATCAGCTTGCAGCATCCAGCCATACTTGGTTCTAACAGAGGTTTGAAGCCTCTTAGTGTTTCCTTCCTGCTCATGAGGCCATCTGTTTGTTTATCAAGCTGTTCCATCAGCTCTGGGGCTAAATTTATCATTCAGAGTGTTAAGTGCGTTACCTACAGTAAATATGTTGTTTTCTAATTCTCTTAGAAATATTTCAGATGGTTTACACATTTATGCATTGGATGGTTCTCTCATCGAGCAGGTTCCCGCCTATAAATAACTGGTCTTCTGGATTGACAAAAAATGTGTGTTTAAAAAGCATACAGACGAGCTAGAAGCTGAAGCTGAGATTTAAAGTAGGCTTCTTTTATAGAATTAGGTCCCTCGTGTCTCTACAAACCTAGGCAAATCAGTCTAGTTTTATTAATGCTCCCAATGTTTGGAATAATTTACAATCCTTATTACATCTTGAATCCTTGGTGCCAATAGGGCAGTTTAGAACACTGATGAGGAACACATTCACTGAGGTTTGCGAGTGCTTTGGTTGATTGCAATCATTTATTTGTTTAGTCGAAATGTAATGTACATGTGACTGGAGGTATCTTTCAGTTTCTTATTTTGTCGCTGTTCTATTGAATTATCATGTTGATTTGTGAATTGCTTGTTCTCGGAGCACCATTGAGAATGAGATCACGGTCTCAATTGGGCTCCCCTGAATAGATAAAAGTAACAAAATCTATCTATTCAACTGAATGTGTGATTTCAAACACAGATTTACACAGTTAGATTTAGGTATAAGAAGTAAGTATTGAAACGTTTAAAGTATTATAAGGTTGTCTGTTAATGATGAACAGTGGTTGTATATACAATTGCTGACATTTTTACACTGTTACAATAAATAAATACAAATGACTGTCCTCCTTTGTAAACTGTAGTCCTAGTTTCATGACCAGAACACGACCCCCCATGTGTTTGGGTCTTTCTGCTTGTTTTCGAACTTCTCTCCTATCGCACACCTAACCATTTCCTGCTGCATTGTTTTTCTACATCCTGTCCAGACTGTGTTTAGCCCTGGCTGGTGGATGACAGCGTGGCTAGAAGAATGCCCCAGAATGAAGAATGCAGGGGTTTGTTCTGCCTGTATTCCATCATCTGAGTCCACGCGCGTCACAATGACTATGTCCCAGCCCTCTAAGTGGAAAAACAATGTTTAGGATGGTGAGTCACGATACTTCCCATTAAAACAAGGTTATATGCACCCCATCTAATCCCAGCAACAGGCTCCTCCTTATAAGCTCATGTTGGTGCTCATGCTGTACAGACCACCAAGGTGTCACACCGAGCCACACAGCCTTATATAGAAGCCATATTAAATGCTAACTCTGTGATCAGTGCATTAGGGTAACCAACACTAACGTTGAGGAGGTACAGGCTAGCTCGCTGCATGAGCTTATATAGAGAGTGGCTGGGACTAATGCTGGAGTCACTGGAGGGATATATCTCGTAGTGGGTCTGAGAAGTTTAGAAACTGATATCCTTTAATGTGAGTGTCTTTCAATTCCCATAGAGCCACGACAGGGGGGCCTGAATGATTGGAGTTGTAATATCAGTTTGTTTGGTGCAGGGGTAGAGGACAGGAGACTTTACACACCATGTCCTGTTCAAGGGTTGAGTTACATCTCAAACAAACCTGAGTGTTGTTTCACAAGCAAGCAGAGGAGAGGATGAGAGTCTGTTCTAATGAAGAGGGCAAGGGTCGACAGATCTATTATGTTTCAAATCTTTTTTCTCTCTTTTTTCTCTCTCCGGTTGAAACCTGACACATCCTGGTCCTAATAAAGGGTATCCAGCCTCCCCTATCTCAGGCCGACAAAGAGACCTCCACCTGCTCTCAGTCTCAGGGCCTTATGGTCAGAATGGTGTGAGATTACAATATAATCACAGTTTTGGAGATTTGAGAGAAGGAAGGGAAGACCGAGAGAGAGGTTGAAGCGGGGGAGAAGAGGACATGTGACTGAGGTGAGGAGTACTTCTGGGCTCATTCAACTCCAACTGGCCCAGTGTGAGAATCAAACAGCCAATGGTTAGAAAGAAAGAAAGATGTCAGTCGGGCCTTTTTACAAGAGCTTTGACTTGCTCTGGGACCAGCTCTGAGACACGTCTATGGAAAATGTTTCGCTAGGCCTGGTAGCTTTTGGACAATACTTAATGCTGTAACAGAGACAGATTGTAAGGCTTCTCTGCTGGCTTTCAGTAAGCCATAATTCAAACAGCCTGTTCCAAACTAAAAATATTCTTTCACTCTTTTTTTATTAAACTGTCCATTTTTCTCAGGAATGGCAGGTTCACGTAGCAACTCTCAAGTGACAAACACATTATGCAAAAAGCAAGTTCATTTAAATATGAACAGACGCACGTTGTATAGACAGACGCACGCACATAGAAAATACAAACGTGATATTGCAAACATCTACAGTAAATACATAAACCACCATTATTACCAGATAGCCTAGTTGTGGTCGCCTTTAAGAACATGACATCACAGTTTATTGGAAACAACAATCACACTCTCTATTATGAACAGGAAGAACACAGATTCAAAACATTCTGTACAGATGTCCCACTGATTGAATAATCTTGGAATGTGATAAAGGGGTAGATTGACACAGAATATCAATGAGAGTGTGCCACGTCTTCTCTGCCAAAGCACTATAAGTTAACACGTGAGACAGGCAAACAATCCCAGTTTTCCTGCCTTTGTCCCATTGTGTTTTGGTTCATGTGTTACTGCTTAAGCATCCTCAGCCTTCAGAGAGAGAGCGAGAGAGAGAGAGAGAGAGAGAGAATCATCATGCTGCTCTTTGTGGGCTAAAAGGAGTTTTATCACCCAATACTCACATTCTGGTTCTTTGTCATACCAGCAAGATTTATTAAAAATGTTCTCTTTGCTAACTTAGTCTCTCAGGTCGCTTCAGGGTGACTGATGCCATTTATGATGAAATCAAATGCATCAAACTTCTGTGAATGACGATATGACTTATTTGACCAATTTCGGCACTCACATGCAGTGATAGGGTCTAAAGCAGAATGCTATACCCTATCCCCAATCTTTGTGCACATGTCACCAGTATAGGGGGTACAAACTGGGCTGAGGAAGGACCACCTGTACGCTGGTACAGCAGGGAAAGGAGAGTGACCTTGTTTGTCCAAAGAGAGGCAGCTGTTTGTCCAGCAGGTGTTCTAAATATACACGTTGGACCCATCCTGCATCTGTTCTTCTTCTAATGATTTTGTGATAGTGGAACACCCAGGATGAAAAATTGTAATAGCTCATCATAAAACCACCACAGATGGTGAAGGAGACAAGAACACAGGTTGGTCCTCTCATGTCTGAAGCCAAGAGCTGTGTGTGTTCACCTGTCCTTATCCTGAATCCTAATGGCCAAATCCCTTTGTAGTTTATCCCCTGTAAAGATAGATGGAACATCTGGAAATCAGTGCCCACTGCCCAGAGGGTGGTGTTCTCTCATTCCTTTGTAGATTTACAATTGAGATGTATTTTGATTGTGTGCAGCTTGCCCATGATTCAGAGGTTAGTGGTTTAAATTAGAAACACAATGTTTTTCCAAATGCTCTTTCAAATTAGATACATTTTTGTTTTGACAAATGTTGTAAATTATTACTACCTTGATTACTATTCCTCAGACTCATGCATTGGTGAGTGGACCTTCAGTGAGTGATGCAGCTCTCCATGTAAGGGCTGAAATATACCTCTGTCTACCATCATCTTAATATCTTCACTCCAAATCAACACAACTGACCATTCAAGGTGATGCCTATCATGAAAAGTCCCCAAGGATAAACAGTAATATTAGACTGTTTGGACTAAACTCTTGATTCATAATAGTATTAACCTTCTCTTAAGAGAGACATGGAGTCTTAGTGATGACTTACAGTATGACTCACCAGTGTCTCCTGACCCCTCCTGTCTCAGCCTCCAGTATTTATGCTGCAGTAGTTTATGTGTCGGGGGGCTTGGGTCAGTTTGTTATATCTGGAGTACTTCTCCTGTCCTATTCGGTGTCCTGTGTGAATTTAAGTGTGCTCTCTCTAATTCTCTCTTTCTCTCTTTATTTCTCTCTCTCGGAGGACCTGAGCCCTAGGACCATGCCTCAGGACTACCTGACATGATGACTCCTTGCTGTCCCCAGTCCACCTGGCCGGGCTGCTGCTCCAGTTTCAACTGTTCTGCCTTATTATTATTGGACCATGCTGGTCATTTATGAACATTTGAACATCTTGGCCATGTTCTGTTATAATCTCCACCCGGCACAGCCAGAAGAGGACTGGCCACCCCACATAGCCTGGTTCCTCTCTAGGTATCTTCCTAGGTTTTGGCCTTTCCAGGGAGTTTTTCCTAGCCACCATGCTTCTACACCTGCATTGCTTGCTGTTTGGGGTTTTAGGCTGGGTTTCTGTACAGCACTTTAAGATATCAGCTGATGTACGAAGGGCTTTATAAATACATTTGATTTGATGTTCTCTTTTCTGTCTGTGGTTCTCTGTAATGGTTTTTCAGTCTCAGTAGCACTCACTGTTCCTGCTGCTATCGCATGCTCTGAACTCTGGCACAGGGGCATGCAGAGCCTAAAGAGGACGCTCAGTTCCCACTCTGGATGCCTCACTTATGACCACCATGCAACTCATCCAGGAGAAGAGGAGAGGAGAGGAGGAGGGAGAGAAGAGGTGAGGAGTAGAGAAGGATGGGAGGAGGAGGGGGAGGAGAGGAGGATGGGAAGAACAGCCCCGAGTTCTCTTGGAGACATCATGAGTCACATAATTATGATTATGAATCATCTGATCAAAGTTATACTCCGACTCGAACTATTCTCTCTCTCTCTCTCATAAGCATTCTGGCTCACTTTTCTCCTGTTTTCCCTTTTACATCCCCTATGTTGCCTTCCTAATAGTCACTATGGAGTGTGTGTCTATGTGTGTTTGTCTGTGTGCGTGTTTATTTATAAGCCCATGATAAATGAAGGTTTAAATAGAGCTCAATCTGTGTATTCACAGAGCACCATCTAACACCATCTAACAGTGGGACCATAGACAGTGGGCCCACTTCCAAAGAGATACCTGACTGAAGTGTTATGTTGGCTGACGTTCTACCGATCTGCTTCCACTCATCTTGGCAGGGGAGAGGACTTTCTCCTCTGACACCTCTATGGGAGGCAACAACTGTTCTGAGCGATGTGATCCAGCCTCTCTGAATAGGGCAAAGTAACAAAAAGCAGTTAAAGGTTGCTTGACCCCTGAGCCTGTGACATCTGATAGAGCTGGGGAGAGAGGCCCTGCCACCTGAAACGTCCTGTGAAGAAGATATATTTTTCCTCTTTCCTCTCCTTTCTCTCCCTGTGTCCCCCCCCACAATTTTTCTCTTTCTCCTCCTATATTCTCCACCAACAATCCCCCCTGGAATTGGGTTGTGCTGTGAAAACCTCACTCCTCATGTGCTACACGTCTGGCTTCTATTAGCAATTTGGCACGGGCCTCTGCGTGCGTTTCGCCTGGCCACAGGAGCTGTCATTGCTGAGTCTCCCTCAGCCTGGCTGAGTCCGGGGCCAGATGGAGGGATCTATGTACTGTATGATGTGACTGTGGCCGCCCAGGGAAGATCAGTGAGAGGGAGTAAGAGAGAGAGAGAGATGTGGGAAGATGAAAAGTGAAGGTGAGGAGTCATGAGAAAACTTGTTGTCTGGATGGAGAAATGAAGATGGACTTAGATTTAGATGGTGGGCTCACATCCAAGTACAATAGCTATATCCTCATTGTCATGTCTGAAAGTTCCCCCTCTGCTAGCTAGCACCAAATATAGTCAACAACAGTTTTCTTCCATCATGATACTTTCACGGATTGCTACCTACCTAACCCACAGAAATCCCCCTGCTCTCAATGTTCGAGAATAAATCCTAAATCACAGATCAAATAAAACACTGATCAATGTCCTGGCATTCAGGCTGAGGGAGCAGAGAGAGAAACAGAGAGAGCTTTGAAACCCGTGGTCTGCTCTGATTTGACTTTAGTCTCCTTAAACGTTCCCGTGCTTCTCTTGCCTCAAATGTAATTACTTCCATCTCTCTCAGTTGTGGTGCAGGCCACGCTGACTTTGAGAGAAGGGGGAAGACTTAGAAGGAGGGCTGTGTAAGTAGAGGAGAGGAGAGGGTGGGATTGCTTGTCTCTTTTTTGTGGATACCTCTCTCTCCCAGCTGAGTCTCACACAGCACATGGATGAGACTGCTGTAGCAGGAGACCTCTTGCCGTGAACAGAACACACCCTCTCTCTGCCTGTGAGAATGAGTAAGGCTTTCCCTTCCCTTTAGGAAATACACTTCTCTATTTCCATGGCTACTCCAGCAGTTGAGGGATGTCCCAAGAACTGTATATACCACAACCTTTTTAAATGCAGTGAAACCCACCACCAAATACTGAGGTTGGCAAAAAATATATATACAAAGTAAATGAAATGTGCGAGAAGAGAAGCAAGACAAGTCCTCTGATTTGCTATACAAGGCCTTTAGATGTGAAAGGAAGAGCATTTGATTCAAAACATATTGCAGGGGATTTAGTAAATCATGCTCTCAGCGATAAAATGTGTGTGGGAACGGGGGTTCTGCTGTATTTTGATCTGCAGAATTATTCTGTGAAACTTTGCGGTGCCAATTGTGAAAATGTTATTTTACTCTCCTTCTTTAACACTTGTAAGTGCTGAAGCCTTAGATGTAATGAAATGATGTGAAGTCAGAACTATGGCAAGGAGCGGGGAGGGACGGACGGACGGACAGACATGGAGAACGAGAAAGAGAGGACAGATCTTAATTTGACCCAGTTTGGTACAGCATGAAAATAATCCTGTGCCAACAGGAAATGTGAATTATTATGTGGATTATAATTAATGGACATTTTTTGTAGAGGTTGATACATGTTTCATTAGGGCAAATCAAGTCTGACATTTTAAAGTGGAAATGACAAACTTTAGAATCATTTTTAAACCTTGAGTACACTACAAGTTTGCATTCTCTGCTATGCAGGAAAATTCTCAGCGACAAAAGAGTGATCAAATTAAGACCCTACATCTGAATTCTGTGTACAAACTACCAGGTGCACTCATGCACTGGTGAGGAGTCAGTCTGAATTCCACAGATGCTGTGGACAGATGTCTGTCCGTCTGTCCGCCCGCCCGCCTGCCTGCCTGTCTTCCTGCCTGGTGTTCCTGCCTGGTGTTCCTGCCTGATGTTCCTGCCTGGTGTTCCTGCCTGGTGTTCCTGCCTGGTGTTCCTGCTCATCCCTCAGATCACAACAGATATTTTTGATATGGCAGAGAAGGGGTGACACAAGGACATCCATGGAGAAGGAAACCATGAGGAGAATTTGTTTTTGAAAAGAAACCTACTGACAGCCTGTATCATTTATATAGTCTTTAAACCAAAAGTTATAATGCCCTCGTTGACTGGGTTTGATCGCCGACTGAGCTGAGGTAAGCCTACCTCCGAGAACACAAGTACTGCCAGGTGAGGTCTCTGGTTTACAGTATTACTTAGCTAAGTCTTTGTTTGCAAGCAGACCACATGAATTCCATCATGAATAAAAGTGTTGGTTTTGGGAGACTAGTCAAGGACCATATCACCTCCACCCTACCTGACACCCTTGACCCACTCCAATTTGCTTACCGCCCAAATAGGTCCACAGACGATGCAATCTCAACCACACTGCACACTGCCCTAACCCATCTGGACAAGAGGAATGCCTATGTGAGAATGCTGTTCATCGACTACAGCTCGGCATTCAACACCATAGTACCCTCCAAGCTCGTCATCAAGCTCGAGACCCTGGGTCTCGACCCCGCCCTGTGCAACTGGGTACTGGACTTCCTGACGGGCCGCCCCAGGTGGTGAGGGTAGGCAACAACATCTCCTCCCCGCTGATCCTCAACACTGGGGCCCCACAAGGGTGCGTTCTGAGCCCTCTCCTGTACTCCCTGTTCACCCACGACTGCGTGGCCATGCACGCCTCCAACTCAATCATCAAGTTTGCGGACGACACAACAGTGGTAGGCTTGATTACCAACAACGACGAGACGGCCTACAGGGAGGAGGTGAGGGCCCTCGGAGTGTGGTGTCAGGAAAATAACCTCACACTCAACGTCAACAAAACTAAGGAGATGATTGTGGACTTCAGGAAACAGCAGAGGGAACACCCCCATCCACATCGATGGAACAGTAGTGGAGAGGGTAGCAAGTTTTAAGTTCCTCGGCATACACATCACAGACAAACTGAATTGGTCCACTCACACAGACAGCATCGTGAGGAAGGCGCAGCAGCGCCTCTTCAACCTCAGGAGGCTGAAGAAATTCGGCTTGTCACCAAAAGCACTCACAAACTTCTACAGATGCACAATCGAGAGCATCCTGGCGGGCTGTATCACCGCCTGGTATGGCAACTGCACCGCCCTCAACCGTAAGGCTCTCCAGAGGGTAGTGAGGTCTGCACAACGCATCACCGGGGGCAAACTACCTGCCCTCCAGGACACCTACACCACCCGATGCTACAGGAAGGCCATAAAGATCATCAAGGACATCAACCACCCGAGCCACTGCCTGTTCACCCCGCTGCCATCCAGAAGGCGAGGTCAGTACAGGTGCATCAAAGCTGGGACCGAGAGACTGAAAAACAGCTTCTATCTCAAGGCCATCAGACTGTTAAACAGCCACCACTAACATTGAGTGGCTACTGCCAACACACTGTCAATGACACTGACTCTACTCCAGCCACTTTAATCATGGGAATCGATGGGAAATGATGTAAATATATCACTAGCCACTTTAAACAATGCTACCTTATATAATGTTACTTACCCTACATTGTTCATCTCATATGCATACGTTGATACTGTACTCTATATCATCGACTGCATCCTTATGTAATACATGTATCACTAGCCACTTTAACTATGCCACTTGGTTTACATACTTATCTCATATGTATATACTGTACTCGATATCATCTACTGTATCTTGCCTATGCTGCTCTGTACCATCACTCATTCATATATCCTTATGTACATATTCTTTATCCCCTTACACTGTGTATGACAGTAGTTTTTTTGGAATTGTTAGTTAGATTACTTGCTCGTTATTACTGCATTGTCGGAACTAGAAGCACAAGCATTTCGCTACACTCGCATTAACATCTGCTAACCATGTGTATGTGACAAATAAAATTTGATTTGATTTGATTTGATTTGATTTGGTTTCAATTGTTACTGCAAAAGGGTTGACTGACTCACAGAGAGTATCTAGAGAATCAAGAGTTGTCGGAGACCAGAGGCAAAGGCTGCAGTCAGGTTAGATACTGTAGCTGCAGTCACAAGAAACAGATGCATATTGATGGGGCTGTCCAGTGACCAGCACACACATGAGTACATCCAGACAGCAGACAGTGATACGAGCTCCACTCACAGCTGACTGTGTGTAGGTATGTGTGTGAAGAGGGGCTGAGGTCAACAGACAGAAAGGGAGTGATGGCTGCTTGTTTAACTCTCCTTGAGGACACACAGTGACCAAACAAACATAAACTTGTAGTAGTCTTCATGTGCTTGCCAGTGTGAGTGTGAATGTTTAAGAGTCCACAGTAATCAGCAGCCAGATAAACCATATTTACACCCCTCACAGCTGCCCAGCTGCAGTGACTCGTGGAAGAGGAGAGACTCTACAGACACAGCACTGCAGTGAGACAAGACAGGAATGGCCTTGCTGGAGTTGCCTAGAGACAAGCTGAATTGCAAAACTTTCACACACAAAAACATTTTTGAGGAACAAGCTAGTCCTAGCACCTTTCCTAAAATGATGCAACCCCAAACATTTGAGGATGTACGGTAGTAACCAAAAAAGCATTGTTCATAGCACTCACTATTTTCAATGGTTGTTTTGATAAAAGTTCACCACTATGCATGAATGACTCCTATTCAGACAGTAACATGTTTGGGTTAAACTGTAAAACACCTCAGTTGATCTCTTGACATCTTATCTTTGTTATCTTATCATTATGACAATGTTTATCTTGTTAGGGGGGCTGTGAGAAAGCAGAAAGACTACGATAAGGAGTTATGGGCTCCTCTGGATGAATGGAGTCCCCTTCTCTGTAAAGTAAGAAATGAAAGAAAGAACTGAACTTCAGCGATTGATGCTAAACACACATAGACACGTGTACCACAGACTCTCAGAGCTGAGAAGAAATAAAAGAGTGACCTCTAACTGCATCATGTGTACATTGTTATCATCTCCCATACTGGGAGAGACTGTATATGCCCCTCTCATTAACACAGCATGGGCCCTTCACCACCGCCGCCACCACTCCCTCACCACTATGTGATCTCTTAATTCCTCCTTTTGCTAACTTTTAAATGATTTTTGGTCCTTTTAGACAACCAGGTAATAGACTCAAGCAAAAAGGCAAAGTGTTTTCACTGTTCTTACAATATGTGACTACTTTAACACGCACGCAAGCACACACACACACACACACACACACACACACACACACACACACACACACACACACACACACACACACACACACACACACACACACACACACACACACACACACACACACACACACACACGGCCACTCCAACCACCATAATAACACATATCAAAAATAGTTTTCTCTTCATGATGACAAAGAAAACAGGGAGGTAATGAATGAGAGGCAGCTGCTACCTCCAGTCTGCCACCCCAACAAAGAGCAACTCGGACTCCCTGCTCTCTCCACTGGGAAAGCAAGCCACTAATCAGTAAATGAAGAATCCAGGGGGAAAAGACTTTCAGGTGTTTCAACAAAGAGTGCGTTGATTCACCTGCCTGTGGTGGTTAGTTAGATGGGGCGGGGAGGGTGGTAGAGAGGGAGGGAGGGAGGGAGATGACCTCTCCTCCCTGTGTGAGTGGGCACGCTCAGCATGGGCCTAATGAGGGGCCAGACACACGGGAGAAGGAGAACACCCAACACCCTCAGTATGTAAGTATCTAAGAGCCCTCTAATCTGGTGATCCGGTGACACCCTAAACAAGGTGCACTGGGCCTGGACACGTGTATTATCTGAAAAAGTAGACAGATGCAACACACTTCCTCTTCACCCTATTAATCAATATGGTCAATATGGTCTGGCTCCAGTATATACCTCCTCAGGACACAGATGCTGTGAGACATGCGAGCTGAGACAGGATGTTGAGTGGTGCCAGAGAGGATGCTAGTTAACTACACTACTTCACTACTGCAACCAATGTATCAGAGTGACAGCTAAAGCACAAAGCCGGGTTCTAGTGATTTCACACTGAAAATGTACAAGTAAGGCATTAATATTGTCTCCAAAAATGATAAAAATGAAATGAATCCTGTACACTTCGCTAACTCTCCAAACTTACACCACTACGATACTAACACACTAACATAACACCTGGACTTTTCCAAATTTTGTTACGTTACAGTCTTATTCTAAAATATCTATATTTTTTAAATGACCTCATCAATCTACACACAATATCCCATAATGACAAAGCGAAAAGAAAAAAAAAATTCATTCCATTTCATGGAAATATAACATTTACATAATTATTCAGCTCTTTACACAGTACTTTGTTGAAGCACCTTTGTCAGCGATTACAGCTTCGAATCTTATTGGGTGTGACGCTAGAAGCTTGGCACACTTGTATTTGGGGAGTTTCTCCCATTCTTCTCTGCAGATCCTCTCAAGCTCTGCCAGGTTGGATTGTCAAAGTGAATAGTCTATCGTGGCTCACTTCGCAGTGAAGAGCAGTGCAATACAGGTAAAAGACCAATCACAAGTGGCATAGTCAGGCAGGCCTGTGTTCAGTTTGAGGGACAGCTCCTTTATGAATGGAACGGAATGAAGCAGGTCCATCTTGTCTGACACACAGGTACCCATCCAGCAAATCAAATCAAATCAAATGTATTTATATAGCCCTTCGTACATCAGCTGATATCTCAAAGTGCTGTACAGAAACCCAGCCTAAAACTCCAAACAGCAAGCAATGCAGGTGTAGAAGCACGGTGGCTAGGAAAAACTCCCTAGAAAGGCCAAAACCTAGGAAGAAACCTAGAGAGGAACCAGGCTATGAGGGGTGGCCAGTCCTCTTCTGGCTGTGCTGGGTGGAGATTATAACAGAACATGGACAAGATGTTCAAATGTTCATAAATGACCAGCATGGTCAAATAATAATAATTACAGTAGTGGTCGAGGGTGCAACAAGTCAGCACCTCAGGAGTAAATTTCAGTTGGCTTTTCATAGCCTATCATTGAGAGTATCTCTACCGCTCCTGCTGTCTCTAGAGAGTTGAAAACAGCATGTCTGGGACAGGTAGCACGTCCGGTGAACAGGTCAGGGTTCCATAGCCGCAGGCAGAACAGTTGAAACTGGAGCAGCAGCATGGCCAGGTGGACTGGGGACAGCAAGGAGTCATCATGCCAGGTAGTCCTGAGGCATGGTCCTAGGGTTCAGGTCCTCCGAAAGAGAGAAAGAAAGAAAGAGAGAATTAGAGAGAGCATACTTATTTCACACAGGACACCGGATAAGACAGGAGAAATACTCCAGATATAACAGACTGACCCTAACCCCCAACACATAAACTACTGCAGCATAAATACTGGAGGCTGAGTAAGGAGGGATCAGGAGACACTGTGGCACCATCCGATGATACCCCCGGACAGGGCCAAACAGGCAGGATATAACCCCACCCACTTTGCCAAAGCACAGCCCCCACACCACTGGAGGGATATCTTCAACCACCAACTTACCATCCTGAGACAAGGCTGAGTATAGCCCACAAAGATCTCCGCCGCGGCACAACCAAAGGGCGGCGCCAACCCAGACAGGAAGACCACGTTAGCAACTCAAACCACTCAAGTGACGCACCCCTCCTAGGGACGGCATGGAAGAGCACCAGTAAGCTCTTGTTATGTTTGATGTTTGATTGGGTTCAAGTCCAGGCTCTAGCTGGGCCACTCAATGACTTCAGAGACTTGTCCCGAAGCCACTCCTGCGTTGTCTTGGCTGTGTGCTTAGGGGCTTTGTCCTGTTGGAAGGTGAACCTCTGCCCCAGTCTGGCCACTGTACAACAAAGGCGTGATTGGTGGAGTGGTGCAGAGATGATTGTCTTTCTGGAAGGTTCTCGCACATTTTCATAAAGGAACTCTGGAGCTCTGTCAGAGTGACCATCGGGTTCTTGGTCACCTCCCTGACTAAGACCATTCTTCCCCGATTGTTCAGTTTGGCCATGAGGCCAGCTCTTGGAAGAGTCTTGGTGGTTCAAAACTTCTTCCATTTAAGAAGGATGGAGGCCACTGTGTTCTTGGGGATCTTCAATGCTGCAGACATTTTTTGGTACCCTTTCCCAGGTCGGTGCCTCGATACCATCCTGCCTCGGAGCTCTACAGACAATTCCTTTTGCTCTGACATGCACTGTCAACTGTGGGACCTTATATAGACAGGTGTGGCGCAAAAATACCATCTGAGACGAATGCGCTTTGAGATTCTCAGACCAGAAGGCTTCAGTTCGCACTTTCTGAATGCTTCTCCTTTTAATAACAGAGCATGATTTATCCTACTACAATTAACTTACTAGCATGCTCTTACCCGCCTTATTTCAAAGCGATTATTAGAGGGACCTTTTCAACCACACATGAATGATGTCATAATTTGGATTGCGAGGCAACTGAAGCCTGGTATAATGGAAAAAGTGTCTGGCCATTAGAGACCTGAGGTATGGGGGATACAAGGATTACCCATCAACTAACTGGGCCTTCTGCCATCCCAACTCTTGAGAGAAATGGGTGGAAGTGGGGCGAGAGTGCATCCGTTCTCATAGCCAAAACATCCTCTAGAGGTCTGTGCTGCCTAACTCCTCCTAAAAGGTCTTAATTCCTAAATTCTCCCATCACTAAATAGAAACAGGAGGCACCAAAGACAATGCTGATGGCTAATTCAATACATTTTAAACCCATGCACCTCAACAAGAAACAATAGCTTTCATCACTGAGTTTGTACAGCCTCTGGGAATCAGGTTTTGTTTACAGTGTGGACTTCATAACAGACGTGGTGTGGGAGAGAAAAAAAAGGGCGCGAGAGAGAGAGAGAAGCAGAGAGAGAGAAAGAGAGGGAGAAAGAGAGAGAAAAGTTTTATGAACAAGAGGACACACTGATCCAGAGCAGGTCATAATCATTAACTAACCTAGCTGGCCCTCTAGTTTATATTACTGCCCAAGAATTTATGGCACTTTGGATCCCCCACCGAGCTGGATCCCAGAGACAGGAGCTGCCCTGGAAATAATCCAACAAGGGGCTCATGTAGAACGAGTGAGATTTGAGCTCTGTCCTCTCTGAATTTCCCTGTCAGATGTAGTTTTAAAAAATCCAGATAAATGAAGACCCTGGTAGCCCCCGTGCTATGTGATCTCCTCTCCTCTTTGAATCTTGCTGGGAACCCAGGGCACCACGGCAACTCACAGGAGGGGAAGTGCTGAGCCGGAATGCTCTAGAATGCAGTTAAAGGGGCAATCAGCAGTAGAAGCAATAACAAAGCGTACTCCCCGCCACTGTTTCGGGTAAAAAGCTGAGGGATGGGGCTGGAGAATTGTAAACACTCTCAAATTCATAGACAGAGCAATGGATGTAAGAACTGACAATACATGACATCATAGTTTTAACCATGGATGTAGAAACTGCAGATTGGCCCTTTAAAAGAAGAAGAGAAGAAGGTCAAGAAGAAGGAGATAGGGCACCGTGACACCCTAAATCTCCACCAGAATACAGCAGTAAATCACCCAAACCCCAGACCCAGTCCCAAACCACTGGGCACCAGAAATATTATTTACAGCCGTAATAGTTTCCTTATGTGAAAAATCGTTGTTTTCTTTTTATCTTTATGACTGATTTGTTTTATTCTACATTCTCTACATTCTTCTACAATTCTACATTCCAAAGTATCTCTATTTTTATTGGCTGGATTGACCTCTTGTGATAATAAAGGAAAACAACTCTGAAACGTAGACCCACACACTGACACACAAGAGGAAGCAATATCCCTTTGCAGCAGAATATCAGTTTAGGAGCAGAACTGTTACTCAGTTCATTCTTAGTGGAGGAGAGTTCTGGATACTTCAATTCTCACTGAGATCCCTTTCCCTCTTAAAGCCCCTGGAACCCTGGAAGGACCTGTAAATATCACAGTGAGGTCATCACAAATGGTTATTCATGTAAGTACAGTTCCCTGGTGAAGAGGAGCCTGGGGTATTATGACAGCCAGCCACCCATTATGACAGCACTCTCCTTCCATCCGTCTGTCACCTGTTTGATTCTTGCTAGTTCTGTTTCCACAACAGCAATCTGAGATAGGATTTTAGGGGAGTCGTGTGCGTGGCTAGGAATAAGAGAGATTCCAGAAAAAAACTGTGCATCAAAGAGGAAAAAAAATAGGCATCCCGGACCTCTTCCACGGGCTTCTCTATATTCTCTCCTGGTGTCTTACTTTCATTCACTTCTAACATACCTGTTTTATGCCAAAGTTCCTTGGAAAGAAATCATTAACTATATCGCCACCCAAGCAGATCACTCCAAAACAGGAACCAAACTTTGTGACACTGGACCCCTGTGGTGACACCATAAAGGCAGATCATTCTGAAAATGTTTACATCCTATATGTATGAGCTCACAGTGGGAGAAATTACACAAGAAAACAATGACATGGGGGACTCTCTCTCCCCCCTAAAATAGTACATTAGAGCGTTAGTGGAACCTTTCCAATGAATAACCAAAACACAACAACATGATATTTCTCAATAATATACATTAGTCTAGACTGTGAATACCAAACATTAGGAACACATTCCTAATATTGAGTTGCACCCCCCCTTTTGCCCTCTGAACATTCTTAATTCGCCGGGGCATGGACTACAAGGTGTCAAAAGGGTTCCACAGGGATGCTGGCCCATGTTGACTCCAATGCTTCCCACAGTTGTGTCAAGTTGGCTGGGATGTCCTTTGGGTGTTGGACCATTCTTTATACACACTGGAAAATGATGAGTGTGAAAAACCCAACAGCGTTGCAGTGCATGACATAAACCGGTGTGCCTGGCATCTACTACCATACCCTATTCAAAAGGCACATAAATCTTTCATTTTGCTCATTCACACTCTGAATGGTACACATATACAATCCATGTCTCAATTGTCTCAAGGCTTAAAAATCCTTCTTTAACCCGTCTCCTCGCCTTCATCTATACTGATTGAAGTGGATTTAACAAGTGACGTCAATAAGGGATCATAGACTGACTGGCTGAATCTAGGTGAAAGCTATGTCATGGAAATGTTTTGTATACTCAGTGTATATCAGTGTTTCCCAACTCCAATCCTTGAGAAACCGAAACAGCAAACATTTTTAAATGTTTTAATTTAACCTTTATTTAATTAGGCAAGTCATTTAAGAACAAATTCTTATTTACAATGATGGCCTACCAGGGACAGGGGCCTGGGATTACAAATAAAATAAATAAATAAATACAATATAAATATAGGACAAAACACACATCACAACAAGAGAGACAACACTACAGTCGTAGCCAAATGTTTTGAGAATGACACAAATATTAATTTTCACAAAGTTTGCTGCTTCAGTGTCTTTACATATTTTTTTTATCAGATGTTACTATGGAATACTGAAGTATAATTACAAGCATTTCATAAGTGTCTGTCACGCCCTAACCATAAAGAGCTTTTTATTTTCTATGTTGGTTAGGTCGGGGTGTGACTAGGGCGGGTCATCTAGGTAATTATATTTCTATGTTGGCCTGGTATGGTTCCCAATCAGAGGTAGCTGTTTATCGTTGTCTCTGATTGGGGATCATATTTAGGCAGACATTTCCCCTTTGTGTTTTGTGGAATCTTGACTTTGTATACAGTAGTTGCCTGTGAGCACTATAGCAGCGTCGTGTTTCGTTTTGTGCATTCATTGTTTTCTTTGAGTTTCACTTCAAAATAAAGAGGATGGAACCATACCACGCATTATGACGATCGTGACCGTGTCAAAGGCTTTTATTGACAATAACATTGTCAATATTTGCATGGTTGACCCTCGATTTTTCAAGACCTCTGCAATCCGCCCTGGCATGCTGTCAATTAACTTCTGGGCCACATCCTGACTGATGGTAATCAATGCTTGGAGTTTGTCAGAATTTGTGGGTTTTTGTTTGTCCACCTGCCTCTTGAGGATTGACCACAAGTTCTCAATGGGATTAAGGTTTGGGGAGTTTCCTGGCAATGGTCCCAAAATATCAATATTTTGTTCCCCAAGCCACTTAGTTATCACTCTTGCCTTATGGCAAGGTGATCCATCATGCTGGAAAAGGCATTGTTCGTCACCATACTGTTCCTGGATGGTTGGGAGAAGTTGCTCTCGGAGGATGTGTTGGTACCATTCTTTATTCATGGCTGTGTTCTAGGGCAAAATTGTGAGTGAGCCCACTCCTTTGGCTGAGAAGTAACCCCACACATGAATAGTCTCAGGATGCTTTACTGTATAAATATGACACAGGACTGATGGTAGCGCTTACCTCGTCTTCTCCAGACAAGCTTTTTTCCGGATGCCCCAAACAATCGGAAAGAGAAAATGACTTTACCCCAGTCCTCAGCAGTCCAATCCCTGTACCTTTTGCAGAATATCAGTCTGTCCCTGATGTTTTTCCTGGAGAGAAGTGGCTTCTTTGCTTCCCTTTTTGACACCAGGCCATCCTCTAAAAGTCTTCACCTCACTGTGCGTGTAGATGCACTCACACCTGCCTGCTGCCATTTCTGAGCAAGCTCTGTACTGGCGGTGCCCCAATCCCGCAGCTGAATCAACTTTAGGAGACGGTTCTAAAGTTGGTTGATTTAGGTGATTTAGGTTGATTTAGGTGCAATCTTACTGGCAGCAATATCCTTGCCTGTGAAGACCTTTTTGTGCAAAGCAATGATGACGACACGTGTTTCCTTGCAGGTAACCATGATTGACAGAGGAAAAACAATGATTCCAAGCACCACCCTCCTTTGAAAGCTTCCAGTCTGTTATTCAAACTCAATCAGCAAAACAGAGTGATCTCCAGCCTTGTCCTTGTCAACACTCACACCTGTGTTAACGAGACAATCACTGACATGATGTCAGCTGGTCCTTTTGTGGCAGGGCTGAAATGCAGTGGAAATGTTTTTTTGGGGATTCAGTTCATTTGCATGGCAAAGAGGGACTGATCACTCTTCATAACATTCTGGAGTATATGCAAATTACCATCATACAAACTGAGGCAGCAGACTTTGTGAAAATTAATATTTGTGTCATTCTCAAAACTTTTGGCCACGACTGTACATAAAGAGATCTTGAAAATAAAAGAGAGCTGCACACTCTAGGAGCTCAGATGCAAAAATTTAATTACCAACGTTTCGACAGCCAAGCTGTCTTCATCGGGGTATAATCACAAACACTGCGGGATGACTCGTTTATATAGTCTCGAAAGACACAGGTGTCTGTAATCATGGCCAAGAGTGGCCTAATATCATTGGTTAATAATCAAATGTTAAAATGTCATACAAAGAACAGCATAAAAACAACAAATGGATAGCATACAATCATAGATTAATTTGACTACACAAGCTTACAAACACTTACAATGGCAAAGTCACAATAATCACAAGAATGGCTTCAGATCAAAGTCTACGTTGAGACCGAAGGGCGCAAGGATTTTTAAATTAAAGATCCAGGCAGCCTCTCTTATTTTCAAGTTTTCTTCTCCGCTAGCCAGCACCTCGTCTTAAGAGGTGTGCGTTTCTTTTTCTTCTAGATGTATATAGAGATACCTAAGACGACAACACAGCATGGTAGCAACACAACAACAACATAGTAGCAACACAACATGGTAGCAGCACAAAACATGGTACAAAGGGCAAGAAGGTAGAGACAACAATATATCACACAAAGCAGCCACAACTGTCAGTAAGAGTGTCCATGATTGAGTCTTTGAATGAAGAAATTGAGATAAAACTGTCCAGTTTGAGTATTTGTTGCAGCTCATTCCAGTCGCTAGGTGCAGAGAACTGAAAAGAGGAGAGACCCAGGGATGTGAATGCTTTGGGCAACATTAACAGAATGTGACTGGCAGAATGGGTGTTGTATGTGGAAGATGAGGGCTGCAGTAGATATCTCAGATAAGGGGTAGTGAGGCCTAAGAGGGTTTTATAAATAAGCATCAACCAGTGGGTATTGCGAAGGGTATACAGAGATGACCAGTTTACAGAGGAGTATAGAGTGCAGTGGCAAATCTGATGGCCGAATGGTAAAGAACATCTAGCCGCTTGAGAGCACCCTTACCTGCTGATCTATAAATTATGTCTCCATAACCTAGCATGGGTAGGATGGTCATCTGAATCAGGGTAGTTTATCAGCTGGGGTGAAAGAGGAGTGATTACGATAGAGGAAACCAAGCCTAGATTTAACTTTAGCCTTCAGCTTTGATATGTGCTGAGAGAAGGACAGTGTACCGTCTAGCCATACTCCCAAGTACTTGTATGAGGTGACTACAGTACCTCAATCTCTAAACCCTCAGAGGTAGTAATAACACCTGTGAGAAGAGGGGCATTCTTCTTACCAAACCACATGACCTTTGTTTTGGAGGTGTTCAGAACAAGATTAAGGGTATAGAAAGCTCGTTGGACACTAAGAAAGCTTTGTTGTAGAGCATTTAACACAAAATCCGGGAAGGGGTTGTTGATGTAAATTGAGAAGCGCGTTGTCCTTAGGATCGAGCCTTGGGGTACTCCCTTGGAGACAGGCAGTGGCTGAGGCAGCAGATTCTCTGACTTTATACACTGCACTCTTTGAGAGAGGTAGTTAGCATACCAACCCAATGACCCCTCAGAGACACCAATACTCCTTGGCCCACAAGAATGGAATGGTCTACTGTATCAAAAGCTTTGGCCAAGTCAATAAAAATAGCATCGCAATATTGCTTAGAATCAAGGGCAATGGTGACATCATTGAGGACCTTTAAGGTTGCAGTGACACATCCATAACCTGAGTGGAAACCAGATTGCATACCCGCAAGAATACTATTGACATCAAGAAAGCCAGTCAGATGATTATTGACAAGTTTTTCCAACACTTTTGATGAACAGGGCAAAATATAACAGTTAGGATCAGCTTGATCTCCCCTTTAAACAAATGATGAACCGTGGCTGCCTTCCAAGCACTGGGAACCTTCCCAGAGAGGAATGACAGGTTAAAAAGGTTGGAGATAGGCTTGGCGATGATAGGGTCAGCAACCTTAAAGAAGAAAGAGTCTAAACCATCTGACCCAGATGTTTTTTGGGGGTCAAGTTTCAGGAGCTCCTTTAGCACCTCAGACTCAATGGAAGGGGTGGGAGATGAGGAAATGTTGGATGGGCAAGGAGGCATGGCTGAGTCAATTAGGAATCCTGACTTAATGAAGTGGTGATTAAAGAGCTCAGCCATGTGCTTCTTGTCAGTAACAACCACATCATCAAAATTGAGGGACATGGGCAGCTGTGAGGAGGGTTTATTCTCCAGGTTTTTAACCATTTTCCAGAACTTCTTGGGGTTAGACCCACAGAGAGAGAACTTCTCCTTAAAGTAGCTAACTTTGGCCTTCCAGATAGCCTGAGTGCGCTTAATTCTCATTTGCCTGAAGGATCCCCAGTCAGCCTGAGTATGCGTGTGCTGAGCCTTTCGCCAAATGCAATTCTTGAGGTGGAGTAACTCTGCAAGATCACGATCGAACCAGGGGCTGAACCTCTGTTTAATTCTCATTTTCTTTATTGGGGCATGTTTGTTAACAATACCTCTGAAAATATAACAAAAGAAGGTCCACGCGTGTTGGTCCAAGTGTTGACAAACTCACCCTGATTAAACTCAACCAGATATTGACGATTAGCTAAAAAGTTGAATTAGGTGTGTTTTTCCAGGGTTAAAATATAAATGTGTAATGTTGGGGGTCCCGGAGGCCTGGAGTTGGGAAACATTGGTCTATATTATCTCATCAATTCCAAACATCTTCTACACTTCCCAGATCATTCCACTAGTGGAAAGAACCCACCCTCCTACGCCATAAGGCCTGCATCGAGATATACATTTCCATGACACCAACAGAGAAAAAAGCCAAGCCAAGCACAGTGTGTGGAAACTCTTACCAGTGGAGGAGACATACAGGGCAAAGCTTTGTTTTCACAGGTAGTCTCTCTTGTGCTACTGTGTAACAGGAAATCAGGTCATTATAAAGTTAAAAACATGGATTAATAAATGTGCCTTCTACTGAAACTTAAACCTCCATAAACAGCAGTCCAGTTGGTCCCCTGCTGGGAACGAGTCGCATTACTTCTTTCCAACGTGCAAGACAGAAATAGAAAGAAAGTCATTAGCAACAGTATATGGTTTCAATTAACTTGTGAGGTGAACTGGTCTGCCATTGCAAACGTTGAGATTAGCCATAAATAGGGACTTTTTCATCTGATGGAATAAGAGTGTTCATCCACCCTTTCTCAGCTTTACAATCACATATGCCTCCTCTGATTCCCACCACTGTTTGATTAAATGTAAACCTATACCTCCTCCTCACTCATGCTCTCAAGAGTCCCTTGACTCTCCAGGGTCAAGGGTCAGAGCAGGGTCAGCAGCAATATGAAGTGGGAGAAACAGCAGCACAGGGTATGGAATGCTGTGGGATAAAGTGGCAGAATACAGCTGTCCAGATTCAAAAGAGGACCGACAGCATCAAGTAACAGTCATGGCTTTATCAAATGGAAGTGGCCACAAGAGGCAAAGGTAGAAAAGAGCATCAGACAGGGTAGTGTAAAGCAGTAGGGAAAGCACAGTGGTGTCCAGCAGCAATCATCACAACAGGAGATGCAGCAAGCCACAGCATCCTAAACAGAGCCGATGGACAGACAGATGGACTCAGAAGCTGTTGCGTTGCATCCAGGGAGTCCAGCTGAGGTAGCTTTCCCATGAAAGTCTTTATTTCACACACATGCTAACACGCACACACACACACACACACTCACTCACTCACTCACTCACAGAGAGAGAGACAGAAAGAGAAACATCCTCTCATATCCTCTCATTAGCTGGCTTCCTAAGAATGTGCTATTCAAGATGAACTCACCACAATGGAAACTGGCCAAAGAAAACAGGTAGATAGCAAAGTGGGATAACTCCTCCATGCATCACAGCAGCTCTTTCTGAAGGCAGGCGTGCATCCCAGAGATACAGAACCTATTACACAATGAGTCATGTGTCTCTCTCACCAGTTCCCCAGTTCAAGGTTTTGCTTAATCTGATGAGTGTGACTGACTCAAGAGAGCGCAAGTTTGTTAAAATGTGAATTAGTCTACTTCTTCTTTGGTTTTGAGTATGTTTCTCATCTGGATTCACACCCCTCAGCTACAGAAGAAGAGAGACAAGCTGAATGAGTGGGAGGTCACTCTCAGTCATACTATGAAAATACAGTAATAAAACATTTGATATCTAAAGTGCTTTTCATGTACATCTCAAATTCACTGTGGGTTCTTTCCATTTCATGCCTGAATGCTGGATATGATTATCAAGATTGAGGTCATGAGGTCATGAGGTCATGATTCATTATCATTATAATGCAATTACATAAGATGATTTCCCTAGCCATTCGTCAGCATCAGTGCTGTATCCACCATCCCCACGACCCCGATTAAGTTAACATTATCCTCTACAATTGATCTCAGACCTTTGACCCTCAGGGGAACCCTGTTCTTGACTCCACTGTGTCCAATCACCGGAAAGACACTGTGTTAAAGCAATTTTACACCAAAGAGAAAGTTGCAGATTGATTTTAACCAAATCTAATACACAGACGATTAGAGGTGAAATTGTACTTATTTGCATCAAATGCATAATCACAGAATGACTTTAGACCAAACACTCAGCCTAGGCAGACGGATTGCCTCCCACATTACAAATGCTCCAGCGTGTTCCAGTGATGTTGCCCTGGGTCTGGGATTTCCAAGACTAGCCAAAGTATAGACCATTGCCACATTCCCACTTTGTCCAGACATATGTGGTAAAGTCACTTGTCTTCTGTAAGATATAAGGTATTCAGATGACGTGGTCCCCTGATTATTGTAAAGAAACTATGTAAGCCTATAGACATTCAAACATCCGCCTCTCTTAGGGAGAGCTGGGAACAGGGCCAACTGCTTGTTAATGGCCTGGATGCTTGTATTGCAGCAGCAGCCACTTACTTGATAGAAACAAGAACTGAGTAGTAACAACGTGTATGATTAAACATTACATAAAAAACTACAGTAAATTTGCTGTTCAAGCTGTTTTTCTAAATTGTGTATGTTCCAGACACAGACTGCATGGCGACTGCAGCCCATTGTTAGAGCAGTTGGAAGTAAAAGTTGACCAAGTTCTCCGTAGAGACAGAACAGGGAATGTTTGCCAACCATTTTTTAGCCGACACAGCTGTTTTTCCTGCTCCCAAGGGCATAGCTTGGCAATGCGGTCATCTTTTTGCCTTTGTTTAGTTCCCTTCTTTTTGCTTGCTTTGGCATCATCGTTCCTTGCCCCTGGGCTAAAAATCGAAATCATCTGGTTTTAGTACAGTCGTACCCATATAGCAGCCGATAACTGTCACAGAAGAGCTATGGATGGAACAGCAGTCATCTCAGCTGCACAGATTATAATTGTAAGGTCCTTGATTGGGGGAAAAATGACTCAGATGAACTGAAAGAGTGGTGAAACATAAGTGTGTGTGTATTTGTGTGTTTGTGTGTGTGCGTGTGTGTGTGCGTGCATACACACACACGTACAGTTTAATGCTATTGTTCAATAGAGTTTGTGTGCTATGGAAAATGGGTTCTCCTCAGTTGAAGTTAAGTGTGTGCTATTAAACTGGTCCCCAATATAATGTACTTATGGCACTCTGAGTCAGACTATCACTGAAAGTGGACTGTATTGTGAAATTTAGGGCCCAGTCAGAAAATTTTTCTCTTTTGAGTATGGTTGAGGGACTTATGGAATGGTATGTCTATGCCTTTTGGCTCACTCCCTTTTGGCATAGAGGAAATAGCAGCTGTCATACAAATGGAATGGTGTCCAACATTAACACACACACACACACACACACACACACACACACACACACACACACACACACACACACACACACACACACACACACACACACACACACACACACACACACACACACATACACACACACACACACACACACACACACACACACACACACACACACACACACACACACACACACACACACACACACACACACATCAAGCATGTTTTCTCTACAGTGCTTCGTTTTTTCAGGTGCTGTAGTTTGGGTAGCCATCACCCATTTTGTATTATATGTTACGAATTACAATTTGCAAAGCGTACAATATGTTACGATTTGCAAAACATACAATATCTTATGAATTTGCAAAACGTATGATATGTTACGAATTGGCTAAAGTTAGCTAGCTGGCAAAGGTTAGCTAGGCTAGGTGTTAGGGTTAAGGTTAAGTTTAGGAATTAGGTTAAAAGGTTAAGGTTAGGGTCAGGGAAAGGGAAAGGGTTAGCTAAAGGGTTTAAGGTTAGTGTTAGGGGAAGGGTTAGCTAACATGCTAAGTAGTTGCAAAGTAGCTAAAAAGTAGTAAGTAGTTGAAATGTTGCTAATTAGCTAAAGTTGTCTGTGATGAGGCTCAAACTTGCAACCTTTGGGTTGCTAAAACATTCACGTTATGTGCCCACCCATCCACCCTGACCAACCACCCTAAGTAAGCATCTGTCTTATGTAACCATACCAAATATAACATATCATACTATTTTGAATGTCCCATATTTACATTTAGTATGTTAAGAAGTTGTCTATGAGACCAGGCTGGCACAGCAGGAAATGCAAACTTGTAGGGTTTGAGGTTTAAAAAGGCTTCTAAAGTTTGTAATTTCCACTTTAAAATGTCAGTCTTGATTTAACCTAATGAAAACTGTATCAACCCTTACAAAAAATGTCCTGTAGCAAACTGGCTCAAATTAAGATCCTGCATCTATATAACTCTCGGTTCCCCCAGCATGTGAAGACCAGAGAGGAAGGAAATAGCCATTGGCAACTTTAATTAATAGTACAATTTTAGAGGGAATGAGCTCAATGAAATCCTAATGATGGCATAGCACTGACATTGCTTACAGAGGGAGCACATTCTTTCCAGGCCCTGAAGCAAAGTTTGCAGATTGGTACACTGGAGCTATGGGGTGTGGCACCCCTCCACTCACTTCTCTCCAGCTCTCTGACCATTACTTACAACAGGCTAGGGTATAACCAGAGAGGGAGACAGGTTTTGTATTGCTGTGTGAGTATTGAAACTAGTGTTTATTCTCACATGTTTTAATCATTATATAACGATTGTGATCATGCCCGATAGGTTATTTCCCCCACATATAAAGCTCTTCCACAGCCCTATACTGCACTCTCTTCCGTCATCACCCCTGATGCTATCAGCTCTAGCTGAGCTCTTCCGGCCATTGGAAAGGCTACACAATGCACAGACAGAGAGGCAGGAAAGAGTAAACGGGTGATACAGTGCAGTCTGAGCCATGGACTTCTGCCACAATTGTTCCAGAGGTCCTGTGTGTGTGCTGGACCAACATTCTCCAGTCACTCTGAATGATGGTTAATGTAATAATGCCACACACAGGCTGGGATCTCAGATGGAGGGGCTGGGACTGCATGGTGATAATAAGGCTTAAGGGTGGCAGTTACAGAGAGTGAGGGTGAGGTAGAGGGCAGTTAAAGAGAGTGAGGGTGAGGTAGAGTTCAGTTAAAGAGAGTGAGGGTGAGGTAGAGTTCAGTTAAAGAGAGTGAGAGTGAGGTAGAGTTCAGTTACAGAGAGTGAGGGTGAGGTAGAGTTCAGTTACAGAGAGTGAGGGTGAGGTAGAGGGCAGTTACAGAGAGTGAGGGTGAGGTAGAGTTCAGTTAAAGAGAGTGAGGGTGAGGTAGAGGGCAGTTACAGAGAGTGAGGGTGAGGTAGAGTTCAGTTACAGAGAGTGAGGGGGAGGTAGAGTTCAGTTAAAGAGAGTGAGGGTGAGGTAGAGTTCAGTTAAAGAGAGTGAGGGTGAGGTAGAGTTCAGTTACAGAGAGTGAGGGTGAGGTAGAGGGCAGTTACAGAGAGTGAGGGTGAGGTAGAGTTCAGTTAAAGAGAGTGAGGGTGAGGTAGAGGGCAGTTACAGAGAGTGAGGGTGAGGTAGAGTTCAGTTACAGAGAGTGAGGGTGAGGTAGAGTTCAGTTAAAGAGAGTGAGAGTGAGGTAGAGTTCAGTTAAAGAGAGTGATGGTGAGGTAGAGGGCAGTTACAGAGAGTGAGGGTGAGACTGGTGAGGTTGTGAGGCAACAGCTGTCAGAGAATGTCAAACTATTTTACACCTTTATTCTTGGAGTATAAATTCCAGCATGTGTGCTGCTGTAACACCACCCTCCAGCTTGGCTTGGGGATGTATGTGGCTATAGTATCTCATGACAGATGAAACAGGCCAGACCGTACAGAAAGACTTGGTTCACTTCTGGATGCCGATATAACTTTGGTATAGGTCCAAAGGAAGCATATTTTACATCACTCTGTGTGCACCCTGATCCTTGACCTCATAGCCAGCTGCAAACTCCAAAGTCCGTTTTTTTCCACATTGGCAGCATGAATCAACTGACAGGAAGTCACTTCTACACAGCGGCGCTCATGGGGAATAGAGGAGAGACGTTGTGTCACTTTGCCCAGCAAGTAGCTTCCTGACATTAAAGTGAAAGGGAAAAATATTATCAGTTCCCCAAATAAAAGCATGTTCTAAGCATTTAGCATAACTAAAGGGCAGCATTGCCTTTCTTAGACAGGTGAAAAGGGTAGGAGTATTTTCTTGTCCAGGAATTAGAAGTGAGAAGAGTTGAAGTCTCCTCCTTTAGAGGAGAGTGGGGCCTTTTAGAGGAGAGTGGGGCCTTTAGAGGAGAGTGGGGCCTTTAGAGGAGAGTGGGGCCTTTAGAGGAGAGTGGGGCCTTTAGAGGAGAGTGGGGCCTTTAGAGGAGAGTGGCGCCTTTAGAGGAGAGTGGGGACTTTAGAGGAGAGTGGGGCCTTTAGAGGAGAGTGGGGCATTTAGAGGAGAGTGGGGCCTTTAGAGGAGAGTGGGGGCTTTAGAGGAGAGTGGGGTAAGTTGAGCACAAAGGGTTAGTAGAGCCACCCCTTCCAACTGGGCACACATTGGTTGAATCAACGTTGTTTCCACCTCATTTCGTTGACCCAACGTGGGATGGACGGTGAATTGACATCTGTGCCCAATTGACATTGAGTTGTTTCTAGGAGCCAATGGCCATGGGGCAAGTTAAACCAATGGCCACCATACCCCCAAAAAATGATTATATTTTGTCAGTTTTATAGATAATTTGTATAGTGTCTTTGCAATGTGTCATGCATATGAACTCAAAGAAAATGAATATGTGCAGTACCTGCACAAAATGGAGGCTATGATAGTAGCAGAGGCACACACTCTCTTAATCTGATGACAGAGTCTGAACTTGCTAAACAATATAAAGAATCTCACGGACCAGTTTCATGGGCTTGGTAGCCTCAAATGCAGAGAACTTGCCTACAAAATGGCACATGGAAATAACATCCCTGTCCCAGACAACTGGTCAGAAATGGAAGGGCATGTGATATTGAACAGAGATCTAAATCTGAATGTAGGCATACATTTAAGATATGTAATATACCACACCCCCATTCCATGAATTAAACTTTGACCTACCAGCACCATCATCCACTGTCACAGGACACCATCACCCACTTTCCTCAAGGCGGCTCAATTTACCTTGTCCCTATGCTCAACTTATCCCATACCCAGGGTAAGTTGAGCCAAGAGACCACTTTTTATTTGACAAGTAATGTTTCCAAAGCTGTTATGTTTACATGAATTGTGATTATTACCAGGGATACACAACCTCCTGCGATATATGTAGATATCTTTGTAAAAAATGGCTCAAGATACCCCACGCTCCCCTCGATTAGTATATTGATGAATGGCTAGCAGCAGGAGATCATGACAGATGTTATAACCCAGGGAGAGAACATCAACATAAACAGAGGGCGACAGCTGAAAATCTAATACAGTTAAAGGAGGCGAAGCGAGCACTAGACGGATTGCTGACAGAGAAGGTAGAAAGAAACCTACGATTTTTAAAACAAAGATACTATGAGAATGGGCATAGGGCCAGTCGACTTCTGGCATCTCAACTCAGGAAACGGTCTGGGTTGACAATTGCCCAGAAAATGTAAAGCAATCATTTAGACGAACTATCTAAATATCTAAAACCTTTGCTAAGATCTATAAGACATTGTACTCTAACACAGACGTGGGGATGTCAACAGAATGGATCCCTTTTTGGATTTCATTAATTTACCCAAAATAGATCAAGCTGCCTCAAAAACCATTGATTCTCCTATAACAAGGGAAGAGATTGAGGAATAATAGGAGTCCTGGATCAGATGGCTTGGCTACTCAAATGAGTTACTGACCTCATTAGCCCACTGTTGGAATGGGCCTATTCTCTTTTTTTTTTTTTGAATTTTACCCCCTTTTCTCCCCAATTTCGTGGTATCCAATTGTTAGTCTCATCGCTACAACGGGCTCGGGAGAGACGAAGGTTGAAAGTCATGCGTCCTCCGATGTGTATCGGAGGACGCATGACTTTCAACCTTCGTCTCTCCCGCACTGCTTCTTAACACAGCGCACATCCAACCCAGAAGCCAGCCGCACCAATGTGTCAGAGGAAACACCGTGCACCTGGCAACCTTCGTTAGCGCGCACTGCGCCCGGCTGGTGCGCGATGAGACAAGGATATCCCTACCTGCCAAACCCTCCCTAACCCGGACACCGCTGGGCCAATTGTGCGTCGCCCCACGGACCTCCCGGTCGCGGCCGGTCACGACAGAGCCTGGGTGCGAACCCAGAGTCTCTGGTGGCACAGCTGGCACTGCAGTACAGCGCCCTTAAACACTGCGCCACCCGGGAGGCCCGGAATGGGCCTATTCTCATGTTGTGCAGAAGGAGGAGCTCCCGCTATTCTGGAAGAAGGAGATTATATCTGTCCTCTACAAAGACTATAAAGATCCCACAAAATGTGCCTTATACAGGTCAACTGTACTTCTAAATACAGACTGTAAACTCCTGACCTCCATATTGGCTAAACAGTTGGAGGCAGTGATTACAACAATAATACATCCAGATCAAACAGGTTTTATTTATTGGTCGTCACCTACCTGACATCATACGTACATTCCTTTACATTATGTCCCACTCCATTCCCCAACCAGTGCCATCCATGGCATTGGCGCTGGATGCTGAAAAGGCAATCGAACGAGTGTCATGGCCTTTTCTCTTAAGAACATTGGAAAAATGTGGATTTGGTCTGAATTTCATTCAATTAAATCAGTCATTATACTCTGCCCCACAAAGCAAAGTCCGAGAAAATGTCCGCTTCTCTCGGTCCTTCCAACTGGAACGAGGATGTAGACAAGGTTGCCCTCTATTGCCACTACTGTTTGTCATACGCATTGAACCCTTAGCTTAAATAATAAGGAACAATACTGATATCAAAAGGATAACGGTTGGGTCTGATACGCATAAAATATAATTGTACACTGATGATGCTGTGGTACACATGTCTGACCCTGTGAATTCTGTCCCAAAGCTCAAACAATTTTGAAACAATTCCTCACTGAACTTCTGGAGAGAGTTTGCTGCACTGAAAGTAAAGGGGCTGAATAATTTTGCACGCCCAATTTTTCAGTTTTTGATTTGTTAAAAAAGTTTGAAATATCCAATAAATGTCGTTCCACTTCATGATTGTGTCCCACTTGTTGTTGATTCTTCACAAAAAAATACAGTTTTATATCTTTATGTTTGAAGCCTGAAATGTGGCAAAAGGTCGCAAAGTTCAAGGGGGCCGAATACTTTCGCAAGGCACTGTATCACCCCCTATATAAAAACATTGCTCTCTTTTAAGTGGCCGAATGAAGGTATCACATATCTAGGAAATACTATACCTGCAGATCTGGATAACTTATACAAAGCCAACTACACCAAGCTGATAAATAGAATCAAAAGAGATCTGGACTGCTGGTCTGTGTTGCTACTCACCCTATCGGGAAGGGTATAATCAATAAGAATGAACGTATTACCTAGATTCCTGTTGCCCTTTCAAACACTTCCAATGTCACCATAAAAATATGTTTGTGCTATTTATTAGACAAACTTATCTACAGATTTATCTGGCATGGAAGACATCCCAGGGTCAGATATAAAGTACTACAAATGTCAAAACAACATGGAGGGTGGGGACTACCTAATCTGAGACACTGGTTTGGATCGCAATTTAGGGCCATGACAGTATGGATGTCTAAAGCTGTAGGTTCAAGGTGTCTGGAAATATAAAAGTCTGAATGTCATCGGTCCCTCAATCTGTATTGACATTCACTGAGGACCCCCGTTATTCACATTAAGACCACAAGATGTCAGCAAATTATTTCCCCAACACTTTCCCTGGCTGCCACTGCTATTGCTCAAAAAACATGTCCTCTGTGTCATTACAACTTTTGGAAATATTTCAACTAAACGATTTTGTGATAAGTTATTCACATTTTTTGAAATTCTTGAAAATTTGTAGATATAATCCAATTTAAATGTGGTGGATAAATAAATAAATAATCCACTTGTTTAGAGAGACAAATGTCAATCATTTTTGAGTACTGAATGCTAGAAGGGGAGAAGCCGTTGCCAGATTGGAAGACCTGATGCACAGTGGGCCGTGGGAAAATCTAAGTCGTTCTACACAACATCTACTGATCGTTGCACACCTGTGCTGAAAGACCTCTAAAAATCAGCATTATGTGTCTGTTACTGTGCCTGCTCTTTACTCAATGCCAAAAATATAATAAAATAAAATGTATTGGTCACATACAGATGGTTAGCATATGTTAATGCAAGTGTAGCGAAATGCAAGCAGTAATATCTAACAAGTAATCTAACAATTTCACAACAACAAAGGAATGAATAAGAATATGTACATATAAATATATGGATGAGTGATGGCCGAACGGCATAGGCAAGATGCAGCAGATGGTATAGAGTACAGTATATACATATGAGATGAGTAATGTAGGGTATGTAAAATTATATAAAGTGGCATTGTTTAAAGTAACTAGCGATACATTTATTACATCCAATTTTTTATTATTAAAGTGGCTAGAGATTTGAGTCAGTATGTTGGCAGCAGCCTCTCAATGTTAGTGATAGCTGTTTAGCAGTCTGATGGCCTTGAGATAGAAGCTGTTTTTCAGTCTCTCAGTCCCAGCTTTGATGCACCTGTACTGACCTTGCCTTCTGGATGATAGCAGGGTGAACAGGCACTGGCTCGGTTGTTGTTCTTGATGATATTTTAAGCCTTCCTGTGACATCGGGTGGTGTAGGTGTCCTGGAGGGCAGGTGTTTTGCCCCCGGTGATGCATTGTGCAGACCTCACTACCCTCTGGAGAGCCTTATGGTTGTGGGCGGAGCAGTTAGCAGGGACGTCGCTTAGCCCCCCTAAATAAATCAATATATCAGTCAATATATTTTCTCTGTGATTTCTTCCCTCAACCTTTTGCTCTCAACCGTTCCATCGCATCTTAAACTTCTTACCAGGCAGGCACTAGAACCTGGGGGAGGCTGCTGCTGCAGAGCAGAGGCTGCTGCTGCAGAGGCTGCTGCTGCAGAGGCTGCTGCTGCAGAGGCTGCTGCTGCAGAGGCTGCTGCTGCACTGCTGCAGAGGCTGCTGCTGCAGAGGCTGCTGCTGCATGCGCTAGTGACCATTAGGCCTACCTGTAGCTAACATTTTGGTTAACGTTAGCTACTGCGGTGGCTTGAGACTGCTAGCTAACAGTAAACAGACAGGAAAAGGCTCTGACAGGACGGATTCATGCAGATAGGCTACGATGTGAATTTGTGGTAAATTAGAACAGAGAGAGAGAATATTCACTACTATCGACTTTGGTCATAATCAAAGCTTTGTTAAACAAAACATTTTTATGTGAGGTTGCCTGTAAGTTACAGTGTAACATACGTTGCAAGCTAGCTAACCGTAACATCTTTTAAATTTGACATAAGTTATGTGGCGATGATATCTAATTAACATTGTATTTAATGTAGCTTTGCGATCTGTGCCAGGCTATAAATGAGACAGATGATGTAACATCATGCACATATCTTTTCATACTCAAATGCTTTCATTCAGTAGGTCCCTGCAAAACAATAATCACATTGGTCATGTGTAGAAAAAGGGACATAGAGTTGATCACAATGTCATTGTATTATCCTCAATTTCTCAACTGTACAGTTGTGGCCAAAAGTTTTGAGAATGACACAAATATTAATTTTCACAAAGTCTGATGCCTCAGTTTGTATGATGAATTGCAAAGTCCCTATTTGCCATGCAAATGAACTGAATCCCCCCAAAACATTTCCACTGCATTTCAGCCCTGCCACAAAAGGACCAGCTGACATCATGTCAGTGATTATGACATCATGTCAGTTAACACAGGTGTGAGTGTTGACGAGGACAAGGCTGGAGATCACTCTGTCATGCTGATTGAGTTCGAATAACAGACTGGAAGCTTCAAAAGGAGGGTGGTGCTTGGAATCATTGTTCTTCCTCTGTCAAACATGGTTACCGGCAAGGAAACACGTACCGTCATCATTGCGTTGGACAAAAAGGGCTTCACAGGCAAGGATATTGCTGCCAGTAAGATTGCACCTAAATCAACAATTTATCGGACCATCAAGAACTTCAAGGAGAGTGGTTCAATTGTTGTGAAGAAGGCTTTAGGGCACCCAAGAAAGTCCAGCAAGCACCAGGACCGTCTCCTAAACGTGATTCAGCTGCGGGATTGGGGCACCACCAGTACAGAGCTTGCTCAGGAATGGCAGTAGGCAGGTGTGAGTGCATCTGCACGCACAGTGAGGCGAAGACTTTTGGAAGATGGCCTGGTGTCAAGAAGGGCAGCAAAAAAGCCACTTCTCTCCAGGAAAAACATCAGCGACTGACTGATATTATGCAAAAGGTACAGGAATTGGATTGCTGAGGACTGGGGTAAAGTAATTTTCTCTGATGAATCCCCTTTACGATTGTTTGGGGCATCCAGAAAAAAGCTTGTCCGGAGAAGACAAGGTGAGTGCTACCATCAGTCCTGTGTCATGCCAACAGTAAAGCATCCTGAGACCATTCATGTGTGGGGTTGCTTCTTAGCCAAAGGAGTGTGCTCACTCACAATTTTGGTCTAAGAACACAGCCATGAATAAAGAATGGTACCAACACATCCTCCGAGAGTAACTTCTCCCAACCATCCAGGAACAGTATGGTGACGAACAATGCCTTTTCCAGCATGATGGAGCACCTTGCCATAAGGCAAGAGTGATAACTAAGTGGCTCAGGGAATAAAATATCTATATTTTGGGTCCATGGCCAGGAAACTCCCCAGACCTTAATCCCATTGAGAACTTGTGGTCAATCCTCAAGAGGCGGGTGGACAAACAAAACCCTACAAATTCTGACAAACTCCAAGCATTGATTATGCAAGAATGGTCTGCCATCAATCAGGATGTGGCCCAGACGTTAATTGACAGCATGCCAGGGTGGATTGCAGAGGTCTTGAAAAAGAAGGGTCAACACTGCAAATATTGACTCTTTGCATCAACTTCATGTAATTGTCAATAAAAGCCTTTGACACTTATGAAATGCTTGTAATTATACTTCAGAATTCCATAGTAACTTCTGACAAAAATATCTAAAGACACCGAAGCAGCAAACTTTGTGTCAATTAATATTTGTGTAATTCTCAAAACCTTTGGCCACGACTTTTGTCGTGGAAATTTCCTGTATTTACCAAGTCATGAGAGCAAACCACACACAAGTCAGAGTTAGTTATCACAAAGTCCATCTTTAATTATATGAGCTCCATCACAACCCTGTGACTCTCAGATCAATTAATTCAGTGTCTATAAATGAATTCTCTGAGAGTCCCTTACACATTGCAACTGAGATCCTTTATAGCAAAGACACACATAGCCAGACAGCATTAGCATAATTTATCGTTCAGCTTTGTCTCCTAAACTATGTTCTTTTCTCAAACTCAGAACCTAAACAAATCCTCCATATCAACAGGCAAATATCAAATCCATCCTATCTTGACAAGATCACAGAGACACATTGACTGGCACACAGACATTGTGGAGCCAAGAGATACACGCTTGACCTCTCCCCTCTCTCTGGCCCAAGCAACTTAGTCTTGACAGAGAACAGATACTGCAACCCCGCCACAGTATTATACAAAAATAAACATTCTGATGAGAAGTAACTTACAAACATATGATGAATATAAAACATCGCATCACCGGGGGCAAACTACCTGCCCTCCAGGACACCTACACCACCCGATGCTACAGGAAGGCCATAAAGATCATCAAGGACATCAACCACCCGAGCCACTGCCTGTTCACCCTGCTGTCATCCAGAAGGCGAGGTCAGTACAGGTGCATCAAAGCTGGGACCGAGAGACTGAAAAACAGCTTCTATCTCAAGGCCATCAGACTGTTAAACAGCCACCACTAACATTGAGTGGCTACTGCCAACACACTGTCAATGACACTGACTCTACTCCAGCCACTTTAATAATGGGAATTGATGGGAAATGATGTAAATATATCACTAGCCACTTTAAACAATGCTACCTTATATAATGTTACTTACCCTACATTATTCATCTCATATGCATACGTAGATACTGTACTCTATATCATCGACTGCATCCTTATGTAATACATGTATCACTAGCCACTTTAACTATGCCACTTGGTTTACATACTCATCTCATATGTATGTACTGTACTCGATATCATCTACTGTATCTTGCCTATGCTGCTCTGTACCATCACTCATTCATATATCCTTATGTAAATATTCTTTATCCCCTTACACTGTGTATAAGACAGTAGTTTTTTTGGAATTGTTAGTTAGATTACTTGTTCGTTATTACTGCATTGTCGGAACTAGAAGCACAAGCATTTCGCTACACTCGCATTAACATCTGCTAACCATGTGTATGTGACAAATAAAATTGGATTTGATTTGATTTGATCGTACCTATGTTACCAACTAATTCTGATTATTCCCCACACTGTAGGCTAGCTAACTACTAACGTTAGATGGATATATGGAAATTCTTCAAGAGAGGCAGTGCCAGCAGCTCTGTCGAAGGACAATCCGGTGAAAAATTAAGATTTTACCAGTTCAAACAAAAAATAGGAGGTACACTTTGATGTGTCCATCCACAAAATAAGCATCAAGAGAGAAGCAGGAGGAGCAGTTCTGTAATAGGCTGTAATATTTGTTTGGGATCTTACTTTTTTTTATCAGATTTTATTCCGAATATTTTCTGTTTTTCGTTTAGCTCATTAGTTGAATTTAGTTTTGCCCCATTGTGGATTATACTGTTCCATGTGTCTGAATTATTGGGTTAATTTTTAGCAACAATTAACAAAAGGGTGAAACTTTAATGGTATTTGACCAGCATGCATTCTCATTTCTCTCTCTTTCTCAAAATAAAATCCCAAAAGAATTTTGGCTATATAGTACAGACATTTTTGTGCCTTTTGTTGGTGTTGGATGGATGGGGACAGGGTGGACTTCTTTATTTGGATAGAATTTAAGTAAGTCATATTAAATCAGTGTCTTACCACAAACTATGAGACAGGTATACTTTTAGCCAACCTTCTCCAAAAATAACCTTATTTTGATAGATTTTACACCCTTTGTTACTCAAAAAATACATGATGAAAAGTGGGGGCTTTTTAAAAAATCCTGGGGGGAGTATGCCCAAACCCACCTAAAAGAGGCTTAGCCCCCTTATCCATGATTCTTTAGTGGTGTCCTTGCTCAATGCCATCCTGGATTAAAGAGACTGAATGATCAATCGGGGAATACATTATTTTAACCTTATGCCCTACAATTTCTAATCACTCCGACGAGACCATCATGTCAATACCACAAGGAACTTGGTCTCTCTGCAGTTGCATTTGTACCACTCTGAAACGCAAGTGGACCTACAGTACATTTGTACCACTCTGAAACGCAAGTGGACCTACAGTACATTTGTACCACTCTGAAACACAAGTGGACCTACAGTACATTTGTACCACTCTGAAACGCAAGTGGACCTACAGTACATTTGTACCACTCTGAAATGCAAGTGGACCTATAATACATTTGTACCACTCTGAAATGCAAGTGGACCTGCAGTACATTTGTACCACTCTGAAACACAAGTGGACCTACAGTACATTTGTACCACTCTGAAACACAAGTGGACCTACAGTACATTTGTACCACTCTGAAACACAAGTGGACCTGCAGTACATTTGTACCACTCTGAAACACAAGTGGACCTACAGTACATTTGACGGCATACTTCCAAAATCTCAAACTCTTGAATTACTTTATTTCTGTGTCAAAAGACTCTCAGCTCGTTTCATTGACAATGGTGCTGGCTCCGCCAAGTCCTCATGCATTGGACAACAGATATATTGTTATGCTTTTATTGTTCATCTCTGGTCATGTGCGACCAAGCCCTGGGCCGGTAGATACCATGCGATCTCTACCGACTCCCTATGATTTTAAAAACAGAGCAGGTTTTGGCCTTTTGCATGTTAATGTTAGAAGTCTATTTCCAAAAATAGACATGATGAGAATATGGGCCAATACGACAAATGAAGACATAATCGTTTTATCAGAAACTTGGCTAAAGAAATGTGTCAAATAAGTTGATTTCTATTGATGGGTACACGGTTTTTAGAACGGATCAGATGAGTAAAAGAGGAGGGGTTGCAATTTATGTGAAATCCAAGTTTAACACCTCTGAAATTCTCTCGATTACCAAAGCCAAACATTTTGAATTGCTTGCGGTTAAAGTGAACCGCCCTCGGCTGCTACAGACCGCCCTCGGCTGCTACAGACCGCCCTCGGCTGCTACAGATGCACTTCACTCTCTTTCTGATGTCCTGCACAAGCTAAATTACTCTGAATTCATTATTTTAGGAGATTTGAACTGGGAGATGCTTACATCTGTATTGGACTTTTAAAGAACTGTGTGACTCTCTGAATCTCGCACAATTAATTCATGCGCCTACAAGACCGAATCCCAGAGCACCTAACAAATCAACTCTATTGGGCACTATTGTAACGAATATCCCTCAAAAATACACATCGACTGGGATATTCTGTAATGATGTCAGTGATCACTGTGCAATTGCTTGTGTTAGAAATACAAAAATGATCAAAGCCAAACCACGTTATATTTTTAAAATACATTTTAGACAGTTTGATGAGCAAGCGTTCTTACATGATCTGTACCATAATATTGACAGAATATTGACATGTTGACAGCCACTGCCTGGGACTATTTTTATATGAGATTTGTGATAAGTATGCCCCTGTGAAGAAATGTAGAATCAGTGGAAGGGACAATCCCTGGTTTTCTGATAACTTGACAGAATTAATTAGAAAGAGAAATGTCTCTTGGGCTCAAGCTAGACATACACATGCTCCTGTTGACTGGGCCTCCTTCAGAGTGCTAAGAAACAAATGCACAGGATTGATCAGGAAGTCCAAATCAGATTACTATTTAAATGCAGTCACAGAGAACCTAAACAACCCTACCAAGTTCTGGAAGCCAATCAGATCAGTGTCAGGTTCTAATGTATCCCCTGGCCTTCCTGACCATTAATGATGGATTCTAATGAAGTGAAAGATAAAGCCGATATTGTAGGGGCTTTTAACAAGCACTTCATATCTGCTGGTTCAGTTTTAGATAATGGTGGGGCCCAGGCCTCTAATGTAAGCTCTTTTAGAGTAAACTATGATATGGGCCCTCATGTGAACCATTTTAACTTTGAGCCTGTTTCTTATGCTGATGTCTACAAAGCACTGAGGCAATAGACACTAAAATGTCTGCAGGTCCAGACAACCTCTTAAAGATAGCAGCTGTTCAGTTATTACTGAACCTGTAGCTCACATTCTCAACTTGAGTCTACTTACCCAGAATTTGGAAATCAGCTTATGTCCTCCCTCTGATGCTAATAACTATCGTCATATCTCTAAACTCCGTATCCTGGCCAAAGTCTATGAATCCCTAGTGAACTCACAGTTAAAAAAACTCTTAATTCAAAATATCATACTGAGCGGGGTTAAGTCTGGCTTTAGATCGAGGCACAGCACCATAACTGCAGCTGTAGCAGTGACAAATTACATCATAAATGCACTTGATAAATAGCAACATTGTGCTGCTCTGTTTGTCGATTTATCAAAGGCATTTGATTCAGTTGACCATGAATTGTTGCTAGCTAGACTCAGTAACACTGGTCTCAGTGAAGGGGCAGTACATTGGTTTAGGAACTATCTTTCTGACAGAACACAATGTGTGTATACTGACAATCACAAGCCTAGCTTTCTTGAGATGAATAGAGGTGTGCCCCTGGGTTCCATTTGAAATCCTGTGTTGTTCTCAAATTGTATTAATGATTTGGGATATGGGATGCAACCAGCAAAGTTCCATCTATATGCAGATGATATATGCAGATGATAATGTACTCCTTCTCTGGTTCAGGCTGTTGAAGAGCTCCAGACTGCTGTTCTGTCACTGCAGGCCTCCCTTTATGGTCTCAAACGGTTCTAGAATGTACAAAAACTAAATACATGACCTTTACCAGAGCTAGAACTCTGACCAGAGAACGTTAGCATTGTCACATCTGGTAGATTATCCATCCACAAGTTGTTCATATGGATAATCTTGTGAGGAAGCTTAAATTGAAATTGGGTTTTTATTTTCGTAATAAGGCTTACTTCCCGCTTATGGCTAGAAAGAAGCTTGTTGAGGCCACTTCTCCCTCTGTAATTTATTATGGTGGCTTGTTGTATATGCATGCAGCCTCCTATGGCTTACAGAGATTGGACTCTGCTTATCATGCATCCTTGCGCTTTATTACAAATGCCAAGTCACTCACCCACCATTGCACCTTGTACCAAATGGTGGGTTGGACCTCACTTTATATGCGCAGAAAGCTACATTTGTATGTCTTCATCTACAAAGCTATTTTGGGTAAACTCCCTCTGTAGTCTGGTCTCCTTCACCACCAGCAGTTACCATACCCGGTCTGCTAGGTGGGTGCTACTTAAAGTCCCCAGGACATTTACAGTATTGGGCAAAACTGCCTTATCATCTTGTGCACGAGGCATTACAAGGCATCCCCTCGGCCATAGAACAATATTTAGCTAGAGTTCAGGGGAATCAATACGCTGAGAAACCAACAAATAACCTATTCAGGGCTTTATCAGCCATTAAACAAGATAACACATTTATTCTTAGACAGAGGTGGGAAGGTAAACTTAATCAAGATAATTGAAGAGACCTGGTTAGATATATTCTCTGAAGTTCATAAAGTTAACAATGCAAATTAATGGAAGGAATTTCAGTGGAATTTTTTTTCTTCTCCAGAACTCTAAGCTAAAATGAGTTCAAATCAATCAAGTTGTTGCTGGAGAGAGTATGGAGAGGAGGTGGCTACCCATCTACATATTCATGGGAAATGTCAAAAATCAGATAGCTTTTGAGTGTCAGTTTTCAATATGATTGATAAGGTGTTTGATTTTCAAATGCTCAGAGATCCAATGTTAGCCATTTTTGGATCTAAGTTGGACATGGTGTTAGAAAGGAAAAAACATTATTTGTTACAAATACTTTTCAATGCGGCTAAAAAAGCTATAACATTAAGATGGCTCCAGAAAGAACCTCCAACTGTCACGGATGACTAGGAGTGGAAGATAGGAATCAGGTGCAGAGAGCAGAGGGTTCACGGAAAAATGCACTTTATTCTGGCACAAAATGGTCATGCCCAAAACACAGGACTGAAAACACTGACCAACCCAAAACACAGGGTAACACGGTCCGGAGCACAATAACACCTCCGATCCAAAACATAAACACAACATAAGAACAGGTGCAACTCATAAGACTAAGCTAACAGTAAAGGGAAAAGGAATCGGTGGCGGCTAGTAGACCGGTGACGAGGTGCAGTTAACTCTAAATTAACTTATCCTCTGCAGCAGAGTTAACTCTGGGTATTCCTTTCCTGTGGCGGTCCTCATGAGAGTCAGTTTCATCATAGCGCTTGATGGTTTTACGACTGCACTTGAAGAAACTTTCAAAGTTCTTGAAATGTTCCGCATTGACCTTCATGTCTTAAAGTAATGATGGACGTTTCTCTTTGCTTATATGAGCTGTTCTTGCCATAATACAGACTTGGTGTTTTACCAAATAGGACCATCTTCTGTATACCACCCTTACATTGTCACAACCCAACTGATTGGCTCAAATGCATGAAGATGGAAAGAAATTCCACAAATTACTTTTTAACAAGGCACACCTGTTAATTGAAATGCATTCCAGGTGACTACCTCATGAAGCTAGTTGTGAGAATGCCAAGAGTGTGCAAAGCTGTCATCAAGGCAAAGGGTGGCTAATTTGAAGAATCGAACACTTTTTTGGTTACTACATGATTCCATATGTGTTGTTTCATAGTTCTGATGTCTTCACTATTATTTTACAGTGTAGAAAATAGTAAAACAATGAAGAGAAACCCTTGAATGAGTAGGTGTGTACAAACTTTTGACTGATACTGTATATAGTAACTGATTCCTTCAAAGTATGTGCACAACCCAAACCACTCTGTGTGTGTTGTTGTCCCTTTGTTTTTGTTTAGGTTTATTGTTTTTATTTACACTAAAAATGTTATGGAGAAATTTGTATTTGTTGCTATAGGTTACGTGTCTTATTTTTCAACAACAATCGGTGTATGTATGTTGGAATTTAACAATTAAAAAAATAAATGTTTTAAAAACTAAGCCAGGGCTTTGGTCTGGTGGTGGCTGAAGGGTGTTCTCCCAGTTTGTGTCTAACGTGTAAATACCCTACAGGGATCACTCTGGAGGCTCTGCTGCAGTAGACCGTGTCAATATGACGAGTGTTTTTTGTACTCCATCAAATTGCAATGGAGACCTTTGGAAGAGATGTGGCTTCACAGTGTAGCAGAGAACATGCTGCTGATAAACAGAGAAAAAGTTAGGGCTTTGAATAATCTGCTACCAGTGCAGATTTATCACGGAGTCAAAACAAAACGAGACTAGGGAGACCCTATGCTTTTTGTTAGAATTAAAATAGACATAAGCTTGTCCATTCAAAACCAAGGGCTGTGTTCAACACAAATGTATAGACAGCCTTTGACATGGGCAGATAGAAGTAGGCTGCAGTACAGTACAAGCCGGGGTGCAGCACTTTAAAACTGATTCAATTCTTCCCTCTAGTGGCCATATAATATAACACAGTAACCCATGGTTACCATGATGACTTGTCCTGGTGGTACTACATGGAACAAATATATAAATGCAACATGTAAACTGTTGGTCCTATGTTTCATAAGCTGAAATAAAAGATCCCAGAAATGTTCCATACGCACAAAAAGCTTATATCTCTCAAATGTTGTGCACAAATTGGTTACATTCCTGTTAGTGAGCATTTCTCCATTGCCAAGATAAATATCCACCTGACAGGTGTGGCATATCAAGAATCTGATTAAACAGCATGATCATTACACAGGTGCACCTTGTGCTGGGGTCAATAAAAGGCCACTCTAAAATGTGCAGTTTTGTCCCACAACACAATGCCACAGATGTTTTTTCAGGGAGCGTGCAATTGGCATGCTGACTGCATGAATGTCCACCAGAGCTGTTGCCAGATAATATAATGATAACTTCTCTACTATAAGCCGCCTCCTACGTTGTTTTAGAGAATTTGTCACGAAGTCCAACCGGTCTCACTACTGCAGATCATGTGTATGGCGTCGTGGAGCGAGTGGTTTGCTGATGTCAGCATTGTGAACTGAGTGCCCCATGGTGGCGGTGGGTTTATGGTATAGGCAGTTATAAGCTACGGATGACAAACACAATTGCATTTTATCCATGGCAATTTGAATGCAATGAGATACCGTGATGAGATCCTGAGGCCCATTGTCGTGTCATTCATCCACCGCCATCATCTCATGTTTCAGCATAATAATGCACGACCCCATGTTGCAAGGATCTGTACACAATTCCTGGAAGCTGAAAATGTCCCAGTTCATCCATGGCCTGCATACTCACCTGACATGTCACCCACTGAGCATGTTTGGGATGCTCTGGATCATAGTGTACGACAGCGTGTTCCAGTTCCCATCAATATCCAGCAACTCCGCACAGCCATTAAAGAGGAGTTGGACAACAGTCCACGGGCCCCAATCAACAGACTGATTGATCAACTCTGCATGAGTCAAATGGTGGTCACACCTGATGCGGACTGTTTTTGATCCATTCCCTTTTTTCAATGTATCTGTGACTAACAGATGCATATCTGTATTCCCAGTCATGTGAAATCCATAGATTATTGCCTAATTTATTTATTTTAATTGACTTATTTCCTTACGAACTGTAACTCAGTAAAAAAAAAATGAAAATTGTTGCATGTTGCATTTATATTTTAATTCAGTATAGTGTGAGTATAATGCTAAAATGGCTTTGCTTGAACCTACACATTGTTGGATAGAATTGGTCGTCCATGCCGCTATCCAAATTCATGTGTCACTTTGGCCCTGGAGAGATCATGTGCATTTCAGTGTATATTAGGGTCAGTGTCCCATACCTGTCCTGTTTGGTGCTGTCCAGCCACTGCAGTTTTCAGCCTAGATCTTATCCAGGTAGAGGGTGAAATCACTGGTGAATGTTCCACCTGATTGGCTTTTGAAGATGTTGATGACTTTGTCCCTTTCACAGCATTAGTGAAAGCCACCTGGGAGAGACAATGAGTGATATTAACCCCACAATGATCAAGAGTCACAGAGAAATGTAGAACCTCATAATATAAAAACAGGAGTCATATTTTTTTAAATCTTTTAATTGACATTTTTTGTATAAAATGTTTTGTCCACTTTAGGCAACAGTTAGCATAAGAGTAATTATCACAGCTTTGAGATGAAGTCCAACCAAACCTCAGTCAATCTTTTCAGTCATACATACTGTACCTCTGCTCTCACACACAGACAAACATAATAATCATATTATTAGTGGGTTGGATTTCATTTAGTGCAGTGGTCCCATACCTACATCCATTCATAGGAAGCCAAAGATGAAGACTCAACAATAGGCAGCTATTCAGTTTCACTCAACAATTCCTTAAAGGCCGGAACTGTGTTACGGTAAGCAATGGTGGAAAATACATCTATTTGATTGAGAAGATCACTACAAGTCTCTTCAGAATGAATCCGAGCTGAAGTTTCCAATTAAATCTTCTAGAAATTGGTGGATGATGAGAGCAACAAATCCGGTTGAAAACCACTGCTTTGGTGCAACTCTTAAACATGATTATATTATTAAGACAATATCACACCCCTCATGCACAGCATCTCATCCTGTGTTAGTTAGGCCCATATAATGTACAGAAAAAAGGGTTCCAACGGGTTCTTCAGCTGTCCCCATAGGTGAACACTTTTTGGTACCATGTAGAACAATGTAGAACAAAATGGTTATTCAAAGGGTTCTCCTATGGGACAGCTGAAGAACCCGTTCAGGTTCTAGATAGCACCTATTTTTCTAAGAGTGTACACGATACACTGGGCAAGATGGCAACAAGCTTTAAAATAGATAATCAGTTAAAGGAGCACAACATCAGGAAAGGATGAAGACAATGTGCACGATGTGTCGGCACACTCACATACATAGGTCAGTACAAACAGACACAACATAAAAATACATTTAAAATAAAATAAAATGTTATAGGATTGTGATTATATATACTGACATGTACAGTATGTCATTCCATAATTCTCTCAGACGCCTTAAAGTAATGCTTCCCTCACCACAGAAACGGTTGATTAAAATGCATTTTCTGTGGATTTCAAACTTTCAATCGGAAACGTCCATGATTCAATGTCCATCCAGATACACTTAGTCCTCAAAGTAATATTTTGTGTAATGGCAGGATTTTTTAAATTATTGTAAACCTATAAGAACAGCACCTTTTAGGAAATAATATGACTACTCATATGCATACCCCACTCCCAGGCCCCCAACACACACGCACACACACTCAAACAAACACACATACACACTCAACAAAACTTCTACAATTCGGGTTTTGTCATATCCTCTTTACATTATTATTCTGTAATAATACTTCAAACACCTCAGACTTTCCTTTTCTTTTGACTCTTTAAAATTATATTTTTTAAATGACATCTTATGACGTAAAATAGCTGTGTTTCATAGCTGTGTTTCATCCTACTCTGTAAAAAAAGATCTAGTTGTTTCAACTAATTATTACTAAGGACAGTTGAAGTAAGAAGTTTACATACAAACAAATACATTTAAACTCAGTTTTTCACAATTCCTGACATTTAATCCTAGTAAAAATTCCCTGTCTCAGGTCAGTTAGGATCACCACTTTATTTTAAGATTGTGAAATGTCAGAATAATAGTATAGAATGATACATTCAGCTTTTATTTATTTCATCACATTCCCAGTGGGTCAGAAGTTTACATGCACTCAATTAGTATTTGATAGCATTGCCTTTAAATTGTTTAACTTGGGTCAAACATTTTGGGTAGCCTTCCACAAGCTTCCCACAATAAGTTGGGTGAATTTTGGCCCATTCCTCCTGACAGAGTTGGTGTAAATGAGTCAGGTTTGTAGGCCTTCTTGCTCGCCCACGCTTTTTCAGTTCTGCCCACAAATGTTCTATAGGATTGAGGTCAGGGCTTTGTGATTGCCACTCCAATACCTTGACTTGGTTGTCCTTAAGCCATTTTGCCTTAAATTTGGAAGTATGCTTGGGGTCATTGTCCATTTGGAAGACCCATTTGCGACCAAGCTTTAACTTCCTGACTGATGTCTTGAGATGTTGTTTCAATATATCCACATAATGTTCCTCCCTCATGATGCCATCTATTTTGTGAAGTGCACCAGTCCCTCCTGCAGCAAAGCACCCTCACAACATGATGCTGCCACCCCTGTGCTTCACGGTTGGCATGGTGTTCTTCAGCTTGCAAGCCTCCCCCTTTTTCCTCCAAACATAATGATGGTCATTATGGCCAAACAGGTCTACTTTTGTTTCATCAGACCAGAGGACATTTCTCCAAAAAGTACGATCTTTGTCCCCAAATGCAGTTGCAAACTGTAGTCTGGCTTTTTTTAATGGCGGTTTTGGAGCAGTGGCTTTTTCCTTGCTGAGCGGCCTTTCAGGTTATGTCGATATAGGACTAATTTTCCTGTGGATATAGATACTTTCGTACCTGTTTCCTCCAGCATCTTCACAAGGTCCTTTGCTGTTGTTCTGGGATTGATTTGCACCTTTCGCACAAAAGTACGTTCATCTCTAGGAGACAGAACACATCTCCTTCCTGAGCGGTATGACGGCTGCGTGGTCCCGTGGTGTTTATACTTGCGTACGATTGTTTGTACAGATGAACGTGGTACCTTCAGACATTTGGAAATGGCTCCCAAGGATGAACCAGACTTGTGGAGGTCTACAATATTTTTTCTGAGGTCTTGGCTGATTTCTTTTGATTTTCCCATGATGTCAAGCAAAGAGGCACTGAGTTTTAAGGTAGGCCTTGAAATAGATCCACAGGTACACCTCCAATTGACTCAAATTATGTCAATTGGCCTTCTAAAGCCATGACATAATTTTCTGGAATTTAACTAGCTGTTTAAAGGCACAGTCAACTTAGTGTATGTAAACTTCTGACCCACCGGAATTGTGATACAGTGAATTATAAGTGAAATAATCTGTCTGTAAACAATTGTTGGAAAAATTACTTGTGTCATGCACAAAGTAGTTATCCTAACCAACTTGCCAAAACTATAGTTTGTTTACAAGAAATTTGTGGAGTGGTTGAAAAAATGAGTTTTAATGACTCCAACCTAAGTGTATGTAAACTTCTGACTTCAACTGTAACTGGTTCCATAGCCGTTCTTTTGTTTACTCAACTTTTTTTAGTCCAAGTGTTACAGGAACTAAAAAAAAATGTTGGCCCAAACTTAAAGAAAACCTGGGCAAAACATTCTGTCCATTTAAAATGTGTTGGCTCAACTCTCATTTGTTCATTCAACTATAAATTGTTACTTGGGCATGTTAACTAAAAACATCTGTGCAACTGGTTACACACACACAGTACTTTTCACATACAATGTTTTCAATGTACATATTTGACATTATGCATGTTCATTTATAAATAAATTATTCAATATGTCCTCACCTGAGATTTGAACTCACAACCTCTTGGATCATGATAATCCGATCTCCCTGCTACACCACCATATCTATGTCAATTATCAGTTAATCTCTCACCATTTTGATTTAGTTATTTCAACAATTTTATTTTTTTCTGTATAGTTGTCTAATGCTGGTGCGGTATATTACTCTGTTTTAATATTACTGCATAATCACTATAATAAACACAGGTTTTTATTGAGTGTACATTTAGATTCAAACTGAGATTTACTTTGAAGTGCAAGGTGTAGCAAAACATCAGTCATTGTGACAGACAAGGTGGTGTAGCAGGTAGATTATAATTCCGTGCACCAAGAGGTTGTAATTTTCAACCCCAGCTGAGGCCATGTTGAATATTAATTACTGTATGAATGAACATGCACAATATAATCATGTATTTCAACTTGTGTCAAATATGTCAATTGAAAATATTGTATGATAAAAGCGCTACGTGCTTTTAACATACAATTTGTTGTATATTACATTTGTTGGGGTTCAGGTACCACTTGGCACAAAAGGTAAACACAAAAACAGCTGTGGAACCAGTTACTTAATAATAATTAGTTGAAAGAACTAGATTTGTTTTTACAGTGTAGAGCTTTGCCCCTACAGACTCATTATATGAGGTCTATTCTGTCCCATCCTCACATGGACTCTGACCACCTGTACGATGATCTGACATGCTAACTAAAAACAAAGACAGGTTTCTTTCAGTCGTGCATAAAACAGAGATCAAAGACTTCTTGCGCTCAATATCAACAGCATCACAATTTTACAAAGACGAAGTGTAATATATCACTATAACATTGTAATGGTCACTATTATAGGTCAACTGTCTTTTAATAAATAAACTGTGCTTGCGTGAGAGGTCTAAGATAGGTATACCCGGAGAGACGCTATTTAGAAAGAGAAGCCGGTGCAAACCTTCTGATTTTAACAAATGTTTTACCATTTTGCCCCAATGCAGAAAGGGGCCCATATTACCCTGTGCCTATGCTAATTGACCACAAAGTGCATATAGATCATACAAGCAGCTCTTTCAGCTCTGCCTTGCCCATTGCAAACTCTTATACAGTACACCAAAAACAAGTATATCCAGGATTGTTTTTTAGGTCTATTCTCAGTCAGAGGGGGAGGTGGGGAATAGATACTACCAGTGGCCCTAATTTGGCTTCAAAACAAACAGCTGTAAGAAGTATACCAGACTAACGTGACGTTTACAATGCTCACTAAATACTCACACTTTTTTAAGACAACTGTTGTTTATTTTATCGGTCTACAGTATAGAACAGGGCACATATTCTTCTTAACCCCACCTCCTTTCAGTTGTACAACTGACTAGGTATCCCCCTTTCCCTTGTTTAATCAAGCCACTCGAATCCACTGAATGATTCTGAAATGCTCCCTTGAGGAGCGGCAGGTAGCCTAGTGGTTAGAGCGTTGGGCCAGTAACCAAAAGGTTGCTGGATCGAATCCCCGAGTTGACAAGGTCTGCCCCTGACCCAGGCAGGAACCCACTGTTCCCCGGTAAGCTGTCATTGTAAAGGTTAAAAACATTTTTTAAATGAAAAGGCCCAGAGCCAATGTTAATGATCACACCACCACATTGTCTCTTTGTGGTGCCGGGAACTAAAAACAACACAACTTAGTTCTCAATGACTCAATTACACCTCCCACACAAACATGTCATTTCTTTCGTTAAGGCCAAAATGGCTGCCAAATGGCACCATATTCCCTACGTAGTGCACTACTTTTGATCAGAGCCCTATGGGCACGGTCTAAAGTAGTGCACTATAAAAGGGAAAAGGGTGCCATTTGGGACAGGTCCCATGATCTCCACCCCTTTAAAATAAGAGCATTTCATTGACATATAACTGAAACGACAGTACTGCTGCAGGGAAAGATCTGTGTGTGCTTTCAGGATGACTTTCCCTCCTTTACTTTAGTTTTTAATGGAACTGCTCATTTTTTTCAAATCGATTATCGTAGTAATGATGGTTATTATTAGGAATTCTAACCTTGTAACATCATACTCATTTTTGATAACTACACTGTCTATCCATGTAGTGTAGGCTTTATTCAGCTCAAAATAAAGCTAATGTGCAAAACATCTGCAGAGGTGCTAGTACTACACCTCAGGGGGCAGTGGTGGGTACATATCTCCTGTGGCCAGACAGGCCACTTCCTGACACTGCCCTTCTGAGGAGCTCTGCTGGGGGCTGAATGGTACCTCCTTAGCCTCCTCAGCCCCCACACCATTCTCTGAGCACAGAGCCACCGGAGGCGAAAACTCGCCCTCATCCTGCCCGCAGGTAATACCTCTATGCTCCACCCTCTCTTGCTCCTCTCCTCCCCCTGGTTCTTTATCTACACACTCCTCCTCCTCCTCCTCCACAGGCTGAGACTCCTCAAACGGCTCGTTCTCCATGGGACCTAACTGGTAGTATAGCAGGGAGGAGGCCGGGTCTTTGAGGCCACCACGAGGGTTGTCCCCTTCCCCCTCCCAATTTCCCTCCTGGTTCTCTGTGATACAGAGCAGGGTAGCCCCAGTGGGGAATGGGCCCTGGAGGAGGGAGATAGGGACCCCCTCCATCCCAACCCCCACCCCATGCTCCCCAGACAGCTCCCCCTGCAGGGCCCCAGGCAGGAGGCACAGAGCCTGCTCCCCCAGGCTACCTGCTCCCCCCCTGCCCCTCTGCGCCTCCTCCTCTTCCTCTTCCTCCCTCATCCTCTCCTGCTCCTCGGCACTTTGCAGGTGGAGCACGGCGATCTCGTTCTCCCGCTCCAGGCAGGCCTGCTCAGTCAGGAGGTCCTGAGCCTCCAGGACCATCTGGACCTCTCTCTCCTCTGTCTCTAACTCAGAGTCCAGGCCATGGGCCCCTGTGGACAGGTCAGGGTCTGGGGAGGGAGGCCTGGTGGAGGAGGGGGAGGAGAGCAGGTCAGACTCATACTGCTCCCCAACACCCGACCGCTGCCCCAACAGCCTCCTCTTCTCCAGGTCCAGCTTCATGATGGTGTGCAGGTAGTGTGTTCGCACGCGCAGAGGATTGAATTCGATGCGGCCCGCCGAGTTCCTACAGCCGTCCCGAGAGCAGCCACAGGGGAAAGACATCCTGTCCACCTGGGAAGAGAACATATGTGGAAATAGAGAGAATATACGCAGTTATAGTGTATTTTACTGAATATTATATGTCTGTAAGGCATTGATTTCCTGTTCATCTTAATACTAATGCTGCCATCTGTACTAGGGTTGAAAAGCAGGAACCAGCATACCAAGATTTCCCACCCAAACCTACTCCCTTTTCCCGGGATAAATAACTGTGAGAAACCGGGAAATTCTAATACATTATTTCTATGAACAGCATGACATGAAATGGAACTGTTAAATTATATGTGATGTCTAAATGTGGCATCTCTAGGGCCACCTCTCTGCTATCTGCATGATCAATCATCAACGCTCAGGGTGGGGACAGACAGCGCATCTCAGTATGGAGCGCACTTCACAATATATGTATCATCAATCTCATCATGGTAAAAACAATATTGTGAGGTAGGCCTACATTTGCTGCAGCATAGCCTATGCTACAGAAATATAACAACTGAATGCGTGTCAAATTTACACATCTCCATCTAGCATTCGGGATAACCTTATTTTTAACGTAAAGATTTTTTGTAAATTAATTGCAGCTGCAGTTATAAAACAGCCTATCACACAAATGTCATTGTGAGCACTCTCTCGCAGTCTTTCTGTCTCAATCACTTCCATTCAAATTGTATCCAAAACAGATCATCATGTTCAAGATTGATATGTATATACAGTAACCAGTCAAAAGTTTGGACACACCTACTCATTCAAGGGTTTTCTTAAATGTTACCATTTTCTACATGGTATAGTCATGTAATAACCAAAAAAAGTGTTAAATCTAAATATATTGTATGTTTTACATTCTTCAAAGTAGCCACCCTTTGCCAAGAGTATGCAAAGCTATCATGAAGGCAATCTCTCAAACAGCTTCATGAGGTAGTCACATGGAATGCATTTCAACTAACAGGTGCGCCTTGTTAAAAGTTAATTTGTGGAATTTCTTTCTTTATTAATGCATTTGAGCCAATCAGTTGTGTTGTGACATGGTAGGGGTGGTATACAGAAGACAGTCCTATTTGGTAAAACTTTTTTCTCCCCAATTTCATGGTATCCAATTGGTAGTTACAGTCTTGTCCCGTCGCTGCAACTCCCGTACGGACTCGGGAGAGGTGAAGGTCGAGAGCCATGCATCCTCCGAAACACAACCCAACAAAGCCGCACTGCTTCTTGACACAATGCCCATCCAACCCGGAAGCCAGCCGGCATAATGTGTCTGAGGAAACACCGTACACCTGGCGACCTGATGAGCGTGCACTGCGCCCGGCTCGCCACAGGAGTCGCTAGTGCGCGATGGGACAAGGATATCCCTACCGGCCAAACCCTCCCTAACCCGGAAGACGCTGGGCCAATTGTGCGGCAGTCGCGGCCAGCTGCGACAGAGCCTGGACTCGAACCCAGAATCTCTGATGGCACTGAAATGCAGTGCCTTAGGCCACTGTGCCACCCCAAGAACACAGTGGCTCCATCATTCTTAAATGGAATTAGTTTGGAACCACCAAGACTCTTCCTAGAGGTGGCTGCCTGTACAGACTGAGCAATAGGGGGTCACTCTGAAAGAGCTCCAGAGTTCCTCTGTGGAGATAGATGGTTGTCCTTTTGGATGATTCTCCTATTTCTGCAGAACTCCACTAATCAGGCCATTATGGTATAGCCACTCCTCAGTAAAAGGCACATGACAGCCCACTTGGAGTTCTCTAGCATGATGAAACCAAGATTGAGTCAACCTATTAATTATAAAAATGTAAATTTGTCCTATTGTATTTCCAAATTAAAATCTAATTCGCTAGCCTACAATTATAACTTTGTAGTCCACATGTCCTGCACCAGCATGGCATGTTCTCTCCCAGCTTCACGGTTTGAAGGAAGTGTGTCATTCCAGTCCATATAATACAGTATAATACAGTAATACAGTCCACACTCAAAAAGATTAGCCTACTGGAGCATGTTTCATTTATTTACCCAAGATAGCATCACTACATCTATGGGCTTTTATGTTTTTCTGACTTGTGCGTAATGTGCGGTAGCCTATAGGGTATATCATAGGCTATGTATTGGATAACGGCAACTTAATTTGGGCATGGGCTCATAAATGTCTTTAATATATGTCTCCTCAGGCTGAGGTAGCAACAGGCTTGAATTTTTATGCAGATCAAAACTTTAATCAAATCCAGACATATTTATATGCTTTAAAATTACAATTCCGGTTTGGGCAGGAAAATACCAGGTTACCCAGGAGAAAAGTGATTTATTTTCAGGATGGAACATGTCAAATACTGGCAAAATATTCAATCCTAATCTGTACTGAGTGCTGTACAAATACATCTCACGCACAAACACACACCTGGCACTTGATGCCAGCCTGGCTGCAGCCACAGTGGCGGGGGTCACAGTAGAAACGACAGTCACAGCCACACTCCTCCCTGGACAGCCTGATGGTCCGAAGCTCAGCCTTCTCCCGGGCATCTATGCGGGCATTACCAGAAGCCCTGAGGAGAGCGCGGCGCCGTTTGGTGGGCAGTGGCTGCAGGAAGAAGCAGTCATCCACCTCCACCCCCTCCACGTCAAGGTCATCGTCTGATACATTGTCGAGGGTCAGCAGGTCAGCCTGGGCACACTCCACCGTACCATTACGTGTCAGCTGGAGGTGATGGGGTGAATACAGAATACATACAGAACATTAAGACAAACAATCACACATACAAAGCTCACTAAGGATGGAATTCTGACTGTGGATGCATGCACATAACTCAAGTTTTAGTCCAAATCTTCCATTGATATCAACACATGATTTATGCAATTGTAAAGTTAAATGTGCATGCATCCAAATTATGATTCTAATCTGAACAGGGATTTCTCATTTAAACCCAAGGAGGTCCATTAAAATGTAATTAAATATCCATGTTTGACCTCACCTTCATCTTGCGAGCGTTGAGCTTCTCCTGGCGGAGGTGTTGGCGCAGGGCGTGGCGGTGACTGGTCTCCTGCTCGCAGGCAAACTCTCCCAGGGTGTAGCTGCGGATGGAGCAGTGGTGGCGAGCCATGCCCAGGGAACTGCCTCCCTGGCTGGGCACGCTGGTGAAGCCCTGCTGCCTGGGGAAGTAGTATACCGTCACCACATCAAACCGCACCCGCTTCCGGCCTGGAGAGGGCTTGTGACGTCTTAGGATGGAGGTCGCTGGGTAGGGAAGGAGGAGGAGAAAAGGGTAAGGGTGGATGACTAGTTTCCATAAACAGGTTATAACCACAGATAGTATAAGGGTTATTATAGAGTAATATTCCACCATACACTTTAACACCAAGCCTATTTTAGCTGGACTTGAAATTCACTTTTCATTTTGCTAACTATTTGCCTAGTGCAGTCAGTAGGCCTACATTGGCCTACAAGTCTTTGGCTCACACAGACAGCATCGTGAGGAAGGCGCAGCAGCGCCTCTTCAACCTCAGGAGGCTGAAGAAATTCGGCTTGTCACCAAAAGCACTCACAAACTTCTACAGATGCACAATCGAGAGCATCCTGGCGGGCTGTATCACCGCCTGGTATGGCAACTGCACCGCCCTCAACCGTAAGGCTCTCCAGAGGGTAGTGAGGTCTGCACAACGCATCACCGGGGGCAAACTACCTGCCCTCCAGGACACCTACACCACCCGATGCTACAGGAAGGCCATAAAGATCATCAAGGACATCAACCACCCGAGCCACTGCCTGTTCACCCCGCTGTCATCCAGAAGGCGAGGTCAGTACAGGTGCATCAAAGCTGGGACCGAGAGACTGAAAAACAGCTTCTATCTCAAGGCCATCAGACTGTTAAACAGCCACCACTAACATTGAGTGGCTACTGCCAACACACTGTCAATGACACTGACTCTACTCCAGCCACTTTAATCATGGGAATTGATGGGAAATTATGTAAATATATCACTAGCCACTTTAAACAATGCTACCTTATATAATGTTACTTACCCTACATTGTTCATCTCATATGCATACGTTGATACTGTACTCTATATCATCGACTGCATCCTTATGTAATACATGTATCACTAGCCACTTTAACTATGCCACTTGGTTTACATACTTATCTCATATGTATATACTGTACTCGATATCATCTACTGTATCTTGCCTATGCTGCTCTGTACCATCACTCATTCATATATCCTTATGTACATAATCTTTATCCCCTTACACTGTGTATAAGACAGTAGTTTTTTTTTGGAATTGTTAGTTAGATTACTTGCTCGTTATTACTGCATTGTTGGAACTAGAAGCACAAGCATTTCGCTACACTCGCATTAACATCTGCTAACCATGTGTATGTGACAAATAAAATTTGATTTGATTTGAGTAACTTAGCCAACAAGTACTGCAAGTTTTACCGTAGCCTAGCCCTTACGTATGAGTGCAGTACTGGAGGGGGGGTTGAGGCTATCACAGCTGTCAGCGCTGTCACTGCTGGAGATATCATCGTCTGAGTCCTTGGGCGTAGAGTATGGAGAGCCACTGTCCACCTCCTCGAATCTTCGCTTGAGGCTGAGAGACGAAACTGCCTCCATGGAAACTTGGCGTCTGAAGGTGGAGAGACAGACAAACTTATGGTCAGAGACAGGAGGTTGGCAGTCGTCACAAAGAGAGAAAAAGAGAGAGAGCGAGTGTGTATCAGTCTGGCACATGAGTAGGTACACCATTGGAAAGACTTCATGAATACAATAGCGAAGGTGAGTAAGGCATATAACATAAGACTTTCATCAAGCCAAGGCATTTGAGAATTAGACAGTAGGCATAATAATAATACATACAGTTGAAGTCGAAAATTTACATACACTTAGGTTGGAGTCATTAAAACTCGTTTTTCAACCACTCCACAAATTTCGTGTTAATAAACTACAGTTTTGGCAAGTCGGTTAAAACATCTACTTTGTGCATGACACAAGTAATTTTTCCAACAATTGTTTAGACAGATTATTTCACTGTATCACAATTCTAGTGGGTCAGAAGTTTACATACACTAAGTTGACTGTGCTTTTAATCAGCTTGGAAAATTCCAGAAAATGATGTCATGACTTTAGAAGCTTCTTATTGGCTAATTGACATCATTTGAGTCAATTGGAGGTGTACCTGTGGATGTATTTCAAGGCCTACCTTCAAACTCAGTGCCTCTTGGCTTATCATGGGAAAATCAAAAGAAATCAGCCAAGACCTCAGAAAAAATATCGTAGACCTCCACAAGTCTGGTTCATCCTTGGGAGCAATTTCCAAATGCCTGAAGGTACCAGGTGCATCTGTACAAACAGTAGTACGCAAGTATAAACACCATGGGACCATGCAGCCCTCATACTGCTCAGGAAGGAGATGCCTTCTGTCTCCTAGAAATGAAGGTACTTTGGTGCGAAAGGTGCAAATCAATCCCAGAACAACAGTAAACGACCTTGTGAAGATGCTGGAGGAAACAGGTACAAAAGTATCTATATCCACATTAAAACGAGTCCTATATCGACATAATCTGAAAGGCTCCTCAGCAAGGAAGAAGCCACTGCTCCAAAACTGCCATGAAAAAAGCCAGACTACAGTTTGCAACTGCATATGGGGACAAAGATCGTACTTTTTGGAGAAATGTCCTCTGGTCTGATGAAACAAAAGTAGAACTGTTTGGCCATTATGACCATCGCTATGTTTGGAGGAAAAGGGGGAGGCTTGCAAGCCGGAGATCACCATCCCAACCGTGAAGCACAGGGGTGGCAGCATCATGTTGTGGGGGTGCTTTGCTGCAGAAGGGACTGGTGCACTTCACAAAATAGATTGCATCATGAGGCAGGAAAATTATGTGGATATTGAAGGAACATCTCAAGACAGTTGGGAAGTTAAAGCTTGGTCACAAATGGGTCTTCAAATGGACAATGACCCCAAGTATACTTCCAAGTTGTGGCAAAATGGCTTAAGGACAACAAAGTCAATGTATTGGAGTGGCCATCACAAAGCCCTGACCTCAATCCTATAGAAAATTTGTGGGCAGAACTGAAAAAGCGTGTGCGAGCAAGGAGGTCTACAACCCTGACTCAGTTACACCAGCTCTGTCAGGAGGAATGGGACACAATTCACCCAACTTATTGTGGGAAGCTTGTGGAAGGCTACCTGAAACATATGACCCAAGTTAAAAAAATTTAAGGCAATGCTACCAAATACTGATTGAGTGCATTTAAACTTCTGACCCACTGGGAATGTGATGAAAGAAATAAATCACTCTACTATTATTCTAACATTTCACATTCTTAAAATGAAGTGGTGATCCTAACTGACCTAAGACAGGGAATTTTTACTAGGATTAAATGTGAGGAATTGTGAAAAACTGAGTTTAAATGTACTTGGCTAAGGTGTATATAAACTTCCGACTTCAACTGTACATCCTATGACGCTATCTGAATAACAAAATATATAAATCTCACTGTAACTGTTTATAAACATATGTTAATTAAATCAAATCTGGATCTGCAAGGTTGTAAGTACATTCTAAATAGCCTACAGTAGATTAAGAAGAATCCCCAGAGCACGTCTCTGGGCCGTGGAATGATTCCTCATACCACAACAGAGTGACATCAAGTTTTTGGTGTGGTCTCACACTCCTTTTATCTGTATTCTTACCCCCATCACTCTCTCCCTCATGAAAATCCTGCTTCCAAATCAGTGAGTCTGGAAAATAATCACCATGGCAACTAGGAAAGCAGCTAACTAGAGGTTTACATGAACAAGACAAACTAGCTGTTCTCTAGATAGGCAGCCTTATGTCCCTTTAGCTTTTCCTATAAAACATAGCGGGCCCCTTCAATAGCAGAGAATTTTGATGCCAGGGACAGGGGGTGGCTCTGGCAACAGCAGAGTGTCAAATAAGGCCATGCTGAGACATTTGAACAGACTCCCTCTATACATCTTTGTGACCCTTTCATGGTTTCAATGATCTTCACTATCATAGAAATAGCATCCCATCCCATGAGGTTAAAACCAACCGTTAGAATTCAGATGTGATTTTATGGCCCTATGGAAAATGCTGGACTGCAACGAATCGCTTCTCTGTTGAAGTTTTAGTGGAAGCTAGCCCATTCATTACTACATATAGAGATTGCATTGCAAGTAAATGTGTCTCCATTTGTCTTTTACAGTGGAAAATTGTTATATGGATATTACACGTTACGTATTGCCGGTCACAGAATTACCTTACAGGAGGCAGCACCAATCTCCTACACAAAACATCCTGTGGTTATTGCAAACGTCACAAAAAGATTTGACTGATACAATTACAACCATGCAGGTTAATCACAACCAAGAGGGTGGCCAGACAGCCAACATCAGTTAATGGCTAGCCTATTACATACAGAGAACAATGTATCAGGCCTTGGTTTTCATACTGTGAGCTAGCTGGTAGGCCTAATAAAACAAAAGCTGTTCGATACATCTGTACATTATTTAGCCTGGCATTAAACCACCAGGTTGCAGTCATGGCGATCAGAAAAAAATAACTGACACATCTCATGATGATGACCTAATCCAATTGAACCAAATTAAAGTAGCATAGACTATTCTAGTATCGGGAATGACAATAATGTGCAACGGCTAGACTCAATCTTCTACAATTATAAGAGTAAAAGAAGACTAGCCTATAGGCATATTGTTTGGTAGGCTACTGCAGAAACTGTGAGACTGTGCCTTGTTTCCAAAATTCCTGACTGCGTGCAATATAATTTGTAGGAGCGTCCTAAAGATACCCAGTCTACTACGTGCTGATAACAAACCTTAAAAACGTCTGAGTGCCGAAAACGACAACAATCTATATTTTGTAAATGGACTGACGCTCGACAGGCTGGGTGCAGTAGGAAATAATGTAGCTAAATCTAATTGTCAGACATAGGAGCCTCTAAAGACCCCGTCTCTCCAGCATACCACCTCACCCCCATCACTAACATACAATGGCAAATTGTCCAGGCTCATGAAACGTTAAACCCAAGTGCCTTCCTTACCTTAAGCAGAAAAAGGATCCTCTTCTCCCGATCAACTGCTGAACGTTCCTTTTATTCACGGAGGATTGTTCATGGATCTTGTAACGCCCTATTTTAGATTTTTTCCAAATATTTTTCCCTGACAGTCTTAGCTTCTTTCTTTCGAGATTTAATGTTAGGCTAACGATTGTTTTTAAGTACAACTGTTAATTTGTTCAGCATGAATGCTTATTTCTGCATTTGTAGGCTACACCGACTTCAAGCAGATATTGGACTACATAAAGGAAATGTATTTATGGTCGCTTCCAGGAGTGTATGTTCCATTTAACTTTGACGTAGCAATCCTGTATAGCCGGGGCAGACGGTGGGAAAGAAGGACGTCAAGTTTAGTTAACATTTATTAGGCTATTGACATTATTTTCTGCTAAGTTGTAAAAAAAAAAAAAAAAAAAAGGGAGATAACTGCCGGATGCCTTATCTTCCAGGTTTGAGCCTTTAAATGCTTGCATTGGAAGAGCATCCGCTGACATCTGTATTCGTTTATCCTTTCTTTTCAAGAGCGGTTTCAACCGGCCCAACGTCGTTTTTCTTCAAGTATAATGGCCGTTATCCCCCCTCGCCTTATTTGGTACAGAAATGTCAAAATGTTACAGAATTTTATCCGATTGACGTCCTCCTTTTCCTCGCCTCTGCCCCGGTTTGTTACAATGTAACAATAGAATAAAGAACGCCACCGTGTAGCCATATATACTCATTGTGACATCACAAACAGACCATGCACCACGTATCCTGGGAAGTGTAGTCCTAATGATCCCTTTGTCCATTCTTGGCGATCATGCGTTGGATAACCAAGTTTTAAATCATTATTCTAGTAATAATGATAAACAATAAAACAATTTTAGATTACACGAATGACTTGGTTATATTTTAAATCATCGTTTTGGAGTTATATAACGCGTATGTTTCTTTCACACATTCCTCTCTAGGTGTTCCCTCGTACCAAAAAGACCATAGCAACCATCATGGTTACCAAATGCACATAAAACAACGTATGAATAGGAGTATTTCTGGCAAGGGGTTATACTTATCCAGCTATTGTGCCGAACAAGGTGTCCAAGGACAGACCAAACACATTCAATGTATAAAAACACTTTTTTTATATATATTTTTTAATCTACATTATATGTTTAGCCAATATTAGGACATTCAAAGTTAACTCTGGAATTATTTTCAGGCTTAAAATTACCTGCTTATACAGAACTCAAAAGCTTGAGGAATAATACAATTAAAAAATATATTTTAAAAAAACATGTTTTTCTCAATGGTGTCCACACGAAGCTAGGCATTTAAAAAAAAATACAAACAGGCCACGAATGGGTAACTAGTTTAATCATTCTGATGACTTGAGAGGGGCAAAACTGGACAACATCTAAATATCACGCAATCAATATTCTGGAAGCGTTCAGTTGAACTTGATTGAATGGGAACCAACTCTAGCTTTACACATGCAGGTTTATCAAGCCCTATACAACCCACTGCTATGTATTAGTGGCAATATCCAAAAACGATGCAAAGAGTTGTTCTCTAAACATATGTTAGAAAGGTTATAAAACAGCTAAAAGTAAGACATGATTCACATATTTTAAACAAATATCTACTTAAAATAAAGGTTTGAGAATTGTCCAAAACCTTTGTAATGAAACTGTAAAGTGATAAATACAGTATGATGGTAAGTAGGGATAGCAGGCAAGACAGAGACTGGTAAGTTGCTGGTGTTGCCACTGTGTGGTGTCACTAACAAAGAAAGACAGTGTGTCAATCAGCTAAATGTTACATTCACATTTGAGTCAATTAGCATTTTTTACCTAGTCGGCTCAGGGATGCGAGGGCCATATCATGATCAACAGACCAGTATCCTGACACGGTCTTGACAGTGTTCAAAAGCTGCACAGATGTTCTCTCACAAGTAATAGAGGAGGACACAGGAAAACAGGACAGTAGGCTTTCACAGGAGCACAGCACTCACTGGAAGAGGACAGAGGGGTTCTCATGGGCCGTTTCTCAATTAGATTTGCTCAACTCCTGCATCCTCTCTTGCCTCCTTTTGAAAAAAATCGAGGAGAGGTGGTGAGGAGATTGAACGTGGATGAAAATACTTGTTTGAAATAAGCTCCTTCTCCACTTGCATGTCATCAGGCAAATTACATTTATAAGGGGTGGATTCCAAAATAAATGTTGTGCAAGACATTTTATAGATAAAAGGATAAGTAGCATATCACTTAAATGTGTGCATGATTTTCTCCCATGACAATACAAAACGCGTTTTTCATTGGGGATGTGGCAAATATCAAAACTCTTGTGGTAGAATACACTTGTGCTTCCTCGCCAAAAGGAGGCTACTGAGGAGGGGAGGATCATCTTCCATTTGCCTTCTAAGGATTTGACACAGTCCTCGACCACTTATCAGTTTCCGGGTCAGAGGAGAGAGAGAACAGAGGACAGACTTACGCCCAAACAAGAAAAGGACATAGGTAATGAAAGGGACACCAGCAGCCTATTAAGACACCACTTCCTGTTAAGGTTCTCTTTCCCGTGTCGTAGCTACGTAACCATGGCCACGGTCCTCACAAACTGAATCCTTGATGTCAAGCCAGGCAGCCTAGCAGTAGGAGATGGAGACCAATGTACAAGAACTCTGTATCTCTTGTTGTGGATCCCGTTTCATGTGACAGCAAACTCCTTGATTCTGAAGCATAGAACTTCGGCACACCAGCTGCTCATCATGATGCACTAACAGTGGCAGGGTATCTTCATTCCATTCTCTTTTTCAAACACATGAGCAGTGAAGGAGGAAAATGCAACCATTTTAAAAGGGTTTCTAGCAAGGGAGGAAACTGAAGCGTGTTGCTTCAATATGGCAGCTCAAATAGAGTCAGTCACCCCTTTAAAATAAGACAATAAGGTATCAAGGATGGGCAAGATGCTTAAGTCAACATTCCCCATAGCAAGGGCCTCAGAGAATCGAACAGGTAATCTTCAGCACAGTCCAGGAATATCAGGGGCAGAGCCTGTAGAGGGGCTTGCAGGGTTGAGTGTAAAGGACAGAGCAGGGGTTAGGCAATCCCCCAGACAGTCTTCATTTCAGGATGATGTGGTAGCCGTCATTCGTCTCGGCTGTTGATAAAGAAACGGAGCCAAAGTCATGAAGAGTGATACAGAAAACATTTCTCAACTCCCCAATATTTGCGGTAAAAAAAAATGGATTGAATGACTCTCATACCTTTCATTGTGTCCAAAACAAAACATACTTCATCCTGGAAGTTTTGAATCATCTGTGAGAAATTAGAAATTCCATCTTAGAGGCTAGGAACAGTGTACACATTAGGACTCAGACTTAAGGAAGACTGATCCAGAAACAAAAGACTGTCTAAAAATCAGACCCTATTCAGTAGTGCACCACTTCTGAGACAAGCCATACCTCGTCACTGACCAGGACATGTATACCAGTGGGTCCCTGTTTAAAGATCTGACTGATCTGTCTGGGTGAGATGTTGAATAGCTGAGCGATCTTCTCTGTCAGCTCAACTGCTGTCAAGTCCTCCAGGTAGATGGCATGGTACACTGCAAAAGAAGACAGAAGTGTACAAGGATATATATTGTCAATCATTTTCATAACACCCTATGTAGCTAACAGTGTATTATGCTGTAACATCACTGCTATCATTATGCTATCATTTGGCGCATTGCGCCGCCATCAGCAAGTAAGTAAGTAAGCAAGCAAGCATGTGTTATGAATGCTTTATAAATAGAACACACACACACACACCGAAGAAAGTGCTGCTAGCTGTGTCTCCGTTCTCATGTTTCTGCTGCTGTTCCCGAGCCTGCTGGGACTCCTGGCACACATACACCGTCAGCCTGGGACGTACCACTCTGCACGCACACACAGAAATAAGCTGACACAAGAAACTTCTCACACTCAATCATTTATTAAATTCAATAGGCATTTCCATATTGCAGTATGAATGGTGCAATATGGAAGTAGAGTGGTAAGGAAGTACACCTACCGGCCTTTCAGTGCGTTGAAGAGCCTAATACCATCTGCTGGCCCACAGATCTGAATGACATCTTCCCTGGTCAGCTTCAACAGATCTGCCCCTGGAACATAGAACAAATCAGCCTAATACTCAAATAATATATGTCAGACTGTTGTCATGTTGTGGAAGTCAAAGTTGAGAATATAAATTCACTGCAAGAAATTATATTATATAAAATTACCCTTACCTGAGAAATTAGTAAAGAGCCGACAGAACGGTGAAAAGCGGTTTCTATGTAGCCACTGCTGAGCATCCTGTGGTGTTGCCGCAGGTAACAGGTTCTATTTGTTCCAAAAGAGACACAGACAGACAGAGACGCAGAAATTTGAGGCAGGCAGGGCAAAAGCCATGTGATGTTGTTAAACATTGGATTGGTTTGAAAAGTGTACAATCAAATCCACTCTAAGGTCAGATACAGTGGGGCAAAAAAAGTATTTAGTCAGCCACCAATTGTGCAAGTTCTCCCACTTAAAGATGAGAGGCCTGTCATTTTCATCATAGGTACACATCACATATGACAGACAAAATGAGAAAAAGAATCCAGAAAATCACATTGTAGGATTTTTTATGAATTTATTTACAAATTATGGTGGAAAGTAAGTATTTGGTCACCTACAAACAAGCAAGATTTCTGGCTCTCACAGACCTGTAACTTCTTCTTTAAGAGGCTCCTCGGTCCTCCACTCGTTACCTGTATTAATGGCACCTGTTTGAACTTGTTATCAGTATAAAAGACACCTGTCCACAACCTCAAACAGTCACACTCCAAACTCCACTATGGCCAAGACCAAAGAGCTGTCAAAGGACACCAGAAACAAAATTGTAGTCCTGCACCAGGCTGGGAAGACTGAATCTGCAATAGGTAAGCAGCTTGGTTTGAAGAAATCAACTGTGGGAGAAATTATTAGGAAATGGAAGACATACAAGACCACTGATAATCTCCCTCGATCTGGGGCTCCACGCAAGATCTCACCCCGTGGGGTCAAAATGATCACAAGAACGGTGAGCAAAAATCCCAGAACCACACGGGGGGACCTAGTGAATGACCTGCAGAGAGCTGGGACCAAAGTAACAAAGCCTACCATCAGTAACACACTACACCGCCAGGGACTCAAATCCTGCAGTGCCAGACGTGTCCCCCTGCAAACTTCTTAAGGATTATGCAAAATACTGTTCCCACGAAGGAACAGCACTCAGCGGATTTCAGAGCGCCACCTATAGTTTTTGATAAAACTCATAATTTCATGAAACTTTCATTAAAATACACATTCAAGGTAGTGAATTAAAGCTACACTCGTTGTGAATCTAGCCACCAAGTCAGATTTGTAAAATGCTTTTCGGCGAAAGCATGAGAAGCTATTATCTGATAGCATGTACCCCCAAAATACTGCAACGTCACCTAAACAGACAGATTTTGCGGTAGACGGCGCTACCCAAAACGCATAAATAAAATATAAAACATTCATTACCTTTGACCATCTTCTTTGTTGGCACTCCTTGATGTCCCATAATCAATATTGGGTCTTTTTTTCGATTAAATCGGTCCATATATAGCCTAGATATCGATCTATGAAGACTGTGTGATAAACGGGAAAAAATAGCGTTTCATAACGTAACGTCATTTTTTAAAAGTTAAAAAGTCGACGATAAACTTTCACAAAACACTTCGAAATACTTTTGTAATGCAACTTTAGGTATTAGTACACGTTAATAAGCGATAAAATTCATCAGGAGGCGATGTAAATGCTATAGGCAATCGTCTGGAAAAAATGACCGGAAAAACCTCGACCAAAACATCCTGTTTCAGGTCGGAGGGAATCGGTTCCCTTGGGTTGGTTCGACCAAGAATCAAATCCGAATCAAATGAGGAGACTCTATACATCCTGTGGATCGATGTATAGCTCGGCCTCATTTAATACGGTTCACCTTCAACAATTCATGTAAGTGGCGCATGGATATTTTTTCCACTTTCAGTGATCAGATTTTCCTGCGCTTTTCGATGAAACAGACGTTCTGTTATAGTCACAGCTGTGATTTAACCAGTTTTAGAAACGTCTGAGTGTTTTCTATCCACACATACTAATCATATGCATATACTATATTCCTGACATGAGTAGCAAGGCGCTGAAATGTTGCGCGATTTTTAACAAAAAGCTGCGAAAATTCGCAGCCTCCTTAAGAGGTTTTAAGCCAGTACATGTCCAGGCCCGTCTGAAGTTTGCTAGAGAGCATTTGGATGATCCAGAAGAAGATTGGGAGAATGTCATATGGTCAGATGAAACCAAAATATAACTTTTTGGTAAAAACTCAACTCGTCGTGTTTAGAGGACAAAGAACGCTGAGTTACATCCAAAGAACACCATACCCACTGTGAAGCATGGGGGTGGAAACATCATGCTTTGGGGCTGTTTTTCTGCAAAGGGACTGATCCGTGTAAAGGAAAGAATGAATGGGGCCATGTATCGTGAGATTTTGAGTGTGAACCTCCTTCCATCAGCAAGGGCATTGAAGATGAAACGTGGCTGGGTCTTTCAGCATGACAATGATCCCAAACACACCGCCCGGGCAATGAAGGAGTGGCTTCGTAAGAAGCATTTCAAGGTCCTGGAGTGGCCTAGCCAGTCTCCAGATCTCAACCCCATAGAACATCTTTGGAGGGAGTTGAAAGTCCGTGTTGCCCAGCAACAGCCCCAAAACATCACTGCTCTAGAGGAGATCTGCATGGAGGAATGGTCCAAAATACCAGCAACAGTGTGTGAAAACCTTGTCAAGACTTACAGAAAATGTTTGACCTCTGTCATTGCCAACAAAGGGTATATAACAAAGTATTGAGATAAGTATTTGGTCAATAACAAAAGTTTATTTTCCATCATATTTTGCAAATAAATTCATTAAAAATCCTACAATGTGATTTTCTGGATTTCTTTTCTCATTTTGTCTGTCATAGTTGAAGTGTACCTATGATGAAAATTACAGGCCTCTCATCTTCTTAAGTGGGAGAACTTGCACAATTGGTGGCTGACTAAATGTTTTTTTGCCCCACTGTATATACAGCCAGGTATGAGTAGTTTCTCCGAGCTAACCCATCCCACAACATGCTAAAAGGAGGAATAAAGCCCCATTACAATGACAGAGTAGATAAAATATCATTGTAGCAGTTATCCACTTCTACACAGAAACACACAAAAATTAATTTAAAAAATTGTTTGTCATCTTGTTCAATTGTTCTACACGCAAACAGATCTGCTCAGAGCCTGGTCAGAGAAGTAGTGTGTGCAATACATATCCCACCTTTGCTTTAAAAAGGCAAAACGATTCAACATTCAAACTCGAAAAATCATAACATAAATTAATATATACCTGATGGACACTTTCACTGTCTCTTGTAAGCAGATGGGACGACAACTGTAAGGCAGAATGTCTCTCAATTTTTAAATTGTATTTTATCATCATGTAGCAAACCCCCCCCCACTAGCACCAAAAAACCTTGCTTATGTATTTCTGTCTAAAATGGGGGTAAAACACAAGGGGTGATATTTTGACAGTGCAAACAACAAGGCTATTGTCAAAATACATACCGTCACTGTCAACCCTCAGCGCTGCATTTATTTCAAAACTAGTTTACATGACTATTACGTACATCATGGAGAGGTGTTGTTATAAATACTGGTACAAGTACTCAGAGTATTAAAGGAGCCTGGTCCCAGAACTATTTTAGCTCTTGCCAACTCAATTGCCAATGTTTGGCATGACAATGAGTGACAAGGAGTTTGCATGATAGCACAAACAGACTGTTTTTAGCCTGAGTGCCAGTCTTCTTTGACACAAACACCACTTATTTGTGATGTCAAAAATTCAAGTGGGCCTTAGGGAGAGTTAAGGTAGATGTTGCTGCCTAAAAATTATTACAAACTACTCAAAACAACTGGATACATACAGTACCGGTCAAAAGTTTGGACACACCTACTCATTCAAGGGTTTTTCTTTAAATTGTACTATTTTCTACATTGTAGAATAATAGTGAAGACATCACAACTATGAAATAACACATATGGAATCATTTAGTAACCAAAAATAGTGTTAAAAAAATCTAAATATATTTTATATTTGACAATCTTCAAAGTAGCCACCCTTTTCCTTGATGACAGCTTTGCACACTCTTGGCATTCTCTCAACCAGCTTCATGAGGTAGTCACCTGGAATGCATTTCAATTAACAGGTGTGCCTTATGAAAAGTTAATTTGTGGAATTTCTTTCCTTCTAATGCGTTTGAGCCAATCAGGTGTGCTGTGACATGGTAGGGGTGGTATACAGAAGATAGCCCTATTTGGTAAAATACCAAGTCCATATTATGGCAAGAACAGCACAAATAAGCAAAGAGAAATGACAGTCCATCACTTTAAGACATGAAGATCAGCCAACGCGGAACAATTGAAGAACTTTAAAGTAACTCCAAGTGCACGGTCTGATTTATTTAGAATTCAAGGCACACTTAACCAGCATGGCTACCACAGCATTCTGCAGCGACACACTATTCCATCTGGTTTGCGCTTAGTGGTACTATCATTTGTTTTCAACAATACAATGAACCAACACCCCCCCCAGGCTGCGTAAGGGCTATTTGACCAAGAAGGAGAGGGATGGAGTGCTGCATCAGATGACCTGGCCTCTACAATCACCCAACCTCAACCCAATTGAGATGGTTTGGGATGAGTTGGACCGCAGATTGAAGGAAAAGCAGCCAACAATTGCTCAGCATATGTGGGAACCCCTTCAAGATTGTTGGAAAGGCATTCCAGGTAAAGCTGGTTGAGAGAATACCAAGAGTGTGCAAAGCTGTCATCAAGGCAAAGGGTGGCTACGTCGAAGAATCTCAAATATGTTCTGATTTGTTTCACACTTTTTTGGTAGAAAATAGTACAAATAAAGAAAATCCCTTGAATGAGTAGGTGTGTCCAAACTTTTGACTGGTACTGTACTTATCAGCATTATCAGACAGCAAGCAATAGGGTTAATAAGTGCAATCAATAATTTAAAGATTATATATTATACATCAGTGAATATTGCACACTCCCACATTCTGTTTGAGTCTGTCTAAACCATGAAGTCTGCATCTTTAATCAAAGTCAGACATTTAGAAAATGTTGGAAACTTACAATCGTATCAGTCAGACAGCTTTCAATCTATATTGGATAATAATGCGGGAGAAAGAAGGGAGAAAAGGTGTACATACCCTTTATAAAACTGAACTGATAGGTGCATAGACATGGATGTATAGGCTTATTTCAAGGTCTGTTTCCTTCTATCAACCGTATTAATCATTTGGGATGTGCATCATACAATAGATTCTTTATGGAGGACGACAGTCTACTGCATTAGTTAAATGGTTGCCTTGATGAACCGAAAAACAAAGGGCATGTTTCATCCATGTATTAGTAACTGGGATCTAGGAACATGAATGGGGGGAGAAAAAAAAAAAAAATCACAATTCTTGCACTAAATAATAGAACTGTTCAAAGCAAATAGAACTCATCCAACTTGTGACATTTCTCATTCTGCAGGTTCTTATAAAGTAGTCTGGTATTCTAACCCAAATCTGACGAGACTTATCCATGCATTCCCTTTCCTTTTCCCAAAGAATTTCAGACAGAAAACCAAAACAGTATTGCCATATATATTCATTATTTTGTTAAATATGTTCGACTACATGCAAATGTGATCAATGGAAAATGGGTACACAAATAGACAGCTCTCTCATGCGAAAACATAATGATGATGTCATGTTAAAGTGTGTGCTGCTTTGAAATTAAAACAACGTGTAATGATTGCAAAGTCATTCGCAGCCTCAGTCCTCATTCTTTCAGTTTAGTTTAATCTCCCACTACAGACACTTTCTACAGTATTTCACTAGTCCTGCTGCCAACAGCAAAAGCAAAAGCATGACCACAATGTGTCAACTTCAGTTATGTGAAAGAAGCTGGACTTTAAACATGCAGATGTGGGGTTAGTGAGAAGGGATGGAGCAGGAGATGAGCCTTGAGTGGGTTTAGGACACACAAGGGGACGTACTTACATCTGCCACCTGAACAACTGGCTCTGGCTGGTGACCGGGGGATCCATTTCTGGGAAGAACAGAAAATTTACTTGAAAATGTTGGGAGGGACATTCTGGGAGTAGATGGAAAACAAACAGAAATTCCCAAATCAAACAAAAACAACTGTTGTATTAGGCATTGCACCCCCATAATATTTTATAAATTGGCAGTGTGGTTCAGAACAGGCTGCATGTTTATGTCCTGATCCCTACCCCTCTGCCACTGGAAAACTGTTGTGTGTGCTGTTGAAGCCAGGCGATGGAGAGTTATTGACATAGGTGACCTCTGGCCAGGGAGAGCACTGCAAGAGAACATTTCTGTTATTCTAGTAGAGAGGGACCTAGGCTCTACTTAATCCAGCTCTCCAGATGTTAGTTCTTGATTTCAGAAAGAAATCCTGTGTTGTGCATCATTTCTATACATTATGATGAAATTATTGATACAAAAATTAAATGCATCATTTTGTTTGTGTTTCTTCATCTCTTAGACATACTGACTACTGCCACACCCCTTCTCCAAATCCCTCCATCCCTTTTCCCATTCACTCAACACACTGACTCCAACCTCTGTTAGGATGGTGGTTTCATAGGATGGCTGGTATTTCTCCTTCTCCTGAGGCGCCCTCTTCTCCATCTTCTCTCTGTCCGTCTTCTGCTTCCTGTCTGCACCTTTAGGCTGCCACAGGTGAGGTAAAGTTATGTTTATTATGGATAGCACCATGACAGGGATCAAATGAAGCTAACATCTAATTTTCAATGTTTTTGCTCAGACTTTCTTCTCACCTTGAAGACTTTGACCTGACAGCTGGCAGAATGCTGATGCTCTGTATACTCTTCGCCATCATTCTCTTTGAAAGTGTCAATCTGAATGCGAAAAGGCACGCCCTTTTCTCCCCCATGCTTCCGCATGGTGAACTCTGTGCTGATGCAGTGAACCTAAAACATGGAATTGTCATGACTATTTGAAAACTGGTGGATGTTGTTTTATTCAATAAAGGAGAGAGAGCTCTATTTTTTTGAAACCCATTTGTTTCCATTCCATTCAGACAGCCTTGGACTGATGTTAGACGATAAGCTATGACCAACCTTATGAAAACAACTGTGTGGGTGTGTTTATCATGCTACCTGGATAAAAACAGAGGTTCTTTTTGATGGGTCCCACAGGAACTCCACCGTGTTAAGCTGAGTAGGGTTAGCCCTGGGGTCGACCATGCCAACTGACATGGGGATATCTGCAATGGAGCAACACAAGACAAGTTATCAGAAGGATTGTGTGAGCAAACTAAGTACATGTTATGCAGACTGTTGTCAATCATCATTTAATTCAGTGAAGATACAGCTCTGTGTTATTTAAAGCAATTCCAGTTCCACAGTCTTAAAAACAGCCCCTTCAGTCCTTCTTCACCCAGAGTAGTCCAATACCCTTCCAAGACAGAGAACTCACCCAGGTCGAGGATGCGGTCTCCAGGCCTGTTCCAGCGCCAGCCCTCCAGCTGCTGGTGCTCTGTGTACTGAAGACGCCGGTCATGGAAGACCACTCGGATGATGCTCTGAGGACACACAGAAACATCGCTGAGGAACCAGGAAGTACCTGCACTACTGGTAGAAAACATAGGAAATGATGGCATTGGAATGGGCCCAGACAAACAAAAGCTCACTCCCATGCCTATGGTCATGACTCATTGTGTTCTTGTTCATCTTACCTTCACCATTTTGCCAGTGATTTCTGGGAGTTCCCCCAATTTCCGATTGTCAAGCATTCGAATTTCATAAGACTGTCCTGAAATCAAAAGACAAAAGTTCATAAACATACCACATCATTGTCTTGCTATTTCTTTAAATTAGCAACAAATTCACAAGAAAAGCACAATCATGAAAATGGAACACAGACAGATGCTAACCTTGGTTGAGGTAGGTAAGTGTTTCATCGTGCAGTTTGATGGCAGGCGAGGTTGCTGCACACAGAACATACTGGAAAGGAAGAATCTTGTTCTCACTGTCAGGCGGCAGGTTGGACTCCTCCTGCTTAAAGATGGGTAGGGCCAGCACATCGCTGAAGAAAGAGACGCAAGACAACATGGTCAATGAACTGGCAAGCCAACATCTTTTACAAGCACATGATATTGGCATAGTATCAACATGTCTGAAACAACTCAACAGGCCTTGAATCTCCCTAGTATGAGACTGAGGGAGGAGACTCATTTCTTAAAATAACCTCCTTTGTAAATTCTGTTATCCATACAATAAATGTGGACATAGATAAATATATCATTAGGAGACACTGGAAAAAGGAGAAGTGATTTATAACAGTTCCCTTCTTTACAGTTAATTAGTTATGATGGTAAAAACTTGTGAAAAACAAATCAACTACCTTGGTATCCGGCCTGGGTATCTCATCCCCTCTCAACATAAGAATTTCACTGACAATAAGGCACTTTCCAGGCACTTCAGTATCATGTAACAGAACACTTACAAAACTAACAAAAGAGCAGTCTGAAAGAGAGAGCCGTATCCCTTACACCAACTGTTCCTGACTCTGCAAAATCCCAAGTCTGACTGAGAATATAGCCCCCTCTTTCCTGGAATAAGAACAACCCTCAAGAGAGAACTGATGGAAGGTTAGGCCTATGCATGATCAGTGCATACTTTTGGCAGACATTATGCTAATTTTCTCACAGATGAAACATTTGATCTCCATACAGTTTTCTGTTTGCAAAACTAGAATATGTAACAAACAGAGTGGACGGTGTTTTGTAGACTTTACCCTTTGCCAAAATAAAAAAATTAAAAACTGTGTTGTTTAGGAGTGCAAGGGCAAATTTAGTTATTGCACACGTGCACTTCACACAGTAGGCGTTCCCTAACTGAAATATGCAAATAAATGCTACAACGAGCCAATAGGCTCGCACTAGATGGTGCATGGCCCTGCCTACATCCTTGCTTGTTCTGTCCACCATGATTAATTTGCTCCCATTGGAAACGAAAGGCTCTGGTCTTCGGTTAGTTACAGAAAAGATTTATTTCAATTCTAACATATCAGTGCATTTTCAATAGACTTCCAATGATGATTCATACCTCATACTGTATGCCCCAGCTCCAAGCTCCTGTCCAATGCCAGAGAGACTGGCATCAAAGTCCTGGACCAGGCCTGACTCAATCACCTCATCAGTGAGCGGCAACTTCAGAGCCCAAGCCATGGCGACGATACGTGAATCTGATTCCAGTCGAATTTGTCTCAAATTCTAATCCCTGGCCTCAAAAATCCAATCTGCTAATTTCTTAAAGCCTGGCAGATGTCTGCTGCTACCAAACTGGAAGAGAAAAGCCATGATAGATATAATGGTACCAAACGGTGTATGTCAGTTTAGCAAGTAGAGTGTAAAGACTTTTTTTTTTAATATAGGCCTAGCAAATTAACTGACAGATCATGGATAGTTAGCGATTCCAGATTGTGTGCACAACAAAAAGTAATCACAGCAGACAGGTACTTAACTTTCCCTGACAGTCCCACATGGAAGATATTGAAGCTAGAATGACTGATAACGTATATGGTGTGTGTAACCGTAAATGTAACATTGCTAGCCATGAAAATGGGGCATACGTATACAAACTGGCTAGCTCAGCAGCTGAGGACCTGTCGGACTAAACTCCACCCCACCGTGGCGTTTAGTCCGCTATTGGGGAACTTGACTGTGAATGAATGTTAGCTAGCTAACCGTTAACTACTAAACAGGTCAACACATGCCACACACAACAATAGGTTTGTGTTAAATATGAAGTTCGATTATGATAGCACTTCTAGTAATGAGATTACGTTAGCCATCGAATTTACCTTAGAAACCCAAGTAAATTGGCTAGCTACTGTAGCTAACTCTGCGACCGTTTCATTCCATGTCTCAGATGCTCCCTCGTTCTCGCACTATAAAATAGCTACCTAGCCAGCAAGCTACTCTTCGGGAAAGCAGCCCTGTGGACACGGATTATTTGAATATAACGAGCACTAATTAAGTCGTGTATGGTAGTTAATTAAATCTACATTAAAATGTATCGCTATACAAACACAAGTCACAAATCTAATATGCTTCTTTAGCTAGCTAGACAAATAGATAATTTTCGCAAAGCAGTTAAGAATAACTGAGTACTTCCGGGTCACGGATTTTTGGAATCCTTCAGAATAAGAGTCCCATCCTGTATACTTTGTAAATTAATAATTTGGGGAGAAATTATGGAAATGTCCACAATTATCGATACATTTCATGCTAGTTATCGTACAAAAATTATCAAAAGTATTTATATAAGATAATATGTGATGTATTTGTTTATATAAAACTACGAACTAATATGACCACTATGTAGAAAGGTGAGACTCACAAACATGGATGGTGTTCTCAGTTTTACTCCGTGACCCCACGTGTCACAGGATTCATCTAAAGTTAACCGCTACAAATGAATGGAAGTATAGAAGTACTTTTGTGCCAACAAAAATAAGGGGTTAAATATGTGAAGAAGAAAAAAAATACTGTAATGACAATAATAAATATATTTACAATACCAGTCAACACACCTACAATTTTCAAGAGTCTTTCTTTATTTTTTACTATTTTCTACATTGTAGAATAATAGTGAAGACATCAAACTATGAAATAACACATGGAATCATGTAGTAAGCAAAAAAGTGTTTAAGATTTGAGATTCTTCAAAGTAGCCACCTTGCCTTGATGACAGTCTTGCACACTCTTGGCATTCTCTCAACCAACTTCACCTGGAATGCTTTTCCAACAGTCTTGAAGGAGTTCCCACATATGCTGAGCAATTGTTGGCTGCTTTTTCTTCACTCTGCAGTCCAACTCATCCCAAACCATCTCAATTGGGTTGAGGTCGGATGATTGTGGAGGCCAGGTCATCTGATGCAGCACTCCATTACTCTCCTTCTTGGTCAAATAGTCCCCTTCACATCCTGGAGGTGTGTTGGGTCATTGTCCTGTTGAAAAACAAATGATAGTACCACTAAGCACAAACCAGATGGGATGGGGTATCGCTGCAGAATGCTGTGGTAGCCATGCTGGTTAAGTGTTCCTTGAATTCTAAATAAATCACTGAGTGTCACCAGCAAAGCACCCCCACACTACTACACCACCTCCTCCATGCTTCACGGTGGGAACCACACATGCAGAGATTAACTTATGGACTTATTTACGCGCTGCTGTGCGGTTTGTTGCTAACGTTACTTTGATACCTGCCAATTTTACAGTTTTTACTTTTTAATTACCATAAAAATAAAAAAATCCCTCGCTCAACTTTTTTCATTCAACTTTTTCACCTCGGACGCTTTATCTGGACATGGTTCTACATGACCTCCACCAGCATTAACATTAACATTATGCCTTCTAATTGCAATCGCTGTACTCATAATATACAGGAGAACGATCGCCTTATGGTGAGGATAGCTGTGCTGCAAGCCCAGCTTCAGACGCAATCGTTAGGCAAGGGTAATTTAAGTGTAGGAAAGAATGAAACAGAGTCTGTGCCACCAATAAGTACAGATAGTAGTATAAATACCCTCGCACAGTCCCCGCAGCCAGACAATTTTCTCATGGCTTCTGGAAGGAAATGCTGTAGGAATGCTCAACCGGTCTCGCTCATTCAGCCGACAGAAGCTTTAAACCGGTTTTCCCCATTCAGCAATGAGTCGGAGTCAGAGATGGAACCTTCTCTGGTCTCTCCTCCACCCGTTACGGGTCTGAGACACCGATGCCTCCCACAATTAGCTCTGACAAATTGAAAACCCTAGTCATTGGCGACTCCATTACTCACAGTACAGTATTAGACTTTAAAAGAATCATACAGCGATCATACACTGTTTACCGATGTTAAGGCTAATTTGAAGATGGTGCTGGCTAAGGCTAAAACTGGCGAGTGTAGAGAGTATAGGGATATTGTTATCTATATCGGCACCAACGATGTTAGGATGAAACACTCAGAGGTCACCAAGTGCAACATAGCTTCAGCGTGTAAATCAGCTAGAAAGATGTGTCAGCATTGAGTAATTGTCTCTGGCCCCCTCCCAGTTAGAGGGAGTGATGAGCTCTACAGCAGAGTCTCACAATTCAATCGCTGGTTGAAAACGGTTTCCTGCCCCTCCCAAAAGATAGAATTTGTAGATAATTGTCCCTCTATCTGGGACTCAGCCACAAACAGGACCAAGCCTGGCCTACTGAGGAGTGACGGACTCCATTCTAGCTGGAGGGGTGCTCTCATCTTATCTATGAACATTGACAGGGCTCTAACTCCTCTAGCTCCACAATGAGATAAGGTGCAGGCCAGGCAGCAGGCTGTTAGCCAGCCTGCCATCTTAGTGAAGTCTGCCACTAGCACAGTCAGTGTAGTCAGCTTAGCTATCCCCATTGAGACCATGTCTGTGCCTCGATCTAGGTTGGGCAAAACTGTTCGCTCTAGCAATCTCACCAGAATAAAGACCTCCTCTATTCATGTCATTATTGAAAGAGATTGTGATACCTCACATCTCAAAATAGGGCTACTTAATGTTAGATCCCTCACTTCCAAGGCAGTTATAGTCAATTAACGAATCACTGATCATAATCTTGATGTGATTGGCCTGACTGAAACATGGCTTAAGCTTTATGAATTTACTGTGTTAAATGAGGCCTCTCCTCCTGGTTACACTAGTGACAATATCCCCCGCGCATCCCGCAAAAGCGGAGGTGTTGCTAACATTTCGATAACACATTTTTTTTTTTTTTTAATTTTTTAAAGACTGCATTTTTGTCTTTTGAGCTTCTAGTCATGAAATCTATGCAGCCTACTCAATCACTTTTTATAGATACTGACCCACTCCAAAAAGCATTCGGAGCCATCATTGACTCAATGGGTTTTGTCCAACATGTCTCCAAACTTACTCACTGCCACAGTCATACTCTGGACCTAGTTTTGTCCCGTGGAATAAATAATGTGGATCTAAATGTTTTTCCTCAAAATCCTGGACTATCGGACCACCATTTTATTACGTTTGCAATCGCAACAAATAATCTGCTCAGATCCCAACCAAGGATCATCAAAAGCCATGCTATAAATTCTCAGACAACCCAAAGATTCCTAGATGCCCTTCCAGACTCCCACCACCTACCCAAGGACGTCAGAGTACAAAAATCGGTTAACCACCTAACTGAGGAACTAAATTTAACCTTGCGAAATACCCTAGATGCAGTCGCATCCCTAAAAACAAAAAACATTTGTCATAAGAAACTAGCTCCCTGGTATACAGAAAATACCTGAGCCCTGAATCAAGCTGCCAGAAAATTGGGACGGAAATGGCGCTACACCAAACTGGAAGTCTTCCTATTAGCTTGGGAAAGACAGTACCATGCAGTAGTCACTGCTGCTCGATCATCCTATTTTTCCACACTTAATTGAGGAGAATAAGAACAATACATAATGTATTTTTTATACTGTTACAAATCTAACTAAAAAGCAGCACTCCCCAAGAGAGGATGGCTTTCACTTCAGCAGTGATAAATTCATCAACTTCTTTTGACGAAAAGATCATGATCATTAGAAAGCAAATTACGGACTTCTCTTTAAATCTGCGTATTTCTCCAAAGCTCAGTTGTCCTGAGTCTGGACAACACTGCCAGGACCTATGATTAAGGAAGACATTGAAGTTTTTTAATACTATATCTTGACACATTGATGAAAATAGTCATGGCCTCTAAACCTTCAAGCTGCATACTGGACCCTATTCCAACTAAACTACTGAAAGAGCTGCTTCCTGTGCTTGGCCCTCATATGTTGAACATAGTGAACGCCTCCCTATCCACCAGATGTGTACCAAACTCACTAAAAGTGGCAGTAATAAAGACTCTTGAAAAAGCCCAACCTTGACCCAGAAAATATTTAAAAACATTGGCCTATATCGAATCTCCCATTCCTCTAAACATTTTTAGAAAAAGCTGTTACGCAGAAACTCACTGCCTTCCTGAAGACAAACAATGTATATGAAATTCTTCAGTCAGTTTGGTAAATTAACTTTTAATGGTGTCAGACCAAGGCTTTGCATCTGTCCTCGTGCTCCTAGACCTTAGTGCTGCTTTTGATACCATCGATCACCACATTCTTTTGGAGAGATTGGAAACCCAAATTGGTCTTGTCTGTCGGAAATATATCAGTTTGTCTCTGTGGATGGTTTGTCCTCTGACTCTTTTATGGGCAGAGGCAACTCATTTCATTCTGAGGCTCCAGTATACAAGAAAGTACCTTTCTCAGCATTACTCCTGAACCTGTTTAAGCACACATCAGCAACACCTGATATGGTGCTGTGATAGTGTGCATCCCTAACACGAGGAAAGTAATCACTTAAATATCTGGGGGCAGGATCATAAATACTCCTGTAAACCAAACCTAATCTAATCTGGGACACCCTAGCCTCAACAGGCAGCCAGTTTAGTTCCTGAAATCAGCTCCTGCTTATGTGAGTAAGTCGACTCACCTTCAATACTACCCTGATCAGCTTATTCTGGGACATCTGGAGCTTCCCCTTCATAAGTTTAGATAAGCCCCCAAACCAGGAAGTACTAGCGTAATCAAAATGGCATTGAATGAGGGCAGTAGCTAGCACTTTCATGGAGTCCTTATCAATCAGCGTGGACTTTTCAGACAAAAACCTAGTCCCGGCATTAACCTTCCCTAGCATTTTATTTGCCATGCTCACACCTCCCAAGCTTCCATCAAGGGGATCCAAAAATAATTGCCTCAGTTTTCCCTGTGCAGAGATAGCTTATTATCTCCAAGCCATTTGCTAACATTAGTAAGCTCTATGCTAAGTATGCTCTCCAAAGTAGTTTTACTTTTGTGAGACAACAAAAGTGTAGAGTCATCCACATAAAGAACAAGACAGCAAGAACAAGCATCTTTCATATTGTTAATATGCAATAAAAACAGCAGAGGCCCAAGCATGCGCCCCTGCGGAACGACACATCTCATTGGTTTTGCCTGAGACAGTGAACCTCTACTACTTGGTCCCTTCCTGATAAATAGGACTTTACCCAGCCAAGAGGGATACTTACTGAGTCACTGGCTTACTGGTGCCCTTCCATGCCGTCCCTAGGAGGGGTGCGTCACTTGAGTGGGTTGAGACACTGACATGATCTTCCTGTCCGGATTGGCACCCCCCTCGGTTCGTGCTCTGGGGGAGATCTTTGTGGGCTATACTCTGCTTTGTCTCAGGGTAGTAAGTTGGTGGTTTGAAGATATCCCTCTAGTGGTGTGGGGGCTGTGCTTTGTCAAAGTGGGTTGGGGTTATATCATCAGATGGGGCCACAGTGTCTCACGATCCCCCCTGTCTCAGCCTCCAGTATTTATGCTGCAATAGTTTGTGTCGGGGGCTAGGATCAGTCTGTTATATCTGGAGTATTTCTCCTGTCTTATCTGGTGTCCTGTGTGAATTTAAGTATGCTCTCTCTAATTCTCTCTCTCTCTCTCTCTCTCTCTTTCTCTCTTTTCTCTCTTCACTCGGAGGACCTGAGCCCTAGGACCATGCCTCAGCACTACCTGGCCTGATGACTCCTTGCTGTCCCAGTCCACCTGCTGTCCCCAGTCCACCCCACCTGCTGCTGCTCCAGTTTCAGCTGTTATGTCTGCGGCGATGGAACCCTGACCTGTTCACCGGACGTGCTACCTTGTACCGGACCTGCTGTTTTCCGACTCTCTCTACCGCACCTGCTGTCTCTAACTCTGAATGATTGGCTATGAAAAGCCAACTGACATTTACTCCTGAGGTGCTGACCTGTTGCACCCTCTACAACCACTATGATTATTATTATTTAACCCTGCTGGTCATCTATGAACTTTTGAACATCTTGGCCATGTACTGTTATAATCTCTACTCAGCACAGCCAGAAGAGGACTGGCCACCCCTCATAGCCTGGTTCCTCTTGAGGTTTCTTCCTAGGTTCCTGCCTTTCTATGGAGTTTTTCCAAGCCACCACACTTCTACATCTGCATTGCCTGCTGTTTGGGGTTTTAGGCTGGGTTTCTGTATAACACTTTGTGACATCGGCTGATGTAAAAAAGGATTTATGAATCAATTTGATTGATTGATCATCCTTTCACATACTCTGGATCTCATAAATACATAGCGGGTGGAACCAAAAATCTCAAATTTGGACTCATCAGACCTAAGGACTGATTTCCACCTGTTTAATGTCCTTTGCTCGTGTTTTTTTTGTGTTTTTTTTGGTGAATTTTACCCCTTTTTCTCCCCAATTTCGTGGTATCCAATTGTTTAGTAGCTACTATCCTTGAAGGTCATGCGTCCTCCGATACACAACCTAACACAGCGCCATCCAACCCGGAAGCCAACCGCACCAATGTGTCGGAGGAAACACCGCGCACCTGGCAACCTTGGTTAGCGCGCACTGCGCCCGGCCCGCCACAGGAGTCGCTGGTGCGCGATGAGACAAGGATTTCCCTACCGGCCAAACCCTCCCTAACCTGGACGACGCTAGGCCAATTGTGCGTCGCCCCACGGACCTCCCGGTCGCGGCCGGTTACGACAGAGCCTGGGCGCGAACCCAGAGTCTCTGGCCCTGCTCATGTTTCTTGACCCAAGCATGTCTCTTCTTCTTATTGGTGTCCTTTAGTAGTGGTTTCTTTGCAGCGATTTGACCATGAAGGCCACAGTTTCCTCTGAACAGTTGATGTTAAGATGTGTCTGTTACTTGAACTCTGTGAAGCATTTATTTAGGCTGCCATTTCTGAGGCTGGTAACTCTAATAAATGTATTCTCTGCAGCAGAGGTAACTCTGGGTCTTCCTTTCCAGTGGCCTTTCTCATGAGAAAAAGTTTCATTTCAGAGCTTGATGGTTTTTGCGACTGCTCTTGAAGAAACTTTCAAAGTTCTTGAAATTCTCTGCATTGACTGACCTTCATGTCTTAAAGTGATGATGGACTGTCATTTCTCTTTGCTTATTTGAGCTGTTCTTGCCATAATATGGACTTGGTCTTCTACCAAATAGGGCCATCTTCTGTATACCACCCCTACCATGTCACAACACAAATGACTGGCTCAAATGCATTAAGAAGGAAAGAAATTCCACAAATAAACTTTTAACAAGGTACACCTGTTAATTGAAATGCATTCCAGGTGACAACCTCATGAAACTGGTTGAGAGAATGCCAAGTTTGTGCAAAACTGTCATCAAGGCAAAGGGTGGCTACTTTGAAGATTCTCAAATGTAAAATACATTTTGATTTGTTTAACACTTTTTTGGTTAATACATGATTCCATATATGTTATTTCATGTAGAAAATAGTAAAAATAAAGAAAAACTTTGGAATGAGTAGGTGTGTCCAAACTTTTGACTGATACAGTATATACAGTTGAAGTCGGAAGTTTACATACACCTTAGCCAAATACATTTAAACTCAGTTTTTCACAATTCCTCATATTTAATCAGAGAAAGATTCCCTGTCTTAGGTTAGTTAGGATCACCACTTTATTTTAAGAATGTGAAATGTCAGAATAATAGTAGAGAGAATGATTTATTTCAGCTTTAATTTCTTTCATCACATTCCCAGTGGGTCAGAAGTTTACATACACTCAATTAGTATTTGGTAGCATTGCCTTTAAATTGTTTAACTTGGGTCAAACGTTTCAGGTAGCCTTCCATAAGTTTCCCACAACAAGTTGGGTGAATTTTTGCCCATTCCTCCTGACAGAGCTGGTGTAACTGAGTCAGGTTTGTAGGCCTCCTTGCTCGCACACGCTTTTTCAGTTCTGCCCACACATTTTCTATAGGATTGAGGTCAGGGCTTTGTGATGGCCACTCCAATACCTTGACTTTGTTGTACTTAAGCCAGGTTGCCGCAACTTTGGAAGTATGCTTGGGGTCATTGTCCATTTGGAAGACCCATTTGCGACCAAGCTTAAACTTCCTGACTAATTTCTTGAGATGTTGCTTCAATATATCCACATCATTTTCCTGCCTCCTGATGCCATCCATTTTGTGAAGTGAACCAGTCCCTCCTGCAGCAAAGCACCCCCACAACATGATGCTGCCACCCCTGTGCTTCACGGTTGGGATGGTGTTCTTCGGCTGGCAAGCCTCCCTCTTTTTCCTCCAAATATAACGATGGTCATTATGGACAAACAGTTCTATTTTTGTTTCATCAGACCAGAGGACATTTCTCCAAAAAGTACGATATTTGTCCCCATGTGCAGTTGCAAACCATTGTCTGGCTTTTTAATGGCGGTTTTGGAGCAGTGGCTTCTTTCTTGCTGAGCGGCTTTCAGGTAATGTCGATATAGGACTCGTTTTACTGTGGATATAGATACTTTGTACCTGTTTCCTCCAGCATCTTCACAAGGTCCTTTGCTGTTGTTCTGGGATTGATATGCACTTTTCGCACCAAAGTACGTTCATCTCTAGGAGACAGAAGGCGTCTCCTTCCTGAGCGGTATGACGGCTGCGTGGTCCCATGGTGTTTATAGTCATTGCGTACTATTGTTTGTACAGATGAACGTGGTACCTTTAGGCGTTTGGTAAATGCTCCCAAGAATGAACCAGACTTGTGGAAGTCTACAATTGTTTTTCTGAGGTCTTGGCTGATTTCTTTTGATTTTTCCATGATGTCAAGCAAAGAGGCACTGAGTTTGAAGGTAGGCCTTGAAATACATCCACAGGTATACCTCCAATTGACTCAAATTATGTCAATTAGCCTATCAGAAGCTTCTAAAACCATGACATATTTTTCTGGGATTTTCCAAGCTGTTTAAAGGCACAGTCAACTTAGTGTTTGTAAACTTCTGATCCACTGGAACTGTGATACAGTGAATTATAAGTGAAATAATCTGTCTGTAAACAATTGTTGGAAAAATTGCTTGTGTCATGCACAAAGTAGATGTCCTAACCGACTTGCCAAAACTATAGTTTGTTAACAAGACATTTGTGGGGGACAAAATGGCGCCGTAGAGAGAACACTGTGTTTCAGCGAGCTCCCGTGGCATTCGCAAATGTATATTTTTACATTAATCTCCTAGCTTGAAAAAGTGGTGGAATTGGCTAAATAAGTTATCCTACAATGAGTCTTGACGGCTATTTCTCAAAAATCTCTGACAACATGCCCAACAGAACTACTAAGAACTCAACCAAAACCACCAACCCTGTAGATGTGCATGAGGAGCTAGCTAACGTTAGTGAAGCTAACACCATTGTGGATCCAGGCACAATGGACCTGGTGATTAAAAAGATGACTGATAACATTACTAAAGTGATCGATGTTACGATAAGAACGGTCTTGGAAGCAATAGCAGGCCATTCAGCTGAACTACAGAGGGTTGTGAAAAGTGTTGTTGAGGCGGAAGGAAGAATTGCTGCAGTGGAAACTTCAACTACATCTATGGACACTAAGATAAAAGCACTTGAGAAACAGGTGCGCAAAATGGCGTAGCACATTGAGGACTTGGATAATCGAGGACGCAGATGCAATATTCGTGTTGTGGGACTCCCGGAAAATTCTGAAGGGACACGTTCAGTAAAATTCTTTGAGGAATGGATCCCTGGCTACCTACAAATGGACACTAAGGCTGGTCGTGTGAAGCTGGACAGAGCCCATCGCTCTCAAGCACCGATACCCGGTCCCAACCAGTGCCCACGGCAGGTGGTTATAAAGTTCCACAACTTCACCGACAAGCAGCGCGTCATGGACGCGGCTAGAAACATCGGCTCTGATGGTAGTCAACGTAAAAGTCCAAAGGTCTCATTCTTCAATGATTATTCCACAGCGGTTGTACGAAGACGCAAAGCGTTTGATGAGGCGAAGGCTCGACTCAAGAGACTGAAGATGGACTACGCACTGTTGTACCCGGCCACATTGAAGATTATGGTCAACGGATCGCCTAAAAAACTCTACACACCTGAAGAGGCTGCTGCGTTTATTGACTCTCTCGGGTAAATAACTTTAAGCTGCACCTCCGCAGCATTGGATAACTTTGTTTATTTTTGGTTGAATCTGATCATGAAACAGTGGTGTGAGTTCTCACGTACTCCGGCTCAGTATTATTCGTATCTTTATTATTTTTCTTGCTAAAGTAATAGCCACTATAGCTCAGGCTGAGATATGTGTGAATCCATATTGGTGCCCAGGCTTGGTTTTAGGTGGAAGAGCCTCAATCTTCTTCTATTGATTTTCATTTCCATACATATAAAGGATGAGGCTATTGAGCGGCAATGCGGACTTAAGAGTCTACATTGGAAAGTTGAAATCCCCTGCATGTTAGCTAGTGGGAAAACCCCCTTTTGGATCTTTACATGTTTAATTGTTGGGATTAGTATAGTTCGAGTTCAGGGTTCATATTGTTTGTTTATGCTCGGTGAGATAGAGGAGAGTTCAACACATGGAAAAAGGTACCACCCCACATTTACAGTAGGATCCAGTCTGGATATTGAATGGTCAAGGCACAATGGCAGGTAACAGACTGCGTGTATGTACATGGAACATTAGAGGGAGCCATAACCCCATTAAAAGGAAGAAGGTACTGTCTTTTTTGAAAAAATCAAATATTGATATTGCCCTGTTGCAAGAAACTCATTTGGATGATAAGGAGCACCTGAAATTACAACAAGGGGGGTTTGGTCAAGTGTTTTTCTCATCATTTACATCCAGAAGTAGAGGTGTAGCAATTCCGGTGAAAAAGAACTTACCACTTAAGGTCTTGATTTGTGTGAAAGATAAATTTGGTCGCTTTGTTATAATTAATGGTAATTTACAAGGGCAGAACATTTCCATAATGAATATTTACTTCCCCCCTGCTCATGCCTCTGATTTCCTCACTAAGGTATTTCTAGACTTTTCAGAATTAAATTCGGACACTGCAGTGGTTGGAGGAGATTTGAACTGCTTGTTGAACCCCCTTATTGATAAGTTTCCCAGCGGTATAGCTTCACTCTCTCCTCAAGCTAAGTTACTTAAAGCTATTTGTGATGATCTGGGGTATGCGGATGTCTGGAGAGCTTTTCATCCCTCCAACAGAGAGTTCACTTTTTTCTCTGCACCTCATGGATGTCAGACTAGAATAGATTACTTTTTTATGCCCAGGACGTCTTTGCAGTCTGTTTTATCCGCTAGGATAGGAAGCATAGTCATATCTGATCATGCTGAGGTGATCCTGGACATAAAACTCAACGGGGCATTCAATCGGTCAAGACATTGGAGGTTGAATACAACCATTCTTAAAGACCATACATTCACATCATATTTTATTACAGAGTTTAAAGCATTTTTCTCTATTAACTCTCAATCAACAGACAACCCCTCGCTCTTTTGGGAGACCTGTAAAGCGTATGCCAGGGGTCTGATTATGTCATACACAGCTACTAAGAGACGGAAAAAGCGTGAAAAGCAAAAAATGTTAGAGGGTGAATTAGGAACTAAAGAGAAGGACTACATTAAAACACCCACTCCTGCCCTATTAAAGGAAATATCAGTCATTAGATCAACGTTAGACTCTCTCCTAACACAGGACGCTGAAAAGAAAATGAGATTTGTCAGGCAAAAGCTATATGAACATGGCGATAAGCCAGGAAAGTACTTGGCATACCTAGATAAAAAGAGAGCCGACTCTCAGTCAATTGCTACTATTACTGATTCTGATGGTAATCATTTATATGAAAATAAATTGTTAAATGCCTCATTTAAGAAATTTTATACAAACCTTTATGCCTCAGAACTGCCAAATTAATGGAGAACTTTTTTTGTAAGATTGAGCTCCCTACTATCTCCGAAGAATAGAGGTCTCTCCTTAATGCCCCTATTACCGAGGAAGAGATAATGTTCGCAATTAAGAATCTGCAAAATGGTAAGGCCCCAGGACCAGACGGGTTTTGTTATGAGTTCTATAAAGAGTTCCATGGCCTGATCCTTGAGCCATTGCGTGATATGATTAACCACTCATTTTCAAATGACCAGCTCCCTCAAACACTGAGAGAAGCCAACATTTCACTTATTCTCAAAAAGGGAAAATGTCCAGAGTCTTGTTCCTCGTACAGACCAATTTCCCTTCTGAATGTGGATAGAAAATTGCTTTCTAAAATTCTAGCCACAAGATTAGAGGACTCACTGCCACTAATTGTGAAAGGAGACCAAACTGGCTTCATTAAGGGCCGTAAGTCATGCAACAATGTCAGGCGGATTCTTAATGTAATTCAAGCCTACCAACAAAGTGCTATGGATGGTCTTGTGCTCTCCCTAGATGCTGAGAAAGCATTTGATCGTGTGGAATGGTCTTACCAATTATTTGCTCTAAATAAATTTGGTCTAGGGGACAACTTTATAAAATGGGTGAAAGTTTTATATGATGATCCTCAGGCTGCTGTCCTTACTAATGGGCTAAGGTCAAATAGCTTTTCTATACACAGAGGTACCAGACAGGGCTGTCCTTTGTCCCCTCTCCTCTTTGCACTCGTTATGGAACCACTGGCCGAGGCCTTCAGGGTAACGCCTGCTATACAGGGGCTGCTCATTGGTGATGTTCACCATAAAATAAGCTTGTATGCTGATGATGTCCTGATATTCATCTCTAGTCCCGAGACTTCAATTACATCTCTTATTAATATTATTGAATTATTCAGCGAATTCTCAGGCTACAAGATTAACCTAACTAAGTCAGAGGCTATGCCACTTGGTAGCTTACACTCTGTACCTAATACTTCTCCCCCCTTCCCTTTTAAATGGTCTCCCTCAGGTTTCATGTATCTAGGTATATTTGTAACTCCTAAATTCCAGCAAATGTACCAATTTTGTTCCCTTGTTTGATACAATAAGACAGGATCTGGAGCGCTGGAACTCTCTCCCGATTTCTTGGTTGGGTAGAATATCCCTCTTGAAAATGAACATTTTACCTAGACTACTTTACCCAATCCAAATGATCCCAGTATTACTCTCCAATAAGGTAATAAAGGATGTAAATGGATGGCTAAGCCAAGCCAAGACTTAAGATGGCAATATTGCAGCTGCCAAGTTCTATGGGCGGCTTGGACCTGCCCAATATCAGGTTCTTTCAATGGTGTGTCCACCTTTGTTATATTTCTGACTGGATCACAAATGATGACTCCTCTATTTGGTTAGATATTGAGACTTCTCTTTCAAAATACCCCTTACAGGATCTGTTATTTTTCAGAAGTTTCAAGTCTGTAGAAGATCACTGCAATAATCCCGTTACACTTAACACGCTCAAAGTATGGAGGTCAGTTCAACGCTTCCTGGGAAGGTCCAAACTAACCTCTGCTCTTACCCCAATTCTTAACAACCCAGATTTCAGTCCAAGATTGCTGGATGCTGGCTTTAACTTTTGGCTTAATAAGGGCATACGCAGGCTAAATGACTTATTTGCTGATAAGATTTTATTGTCATTTGAGCAGATGGTCAGAAATACGACTCCCAAAGCAGGACTTTTTCCTTCTTCCTACAAGTAAGACATTATATTCTGAAGAGCACCACCTTAATTGGTAACCCTGATGTGTCTGTCATTGAAATAATGTTTTTTTTCCCACAACCGGGGGAAAATGTCTGTAAATCTGTTTTATGATACTTTAAGGTCCTTTTCTGCTGTCAACACACAGAGGTGAAACAAGTGTGGGAGAAAGAATTGTCTGTTACTATTGACGAAGAGATGTGGGGGACATTTGGAGATATGCAAAACAATATCTATATGTAATCGTGGGAAACTAGAGCAATCCAATTAAGAATAATACACAGATTGCATATATCCCCAAATCGCAGACATGCTTTTAGCCCCACTTCCTCTTAGCCCCTCAGTGTCTTAAATGCAAAACTGATACAGGCACCCTAACACATTGTTTATGGTCATGTACCAAAATACAAAGATACTGGTCTGGTGTTCTGCAAGAAATTGAAAAGATCCTAGGGGTTGATCTAGAATTGGACCCAGTTTCTTTACTGTTAGGTCTCCCTAGTATGCATGTTACTTCTGTGGGTAAAAGGAGGCTTTACAACATCCTTACCTTCGCAGCGAGGAAAAACAATCCTTTTCCAGTGGATTAGTGATAAAGTTCTATTAAAGATTGGCATAAGATAGTATTTGAATGGGTGCCTCTGGAATATCTGGCATTGCATGTACATTGCATTCTAAAACAGACCAGTTCTACAAAGTATGGGAACCTTATCTAAATTACCTAGAACCTGAGGTATCAGCTATTATGCTGCAAGGATTCTCTTAGAATGGCGGGGATCTATGTATTTCAGAACTACACTGTACGTTTCATGTGTGGAACCTAACTTCTTTGTTTAAACTGAGCTTTTTTGTTTAATTTCTGTTTGTAAGTTTGTTTAAAATGTATGTATTGAGAGACGCAATGATGGGGATGGGGTGAGAGAAGCACCGAGCGGGAAGAGGAAAATGGTGTACGTATGTATGGGAGTGTGTGGTATGTATGTGTGTGTATGTATGTGTGTACGCGTATATATGTGTATATGCATGTGTATATGTATATGTGTGTGTATATATATATATATATATATATATATATATATATATATATATATGCGCAGGTATGTGTAAGTGAGTGCTGTTTTTTGTGTGTTTTTTGTGTGTGCTTTGTCTCTGTTGTTGTATCTCTTAATATGGGTGAAAATTGTGAAATTCCAATAAAAAATACTGTTACAAAAAACAAGACATTTGTGGAGTGGTTGAAAAATTAGTTTTAATGACTCCAACCTAAGTGTATGTAAACTTCCAACTTCAACTGTAACTGGTTCCTATAGCCGTTTTTTTGTTTACTCACATCAAAACCTTATTCGTTATGATTACATTTTTGACTGTCTTTTTTGCCTTTTGTGAATGTGTTATTCAATGCGTTTCTATGGGCTATAGTAGTAAAGGCCAAATGTAATATTTTATCTAATACATTTTTTATACCTAGAGAGGTCCTTCTTAGACTTTTAAGAATTGTAAGGGCCGCATATTGAACATACATATTGCACCATACACTTTAAGGGCCGCAAAATGAGCAGCGACGCTCCCCTGAGTTAACACTCTGTGGATTTGGAAAGTAGAAGTGCTCCTGATTAGAATGGATCATTGGCGACCAGTCATTCAGGGAAGGTGGGGTGGGGGCTTGCCTCTTTTGCATGTTATTTTTGCATTAATAGGTGTCACATATCAGTTTGCAAACAATGTAAAAAAAAATATATCATTGAATTAATAAAGCCGCATACAAACAGGCAGCTCCAAAATGTAGGCGTTTCATCCTAGCTCAGTGCTTTCTGTGGGGGTGTGACAAGCCAGCAGAAAGTAGGAGCATTGCATCGTGATTGGCTCAGCATTGCACTGTGATTGGCTCAGTGTTCTGTCACTCATGGGGATACTACGTCACCTGCCTTTAGTAAGGGTACACATCAAGAATATGCGCCCTTCCAAGAAGGCTCAAGGTCATTGGCCACAGATAAAAGGATGTCAAATCACGTTATATCTACAGTAGCTTTGATTGGACTGATCATGTCAACATCTTATTTTCAAGATCTTTGCTAACAGTCATCAGAAATCAAGTAGACAATCTGCTGGCAAATCCTTTTTAATCCTTGTCATAAGAAGAGAAATAAGGAAGATAAATTATAGATAAAACGTATCGGTGCTCATCGGCCATCGGCCATTGGACATAAACATTACACAACAAGTTGGAAATGGTCAATTCAACAATAGGTTGTTTGGAAGGAATCGGTGACAGTGGCTAACCACAAGCTTTGCAACTGGGAAGTCCGACTGGGAACATACATTTTGAATGGTCAACCAACTCGGAATTGTAAATCTTTTTCTTTGATGACAAAATTTGCCCTCGTAGGACCGTCGCGCACAACAAGGTGAGTCCAAAAATGTCTTATGCTGCTGCATAAATGATGTTATATGCCAGGGAGATATGGTCAGTCATATTTTTGTAAATGTTTTTTGGTTTTTATTATTATTGTAAAAAAAAATTTTTTTTTGAAAAGGCAGTAAATGAGACTGCCAGACAAGGCTCCGCTGATAGCCAGGTGTAGCAGCGGTAAGGATTCACTCCATTGTGCTGGCAAGAAAGCTCTGCTGTTGGGACAACTTTATGTAGGCCCTAACAGTTTGTGGGCACTGCTTGTCACCGTTATAGTGCAATTAATTTTTTTAATTTTTTTAATTTATTTTTTATTTCACCTTTATTTAACCAGGTAGGCTAGTTGAGAACAAGTTCTCATTTGCAACTGCGACCTGGCCAAGATAAAGCATAGCAGTGTGAACAGACAACACAGAGTTACACATGGAGTAAACAATTAACAAGTCAATAACACAGTAGAAAAAAAGGGGGAGTCTATATACATTGTGTGCAAAAGGCATGAGGAGGTAGGCGAATAATTACAATTTTGCAGATTAACACTGGAGTGATAAATGATCAGATGGTCATGTACAGGTAGAGATATTGGTCTGCAAAAGAGCAGAAAAGTAAATAAATAAAAACAGTATGGGGATGAGGTAGGTAAAAATGGGTGTGCTATTTACCGATAGACTATGTACAGCTGCAGCGATCGGTTAGCTGCTCAGATAGCAGATGTTTGAAGTTGGTGAGGGAGATAAAAGTCTCCAACTTCAGTGATTTTTGCAATTCGTTCCAGTCACAGGCAGCAGAGAACTGGAACGAAAGGCGGCCAAATGAGGTGTTGGCTTTAGGGATGATCAGTGAGATACACCTGCTGGAGCGCGTGCTACGGGTGGGTGTTGCCATCGTGACCAGTGAACTGAGATAAGGCGGAGCTTTACCTAGCATGGACTTGTAGATGACCTGGAGCCAGTGGGTCTGGCGACGAATATGTAGCGAGGGCCAGCCGACTAGAGCATACAAGTCGCAGTGGTGGGTGGTATAAGGTGCTTTAGTAACAAAACGGATGGCACTGTGATAAACTGCATCCAGTTTGCTGAGTAGAGTGTTGGAAGCAATTTTGTAGATGACATCGCCGAAGTCGAGGATCGGTAGGATAGTCAGTTTTACTAGGGTAAGTTTGGCGGCGTGAGTGAAGGAGGCTTTGTTGCGGAATAGAAAGCCGACTCTTGATTTGATTTTCGATTGGAGATGTTTGATATGAGTCTGGAAGGAGAGTTTACAGTCTAGCCAGACACCTAGGTACTTATAGATGTCCACATATTCAAGGTCGGAACCAACCAGGGTGGTGATGCTGGTCAGGCGTGCGGGTGCAGGCAGCGAACGGTAGAAAAGCATGTATTTGGTTTTACTAGCGTTTAAGAGCAGTTGGAGGCCACGGAAGGAGTGTTGTATGGCATTGAAGCTCGTTTGGAGGTTAGATAGCACAGTGTCCAGGACGGGCCGGAAGTATATAGAATGGTGTCGTCTGCGTAGAGGTGGATCAGGGAATCGCCCGCAGCAAGAGCAACATCATTGATATATACAGAGAAAAGAGTCGGCCCGAGGATTGAACCCTGTGGCACCCCCATAGAGACTGCCAGAGGACCGGACAGCATGCCCTCCGATTTGACACACTGAACTCTGTCTGCAAAGTAATTGGTGAACCAGGCAAGGCAGTCATCCGAAAAACCAAGGCTACTGAGTCTGCCGATAAGAATATGGTGATTGACAGAGTCGAAAGCCTTGGCAAGGTCGATGAAGACGGCTGCACAGTACTGTCTTTTATCGATGGCGGTTATGATATCGTTTAGTACCTTGAGCGTGGCTGAGGTGCACCCGTGACCGGCTCGGAAACCAGATTGCACAGCGGAGAAGGTACGGTGGGATTGTACGGTGGGATTCGAGATGGTCAGTGACCTGTTTGTTGACTTGGCTTTCGAAGACCTTAGATAGGCAGGGCAGGATGGATATAGGTCTGTAACAGTTTTTGTCCAGGGTGTCTCCCCCTTTGAAGAGGGGGATGACTGCGGCAGCTTTCCAATCCTTGGGGATCTCAGACGATATGAAAGAGAGGTTGAACAGGCTGGTAATAGGGGTTGCGACAATGGCGGCGGATAGTTTCAGAAATAGAGGGTCCAGATTGTCAAGCCCAGCTGATTTGTACGGGTCCAGGTTTTGCAGCTCTTTCAGAACATCTGCTATCTGGATTTGGGTAAAGGAGAACCTGGAGAGGCTTGGGCGAGTAGCTGTGGGGGGAGCTGTTGGCCGAGGTTGGAGTAGCCAGGCGGAAGGCATGGCCAGCCGTTGAGAAATGTATTGTGTATTGTTGTGTGGGGTAGTGGCTTTGCTGGCATGCTGCTAAAATCGCCACAGGAATTGATCCCCCTTTTCCTGCAACACAACATAAAGCAAATTGTGTACGTTGCAATATGTATGTCCAATATGAAAAGAAGTTTCGATTTAAGCTGATTGGCAGCTCTTCAAGGGCAGCAAAATCAGCAGTGATGCTCCTCTGTGTGTAAGCACAGAGGGGTGTAAACTGTGGATTTGGGGTAAACTCTTTGGATTTGGGAAGTAGAAGTGATTCTGAGTAGAATGGACCCTGTTTTACTGTGACTCAACATACAGAAAATTGTGTTAGATGTAAGTAGTTGACTTGGACTGAAATAGGTGCCATTACTCATTTTGGATGCCGGACCTGTGTATACTTAGCTGCAGGAGCTCCACAATACTTTTGAGCTAATATTCTACAAGAGAAACAGGAGTTCAAGCAGTAAAACATTTGAGGTGCTGGTACTCAGCTTCGGTGAGCTCCTGCCCAAGTCAAGCATTGTGTTCAAAATGAAAAACATATTGAACATTGTGCAATACGAATGGGCTAATTAACAATGGGATTTAAAAGTGTTTTCTAATATTTGTTATTGTAATTATAATAATATTATTAATAGCAGCATTATTTGTTATTTTATTGCTGTTGTTACCATAATAACTACCTAGTAATCATTACTTTTAATGCTGCTAACAATAATGTCAATCCTATATTATCTGTGCTATAAAGGCGATTCACTTTTTTCCTTTTTCATGTTGTTAAACAAAATTCTAGGTCTGCTAACATTTCCTCATAAAATGTTTAACTTTTCAACCATTTTTTTTTTTTACATTTTCAATGCGAGACCTTTATTTTGAATGGAAATCACCGAGGTCACTTCCTTATTTTTGCTAGGTCTTGCTTATTCTTGCTGGCGGAATGGAGGTGTCTTCTGTCACAGTTTCTTCTTCTTGTTCTGTAGATTTTAAATGGTGGTTGGCAACCAACTTTAAAGGTGCATTACCGTCAACTGGACTGTAGTGTGGAAAAGAGACAGGGAAGGTCTATTCTAAACCCTACCCCTTAAACCCCCTAGAGTCGATGTCTGTGCCCCGTGGAAATCCAATTAGCACAATAAAAAAAGCCCCATACAAATCCGTCTGTTTAAACTAGAGATAACTTTTGCATGGGCTGCGTCTCAATCCATGAAATCTGCCTATGTTGGAGTTCCGCTGCGGTGGCAGAGCTACAGCAGTGTTTGTCAGACCATGAGACATCCTGAAAATCGGTCTTCTAGCGAAAACGGCTGTAGCGTCTAAACGGTTTGGGCTACACACTATGAAACGGAGAGACTCCTGGCGAGAACATTCATCTCATTCCCCTCTACTCCCACATGAGCTGATACCCAGAGGAACCTCGCAAATACCCCCATCTATCTCATCCTAAACAGGCACTGTAAAATCTCATACAATACATCATGTCTGCTCTGTGACACAAATTAATTTAAGCTCATCAGTGCTCATTACCTCCTCCATCCATTCTACAGCCAAGACTATGGCCAGCAACTCAACTCAATTTGTCACTGCCACCTTAAACTCAGTAACTCTAAGTACTCAGTAACACCTGTCCTCCCTATTTTATGGTCCTTAGATTCATCAGTGAATATATTCAAAAAAGCATGTGTTCTTACATGTTCACTTCAAATATTTACTGGATTCTATGGTGTTCTAACCAGACTAGTTTTTGTTATTTTAGATCTTTGGAAGCCTGGCTAGAACCATAATGCTTATGCAAAGGCATATGTTGTAGAGAAGCGACAAGTGATTGATATAAATCACATAAGAACAAAGACATAATTAAGTCAAGAGTCATAGTGGTACACAATACAATAACACATGGGAGGTTTTCAGTAAGCATTTATTAATATTTGGCAGAGAATGCCATGATCCAAAATTATCCAACAGTTTAATCACTTTAATGATTTCACAGATTCAATTGAAATAAAAATGTAATGTAATTGGTCACGTACACATATTTTGCAGATGTTATCACAGGTGCAGTGAAATGCTTGTGTTTCTAGCTCCAACAGTGCATTAATTCAGCTGTATTCAGTCATTCAGATGTATCGCTGGTTTTATACTGCACACATTTTCATATGCCCAACATGAACAAAATTATTAGTAGAATTAGTTTAATTCTTAGAACTACACTATTAAAATGTGTTCACCTACGATTTGCATTTGCATTTTGTCATCTCAAAATGATTCAGACAGACAATTCACTGGTGAACATTTAAAAAAGTTGTAGGTTATACCTCTGAAATGGCAGTTGTGTATGACTAACATAACACAGGATTCATATAACTGTTATTTCCGTTCTCTCTGAAAACACATTGTCAATCTTAAAAGGCAATTATGAGGAACAAATTAATTCTTACACTGCTCAGCATAGCATATCACAGACAGACAAATTATATGCAGTTGGGCCAGAATAAAGTATTGTAGTTTATTCTCTTTCTTTGAAATACCACTGCCTAAAGTAAATATCACCTTACAAAATTAATGCTCATGGCGCACAGAAGATTGATCGTTAAAACATTTAGAAATCTGTATGCCATTCAAAACATTTACTTATCGACCACTTAAATATGATGGGTAACCAGTTGGTATTTGCTACAGATAACTTTAAAGTCACTAAAGTGCAAAGAATTACAAGGTTAAAGAAAAGTCCTTAAATTTTGTTTGTCCCTAATTGACCATTCCTTTCAGTGGAGAAACCGTATTTTCTATGAATCAAAAGTACAATATGAATCAATTAAATTTACATAGTCAAGTTGTCTTATTCAATCAATTTGATTAAATTGGATGATTTGTTTATGTTATGTAAGTATTTTCAATACACAGTACACATTAAACAGCACTGACGCCTGACTCATTTGAGACAGGGGATGTTTTCAACTCTTTTCACTCTGTATTGTCTGCTCATAGACCAAGTCATCTGTTAACTATTTAAAACAATAGATTTTTAAGTGGCTTTTACAGATTAACTCGTCTAAATGACAACCTTTACCATGGTAAACTTTTTCCGACTCAGAATACTTTCATAAAGTATTAGGACTACATTCACACATTACACATACAGAATCACACAGACTTCATAAAGAGGTACAAATTCCAAAACTATTTTGGTGGCACCAGCATAATATCTGAATGGAGCAATTTGACATTGTACAACTGTAACAATGTAATGTAACCAAATATTTTTTGAGGCATTTGCCACACAATTCACAAAAACGTTCTTGTAAGTGTATAAAACCACTTATCAAATTTCATCCATTGTTTCACATAATAACATGGTATAACAATAAATGAAACAAGAGGTTGTCAAACTGATAGAGGATTTGTGAACATTAAACCCCATCACGTTTCACATGCAATGTCTTTTTCTCTCTCTCCCACACACACAAACAATATGGAGATCAGTGAATATTCTATGTCCCATATAGTAAGACTCAGTTCAAGAGTCATTCAGTGTCTTTCATTTTCTTCCCAAAGTCCATATAATTTGAAACTTACTAGGGTTTTCTGTTTTACTGTCTTTACAAAACGTTCTTCTTTAGCTGATTATCCTGTTCTGCCAACTTCCCCACTAGTCCACGCCTACTTACTGCACAGGCTTACAGCTGAACCTGAAACGCATTGATCTTGCTGGTGTTCTTCAGTGTCTGCCGCCTGTTGCAGAACCATACGCGGACAACCTCACGGTCGTAGTTGAGCTCCTTAGCAATTTCCGTAATCTCCTGGCCCGTGGGCAGGGCATTCTTCTCAAAGTAGGTGTTGAGCACTTCGATAGCCTGCGGGGTAAAGCTGGTGCGACGCTTTCGTTTCTTGGACGGCTCACCACCCACAAACTCCATTAGATTCTGCTGACCCTTCTGATTCCACAACTCAGCTTCGGCCAGCCATCGCTCCAGCACAGGCTTCAGCTTCTGAGCACTCTTAGGTGTAATGTCCAGCTTCTCAAACCTGCAAGAGGCAACAGAGGAGCAACAACTTTTAAACTAATTACACAGTAGCCGCTGATCAACCAGATTGTACCCAACATCTACTCTTCAATATAACACCTAACTCCATTTCATCTGGTCTCTAACTATTTTCAAGAATCTAATTTCTTCTTAACTTTTTGCTTAAGGAGAAACATAAGAAATACAGCAAGAACATTTGCAATAACCTTTTAGAGGAACAGCAACTTTGATTAACTTGCTTCTTAAGTCTATAGTTAAGGAAAACATTAAGAAGACATTTCTTCTTAAGGTTTTCCTACAAGTACGAAGACTTTAAAAATGTAGCCTTTGAACTACATTGTCCATAGCATACCAACATACACTATTTATCATATTGATAGGTTTCTGAAATCCATTCTATCTACTGTGCTGGGATGCCACCACCCAGTAGGTCAGAGGAGTTTACCTGCAGATAGCAGACTGACTGTAGGCCGGACCCTCTGTAGCCGTGAGAGCCTGTCCCACTTGTGTCTGCGTCAGCCCCAGGGATAGCCGGCGGATCTTGAAGTTCTTGGCAAACTCTCGAATCTCTTCCAGATTAATGCCCTCCTCATCTGTGCCCCCTTGCTGTGGCTCTTAAGATGGGAAGAGACAAACAAGAATAAATATCAAACTACTTGTAAAACAAGATCAATGTTTGGAGAGAACGTGCTCTTTCTTGGCCAGGGCTCGCTTGAAAAATATGTTCAATCTCAATGTTCCTTTGTTAAATAAATGGAAAGTTAAGAAGTGAAACTACGCACTGCTGACGAGCTGGCTGACAGTGGGTGTGTCTCCACAGGTTATAGGGAATGAGGAGGAGATTGGAGTGACTGTCTTCATTGCAGACGGTTGTGGGGCGATGACCACAGGTGACTGTGTAACTGTTGTTACCTGAGCCTGAGGGGAAATGTCAATGTCAGCAATGGGTTAATGGTTACATCCAACAAAGACCAACCATTTCCAGTTTAACCAAATGTTCACACAAAATATAACCACTCAAATAACCACTCAAAAGCACTCATAGGGACAAATGAATGGAGGGAGAAGGCCTACAGTACCTGAGTGCTGGGCTTGGAGAATGTCACAGGAGCACTAGGCTTAGGTATTACAGCTGCAGATGTGGGGACTGTAGCAGGTCCATTCCCTATGGTGGCAATGATCTGGCCCTGGGTGTTCAGAACCAGCTGTGGCTGGACTGTCTGCACCTGCAGGCCTTGCAGACCCTGGAGGCCCTGGAGATTAAGAGTCTGAGTAGCAGCCCCTCCAGTCAGTGATGCAGGGTTCAGCATCAGGGGGATGGTTCCAATCACCTGGAGGACACATTGAAGAGAATTAGGTTATGTATTTGTCAGTGACACTGTACAACAAGTTATAGGACATAAGGGTTTAAACAGGGTTTATACGTTCTTTATAAACTTAATTATCAGTTATAGATATTTTATAAAACTTTAATAGACAGTTAAAACCTCTTGGTTAAAATAGTGTGATTCTTAATTTAGTGCATACTAAATAGTGAGCTTGTTAAATATTTGCATGTTTGCACACCTGTCCCTGTGCGTTGGTGATGATCTGGCTGGTGATTCCGGACATGGCACTGGTGAAGATGGGAGTGGAAGTAAGGGCGCTGATGAACTGAGGCTGAGCCCCTAAAGACGCAGCACTGATCTGGGGAAAGAAACGGAGGCATCCAGATTATTCTACTGTCGATAATGTGATCATTTTGAATACAAAGTATATTCATGTGGATTAGGTTCTTTGCTCAAGTTATTCACAGACATGCCCAAACTTTGAAGTAAAAAACATGGCTTGCTGACTATCTTTTCCAAACACACACGTCTAGGAAAGAAAAACAAATGCACACACATCACAATAACAATAGAGAAACACATTCTTACAATGGCAGGATTGATGGAGAGGCCTGCAGACTGGAGTGTTGCCACAGACACGCTGGGCTGAGAGACGGCTGGCATGGCCTGGCCTAGTTGGGCTGCAGTCACCTGTGAGTTCTGCTGAGCCTGCTGCATAGCTGCCTGGACCTGCTGTAGTGATGCTGTCTGAGGCTGGAAGACTGTCTGCTGAGCCTGCTGCATAGCTGCCTGGACCTGCTGTAGTGATGCTGTCTGAGGCTGGAAGACTGTCTGCTGGGGCTGGACAGAATTTAGCACAGTGGCTGCTGGGAAAGAAGAGAACAAACATACAGGTAAAGCTCCATGTGGTAGCCAAATAAATCTTGACTGTTGATTCAATGTTGATTAATGCTTTGCATTCTGAGGTGTGTATCTCAGCCATGTCTTACTTTGCAGCCCTTGTAAGCCTTGCAATCCTTGTAAGCCTTGCAAGCCAGCAAAGGGTAGTTTGAGGAGGCTTCCGGCCTGGCTGGCACCTGAAATGCCAGGGAGTGTGGCTACGTTGCTGGTGGGGAAGGTGAGGACAGCCAGGCCTCCTTGGCCCCCCATGGACCCTGCCATGCTGATGGGGATGAGCAGGGGCTGGGCCAGGGAGCCTGTCTGGGCCATCATCCCCGTCATCAGAGTGGCCAGACCCTCCTGGGTCAGAACCTACAAGAGGAGGGAGGATCAAGAGGGGCGAGAGGTGGGAGAAGGGGGAAGAGGAGTGAGGTGGGAGGAGTGGGAGCAGGGGGAGGAGGATGGATATGAGGTGGAAGGAGGGGTATGAGGTGGTAGGAGGAGGATGAGGGGTAGAAGGAGGAGGTGGTAGATGGTAGGAAGAGGGTTATGAGGGAGGAAGAGGTGAGATCCAGACAAGTAAAGTGTGATGCATGGGAGAGGAAAAGGAGAAGAAGGTGGGGGGAAAAAATAAACAGGATGACCGATGACTACACTAAAAGTAGTTGAAAAGTTTTTTTTGTTTAATTGTTCTCACCTGTTGACAGCCTTGCAAGCTCTGCACAGTGATGGGCATGGTGGTCTGTGACTGCGACAGGGAGACGCTGATGGGAACTGCAGTCTGTGCTAGAGTCTGGACACCAGAGTCTGCAGACTCCACAGACACCACCTGGTCCTCCAGCACTGACAGCACAAAGAGAGAACACACTGCTATTCTACCATCAGCACACACCACACCTCACTCTTAAACTCTGTTTTTAAAACTGAAATATTTTTACACTGAAACGGTAAACAAAATGTAGTATAATCTGTTTTGCATGGAATCTAACCTACCATATCGGTATCCTACAAAGGGCTCACCTACTCCCCCAGCGTTGTGGGGTGGTCTCTGGCTGTCCTGCATGCCTGCCTGAGGTTCCTCCGTGGCCTGATTACCCCCATCTTCACCCCCCGAATCAGTCCTCCCATCAGGCACTGAGGATGGAAGAGAGGCTTGATCTACCTCCACTTCCAGGACTCGGATCGTCTCATGACCAGACATCACTATCACCTGCACAGCATTGGAGAACACAACACAAGACCAGGGTCCGCATTCATAAAGTGTCTCAGATCATAATGGATAAGATGGACAGAAGGGACCTGATCCTAGATATGCACTCCTGAGACGCTTTATGAATAGAAGTCACGCAACTATACACAATAAATGACTCATCATCTATTCTCAGCAGCGTGGATGTTTTTGTTCCGAGTCATGAAGAGGGCCGAGAGGTAATCATGTAGTAATAATACAATGATATGGTATAAATATCTAACTAGGCTCAGTATCGTTCCACTGATGTATTGAGTTAAATTTAGTACCGTTCAGTCTCAACCTATTGAGACAACTCAGGTAGAGGACCATGTGTATTGGTTACACGTGGAACAGAACATGAGTTTACACATGAGCAAACCATGCCATAGGAGTATGACCTGTCATAGTTCTTGTCAACAGTGGCAGACAGCTAGTCCCTATCTGTACCATATCCTAATTATCCAATTTGTATATCATTAGTAAATATAACAAAGCAAACACATGATGTATGAGTGGATCCAGCCATGAAAGATGTGAAGGAGAGGCAGGGAGAAAACCTGAGCTGGAGAGAAAGGTGCAGACAGAGAGTGCAATGCAGGAAAGAAGGGATGCATACCTGGTTGTCTTTGGCAGGGTATTTCAAAGTGCAGGAACCTAATGGCTGAAAAAATACTTCTGCAGTCAGACAGTGAATGGCTAAGGAGAACAGAGAGGCCAAGCACACACGTTAGGGCACAATGCACACAAATGGGAGAAAAAAACATGACTACAACAAAACAACAAAGATCAGCCAACAAGCAGCTCAAACAATGCTTTCTGAGAGCCCCGCTCGTAATTCAAAAAAGACATTGCTTTAGTTAGCTGACTATGAGTGCAAAGGACACAGATGGAGTAGACATACACAATGAATCAATAAGCATGACAAAGTATAGCAGAAACCTTAGGAGTGTTACCGAATCAGTATTAATTGATGACATTTGGTTAGCTACTATATCAACCTCAAAATTATTGTGTGGGGTTAATCATTCCAAATACACGGTGACATGGATGTGGCAATAGCTTATGACACGGGACTATGAAGCAGAGGCAACACAGAGAGTTAGGACATTTGGGCAGGGGTGTATAACTGATGTGAAATCATGTAGTGTTTGCAAAGCAGTTAGTGGTACCTGTTCATTGACAGTGAGGGGCGCATCAGTAGCAGGGAGATCCTGAGGATCCATGGTTTAGTGCTCTCACCACCAAGCAGTCATTGTCTTGACATTCTGAGTAAGGAAAGATAATACTGTACCATCAAAACTACCAGGTATTAGGCTTGCCTATGTGAATAGTTTTATCCCCATCTATGTGGTGTGCTGATATTTTTTCTATTAAATCTATGAAGTAGGCCTAATGGTTGGAGACATTTGTGCTACTCTAGATGAAACTATTATTATTATTATAGCTATGTAAAGAATGACTGTTCAATAGCAAACCGTCAAGCACTCCCACATTAGTGTCTTATGGGCCTATCTAATAGTGTGACAATTTGGTTTCTAGCTGGAGTTAAGGGGTATAAGAACAACAAATCATATGATGCCACATAAGTGACAGCAATATAAATAGAAGTCACACCTAGGATATTTAGTCCAGTGTACTTGTATACTGGGGGCTACTGGGGTGCACACACAGTGATAATAATAGACTGTATTACTTTATTTATGTCTTCATGACAAATTAAACATATAATGCACCACGAATTGGCAGCTTCTTGATCATAAACGGCCTAGAAAATACAGGCCCGCCTACGTCCCCAACAAATCTAGCATTCTAGAATGATTATAGCTGACAAATGACTATTCGAAATGTTTATATTTTGACGTAATATCAAAAAGATCAGTCGCGCGAAGCACACCACAACACAGAAATTATAGATCTGTCAAAACTTCGGCAGGTGTTGATCCCCGTACTCTGGCCACTCCTAATCTAGCCCCAATAAATCTCGCCGTGTAACCTATTTGAGGACACGATGTTACCCATAAAATATGCGCGACAAAAAAAAAAGACCCGCAATTCCATGCTTGGGGACTGCATTTGATGTATTTCCCTCTATTTATCATAAATATATAAATTATGCTAATTAAGAGCATTGCATATTAACGAAAAAAACTCATTTCCTCTCGCCATTTCGTCGCGCTATATAGCCAATGGTAATCTTACGCATGCTATCTTAGCAAACAACTTACCGTAAAAAATGTCTTATTTCTGTGGTTCTCCCCTTTTAAAAAGCTTTTCCACAGTTTGTGTTAGTCACACATAATTAAAAATGCATCTCACAGCACCAGTCAGGCGCTAAGGCTGCACACAAAAGATATATTTGCATTGATAAGGAGGGTTGGCAACGTGAGGATCCTTTCTTTCTCAATATTTAATGACGGTCATTTGGTACTGCAATTCAGATTACCCACATATTCCTCCATATGCCTCTTAAAAGCGACTTCTGCTGTAAAATCCACCAAAATGACTAAAAATGTGGCCTTTAGCACCACGTCATGAACATAATTTATGCAAGGAAAATCTTGCATTGAAAAATGTCGGCCTCGACTCTAGAGGAGCCATGGCTGCCTTAAAGCGACAGTGCATCTTTAAAATTATATGCAGTATATGATCGAGGTGAAATCTATTTAAATTAACGGTGTCCGAATGCACTGCTGTATTAAAGCAATTCAGAACTAACTTGTTGACATGTTCTGTTGCAGATTCAAAGCCAGCTAACTCGTTGCAGAATGTATCCATAATCATGAATGAATAAGCATATTTACTTGACAACAATGCACCTAGACACCCATCAATCACGTCAAGCCTCCTGAGTGGAACAGCGGTCTAGAGGCGTCACTACAGATCCGGGCTCAATCCCGGGCTGTGTAGAAGCCGGTCGCGACCGTGAGACCCATGAGGCGGCGCACAATTGGCCCAGCATCGTCCGGGTTAGTGGAGGGTTTGGCGGGCTCTAGTGACTCCTTGTGGCGGCCAGGCTCATGCACGCTGACGTTGGTCACCAGCTGTACGGTGTTTCCTCCAACACCTTGATGAGGCTGGCTTCCGGGTTAAGAGAGCAGTGTGTCAAGAAGCAGGGCAGCTTGACAGGGTCGTGCTTCGGAAGGCTGCATGCCTCTCTACCTTTGCCTGTCCAGAGTCCGTGTGGGAGTTGCAGAGATGGGACAAGACTGTAACTACCAATTGGATATAACAAAATTGGGGAGAAAAGGGGGTAAATTTTTTTTTACAAAAAAAATAATTATGTCAAATACCTGAACAATACCCCAACAATTCAAAGAAAAATAAATAGTTAACAATGCATAGATGCCTTTTATACATCACATATAAACATCTGACCTTGAAGTAAAGATTTAATTATTTGTTCATCGATGCCACAAACCTGCGATATCGAACAGCAGCATGTGAACTATTATCACTGTAGAGCACACAGATTCTTCTGCTTTTCCATTTTAGGAATTAGACCAGCAAAAATAACACATGTAAAACAGCAGATTTTTGGTGGGTGAGTTACAAACGGAGAAACACCTGGAGGTATAAGGTACTGTAGGTTTAACATTTGTAAAAAATATGTTCAAATTGGGAAAAGTCAGATTTAAGTTGACTGTGCCTTTAAACAGCTTGGAAAATTCCAGGAAATAATGTCATGGCTTTAGAAGCTTCTGATAGGCTAATTGACATCATTTGAGTCAATTGGAGGTGTACCTGTGGATGTATTTCAAGGCCTACCTTAAAACTCAGTGTCTCTTTGCTTGACATCATCAGAAAATCCAAATAAATCAGCCAAGACCTCAGAAATATTTCCAAACTCCTAAAGGTACCACGTTCATCTGTACAAACAATAGTACGCATGTATAAACACCATGAGACCACACAGCTGTTACACCGCTCAGGAAGTTGACACGTTCTGTCTCCTAAAGATGAATGTACTTTGGTGTGAAAAGTGTAAATCAATCCCAGAACAACAGCAAAGGACTTTGCAAAGATGCCAGAAGAAACAGGGACAAAAGTATCTATATCCACAGTCAATCAAGTCCTATATCGACATGACCTGAAAGGCTGCTCAACAAGGAAGAAGCCACTGCTCCAAAACCGCCATAAAAAAAGTCATACTACTGTTTACAACTGCACATGGGGATAAAGATCGTACTTTTTGGAGAAATGTCCTCTGATCTGATAAAACAAAAATAGAACTGTTTGGCCATAATGACCATCGTTATGTTTGGAGGAAAAAGGGGGAGGCTTGCAAACTGAAGAACACCATCCCAACAATGAAACACGGGGGTGGCAGCATCATGTTGCAGAACTGAAAAAGTGTGTGCGAGCAAGGAGGCCGACAAACCTGAATCAGTTACACCAGCTCTGTCAGGAGGAATAGGCCAAAATTCACCCAACTTATTGTGTGAAGCTTGTGGAAGGAGGTCTGAATACTTTCCGAATGCACTGTATTTTAAGGTGTCTAGGTGTAGCAGGTAAGGCGGAGCAGGCGCAGGACACAGAGATGAGTAATTCACGTAACTTTACTCAAAACAACAAATATTCCAAGAAGGAAAATAATCAAGCTCACAAATACAGACCAATTTACAACGAACAAACACGCACAAAACCATGGGGGAACCAGAGTGTTAAATAAGGAACATATAATTATGGGAATAGAAACCAGGTGTGTACAATGAAGACAAAACAAATGGAAAATGAAAAGTGGATCGGTGGCGGCTAGAAAACCGGCGACATCGACCGCCGAACGAACAAGGAGAGGGACCTACTTCGGCGGAAGTCGTGACAGTACCCCCCTTGACGCGCGGCTCCAGCAGCACGCCGACACCAGCCTCGGGACGGCCCGGAGGACGAGTGGATCGCCTAGCGTGTAAATCAGCTAGAAAGATGTGTCGGCATAGAGTAATTGTCTCTGGCCCCCTCCCAGTTAGGGGGAGTGATGAGCTCTACAGCCTCACAACTCAATCGCTGGTTGAAAACTGTTTTCTGCCCCTCCCAAAAGATAGAATTTGTAGATAATTGGCCCTCTGTCTGGGACTCACCCACAAACAGGACCAAGCCTGGCCGGCTGAGGAGTGACGGACTCCATCCTAGCTGGAGGGGTGCTCTCATCTTTTTCTACCAACATAGACAGGGCTCTAACTCCTCTAGCTCCACAATGAGATAGGGTGCAGGCCAGGCAGCAGGCTGTTAGCCAGCCTGCCATCTTAGTGGAGTCTGCCACTAGCACAGTCAGTGTAGTCAGCTCAGCTATCCCCATTGAGACCGTGTCTGTGCTTCGACCTAGGTTGGGAAAAACTAAACATGGCAGTGTTCGCCTAGGCAATCACACTAGGATAAAGACCTCCTCCATTCCTGTCATTATTGAAAGAGATCGCGATACCTCACCTCTCAAAATAGGGCTACTTAATGTTAGATCCCTCACTTCAAAGGTAGTTGTAGTCAATGAACTAATCACTGATCATAATCTTGATGTGATTGCCCTGACTGAAACATGGCTTAAGCCTGATGAATTTACTGTGTTAAATGAGGCCTCACCTCCTGGTTACACTAGTGACCATATCCCCTGTGCATCCCGCAAAGGCGGAGGTGTCGCTAATATTTACGATAAATGATGTTTTCGTCTTTTGAGCTTCTAGTCATGAAATCTATGCAGCCTACTCAATCACTTTTTATAGATATTGTTTCCAGGCCTCTTGGGCCATATACAGCGCTCCTCACTGAGTTCCTATCGGACCTTGTAGTCATAGCAGAAAATATTCTAGTTTTTGGTGATTTTAATATTCACATGGAAAAGTCCACAGACCCACTCAAAAAGGCTTACGGAGCCATCATCGACTCAGTGGGTTTTGTCCAACATGTCTCTGGACCTACTCACTGTCACAGTCATACTCTGGACCTAGTTTTGTCCCATGGAATAAATGTTGTGGATCTTAATGTTTTTCCTCAAAATCCTGGACTATCGGACCACCATTTTATTACGTTTGCAATCGCAACAAATAAGTCTTCCGACTAGCTTGGAAAGACAGTACCGTGCAGTATTGAAGAGCCCTCACTGTTGCTCGATCATCCTATTTTTCCAACTTAATTGAGGAAAATAAGAACAATCCTAAATTTATTTTTGATACTGTCACAAAGTTAACTAAAAAGCAGCATTCCCCAAGTGAGGATGTCTTTCACTTCAGCAGTAATAAATTCATGAACTTCTTTGAGGAAAAGATCATGATCATTAGAAAGCAAATTACAGTATCCTCTTTAAATCTGCATATTCCTCCAAAGCTCAGTTGTTCTGAGTCTGCACAACTCTGCCAGGACCTAGGATCAAGAGACACACTCAAGTGTTTTAGTACTATATCTCTTGACACAATGATGAAAATAATCATGGCCTCTAAACCTTCAAGCTGCATACTGGACCCTATTCCAACTAAACTACTGAAAGTGCTGCTTCCTATGCTTGGCCCACCTATGTTGAACATAATAAACGGCTCTCTATCCACCGGATGTGTACCAAACTCACTAAAAGTGGCAGTAATAAAGCCTCTCTTGAAAAAGCCAAACCTTGACCCAGAAAATATAAAAAACTATCGGCCTATATCGAATCTTCCATTCCTCTCATAAATTTTTGAAAAAGCTGTTGCGCCGCAACTCACTGCCTGCCTGAAGAGAAACAATATATACGAAATGCTTCAGACTGGTTTTAGACCCCATCATAGCACTGAGAAGGTGGTAAATTACCTTTTAATGGCATCAGACTGAGGCTCTGCATCTGTCCTCGTGCTCCTAGACCTTAGTGCTGCTTTTGATACCATCGATCACCACATTCTTTTGGAGAGATTGGAAACCCAAATTGGTCTACACGGACAAGTTCTGGCCTGGTTTAGATCTTATCTGTCGGGAAAGATATCAGTTTGTCTCTGTGAATGGTTTGTCCTCTCACATTGCAGTGTTTCTCAAGGTTCTGTTTTAGGACCAGTATTGTTTTCACTATATATTTGACCTCTTGGGGATGTCATTCGAAAACATTATGTTAACTTTCACTGCTATGCGGATGACACACAGCTGTACATTTCAATGAAACATGGTGAAGCCCCAAAATTGCCCGCACTAGAAGCCTGTGTTTCAGACATAAGGAAGTGGATGGCTGAAAATGTTCTACTTTTAAACTCGGACAAAACAGAGATGCTTGTTCAAGGTCCCAAGAAACAAAGAGATCTTCTGTTGAATCTGACAACTAATCTTGATGGCTGTACAGTTGTCTCAAATAAAACTGTGAAGGACCTCAGCATTACTCTGGACCCTGATCTCTCTTTTGACAAATATATCAAGACTGTTTCAAGGACAGCTTTTTTCCATCTACGTTTGCAAAAATCAGAAACTTTCTGTCCAAAAATGATACAGAAAAATGTATCCATGCTTTTGTTACTTCTAGGTTAGACTACTGCAATGCTCTACTTTCCAGCTACCCGGATAAAGCACTAAATAAACTTCAGTTAGTGCTAAATACGGCTGCTAGAATCCTGACTAGAACCAAAAATTTTATCATATTACCCCAGTGCTAGCCTCCCTACATTGGCTTCCTGTTAAAGCAAGGGCTGATTTCAAGGTTTTACTGCTAACCTACAAAGCATTACATGGGCTTGCTCCTACCCATCTTTCCGATTTGGTCCTGCCGTACATACCTACACGTACGCTACAGTCACAAGACGCAGGCCTCCTAATTGTCCCTAGAATTTCTAAGCAAACAGCTGGAGGCAGGGCTTTCTCCTATAGAGCTCCATTTTTATGGAATGGTCTGCCTACCCATGTGAGAGACGCAGACTCGGTCTCAACCTTTAAGTCTTTACTGAAGACTCATCTCTTCAGTGGGTCATATGATTGAGTGTAGTCTGGCGTGTGAAGGTGAACGGAAAAGCTCTGGAGCAACGAACCGCCCTTGCTGTCTCTGCCTGGCCGGTTCCCCTCTCTCCCCTGGGATTCTCTGCCTCTAACCCTATTACAGGGGTTGAGTCACTGGTGCTCTTTCATGCCGTCCCTAGGAGGGGTGTGTCACTTGAGTGCGTTGAGTCACTGACGTGATCTTCCTGTCTGGGTCTGCGCCCACCCTTGGGTTGTGCCGTGGCGGAGATCTTTGTGGGCTATACTCAGCCTTGTCTCAGGATGGTAAATTGGTGGTTGAAGATATCCCTCTAGTGGTGTGGGGGCTGTGCTATGGCAAAGTGGGTGGGGTTATATCCTTCCTGTTTGGCCCTGTCCAGGGGTATCATCGGATGGGGCCACAGTGTCTCCTGACCCCTCCTGTCTCAGCCTCCAGTATTTATGCTGCAGTAGTTTGTGTCGGGGGGCTTGTTAGGGTCAGTTTGTTATATCTGAAGTACTTCTCCTGTCATATTCAGTGTGAATTTAAGTATGCTCTCTCTAATTCTCTCTTTCTTTCTCTCTCTCTCTCTCGGAAGACCTGAGCCCTAGGACCATGCCTCAAGACTACCTGGCATGATGACTCCTTGCTGTTCTCAGTCCACCTGGCCGTGCTGCTGTTCCAGCACGGCCTGTTTTGCCTGCGGCTATGGAACCCTGACCTGTTCACTGGACGTGCTACCTGTCCCAGACCGGCTGTTTTCAACTCCAACTTTCAAGACAGCAGGAGCGGTAGAGATACTCTTAATGATCGGCTATGAAAATCCAACTGACATTTAGTCCTGAGGTGCTGACTTGCTGCACCCTCGACAACTACTGTGATTATTATTATTTGACCATGCTGGTCATTTATGAACATTTGAACATCTTGGCCATGTTCTGTTATAATCTCCACCTGGCACAGCCAGAAGAGGACTGGCCACCCCTCGTAGCCTGGTTCCTCTCTAGGTTTCTTCCTAGGTTATGGCCTTTTCTCGGGAGTTTTTCCTAGCCACCGTGCTTCTACACCTGCATTGCTTGCTGTTTGGGGTTTTAGGCTGGGTTTCTGTACAGCACTGAGATATCAGCTGATGTAAGAAGGGCTATATAAATAAATTTGATTTGAGACGGTGAAACTCCCGCAGCAATGAAGGGTCCAGGATGTCCTCCACCGGCACCCAGCATCTCTCCTCCGGACCGTACCCCTCCCACTCCACGAGGTACTGAAGGCCTCTCGCCCGACACCTTGAGTCCATGATGGCTCGAACAGCATACGCCGGGGCCCCCTCGATGTCCAGAGGGGGCGGACGAACCTCCCGCACCTCAGATTCCTGGATTGGACCAGCCACCACCTTGTTCAGTCTCCTCAGGACTTTAAATGGTCCCACAACCCGCGGACCCAGCTTCCAGCAGGAGGGTCGAGAGCCAGACCCGGCCTCACTGCGGTGGCGGTCGGCGCTCGCCTTCTGCCGCCTTATGGCCCTTTGCAGGTGCACATGGGCGGTGTCCCAGGTCTCCTCCGAGCGCCTAAACCATTCATCCACCGCAGGTGCCTTGATCTGGCTCTGATGCCACTGTGCCAGAACCGGCTGATAACCCCCTCTGCTGGTCCTGGCAATAGGACCGCAGAAACCTACCCACATCCTGGTTAACTCTTTCCACCTGCACGTTACTCTCGGGGTGAAAAACTGAGGTGAGGCTGACCGAGACCCCCAGACGTTCCATGAACGCCCTCCAGACCCTGGACGTGAACTGGGGACCCCGATCAGAAACTATGTCCTCAGGCACCCTGTAGTGCCGGAAGACGTGGGTGAACAGGGCCTCCTCAGTCTGTAGGACCGTAGGGAGACCGGGCAAAGGAAGGAGACGGCAGGACTTAGAAAACCGATCCACAACGACCAGGATCGTGGTGTTTCCCTGTGACGGAGGAAGATCCATCAAGAAATCCACCGACAGGTGTGACCACGGCCGTTGTGGAATGGGTAGGGGTTGTAATTTCCCTCTGGGCAGGTGTCTAGCTGCCTTGCACTGGGCGCACACCGAGCAGGAGGAAACATAAACCCTCACGTCCTTAGCCTAGGTGGACCACCAGTACATCCCACTAAGACAGCGCACTGTCCGACCGATACCAGGATGACCAGAGGAGGGTGACGTGTGGGCCCAATAGATCAAACAGTCGCAGACAGCAGACAGAACGTACAGACGCCCAGCTGGACACTGGGTGGGAGTGGGCTCTGTACGTAGCGCCCACTCGATGTCCAGCTCCCACACCACCGGTGCCACCAGGCAAGAAGCCGGAAGTATGGGAGTGGGATCCATGGGCCGCTTCTCTGTGTCATACATCCGGGACAGTGTGTCTGCCTTAGTGTTTTGGGCACCTGGTCTGTAGGATAGGGTGAAAACAAAACGGTGAAAAACATAGCACATCTTGCTTGGCAAGGGTTCAGTCTCCTCGCCGCCTGGATGTACTCCAGATTGCAGTGGTCAGTTCAGATGAGAAAAGGGTGTTTAGCCCCCTCAAGCCAATGCCTCCACGCCTTCAGAGCCTTTACGACAGCCAACAGCTCCCGGTCCCCAACATCATAGTTTCGCTCCGCCTAGCAGAGCTTCTTCGAAAAGGAGGCACAGGGGCGGAGCTTTGGTTGCGTATCCAAGCGCTGAGACAGCACAGCTCATATCTCATCCTTGGACGCGTCCACCTCCACTACGAATGCCAAGGAGGGATCCGGATGAGCCAGCACGGGAACCGAGGTAAACAGAGCCGTCAGGTGACCAAAAGCCCTGTCCGCCTCAGCTGACCACTGCAGTCACACCGGTCCCCCCTTCAGCAGTGAGGACATGGGAGCCGCTACCTGACCAAAGCCCCGGTAAACCACCGGTAGTAGTTGATAAACCCTAAGAACCGCTGCACCAATTACGCACGGCTGAAATGTGGTCCCTTTCCACCTCCACCCCTGACGTAGAAATGCGGTACCCTAGGAAGGAGATGGACTGTTGGAAGAACAGACATTTCTCAGCCTTGACGTACAGGTCATGCTCCAACAGTCGACCAAGCACCTTGCGCACCAGGGACACATGCTCGGCGCATGCAGCGGAGTATAAAATAATGTCGTCGATATACACCACTACACCCTGCCCGTGCAGGTCCTGGAAAATCTCATCTACAAATGCCTGGAAGACTGATGGAGCATTCATCAATCCGTACGGCATGACGAGGTACTCATAGTGCCCAGAGGTGGTACTAAATGCAGTCTTCCACTCGTCCCTCTCCCGGATACGCACCAGATTGTAAGCGCTCCTGAGATCCAATTTTGTGAAGTAGCGTGCCCCGTGCATTGACTCGATCACACTGGCTATGAGAGGCAGCGGGTAGCTGTACCTCACAGTAATCTGATTGATACCTCGATAGTCAATACACGGGCGCAGACCTCCATCCTTCTTCTTCACAAAAAAGAAACTCGAAGAGGCAGGTGAAGTGGAAGGCTGAATGTATCCCTGCCCCAGAGATTCGGAGACATATGTTCCCATAGCCGTCGTCTCCTCCTGTGACAAAGGATACATGTGACTCCTGGGAAGTGCTGCGTATACCAGGAGATTTATCGCACAATCCCCCCGTCGATGGGGTGGTAGTTGAGTCGCCTTCTTCTTACAGAAGGCGAGAGCCAAATCGGCATATTCTGAGGGGATGTGCACGGTGGAGACCTGGTCTGGACTCTCCACCGTAGTCGCACCGATGGAAACACCTACACACCTCCCCGAGCACTTTTGTGACCATCCCTTGAGAGCCCTCTGTTGCCACGAAATATTGGGGCCATGATAGGCCAACCAGGGTAGGCCCAGCACCACGGGAAATGCAGGAGAATCAATAAGAAAGAGACTGATTCTCTCCTCATGACCCTCCTGCGTAACCATGCATAGTGGAGCCCTGACCCTAATGGTCGACTATCTAAGGCGTGCACAAGGAAGGGCATATCAACAGAAACGATGGGGATCCCTAAACTATGGGCAAATGAACGGTCAATAAAGTTCCCAGCTGCGCCTGAATCTACTAGCGCCTTCTGCTGGGAATGCGGGGAAAACTCAGGATATTCTATTAAACACAAACATGTGAGCAACAGGGAGCTCTGGGTGAGTCTGGTGCCTACTCACCTGGGGTGACACGACACTGCCCTGCCTGATGCCTCGACTCCCTGAGGAACCCCCCCAGCACCAACCAGCAGTGTGCCCTCTGCGGCCACAGATGGTGCAGGGAATGGTCCCCCCTCCGGTCACACTAAGAGCAGCACCTCCTAGCTCCATGGGTGTCGGAGCGGAGGTGCTGGGGGATGGAACTGACGGACCCCGATCTGGACGTCCGCGGGTGGCCAGCAGGTTGTCCACCGGCTGGTCGAATGTAAGGGTGGTGTCCCTGCAGGCCAGCTCCCGACGGACGTCCTCGCGCAGACTCCACCGTTAATGGTCGATCAGGGCCCTGACATTCCATCCCGCGCCGGCGGCCAGGGTTCGGAAGTCCAAAGGAAAGTCCTGTGCACTCCTCGTCCCCTGCCTTAGGTGAAACAAGCATTCCCCCGCCGCTATACCCTCAGGCGGATGGTCGAAAACCGCCCGGAAGCAGCGGGTGAAATCCTCATAGTGGTCCAACGCCACGTCGCCCTCTCCCCATACGTTATTGGCCCACTCCAGAGCCTTCCCAGATAGACAGGAGATGAGGGCGGACACTCTCTCGCGTCCCGAAGGAGCCGGGTGGACGGTCGCCAGGTAGAGCTCCAGCTGGAGTAGGAACCCCTGGCACCCGTCCCATCATATTCCCTCGGGAGCGCAAGCCAAATCCCACTGGGACCAGGTAAAGGAGGGGTGGACAGGTTGTTGTGATGATGATGGGGCGCTGAACAACCTCCTCTCTCCCATCGCTCTATTGTTTGCAGCACGCGATCCATGGCTGTGCAGAGACTATGCAACATGGTTGCGTGCTGCTGGACGCACTCCTCTTTTAACAAAGGAGGGCTTTGTGCACCTGCTGACTCCATTTTCAGGTGCGTGTTTCTGAAAGGTGTCTAGGTGTAGCAGGTAAGGCGGAGGCAGGCGCAGGACACAGAGATGAGTAATTCACGTAACTTTACTCAGAACAACAAATATTCCAAGAAGGAATATAATCAAGCTCACAAATACAGACCAACTTACAATGAACAAACACGCACAAAACCATGGGGGAACCAGAGGGTTAAATAAGGAACATATAATTATGGGAATGGAAACCAGGCGTGTACAATGAAGCCAAAACAAATGGAAAATGAAAAGTGGATCGGTGGCGGGTAGAAAACCGGTGAAGTCGACCAATGAACACCGCTCGAACAAGGAGAGGGACCAACTTCGGCGGAAGTCGTGACACTGTATAAACAGATCCTAGACATACTGTATAAAAAGCTTTCTCAAAATACACTATAAAGATTATACCTGGCTTCCCTGCATTCTCATAAAATAGTTTTCCAATATTTCAAGTAGTTTTCTAATTTCTAACGAATAATGTCCGGTAAGATGTTTTTTATTCTATGAGCAATAGATTTTGCCAATATTGATTCAATATTGATTAATATTGCATCACAACATTGAAAGGTGAGGAGCCTCCACATTTTTTAAAAGAGACTGGGTCTTTGTATTGCTCCCCTGGCTCCTGCTTAAGTAGGAGATGAATCAGCCCCTCCTTTTGGATGTCTGACATTTTGTCATTTATGAGTAATTAAAACATGGTAGTAATGGATATTTCAGTAGTTCATACAAAGTTTGATATATCTCTATTGGAATGCTGTCGAGACCAGGGGTTTCCCCGTCTGAAATGAATCAATTGCTAACAATAGTTTGTCATGTGCAATTAATTAGGCATGCAGAAGATTTATTGTTGTTGTGGGGAAAAGGATGTCACAAAACTCATCGTCAAGTGAGGTTGTATGAACTTGACAAGAGAACAAAATCTCTGTTGGAGAGAAGGATTTTTCCATCGTTTGTTAATATTTTTTTGTAGGTTCTTTTTGGTCGCGTTTCTATATTGAAGGTTAAAACTTGGTGAATTTTCGCCATTCCCCATCCAATTTAGTCTGTTTTTTTAGATAAATGAAACCAGATCTTTCCTGAATAAGTTCCTCAAACTTTTTGTTTTGCGTCTAGATTATTCAGTGCTTCTGTATACATTTAGCCTATCTACACCATTGATGTCTAATGTTAGATGTTCTATTCTCCGTTGACGAGACCATTTTTTGGAATGAAAATGTCATTGAAAAGCCTTAAACGGCACATTTAAAGGCATCCCATACAATAAGTGGGTCCACTGAACCTGTATTGAGCAAGAAAAAGTCTTATGAATTCCTTGAATTTGTAGTGCACTGGAGCTCAAAGGGAGAGCTAAGATAATTTAAAATATTTCATTAAACCCATAGCCAGTGCTCTCTATTGTCTGTTCAATCACAATGTCCTCTATCATTAAAGCTAAAATATTCCTACCAAGAATTGACTACCTAATGATCAGAATTATGTATAACAAATATTTTCAATAAATATGCTATGTCATCACCCATTAGTGTTGATGTGGTGAGATATTGCCAATTGATAAATGATGTTGATAAACTATCCATTTCAAATGTTTTTTTAGGGATGACGTGGCAGGATTGATTATAAACAGTAGCATCAGCTTTTGTGGTCAGATGCCAATCAGTTGCCATACCAAACAGTGAGTTAAAGAGTCATGATGCTCTATGGTTCAGCTGTATAACTTTTTTGTGTGGGAGGGGGCGCACTGCATATCAGTGCTTCAGGCGTCACTACAGACACCTAGTTCGATTCCAGGCTGTAACACAACCGGCCGTGATTGGGAGTCCCATAGGGCGCGCACAATTGGCCCAGCGTCGTCCGGGTTTGGCAGCTGTAGGCCATCATTATAAATAATATATTTTGTCTTATTAAGTGACTTGCCTAGTTAAATAAAGGTTAAATAAAAAAAATGAATTAAGGATATGTGGGCCCATGCCGAATATGTTCAGTCTCCTGAGGGGGAAGAGGCGTTGTCATTATCAGGAGCAAGACAAAAGAGCTCTCTAGCTAGCTAACAGCTGCTAACGTCAGTTAGCTGACTAAGAAGCTAAACTGTGAGGTCTACTTGACCAACGCAACGTCGTTAAATGTTTTCTTACTGTTTCCACTATGATTCAGCAAGACACGACATCGTGGACTTCAGGAAACGGAAGGCCGAGCACGCCCCAACCACGTCGACGGGGTTGTGGAGCGGATCGAGAGCTTCAAGTTCCTCTGGTCCACATCACTAGTGAACTATCATGGTCCACTCACAACAACACTTCACGACTGTGCCCACGATTAGCTCCTTCTTGCTGACTATTGCAAATACTTGTTTTTCATTCTCATTAATGTTATCGAACAGTTTGTATCTAGGTCTGGTAAAGGTGCCCATGTTTCTCATACCATGGAACATGCAGTAAATATATTACACCAACAAAATTGAGCCAGTTAAATAATGTAAAACAATTTACATCAGCTCACACACTTTCACCAATTGAATGGGAGTAACGGAGCCATTGAGGGAGTTCTATTGACCTGAGCCGGGGTGTACCGGTCTATGGCCCGTGACGTAAACGGGCATAATTCGAACAGGAATATGCGTCGCTCGGTCATGTCAATAAAGCGGCATGGTGCATCGTCCTGAAACATAAATCTCTTTTCCATAAAATATATGTCTGAATTTTTAAACTAGAGTTCTTAATTTGGAAAGCAGATAACGCGTTTTTATCAGAAGCAATCACTTTTGCATGGGAAAACAATGAATCCTACTCATTAGTCCACGTGTTTAATCTAGCCTAGGCTATATCACTTTTGTTTTGAGCCGATTTCATCGTGGGTTTTGTACGGGCACACCTGGCTCACCGCTCACGCCCGGGAATCATCCCGGCCCCAACACGAATATAATTACATTCACCCAAAGCAAACACCTCCAAACTGGGTAATCCGGGACAGATAATCGAATCCCCCCCCATTGAAGGGAGCCCACATTACGTAGCTAACTGCATCCACATCACAACAATCAGAAAATCCAGAGAAAAACAAGGAAGTGAACGGTCACGTAACTCTGAACTGTTATCTCCGTTTTTAGTATTAAAACGGTCCTGATAGAAAAATACATACAACTTCAGAATCATCGTCTTCGACTCAGAAAACCACACACCACTTCAGGACAATGAACAACAAAGGTAATTTAGCTAACGTCCAAAATCATTGTTGAATAAGCTAGCTAACAGAGGCTAACGTTAGTTAGCTGCAAGCTAGACTGCGCGGTCTACCTGGCCGTCGTCGTTTTCATTATGAATTAGATAAATAGCTACAGTTGTTTAAATTGTAAGAGTCGACCGGTAAGTAGCCAGCTAGCTTATATCTGTTGTCAAATACGTAACGTTAGCTAGCTAGCGTTTGTTACAGGCTATTTAGCGCGTAGCCGCGTACACTGACCTCAACCATGAATACAACACTATTCAGCTAACGAGTTAACAGTAGGACCTGTCATAGTCACTTGTGTAAATTGATTAACTGTATTTTTCTGACTATATTAACGTGGCTAACTAGCCAACTGTAATCATTATATTGACGAATTAAGTATTTCTCTGTTCTGTTAGCCAGTCATGGGTACATTTCTTTTGTTAGAACGGTCTGTTGTAGATTAACCTAATGTAGCAGGCGTAAAAAGACGCCTGAGCGGAGTTCCCACATCCGTTTCAGTGGAAACGGAAGTTTGGTTGAAAATACTGTTGTTCCCATTAGACAACACAGCCACAAAGTCAAAATTGCCCATCGTACGATTTCATTGAATTATTTTATTTTTTAAGGTTAGGTTCTGATTTTAAAGATAAATTGTAGAAATTAACGGTGTTTATGACTGTGGCTGTGTTAACTAGTGACGCCCATATTGTATCCCTGAACTGGAAAAAGCAGTTTTATTCCGACCCCACGAAGAGTGGTCGTAGATTAACAATCTGGCATTCAATAATGTTTTGCAATTGTGTGACGTTTGAGTAAAACAAAGTGTTGGTAGTGATAATAGCATAATATTATTTTGTGTATCACAGGTTCCTATCCCCAGCAAGCTGTGTACCCACAGCAGAGCAGTGCACCCATCTACCCCCCTGCTATGCAAGTGTCTCCTCAGGCACCCCCTTACACAGACGCACCACCTGCATACTCTGAGGTAATCATTTATACTTGGAATAAATGTGTTATCTACTTTTGTGAAGATTATTCACAATCATATCAATACAAACACACTGACAGACTGTCTAACACTCCCCTTTTCATCCTCCATTACTCCAAAGATTTATCAGCCCAGGTATGTGCACCCATCTCAGGCTGGCCAGCTACAGCAAATGGCCCAGTACCCTGGCACTCAGATGTACATGCAACTGCCCCAGTCCATGGCTGTTGGACCAATGGGCCACAACGTCCCCATGGCATACTACCCCATGGGAGCCATGTATCCCCCTGGCTCCACTGTGCTAGTGGAGGGAGGATATGATGCTGGTGCTCGATTTGGCCAAAGCAACAGTGCTTCCATCCCTGTGAGTATCCACAAAACACCATGCCTATATCAGGGGTGTCAAGCTCAATTCCTGGTGGGTGGTGTGTTTGCTGGTTTTTGTTGTTTCCTTTCAGTTTGTGTCTACTTCAGACTTAGACAACCACGTGAGAGGAAAGTCATCGATAACCATAATAAGTACAAGGGAGGAGCCAAGTATATTGCCTGTGTTGTTGATTAACAGATATTGGTAAAGTTACTCATGCATGTGACTTTCTTTCTCCCTCACCTAAACACATCACAGCCCCCACCTCCTGGCCACATGCCTAATGCAGCTCAGCTGGCCGCCATGCAGGGTGCCAACGTCATGATGACACAGCGCAAGAACAACTTCTTCATGGGTGGTTCCAATGGTGGGTACACCATCTGGTAACAGCCAGCATTTGCCACAACTTCTCCCCATACTCCTCTCCCTCATTCAAAATGATGACTCCCTCTTCCTGTCCCATCCGCCAACCCCTTTCGGGCTGCTTGGCCATGCCACAATACTGATATCACTTAACGGAATGTAATACTTTAGAGCCCCGATAAAAGGTACAGTACTCCACTTTCGATCCAGAGTCAGTCTTAAGTACTTATTCATAATTTGAGCTTCTGAACCGGTTCCCTGACCTTACAAGGATAGTGCTGCTGTCTTCAGTCAAAACACATTTCATATGTTACTGGCTAGATTTTCTTTTTGAGTGAATGACATCGATCTAAACTCTTAACTGTCACCATTTTTGTACTTTATTATTTCAGTTTTTCATGTTTATTTGGACTCGGCCTCATGTCTTCCTCACAAAGAGTGCTAATGATCCAAGCAGTGCATCACATATACTTGAGTTTTTTTTCTTTTTGCTGTTGCATGGCATGTTGAATATGCCCAGTAGGCCTATCTAAAAAATCAGTTTCTCCGGCCACCGGATTGTAGTATCATAGAATACTGGTATGTTAAACAAGAACCAAAACAAACAAGAATGGATTACAAAATTCTAACCAGACTATTACATGCCATGGTGGTTTACTGTACCTTCTTGGGCAACTGTAGATGAACATAATCGGGTGCCAAACAGCACCGTGACTTAAATAAAAGCGAATTAACTTAAAATACATAAGAACGAAATTCAGTGTGATTTTCCAAATTGAGATTTGGATCACCGAAAGGGTTGGTTGGCTTTACATTTTTGCAGTTATATATATTTTTCCCCCTAAGTCGGATACCCAGAGTTGAACATCATCCCAGTGTTTCGTTAAGTAAAATAATGGCACCCACAACCTGTTCTTAAAACACAAAGTACTGTCATGTAGGGTAGAATAACCTACTAAGATCAGTAGGTTTTAAGGGCTGCAGTGTTATGAAGCCTTTGCAGGTTAAATTAAAATATAACTAGTTTGTTTATTTTCTGTCTCATCTTCAAGTGATTTGTTTGAATCAATTACTAGTTACTTACTTTGTAAGTATAACCACGGAGATGGTTGTACCAAAGATATGGTCTAGATTGCACTACAAAATGTTTGATTGACTTAATAATTCAAATATGGCACATTTTAAAAGGAAACATATCAAACAGTGATGATGGGTTTGAAGGTACTTAAGACTTTCGATCTGGCATTTGTTGCTGTATTTTGTAAGGGGGTGATTAAATGTTTGATGTAATTGTGACTAGGTGGTTCTGCATGCCTTTTTGCACTTTTGCTCTGTACAACTTTGAATTTTGTGAAGATGTATCATTGCTAATTTTTATAGAAATGCCACAATTTAATTTATGTACACTTCTGGAAATGATAGATTTTGCTACTTGTTTTTAGTTCAAATGCTAATAACCTGCAAATACAGCGCTAGGCAAAGGCTACTCATTCCTGTACAACTTATTGAAGGAATTTCATTTAAGTGTCTTTTCACTCAGGGTGAGATTCCTAAATGTTTTAGGACTGCAGCAAATCACTTGCAAATGGTTCCCCATACCCGACTTGTTAATTGTAGTGTTAAGCCACACCATTATTTATGAATGCGCATTGTGTCAGTCGAGCTTACACAACTGTTTCTTTTCCAATACACTTATGTGCGCTGCTAATTAAACTACCGTATAACCTTTTTAGGTCATATCTAACACTAGGTTTGATCCAGTTTGTGAAAATGCCTAGATTCAAGAATTTGATATTTTGGTTTAAACATTAACATTCAGTGCAATTTCTTTATTTTTCCGTATGTAATGCAACTCATGTCTTGTATGTTATGATCAAAATTCATGTGTCACTGGGTATCCGACTTAATAGCCTAGATTTGATCGTTGTGGCCCTCCATTAAAACATGTAGTCCTCACTGAAATGTGAATTCCAGGTTACTTTGGTCAGTTGATCAGCTGTCTGGAAACCTGCTAGCCTAGCATGCAACCTGTTTGCACATTGTATCATCAGACTGCATCTGCTCTTGGTTACACTGATCATATGACTAGCTACCATTCCAAACATGGTTGTCATGTCACTCATTTTGCACAGCTGTAAATGTGTATCCCATTCCCAAACACACTGATGCATCATAGGGTTTAAAAAGGGGTCACAGCTTTCAAAATGTTAACAAAAAAGGCTCATATAATTTTGTTTAGTTTCTTTCTGTCCCAGACCTGACTCATGTTTATAACGCAGCTTAGACCTAGCAATATCATGTACCGTAATGCTTACCAGTAGATGCCATGCCAACCACAGCCAGTGTGGAGTAAAAGTTTCTGTTGAAGGATTTATGGACATTTATAGTTCAGGGATTCTCTTTAACATTTTTATAATATGGATATGTATTAAAGTGATTTGATGGACTACAGTACTTTCTTTTAAGATTACTAAGTGTCACTTTGGTTTGAGACATGCGTCTGGAAGAAAACTCTGGTGCAGTTAACTTTTTATACTAAACAACATTTAAGGTGACAAATTTAGAATAAAGGATATTTTGAAAATTTGAAATGCTACCTGTTCCGAGTGCTTTTCCATCATTTATAAAATCAGATTTGTGTCATGCATTAGGACTCAAGCAGCCCTGTATAAATCGTAAGAGGTGAAGAAATGTTTTGTGCATAAACACCTATGGCTTATAGCTAGCTGGATTAAGGACATTGAACACTGAGTGATTAAAAACTAACAAGCTTTATTGCCATGTCAGACCTGCAGTCTCAAATTGAGGTCTTTCATGCCACTTACTGCCTTTGGCAGATACTTCAGTAAGATCATACAAACACAAGATGGTGTATTTGGTAATAGTAATAGATACAAAACAACATTTCCCGTTTAGCTGCCCAGTTTTGAACTGGTAGATTATGTATAATGGCATGAGAAGAAAAAAAAAATCGGTGCCTTCTACTGATCAAGAAATACAATTTCCCATTTAGCCCCCAGGAAAATATATACAGTGGGGAGAACAAGTATTTGATAACCTGCATATTCGACAGTGTTTCCTACTTACAAAGCATGTAGAGGTCTGTAATTTTTATCATAGGGTACACTTCAACTGTGAGAGACGGAATCTAAAACAAAAATCCAGAAAATCACATTGTATGATTTTTAAGTAATTAATTTGCATGACATAAGTATTTGATCACCTACCAACCAGTAAGAATTCTGGCTCTCACAGACCTGTTAGTTTTTCTTTAAGAAGCCCTCCTGTTCTCCACTCATTACCTGTATTAACTGCACCTGTTTGAACTCGTTACATGTATAAAATACACCTGTCCACACAATCAAACAGGCTCCAACCTCTCCACAATGACCAGAGAGCTGTGTAAGGACATCATGGTTAAATTGTAGACCTGCACAAGGCTGGGATGGGCTACAGGACAATAGGCAAGCAGCTTGGTGAGAAGGCAACAACTGTTGTAGCAATTATTAGAAAATGGAAGAAGTTCAAGATGACGGTCAATCACCCTCGGTCTGGGGCTCCATGCAAGATCTCATCTCGTGGGGCATCAATGATCATGAGGAAGGTAAGGGATCAGCCCAGAACTACACAGCAGGACCTGGTCAATGACCTGAAGAGAGCTGGGACCACAGTCTCAAAGAAAACCATTAGTAACACTATGCCGTCATGGATTAAAATCCTGCAGCGCACGCAAGGTCCCCCTGCTCAAGCCAGTGCATGTCCAGGCCCGTCTGAAGTTTGCCAATGACCATCTGGATGATCCAGAGGAGGAATGGGAGAAGGTCATGTGGTCTGAGACAGAAAGAGAGCTTTTTGGTCTAAACTCCACTCACTGTGTTTGGAGGAAGAAGAAGGATGAGTACAACCCCAAGAACACCATCCCAACCGTGAAGCATGGAGGTAGAAACATCATTCTTTGGGGATGAATTTCTGCAAAGGGGACAGGACGACTGCACCATAATGAGGGGAGGATGGATGGGGCCATGTATCGCAAGATCTTGGCCAACAACCTCCTTCCCTCAGTAAGAACATTGAAGATGGGTCGTAGCTGGGTCTTCCAGCATGACAACGACCCGAAACACACAGCCAGGGCAACCAAGGAGTGGCTCAGTAAGAAGCATCTCAAGGTCCTGGAGTGGCCTAGCCAGTCTCCAGACCTGAACCCAATAGAAAATCTTTGGAGGGAGCTGGAAGTCTGTATTGCCCAGCGACAGCCCTGAAACCTGAAGGATCTGGAGAAGGTCTCTGTAATTGCAAACAAAGGTTTCTGTACCAGATATTAAGTTCTGCTTTTCTGATGTATCAAATACTTATCTCATGCAATAAAATGCAAATGAATTACTTAAAAATCATACAATGTGATTTTCTGGATTTTTGTTTTAGATTCTGTCTCTCACAGTTGAAGTGTACCTATGATAAAAATTACAGACCTCTACATGCTTTGTAAGTAGGAAACACTGTCGACTATGCAGGTTATCAAATACTTGTTCTCCCCGCTGTGTATATATTTTTTACCAATACAATCAGAAAATGAAAACCCTTCAGAGTTGACACATGGGGAGCAGATTGATGACAATTATATGACGCCATCTTAGACATTCCCCCACAAGAATCTCATGAAGTCCTCCATCCACCAGTGTTAAAACAGTTCTCTTACTTTACACACACAACTGTTAAATTGTGAAACCATCAGTGTGCACACACTTTTACTAATTAATCTCATCACTTGCCCAGCTTATGTGCTTATACGAGATAGTGTATACTCTTGGGTAAAATCTATGTAGGTCTTCAATTCCACAAACATATGGTAGATGTCCATCAAAGATTGTCAGTTTGGCAGAGAACATTTTGTTAAACACCCACCCACAGTTCTCACATTCCTCAAGTTCAAATGAAGTACTCCTTCTTTTCATCAGTTACGATGTCACCGTGGGCCAGATCACAGTCCTCCCCCGGGGCAGGTTCTCCTGTGGTTCTGTAGGCACCCTTGTTGTGGCACAAGTACCGGTACAGAAGGAAACCCAGGCCAGCTAGCGTCAGTAGAACAAGTACGATGACAACTAGAGAGAGAATAGAAGAGAGAGAAATGCTTTAAGAATAGGGACAGAAGTTCAGCTAAGGATAGATGCATACGCTTTAAAGGTAGACTCAGGGATATGACGTAGATGCAGAACGTAAACCGCACATGCGCATATACTAAGAGAAGTCTTGCATCTCAATATCTGCGGTGCTACTTGTGGCAACATTTTGTGGAGTCTACTTTTAAAACATAGGGTTTTGCACATGTTTGTTTTTATCATACTGAAGTGAAAAGAAAAGTTCAAATAAAATCAGGCCTACTTCCAATGACAGAGGAGTCCGTATGACTGGGAAGCGATGTAGGTCTCATCTCTGTTGCTGAAGACATAAAACAATCCGTTTCATACTGTAGGCTGTGCTAGTATAAACATGAGAAACTGCATCATTTTCTCAATGCAGGGAAATCTGAACTGTATTTTATTACACAGTAATCTGCTTACAAAACGGCTAAACGGGTCCAGCCCATGTTTAATCTATTTGACATAACGCAGTGCCTTAAATCAGAAGTAAAGACAGAGCCGTCATGAAAAAGAGTTGTGTGTCATCAACTCTATAGAGGAAAATATGGTTACAGTATTTTATTGACACACGGACTTCAAAATTCAAATAAACGTATTTTGTCTTCTTTGTGAAATAAGTGCCATATAAAATGACATTTCTCTAACACAAAAAAAGGACGTCCCACTTACCTGTCATGGGAATAGAAGTCATGGTGATTGATGTCAGATTCACAAGCTATGGAACAAATGAAAAGTACAGTACTTAGTACAGTCATTGTTTACACAACACACAAACTCAGACATAAAAGGCACTGTATTCCTAACCAACACAGTACTAAATTCTGTAGATACATATCACATTATCTGGCGTACAGCCAAAGATGTTTGGTGTGCATTACTGGGCTTTGCAGGAAAGCCCTACACAAACCACCACAGATTTTTCAACTAATCTTCAAACTCTAGTCGGTGAAAAAAAAGTATCTTAGAAATGTCAGTTTCCAGTTGCAGGTGGTTCTACAAAAACCATAGAAAATTCAGAAAGCTATTAAATCCATGTTTTGTATTGAGTGAGATGCCTCTTGCATGTGTGTAGATCTTTGTTTTGGTTGTACTGTGTGACGAACTGCCATCTAATGCTACACCTGGCCATGCCGCATAAAAACTAGTAGTTCCTGCAAAGCTGCTGGGAAATGCTAGATGTGTGGCAGCTAAGATGGCAGGGTACAAAACATGGATTTAATATACATTTTTTGTAGAACCATCTGCAACTTGAAACTGACATTTCTAAGATAATTTTTTTCACTGAATCGAGAACGATGAAAGTACAGCCAAGCACAGGTTAGTTGAAAAATCTATGGTGGAAGTTAGTGTGTATGAAGTTTATTAGTGGCTTTATTCAATATAAAAAAATATAAATGGGCAAAATATAAATCTATGCGTTTATAATTCCTTTTCCAAATGGGTATGCATTTATGACAAAATTTTAGGCATTATCGTTTTCATGATTGAGTATGCATAATGCCTGCTGATTTGAAAAATAAATAGCAAAGTGTTTCATATTTCATTTCCACAGTACAACACTGACACGTTTAAAAATGAAATGTAAAAGCTTAAATTACCAATAATTTCTCATGTAATTTACTTGTGACTGCATGAATTGTGACAAAATTCAAATGATCAATAAAATTCTATAAATCAATCAATGCTCAACTTTGCTATTTAGTTTCCTCATTGCTCCTTTGCTTTTTCCGATGTGTGTTAGACCTGTCAAACACGGTGGGCGGTGCTTTGGTAATGTGAGGCGGAAGTGGTTGCCTGGGCTGGGCTTGCTAGCTATGCTCAGACAGAAATACTCTTAATTTCTTCAAGTATTTCTGGATCAAAGAGGAAGAGGCGAAGCTGTACTATATACTGAATAACTCCGTATATATATATATATATACACATACACACACACACACATATATATATATATATATATATATACACAGTGTACAAAACATTAGGAACACCTCTTTCCATGGCATACAGCCCAGGTGAATCCAGGTGAAAGCTATCATCCCTTATTGATGTCACCTGTTTAAATCCACTTCCATCAGTGTAGATGAAGGGGAGGAGACAGGTTAAAGAAGGATTTTTAAGACTTGAGACATGGATTGTGTAAGTGTGCCATTCAGAGGATGAATGGGTAAGACAAAATATTTAAGTGCCTTTGAACGGGGTATGGTAGTAGGTGCCAGGCCCACCAGTTTGAGCGTGTCAAGAACTGCAACGCTGCCAGGTTTTTCCACACTCAACAGTTTCCCTTGTGTATCAAGAATGGTCCACCACCCAAAAGATATCCAGCCAACTTGACAAGCATTGGAGTCAACATGGGCAAGCATCCCTGTAGTATACGTTCGACACCTTGTTGTCCATGCCCTAACGATTTGAGGCTGTTCGGAGGGCAAAAGGGGGTGCTACTCAATATTAGGAAGGTATTCCAAATAGTTTGTACACTCAGTGTAGATAATCTTTGCTATGCTGGCCAGGACAGCGAGTGAGCAAGAAATGAGGAGACAGCTCAGGCATGGTGCTTGCTGCAAGCAATATGATGGCTAGTATATGTAGTTACCACAGGTGGCACCTTAATTGGGGACAGGCTTGTGGTAATGGCTGGAGCAGCAAAAGTGGAATGGTATCAAATAAATAACACATGATTTGATGCCATTCCATTTGCGCCGTTCCAGACATTATGAGCCGTCCTCCCCTCAGGAGCCTCCACTGTTAGCTACTAGCTAGGTTAGATATGCTAGCTAGCTGGTCATGGTGAGGCAAGTCAACACATTTAAGAGATGAACAGAGACATAACCTACTAAAAATGATTCTGGTCTAAACAAATAAAATACATATATTTGACAGTGACAGAGAGCAAGGGAGAACAGCCCCTTTGGCCATTAACGTTAGTCTGAGTTAGTCCTTGGTGGGACAGTATTTACAAAAAGTGCGGTTGTCATGGCATGGCACCATCAAATCAAATTTTATTTGTCACATGCGCCGAATACAACCTTACATAGAAACGCTTACTTACAAGCCCTTAACCAACAATGCAGTTAAGAAAAATACATACAAAATAAGAAATAAATAATTAAAGAGCAGCAGTAAAATAAGAGTCAATGATTGGGGGCACCGGTTAGTTGAGATAATATATACATGAGGGTAGAGTTATTAAAGTAACTTATGCATCGATAATAACAGAGTAACAGCAGCGTAAAGGGGGGCAATGCAAGTAGTCTGGGTAGCCATTTGATTAGATGCTCAGTAGTTTTATGGCTTGGGGGTAGAAGCATCTTGGACCTAGACTTGGCACTCCGGAACCGCTTGCCGCGCGGTAGCATAGAGAACAGTCTACGACTAGTGGTACATCCCTGGACAAGATGCTAGTCTTTCGAATGGCCTTATCCCCCATCTATAGTGCCAAGCAGAGATTCATCAGGTCCCGTTTTTACAGTCTTTAGTATGACTAGGCCAGGGATAGAGCTGTCCAACTTTAAATCTCAGCAAGGACACTAACCACAAGGGCACTGAGTTGAGGAGTGCAAATTATGCTAAAAGATTAGAATAGATGAAAATCTAAAACACAGATCAATGTACAACTCATGATAAGTACACTAGTCACAAATCCTACTGTTTTTTAAAATAGTACAACAACTGTATGCTCCGGTTTAGTGCATGTCATAACCAATCATTCACTCAATTTACAGTTCAATTAGGTATTATAGCACAGGTGGTGTGGGGCATCTTTCAGCCATTTTGGTGCCCCTCCAGCCCTTGTTTTCTAACCCGTCTGATGGTGGGCAGCAGCATCTGGAAGACAGGAGGGGCAGCGTCTGCTGGAGGACCTGCTGGGGTGTCCCGTACACAGCAATGACATCAGTTTCCTTAGGGTTTGAACACAAAATATATTAGTTGAAAGGCACACTGTCATGTCTGGGGCAAATGAGCTAATATAGAAAGGGATTTATTTTAAAATCAGACAACAGGAACTCTTAAGAATCATTGATTCCAGTCCATATCAGATCTGCCCACTTATAATCTCTGGTACTGTCCCATGTGGGCTATAATAATGAAATACTGCAACATTATTTACTGGCATTCAAACAAAAGCTTTACTTGCAATAAACAAAATGACAAACTCAGTGAGGGAGGATCATAGGACTACAATATTAATATAATCTGTATTGCTCTTAAATTGAGGGAGTTTAATTAAGCTGGACCGGGATGCGCCGGGCTATGGCCCGTGATGTGAATAGGCAAAAGTGGTGAGGGAGGAGCGCCCTGCTCAAATCGAAAAGTAAATCTGCACCACCAGGTCCTATTGTCAACAAGACAGCATGGTTCATCGTTCAGAGACATACATTTTCCATCAAAGTACATGTTAAAATTTTCAAACTAAGTTTACTTGTGAAGGCAGATAAATATCATATTAGTTTTAACCAAGAGAAAACACTTTGCATGTGAACAGGGCTTGTAAGTAAGCATTTCACAGTAAGGTCTACACTTGTATTTGACGCATGTGACAAAAAAACATTTGATTTTCAATGTTCTTGACATACTACACTTTTGTTTGAGCAGACTTCGCAGTGAGCTTTGAATGGCGATCCCGGCTCACACCCGAGAGGCAGACTGTTTTCAAAACAATGACTTTTCATCCGGTGCAATTTGCACAAACACGGCCAGCTTAATCAAATCCTCTCATTGTAATATCGCTGTAGCCCTCAATGCACCTTCCTCTGAAATGACAAGACAAAAAATGCCACTTACCTAAAAGTGTTCCACGATGTCTTGTTGTGAAGGTAGCTATAGCTCGCTAGACTAGGCAGTGGGCTATCTATCTAACACAAGCCAATAACGTTAGCCAGTAGTGCATCATAGCCAGCTAGCTACACTACAGGAACAAAAGTCAAACATGTTATTCAAAAATTATGAGCATTAGAGGTCGACCGATTATGATTTTTCAACGCCGATACCGATTATTGGAGGACCAAAAAAGTCAATACCCGATTAAATCGGACGAGATATATATATATATATACACATACATACACACACACACACACACACACACTTGTAAAATGAAAATTACAACAATACTGAATGAACACTTATTTTATCTTTATTTATGTATTATATTATCCATTTAGTCTCAAATAAATAATGAAACGTTCAATTTGGTTTAAATAATGCAAAAACAGTTGGAGAAAAAAGTAAACGTGCAATATGTGCCATGTAAAAAAGCCATGCCTACCGCCGTGCAGTCAGACTGCTCTATCAAATCATAGACTTTATTATATTATAAATAACACACAGCAATACGAGCCTTAGGTCATTAATATGGTCAAATACGGAAACTATCATTTCGAAAACAAAACGTTTGCTCTTTCAGTGAAATATGGAACCGTTACGTATTTTATCTAACAGGCGGCAACCCTAAGTCTAAATATTGCTGTTACATTGCACAACCTTCAATGTTATGTCATAATTATGTACAATTCTGGCAAACTAATTACGGTCTTTGTTAGGAAGAAATGGTCTTCACACAGTTCGCAACGAGCCAGGCAGCCCAAATTGCTGCATATACCCTGACTCTGCTTGCACAGAACACAAGAGAAGTGACACAATTTCCCTAGTTAATATTGCTTATTAACATGCATTTCTTTTAACTAAATATGCAGGTTTAAAAAAATACTTGTGTATTGATTTTAAGAAAGGCATTGATGTTTATGGTTAGGTACATTAGTGCAACGACCGTGCTTTTTTCGCGAATGCGCTTGTCAAATCACCACCAGTTTGGCGAAGTAGGCTGTGATTCGATGATAAATTAACAGGCACCGCATTGATTATATGCAACGCAGGACAAGATAGTTAAACTAGTAATATCAACCATGTGTAGTTAACTAGTGATTATGTTAAGATTCATTGTTTTTTATAAAAGTTTATTGCTAGCTAGCAACTTACCTTGGTTCCTTGCTGCAGTCGCATAACAGGTGGTCAGCCTGCCACGCAGTCTCCTCGTGGATTGCAATGTAATTGGCGTCCAAAAATGCAGACTTATGAAAACTTGAAATCGTCCCTAATTAAAAATCGGCCATGCCGATTAATTGGTCGACCTCTAATGAACATTAATATGGAGTTGGTCCCCCTTTGCCGCTATAACAGTCTCCACTCTTCTGGAAAGGCTTTGCACTAGATGTTGGAACATTGCTGTAGGGACTTCCATTCAGCCACAAGAGCATTAGCGAGGTCGGGCACTGATGTTGGGTGATTAGGCTTGGCTCACAGTTGGAGTTCCAATTCATCCCAAAGGTGTTTGATGGGGTTGAGGTCAGGGCTCTGTGCAGGCCAGTCAAGTTCTTCCACACCGATCTCAACAAACCATTTCTGTATGGACCTTACTTTGTGCACAGGGGCATTGTCATGCTGAAACAGGAAAGGGCCATCCCTAAACTGTTGCCACAAAGATGGAAGCACAGAATTGTCTAGAATGTCATTGTATTCTGTAGCATTAAGATTCCCCTTCACTGGAACTGATGGGCCTAGCTTGAACCATGAAAAACAGCCCCAGACCATTATTCCTCCTCCACCAAACTTTACAGTTGGCACTCTGCAGTCGGGCAGGTAGCGTTCTCCTGTCATACGCCAAACCCAGATTTGTCTGTCTGACTGCCTGATGAAGCGTGATTCATCACTCCAGGGAACACGTTTACACTGCTCCAGAGTCCAATGGCGGCGAGCTTTACACCACTCCAGCTTGGCATTGCGCATGGTGATTTCAGGCTTATGTGCAGCTGCTTGGCCATGGAAACGCATTTAAGGATGCTGCCAATTAACAGGTATTGTGCTGACGTTGCTTCCATAGGCAGTTTGAAACTCAGTAGTAAGTGTTACAACTGAGGACAGATTATTTTTATGCGGTATGCGCTTCAGCGGTACCGTTCTGTGAGCTTGTGTGGCCTACCACTTCATGGCTGAGCCGTTGTTGCTCCAAGATGTTTCCACTTCACAATAACAGCACTTACAGTTGACCGGGGCAGCTCTGGAAGGGCAGAAATTTGACTAACTGACTTGTTGGAAAGGTGTCATCCTATAAACGGTGCCACGTTGAAAGTCACTGAGCTATTCAGTAAGGCCACTGCACTGTACTACTTCATGTTTGTCTATGGAGATTGCACGGCTGTGTGCTCAATTTTATACACCTGTTTGCCGAATCCACTAATTTGAAGGAGTGTCCACAAGGTAAATTGCTCGCTAGGTTAGATACATGTCACGTGACATGCATCTAACCTACCCGTAGCTAGCTACATATTATAGCCAATTAGCTAGCTACTAGTCCCCACTGTCCCCTCCTGCAAACACCCTGTTCTTCTGTGGGGTTTCACACTGATTGTGGTTGCCGGGATAGCCTAAAAACACACCACAATCGATACAGCTACAACCGAACATGACCATCGCCAGCAAGCACAACTCCACCCAGTGTTTGACTGACAATCAACACAAGTCGAAAAAACGATCATGCAAATGAGGAAACGAAATAGCGAAATTAAGCATTACGATTGATTTATCGAATTTGATTGTCATAATTTAAATGATCAATCTTAAACCAGATTATGGAAAAGCATTGTCAATTGAAAAAAAAGTATGTATGTGTCACAATTCATGCTATCACAACAAGAAAATGAAATGGCAAACATGAGAAATTATTTATCATATAAATTATGTTTTTGGATGTGCCAGTGTTGTACTGGATAGTATCATGGAAATGAATCATCAAACACTGCTATTTATTTTTCAAATTGGCAGTTCTTTTTTTGCAATTCCATTTTTTTTTTTAAACAAATACATACCCATTTAAGGAAAAGGAATTGCAAACATGATAACATTTATAATTACCATTTGCATTTCCAATTGAGTTTTAGTAGCTAAATGCTCCCATATATATGGGGCTTTCCTGTAACGCCCAGTAATGGACTAACCAGTTTCCCCTTGTATCTATGCTAAATCGTCTCTAGGGTCAATTGACTTAGTTACCGCCCTATACGGGTAATAAAAAGCAGTAAAGGCTAGAATATTCTCATCATTTCCACGTATCAAGCATTGATGTATTAAATCAGGGTGTCGCCTGGCATAGCCTGTTTACTGGCTACATCACACGTGTAATGCTGCCATTGTTCATCACACAGTTGTCTACGCAAATTTTACCTGAGGAAGTAGTTTAGCTAGCTGGATCTGCTGAGAGAAATATTTGCTTGCTGGTCACCTTCAGGCACACGACTTTTGTCCTTACAAAAATAACAACAGGTACAAAAATACAGTCGATAAAGCAAACTACCAACAACGAACAAAAACAGACGTGTATTCTCACAGCTCAAACTTTCCTGTAATCCCTTGCGCGTTCGTGAGACTCATGTGTGCTCGCCCCCGTGAAATCGCAAACCAGGTTCCCATTGCGATTTCTTTTCTGACGCCATACCGTATAAAAACGAATTCACGAGAGCTTGTGTAATTGTAATGTGATATTGTAACCCCTAGCGCGATTGTCCATTGTTTGTAATCTATGTATGCTTGTGTTCCCTCATGTGCTTTATGTATTGATTTGTTGTTAATAAAAATAAAAAATAAAATTAAAAAAGGAGAGCTGTGATGGAAACAGGAAGTTTCGGTAAACTACCCAAATGTAAACTAAACTAAATACGCTAGACAAGGTGGAACCTTTTTGTGTCGTTAAAATGTATTATGCGAGAAATGTCGGTGGAAACGCTTTTATGCACAAATATTGATATAATAACCATTTCATCGAAGTAAATTTGGAATCACGTGACATGTTTTGCAGTCCCACTACGACTCGTCGGGAAAGCAATGTAGTTTATTAGGCTACAAATGAAGTACATTATTATTCATTTCACAGGGTGGTGAACGTGCAAAGTGAATATCGAGGGTCTTTTGGTGACATAATAATCGGTGTTTGGCTGCCGTTTGAGAAATACAAATAATCTCACTTTTTGGTCCATTATAATAGTCGCATAATGTAGGCCAGGACTCTGACCCTGTTCCTGGAGAGTTACGGCCCTCTAGGTTTTAACATACCCCCAATCTAGCACACTTTATTCTAATAATTAGCTGGTTGATAAACTGAATCAGGTTAGTTACAACTGGGGTTGGAGCAAAAACCTACAGCAGTGTAGCTCTCCAGGAAAAGTTTTGAATTGGAAACCCCTGATCTAGGCTATATGTGCGCTGGCGAGACCGCACGTGCCAATACCACTCACTCGAGTCACTCGCTCTATAACGCAACATTTTTTTATTGTCAGAAAACCATCAGTAGAGTTGAAAATGCGATGAAAACTCATTTAACTTGTACTTTTTATTCGGTACTTGGAATTTTTACCACAAAAGGTATGTTTATGTACACTACGTCAAAACGCAAAGCCTTGTATCTGCAACAAATCAATTTGATAATAATATCCTTTTGATGAGCCAACATGTAAATGTAGAGGGTATTTTACTTAATTATAAGGAATTCTTATCACTTTACAAAATCCCTGTAACACTTAAAGATTTTCTAATTGTTTTAGATGCCATTCTCCCAGGTGTTGCTTTATTATTCAGGAATGTGTCAAGACCTGATCCTCAGAAGATACCTATGATTAACCCTGTTACCTCATCAATATTATTATAATTTTTCTTATATTGGTCAATTCAACAACAATAGAGCTATTCAAATCAAATGTATATATATATACAGTGCCTTGCGAAAGTATTCGGCCCCCTTGAACTTTGCGACCTTTTGCCACATTTCAGGCTTCAAACGTAAAGATATAAAACTGTATTTTTTTGTGAAGAATCAATAACAAGTGGGACACAATCATGAAGTGGAACGACATTTATTGGATATTTGAAACTTTTTTAACAAATCAAAAACTGAAAAATTGGGCGTGCAAAATTATTCAGCCCCTTTACTTTCAGTGCAGCAAACTCTCTCCAGAAGTTCAGTGAGGATCTCTGAATGATCCAATGTTGACCTAAATGACTAATGATGATAAATACAATCCACCTGTGTGTAATCAAGTCTCCGTATAAATGCACCTGCACTGTGATAGTCTCAGAGGTCCGTTAAAAGCGCAGAGAGCATCATGAAGAACAAGGAACACACCAGGCAGGTCCGAGATACTGTTGTGAAGAAGTTTAAAGCTGGATTTGGATACAAAAAGATTTCCCAAGCTTTAAACATCCCAAGGAGCACTGTGCAAGCGATAATATTGAAATGGAAGGAGTATCAGACCACTGCAAATCTACCAAGACCTGGCCGTCCCTCTAAACTTTCAGCTCATACAAGGAGAAGACTGATCAGAGATGCAGCCAAGAGGCCCATGATCACTCTGGATGAACTGCAGAGATCTACAGCTGAGGTGGGAGACTCTGACCATAGGACAACAATCAGTCGTATATTGCACAAATCTGGCCTTTATGGAAGAGTGGCAAGAAGAAAGCCATTTCTTAAAGATATCCATAAAAAGTGTTGTTTAAAGTTTGCCACAAGCCACCTGGGAGACACACCAAACATGTGGAAGAAGGTGCTCTGGTCAGATGAAACCAAAATTGAACTTTTTGGCAACAATGCAAAATGTTATGTTTGGCGTAAAAGCAACACAGCTCATCACCCTGAACACACCATCCCCACTGTCAAACATGGTGGTGGCAGCATCATGGTTTGGGCCTGCTTTTCTTCAGCAGGGACAGGGAAGATGGTTAAAATTGATGGGAAGATGGATGGAGCCAAATACAGGACCATTCTGGAAGAAAACCTGATGGAGTCTGCAAAAGACCTGAGACTGGGACAGAGATTTGTCTTCCAACAAGACAATGATCCAAAACATAAAGCAAAATCTACAATGGAATGGTTCAAAAATAAACATATCCAGGTGTTAGAATGGCCAAGTCAAAGTCCAGACCTGAATCCAATCGAGAATCTGTGGAAAGAACTGAAAACTGCTGTTCACAAATGCTCCCCATCCAACCTCACTGAGCTTGAGCTGTTTTGCAAGGAGGAATGGGAAAAAATTTCAGTCTCTCGATGTGCAAAACTGATAGAGACATACCCCAGGCGACTTACTGCTGTAATCGCAGCAAAAGGTGGCGCTACAAAGTATTAACTTAAGGGGGCTGAATAATTTTGCACGCCCAATTTTTCAGTTTTTGATTTGTTAAAAAAGTTTGAAATATCCAATAAATGTCGTTCCACTTCATGATTGTGTCCCACTTGTTGTTGATTCTTCACAAAAAATACAGTTTTATATCTTTATGTTTGAAGCCTGAAATGAGGCAAAAGGTCGCAAAGTTCAAGGGGGCCGAATACTTTCGCTAGGCACTGTAGCCCTTCTTACATCAGCTGATATCTCAAAGTGCTGTACAGAAACCCAGCCTAAAAACCCAAACAGCAAGCAATGCAGGTGTAGAAGCACGGTGGCTAGGAAAACTACCTAGAAAGGCCGAAACCTAGAGAGGAACCAGGCTATGAGGGGTGGCCAGTCCTCTTCTGGCTGTGCCGGGTGGAGGTTATAACAGAACATGGCCAAGATGTTCAAATGTTCATAAATGACCAGCATGGTCAAATAATAATAATCACAGTAGTTGTCGAGGGTGCAGCAAGTCAGCACCTCAGGAGTAAATGTCAGTTAGTTTTTCATAGCCGATCATTAAGAGTATCTCTACCGCTCCTGCTGTCTCTAGAGAGTTGAAAACAGCAGGTCTGGGACAGGTAGCACGTCCGGTGAACAGGTCAGGGTTCCATAGCCGCAGATAGAACAATTGAGACTGGAGCAGCAGCATGGCCAGGTGGACTGGGGACAGCAAGGAGTCATCATGCCAGGTAGTCCTGAGGCATGGTCCTAGGGCTCAGGTCTTCTGAGAGAGATAGAGAGAGAGAAAGAAAGAGAGAATTAGAGAGAGCATACTTAAATTCACACAGGACACCAGATAAGACAGGAGAAATACTCCAAATATAACAGACTGACCCTAGCCCCCCGACACATAAACTACTGCAGCATAAATACTGGAGGCTGAGACAGGAAGGGTCAGGAGACACTGTGGCCCCATCCGCTGATACCCCGGGACAGGGCCAAACAGGCAGGATATAAACCCACCCACTTTGCCAAAAACCTACAACCTACATTATTCAAGCCTTGCTTCAGCAGGATGTTGTATCTATGTCATGCCTTATTGGAACAGTTTTATTGATAATATCTGTTGGAAAAAAGTTTGGATGTTGCCACAAATACCTACTTATTAACAAAATTATGTAAGTTTCTTTTAAAATTGTTCAGAAATATTATCCTGCCAACCACAATATGAAGAAGTTAAGGAACATATATTCAAATTGTACCTTTTATAACGAAGCAATATTTTTTTGGCATTGTATTCATTTATTTAATATTATTTGTTATTTATGTAACATTTTATTTAACTAGGCAAGTCAGTTAAGAACAAATTCTTATTTACTATGACGACCTGGCTAAAGGCTTCCTGTGGGGACGGAGGCTGGGATTTAAAAAATAAAAAATACAATTTACCTACGATATTTTTTATTTAATTTAATTTCACCTTTATTTAACCAGGTAGGCCAGTTGAGAACAAGTTCTCATTTACAACTGCGACCTGGCCGGGATAAAGCAAAGCAGTGCGACAAAAACAACAACACGGAGTTACACATGGGATAAACAAACGTACAGTCATTAAAACAATAGAAAAATCTGTGTACAGTATGTGCCAATTAAGTAAGGAGGTAAGAAAATAAATAGGCCAATAGTGGCGAAGTAATTACAATTTAGCAATTTACACTGGAGTGATATATGTAGAGATGAGGATGTGCAAGTAGAAATAAGGGTGTGCAAAAGAGCAGAAAAACAAATATGGTGATGAGGTAGGTAGTTGGTTGGATGGGCTATTTACAGATGGTCTGTGTACAGCTGCAGCGATCAGTAAACTGCTCTGACAGCTGACGCTTAAAGTTAGTGAGGGAGATATAAGTCTCCAACTTCAGTGATTTTTGCAATTCGTTCCAGTCATTGGCAGCAGAGAACAGGAAGGAAAGGCGGCCAAAGCAGGTGTTGGCTTTGGGGATGACCAGTGAAATATACCTGCTGGAACTCGTGCTATGGTGGGTGTTGCTATGGTGACCAGTGAGCTAAGTCAGAGCTATACCTAGCATAGACTTATAGATGACCTGGAGCCAGTGGGTTTGGCAACGAATATGTAGCGAGGACCAGCCAACGAGAGCATACAGGTCGCAGTGGTGGGTAGTATATGGGGCTTTGGTGACAAAACGGATGGCACTGTGATAGACTGCATCCAATTTGCTGAGTAGAGTGTTGGAGGCTAATTTGTAAATGACATCGCCGAAGTCAAGTATCGGTGCGATAGTCCGTTTTACGAGGGTAAGTTTGGCAGCATGAGTGAAGGATGCTTTGTTGCGAAATAGGAAGCTGATTCTAGATTTAACTTTGGTTTGGTGATGCTTAATGTGAGTCTGGAAGGAGAGTTTACAGTCTAGCCAGACACCTAGCTATTTATAGTTGTCCACATATTCTAAGTCAGAACCGTCCAGAGGAGTGACGCTAGTCGGGCGGGTGGGTGCGGGCAGCGATAGGTTGAATTTTACTAGCATTTAAGAGCAGTTGGAGGCCACGGAAGGAGTGTTGTATGACGTTGAAGCTCGTTTGGAGGTTTGTTAACACAGTGTCCATTGAAGGGCCAGATGTATAGAGAATGGTGTCGTCTGTGTAGAGGTGGATCAAAGAATCACCCGCAGCAAGAGCGACATCATTGACATACAGAGGAAAGAGTCAGCCCGAGAATTGAACCCTGTGGCACCACCATAGAGACTGCCAGAGGTCCGGACAACAGGCCCTCCGATTTGACACACTGAACTCTATCTGAGAAGTAGTTGGTGAACCGGGCGAGGCAGTCATTAGAGAAACCAAGGCTGATGTGTCTGCCGATAAGAATACAGTGATTGACATAGTCGAAAGCCTTGGCCAGGTTGATGAAGACGGCTGCACAGTACTGTCTTTTATCGATGGCGGTTATGATATCGTTTAGGACCTTGAGCGTGGCTGAGGTGCACCCATGACCGGCTCGGAAACCAGATTGAAAAGCGGAGAAGGTACAGTGGGATTTGAAATGGTCAGTGATCTGTTTGTTCACTTGGCTTTCGAAGACTTTAGAAAGGCAGGGCAGGATGGATATAGGTCTGTAACAGTTTGGGTCTAGAGTCCGCTTTCCAATCTTTAGGAATCTCAAACGAAATGAAAGAGAGGTTGAACAGACTAGTAATAGGGGTTGCAACAATGGCGGAGGATAATTTTAGGAAGAGAGGGTCCAGATTGTCTAGTCTAACTGATTTGTAGGGATCCAGATTTTGCAGCTCTTTCAGAACATCAGCTGTCTGGATTTGGGTGAAGGAGAAGCAGGGGGGGCTTGGGCCAGTTGCTGTGGGGGGTGCAGAGCTGTTGGCCGGGGTTGGGGTAGCCAGGTGGAAAGAATGGCCAGCCTTGGAGAAATGCTTTTTGAAATTCTCGATTATCGTGGATTCATCAGTGGTGACAGTGTTTCCTAGTCTCAGTGCAGTGTGCAGCTGGGTGGAGGTACTCTTATTCTCCATGGACTTTACAGTGTCCCAAAACCTTTTGGAATTAGTGCTGCATTAATCAAATTTCTGTTTGAAAAAGCTAGCCTTTGCTTTCCTAACTGACTGTGTGTTTTGATTCCTGACTTCCCTGAAAAGTTGCATATCGCGGGGACTATTTGATGCTAGTGCAGTACGCCACAGGGTGTTTTTGTGCTGGTCAAGGGCAGTCAGGTCTGGAGTGAACCAAGGGCTATATCTGTTCTTAGTTCTACATTTTTTGAAAGGGGCATACCTATTTGAGATGGTGAGGAAAGCACTTTTAAAGAACAACCAGGCATCCTCTACTGACGGGATGAGGTCAATATCCTTCCAGGATTCCAGGGCCAGGTCAATTAGAAAGGCCTGCTCGCAGAAGTGTTTTAGGGAGCATTTGACAGTGATGAGGGGTGGTCCTTTATGACCGCAGACTCATAAAGGACACAGGCAATGAGGCAGTGATCCCTGAGATCCTGGTTGAAAACAGCAGAGGTGTATTTAGAGGGCAAGTTGGTCAGGATGATATCCATGAGGGTGCCCATGTTTACGGATTTGGGGTTGTACCTGGTAGGTTCTTTGATAATATTTGTGATATTGATTGCATCTAGCTTAGATTGTAGGATGGCCGGGGTGTTAAGCAAATCCCAATTTAGGTCACCTAGCAGTAAAAACTCTGATGATAGATGGGGGGCAATCAATTCACATATGGTGTCCAGGGCACAGCTGGGAGCAGAGGGGGGTCTATAACAAGCGGCAACAGTGAGGGACTTATTTCTGGAGAGATGGATCTTTAAAAGTAGAAGCTCAAACTGTTTTGGCATAGACCTGAATAGTATGACAGAAGTCTGCAGGCTATCTCTACAGTAGATTGCAATTCTGCCCTCTTTAGCAGTTCTGTCTTGACGGAAAATGTTGTAATTGGGGATGGAAATGTCAAAATTTTTGGTGGCCTTCCTAAGCCAGGATTCAGACACAGCTAGGACATCAGGGTTGGGGGAGTGTGCTAAAGCAGTGAATAAAGCAAACTTAGGGAGGAGGCTTCTGATGTTAACATGCATGAACCCAAGGATTTTATGGTTGCAGAAGTCAACAAATGAGAGCGCCTGGGGACACACAGGGCCTGGGTTAACCTCTACATCACCAGAGGAACAGAGGAGGCGTAGGATGAGGGTACGGCTAAAGGCTAAAAGAACTGGTCATCTAGTGCTTTGGGAACAGAATAAAGGGAGCAGATTTCTGGGCATGGTAGGATAGATTCAGGTCATAGTGTACAGACAAGGGTATGGTAGAGTCCGAGTACAGTGGGGGTAAGCCTAGGCATTGAGTGACGATGAGAGAGGTTGCATCTCTGGAGGCGCCAGTTAAACTAGGTGCGGTCTCCGCATGTGTGGGGGGTGGGACAAGGTGGCTATCTGAGGCATGTTGAGCAGGACTCGGGGCTCCGCAGTAAAATAAAACAATGAGAGCTGCCCTAAACAACAGTATACAAGGCATATTGACAGAGAGAGGCATAAAGCAATCACAGGTGTTGATTGGGAGAGCTAAGACAACAGGTGAGACAACAACAGGTAAAACAGCGAGGACAACAACAGGTAAATGGTGATAAATGGGCAGAGGGGGTCAGTTAGCTACACGCAGGGCCTGAGTTTGAGCCTGGGGCCGACAGATAAACTAAATGAAGTACCGTGTTAATGAACAGTCCAGCAGGCATCAGCTGTGTAGCCGAGTGATCATAGGGTCATATAAATAAATTGAACATTTTTGTGTAATTCATTTCAGAAAATGTACAAACAAAACACCACACTTTCTTACCTTGCAAAAATAAATGTAACTATATTGTATTCTACCAACAAAAAAGCCATTATAGCTGTGTGTATTTGTCCCTTAAGGTTCTTGTGTAATGTGATATTGTACCCCCTAGCCAATTGTCCTTTGAATATTCTATATACTGTATAAACTTGTGTTCCCCCCTTAAGTCAATTTGATGAAAACATGGAAATATGTGAATATATACAGTGGGGCAAAAAAGTATTTAGTCAGCCACCAATTGTGCAAGTTCTCCCACTTAAAAAGATGAGAGGCCTGTAATTTTCATCATAAGTACACTTCAACTATGACAGACAAAATGAGAAAAAAAACATCCAGAAAATCACATTGTAGGATTTTTAAATGAATTTATTTGCAAATTATGGTGGAAAATAAGTATTTGGTCAATAACAAAAGTTTATCTCAATACTTTGTTATATACCCTTTGTTGGCAATGACAGAGGTCAAACATTTTCTGTAAGTCTTCACAAGGTTTTCACACACTGTTGCTGGTATTTTGGCCCATTCCTCCATGCAGATCTCCTCTAGAGCAGTGATGTTTTGGGGCTGTTGCTGGGCAACACAGACTTTCAACTCCCTCCAAAGATTTTCTATGGGGTTGAGATCTGGAGACTGGCTAGGCCACTCCAGGACCTTGAAATGCTTCTTACGAAGCCACTCCTTCATGCCCGGGCGGTGTGTTTGGGATCATTGTCATGATGAAAGACCCAGCCACGTTTCATCTTCAATGCCCTTGCTGATGGAAGGAGGTTTTCACTCAAAATCTCACGATACATGGCCCCATTCATTCTTTCCTTTACACGGATCAGTCGTCCTGGTCCCTTTGCAGAAAAACAGCCCCAAAGCATGATGTTTCCACCCCCATGCTTCACAGTAGGTCTGGTGTTCTTTGGATGCAACTCAGTATTCTTTGTCCTCCAAACACGACGAGTTGAGTTTTTACCAAAAAGTTATATTTTGGTTTCATCTGACCATATGACATTCTCCCAATCTTCTTCTGGATCATCCAAATGTTCTCTAGCAAACTTCAGACAGGCCTGGACATGTACTGGCTTAAGCAGGGGGACACGTCTGGCACTGCAGGATTTGAGTCCCTGGCGGTGTAGTGTGTTACTGATGGTAGGCTTTGTTACTTTGGTCCCAGTTCTCTGCAGGTCATTCATTAGGTCCCCCCGTGTGGTTCTGGGATTTTTGCTCACTGTTCTTGTGATCATTTTGACCCCACGGGGTGAGATCTTGCGTGGAGCCCCAGATCGAGGGAGAATATCAGTGGTCTTGTATGTCTTCCATTTCCTAATAATTGCTCCCACAGTTGATTTCTTCAAACCAAGCTGCTTACCTATTGCAGATTCAGTCTTCCCAGCCTGGTGCAGGTCTACAATTTTGTTTCTGGTGTCCTTTGACAGCTCTTTGGTCTTGGCAATAGTGGAGTTTGGAGTGTGACTATTTGAGGTTGTGGAGAGGTGTCTTTTATACTGATAACAAGTTCAAACAGGTGCCATTAATACAGGTAACGAGTGGAGGACAGAGGAGCCTCTTAAAGAAGAAGTTACAGGTCTGTGAGAGCCAGAAATCTTGCTTGTTTGTAGGTGACCAAATACTTATTTTCCACCATAATTTGCAAATAAATTCATTAAAAATCCTACAATGTGATTTTTCTGGATTTTTTTTTTCATTTTGTCTGTCATAGTTGAAGTGTACCTATGATGAAAATTACAGGCCTCTCTCATCTTTTTAAGTGGGAGAACTTGCACAATTGGTGGCTGACTAAATACTTTTTTGCCCCACTGTATTTTTTGTTGTTGTTGTTGATAATATTCGCATGAAAATCTGTTTTCCGTGCCAAATGGACGGAAACCTAGTTATAGGCTCACAAATAAAAGACACCGTATCGGGACAAAGATGTTTGAGACATTTTATATAAAAACGAAATTAATCAAGACACCTTTGATTTCAGTGATGGAAAAAGTACCCAATTGTCATACTAAAGTGAAAGTAAAGATACCTTAATAGAAAATGACTCAAGTGAAAGTCACCCAGTAAAATACTACTTGAGTAAAGTCTAAAAGTATTTGGTTTTAAATATACTTAAGTATCAAAAGTAAAAGTATAAATCATTTCAAATATTAAACAAACCAGATGGCACAATTTGTGTTTTATTTATTTATGGATAGCCAGGGGCACACTCCTACACTCAGACATAATTTACAAGTGATGTATTTGTGTTTAGTGAGTTTGCCAGATCAGAGACAGTAGAGATGGCAAGGGATGTTCTCTTGAGAAGTGTGTGAATTGGATCATTTTCCTATCCTGCCAAGCATTCCAAATGTAACAAGTACCTTTTGGGTGTCAGGGAAAATGTATGGAGTAAAACATACATTATTTTCTTCAGGAATGTGATAAAGTGAAAGTAAAAGTTGTCAAAAATATAAACAGTAAAGTACAGATTCCCCCAAAAACGACTTAAGTAGTACTTTAAAGTATTTTTACACCACTGTTTGATTTAGTCATTTGATTTTAGTTTTTAAATTAACAGCTGTGACACTAAACAAGACATTATAAAAAGCTATTTGTTTAATCAATAATCAAGTTTTTCAGGTGCAATTTAGCAAACTTATAGAGAGTAACACAGTATGAGTCATAATACCCATAAAGTCTAGCGGTCAAACAGGGAAATAGTTCCAATGGTTTTTCTACCATTCATTTTTCCCATAGGGGATTTCAGAAACAATTACAATAAGGGCTGTGTTTTGTTTAGGCTTACCCTGGCATGACATTTTGACAGTGTAAATCTCTCTAGGACAAGGGGACCTTATAAAAATGTCACACCAGGGTAAGCCTACACGAAACACAGCCCTTATTTTAAGTGTTTCTAAAAAATGTTTGGTGGAAAAATTATTGGAACCATTTCCCTGTTTGACCGTTAGGTTTTATGGTTATGACACCTCCACTGTGGGCTCTATGAAATGAGATACAGTTTTGCAAAGCTGAATGTCAAATTGAGTCAAGTACAATTTAGTGAACTTGCTGTTTCTCTACAATTAAATTAAAATACAATTCACAGTTATTGGGTGTATAAAGTTATTGGGTGAATACTGGCACAACCCTAAACAAAGCACAAATTGGCATACCATTGATTATATTAATTAAAAAACAAAACGTTTGTATTGAAAGTATATTGTCCACAAGCAAGAGCTTCCAGATCTTAGACAGCAGGTGGAAACAGGAGATATTCTTATATCCCTCCAGTAATATTGAGAAGGCTTTTCATATTGATCCTATTTTCCCTTGTGCAGTATTCATCCACTCTCCCTAATTACTATAACTCGTTCTGTGAACAAATACAAAACATTTTGACAGTTAACTCAGGAAATAAGAAACTCAATATAATAACTCAATTACAGTTACTTTAGACAGTCACAACCTTTTCCTCAGAGATCCTTCATTAAACCACAGTATTGTTCACACCCTCTTGCTCCTGGATATGTAATTTTGCTGCCTAAAAGTAAAAGAAAAGAAAAGTTATATACCAGTAGATCCAAATGGTCTAGCAGCAGTCGATGGAATCCCATTATTATACAGCCTGTCTTGATTAGAGTAGACCGGCATGTAAATCAAATGTACTACATACGAGAGGTCATTAAAGGTTGCGTGTGTCTCACCTTTTGGACAAGCACGTCAGCATCGGAGCCATCAGAAGCCGCTCCGTTCTGCACACCGTGGGCCCCAGAGTCCTCAGGGGCCACAGGGCTCTCTATGGTCAGCTGGGGTGTGTCTATGGCCGAGGATTGGAGCTCAACGTTCTCTGAGTTATTGGAGTTGGTCACATCGGAAGTACTCGCTGTCAACGCAGAAGAGCTTTCTTCTTCTTCTCCTTTCTTATCTGAGGTGGTGGAGTGCTGGTCTGAAGGAGGCTCTCCCTCTTTCACATCCTTCTCTTCCTCCATCAGTTTCTCTTCTGACTTCTGGCCGCTGCCAGAGGCCCCTTTAGTGGTGGTGTTATCCCTGCTTTCAGATTCCGGTTTCTTCTCTGCAGTGGGGCCTTCACTGCGGGTGGAGTCTGCATCCAGGTCTTGGGCCTCTGAAAAAGGCTCTTTAGTAGGTGGGGACCGTGGGGAGACTGCAGGGATGCTGGTTAATGACTCATCATAGCGAGGACTACTAAGGGATCTGAAGCTGGACCTGTCTCTAGTGAGGGTGCCGGACTTGCCCGGACTATAACTCTGATGGAAGTCAGAGAAGCTAGCTCTCCACGACCTGGGGGACATGAAAGATCGCCTCTTCAGAGAGCCAGTCCTGAAAGATATGTGAGAGGAGGGATAGGATGACTACATGTTGATGCGCTTACTTTGCTTTAATTACCGTTATGCTTTATGTAACACTCACTATTTCGTTCATCCCAGACCACAGCTCATAGATAGACTCAAAATGGGAGGAAAGTTAATTAAAAAAAAAACAGGGCTGGTGAGAGATGTAAAATCCTAGCCAACTTACTGATTCAACCCTTTGATGACAAACACCTTGTCTGGATGCTGATCCTTCAGGTCCTTCATCACATTCTGTAAATAACTGTTGGACTGAAAGAGAGGATATTACACCAGTTTAAGAATAGATATAAACTGAAAGAACTAGGACTTTTGTTACCTAAATGCTGACAAAACAGTTACGTTTTTTATCAACCAAAGCAAAGCCCCACATAACTGCTTTTTTCACTGTGTTCCCACCCCAGATATTGAGAAGAATATGACCTGCACATACCGTAGTCATTTCCTTGAAGAAGGTGTCCCGTAAATTTGAGATGGCTGTGAAGACTGACACATAGCATCCAATTCGACTTCAGGAAGGAACAAAATGAAGAGAAGAAAAAACTTTATTCATATAAATTGTCCTCTATTTTTTCTTTGTTGACACACTTGATCTGATGATGCATTTGTCATTCTGCTATCTGGCTATATGCGGACTTCTGACTCGTTACCTGTCATAGAGAGTAGGGAGCTCATCCCTCAGCTCTCTGTTGATGTCCTCGAAGACAATCTGGGTTCTGTTTACCTCCTCAGCTGCCTGTACCGAGAGAAGCACCATGACGAGATGAGTTTGTAGTTTTGTTTAAATGATCATTGCTGTGCAAATTAAGTAGACAGGGGTATCTTGTCTGTCTGACCTTGGCAATTTTGACATCATCTTTCTTTTTAGCATTCTGCATCGCCTCCAAGTGGTGACGGGAGGAATCATAGTCGACTAACTTCCTGCCTCGTTTGGCCACCCTCTCCTGGGGGGTTGGAGGAAAGGAATAATGCCCGTGTGAGATCAAATATTTAGGGAGTGTGTGTGTATGTTTCCATCCTTACCCTGACATCGGGGAACTGGCTTATGTAAGACTCAATGGTGCAAAGTGCCTTATCTATCAGCTTCGCCTCATAATCATTCCACAGGAGGTCTTCACCCTGTTGGCATGTGGAGAAAATGTATGTTTTTTTATACAGAAATTTGCATAATAATAATCAACAGTCATGCATGCCATTCTTAATAATACAGCAGTGCTATGACTGACCTCTACAATGGTCCCCAGTTCCTCTTCTCCATCCCAGTCCAGCTCATAGACACCATACAGAGACTGGGAAAGACGCTTTGAAGCTTCCCGCATTCCTGTGGAAAGTCGACAGCATGGATCACATGTTATCAGACTGGGGCACTACTGATGGTGCTAAAGCTATAGAAAAGCATGCAATTTATGGACAACATCATACAGATCACGTTTAATTTACAACATAGACGGACTGAACAAATGTTTACCTTTGACAGAACTAAGGTAAATCTTCAGGTCCTTGTATAACCGGTTCCCATCAATCTGCAAACAGAGATTATAGAGTGACTCATCTTGTCTGTAGGCTATACATACATCTATGGGATTTACTGGGGCACATTTACAGGCCTTTTCTATAGAATATAAATCACATATCCGTTTAAGGTTATCGTTACAGGTTCATACGTATGGTGTGGTCTGATCTCTGTGTAGTACTGTACTGTCATGGTGACTACCTGTTGGTCATTCAGATTTAGGAGGCATTGTTCAAATATTTCATCTTTGGTCTCCACTGTCTTTCCAAACTTCTGCAAGACCTACAAAGTAGGGAATACGATACATGTCAAACCTCAAACAACTTAATAATATTGTGCATTATATTGAGAAAGTTAAAGAACTGTATACCTTCTCTTTGCCCCTGCTCAGCTGCCTTTGGAATCTTTTCGCAAAGACCCCAGTGCCTCCTTTTGGACCATTGCCCTCTGCCATAATTTCTCCTTTTCCCTGGTGTTGAGCTTTTTATCCCTGGAAATGTAGAGGTGGAGGAAAGACAAGTTAAGACATTAGTCGGGATGGATGCATATTAGGCTCAAGATCAAAAGTGCATCAAACATGTATGGCAGTTTTAATGACTACATTTTAAAAATGTAACTAGGCAAGTCAGTTAAGAACAAATTCTTATTTACAATGACAGCCTACCTCAGCCAAACCCTAATGATGCTGGGCCAATTGTGTGCCACCCTATGGGACTCCCAATCATGGCTGGTTGTGATACAGCCTGGAATTGAACCAGGGTCTGTACCGACACCTCTAGCACTGAGATGCAGTGCCTTGGACCGCAGTGCCACTCGGGGGTCCCCCTGTGTTCCCAGTGTTTTTAGCACACCTATGTCTGATTAATGTATTGCATTATTAGCCTGGGAGGAAGGAAGGTGAACTGGTGATGGCTTGAGTTTGAAGAGGAGGGAGTACAGGGCTTAGCATGTCTCTCTCAATGCTAAAAATAGATTTTAAGCTTGGAAAAGTTGAATATTTTCAGAAGGAGTCGGGTAATTGGTTAAGGGCAGAGGATTGGAGAGAAAGAGAGAGGAGATCTAGGGAGGAAGAGGATGGGTTTGAATCTGTTGAAGCTAGAAATAACAAGTGAGAGGTTGTCAAGGAAGATTGGTGTCAAATTCAAACAGGTGGAGCTGGATGGCAGTTTGAGTTCTGGGGATGAAATGGAAGGGGTAGAAGGTGTTGTGAGGAGCTCGGAGCCCGAGCCTTGCATTGATGCATATGGTTATGATAAAGATACATTTGGTCCAGTAGGAGTGACATTTCTGGATGAAGTGGATCCTTGCCTTTTGGAGGATCCATTTGTGGTTTCAGGGTTGGTGGGAAAAGAGTTGGGTGCAGTTGAATCAGTGAAGGTAAACTGTAGTGGACTTGTTATATTTGTTTGTGTTTCTTCTGACCAGAACTAGCGGGCGCTCCGTGTCACACAACTTGGGTCAAGATCTGTTTCTTGCTTTGCTCTTAGGAACAGGGCACCATTAAAATGAGCTATTTCTGGTGTAGTGTTTAGTGTGGAGGTGAAGTTGAAGATTCCTGGTGTTTGTGACGCCCACCGTTTGGTGCGACGCAGACCCGGTGGTGAGTGTGGTGAAACAGAGGAGTCACTGTCAGTCCTTTTGAGTCAGAGTCTTTACCCGACAAGGTCATGATAGGATATATCAGTTATCCTGTTAAAGATTTTGTGGCGAATCCACTGCACTGTTTCAGGTGCAACATTTATAGTCGTGTCACAGCAGTGTGTATGAGGGAAATTCCAGGATGTGGGAAGTGTGCAGGAGGGCATGGGATAGAGGATTGTGTCGTTTTGGTGGATAAAGTGGTGTGTCAACTGTTGGGGTGCACGTGTTGCTGTGGATATCTGTGCTAGCACAGAGGGATAGACCAATGAACGATATACAGTATGCTTCAGTAAGGTTGGCTTCTTAGCATTCATAGCAATGGTTATCAACTGTACTGCAGAAATTGAACATAAATCACAGAAAAAATATGTTGTGGTGGCAGCTGCAGAAAAGTATTTGGGAGTACGAGATTTTACTTCAGAAGACTTACAGCATGTGCTGAGTGGTGTCCAATCCTCTCAGGCCGTTGGCCTGGGGTAGGATAAGATTGGGTTAAAGTAAAGGTGATGGGTTTGAATGAGTTAGTTGGTAGGGTAATTAAAATATATTTATGTTTTTCATTTTTCCCACTTCCCCTTTACGATTTTGTATCACAAAGTGTAATTGAGCTATACTATAGTTCAGTTGGGGGCGTAATGCAACATATTGGATGCCAACCGTTGTTAAACCTCACCAAAGAAGAAGAAGAAGAAGAAGACGCCGCCTATGTCTTATCAAATTGTCGTTGGCCACGCCTACATACTATGGAAGTGAACTTTACACAGGACTGTTTCAAGATAGTGGGGCTGGTCCGATGTCAGAATACCATTTGATATTATATCATTTACTGGACCTGATAAAGGGACTACGATAGCAAAATGTGCAGCTACAGACCTGAGAATCCAGTGGACTGGATGGGCCATATCAGGAACTCTCAAAACAGAGAAGTTTTATGATTTAGCAGGTATATAACATGTTGATTTGAAGCATACCAATTCATGCCGAGGCGTGTTTGCAGGGAATCGCTACGATTTCAACCATTGGTTGAATAAGTAATCGAATCTATTAGGTTTGGGCATAGGCCTATTCTAAATCAACAATAATGCGGTCAAACAAAATGTTTGCAATGGAATGAGGCATTTTTTTTCCATTAATGAAAGTATAGCATTTTGTATCTGATGAATATCAATGTTACAAAATCACTTATTTAAACGGTTTCCGTTGCAAGAGGTAATGAATACACCCCAGTTTACTTCAACATTACCACCAACTGATTTAGTCAACCTTGCAAGCCTCTATAAATAAGAATGCTAAAGCAATGATCCAAAGTCCAAGATGATTTGCCACAAATTGTCACATTGTAGCGCGAGATTGGTCAATTTGTATCGTGATATGTTTACCACAAATTGTTACTCTGTAGCTCACCCGATTTAACTTTGTACAGTAGATCAATGTTACAATTTTACCAATGCAATATTGTTACGCCCTTTGTCGATCATCAAACATTTGCTATGGTAAAGGGGAATTCCACGATAAGAGTGATGCTGAAACTCAGATGTTTACTTTAAAATGTATACCAAACAAAAATGAATGATTGCAAAGTTAAACAAACTAAACAAATATGCACAATGACTACGTTTAACAATTTCCACGGAAAAATTTACTAGAACACATTTACAAATGCAAAGTTTGGTAATAATGACAGTTTGCCATCATTCTATGATAGCCTTGAACTGAGTTATTATTGCATGTGTCATTATTTTTTTTGTTTTGATGCAAAGTTTGGTAACCCTATGATTACACAAACCGCACAAACTGTCATTCTGTTACCAAACTTTAAATCTGCACTGTTCTTCAAGTAAATGTGTTTTTGCAAGAGGTTCAGTTGAAATTGTTAAAAGTAATCATTGCAAAGTTAAACAACTATGCACAATCATTCTTTTTTGTTTGGTATACATTTTAAAGTGAAAAATCGGGGTGTATCAGCATCACTCTGTTATCGTGAAGTTGGCCATTACCATAGCAGATGTTTTATCGACAAAAATGGCGTAGCAATATTGTAACATACTGTACCACTCTGTTACCATGGAATTGCCTTAAACCAAAAAACAACAGTCATGTAGGCCCATGCATTTTGACAATTGCATGTGACAATTGTTGGCTTTTGCCTTATTCTAGTATAATATGTTACAACAGATCTGTCTACATATGACCTGTCAAAATGCAAGTTAAAACTGATAGGACAGTATGTGCCATTCAGAATTAGCTATTTACTTTACAGTTATGTAAAACGCTGCAACTTACCTGTAGACACTGAATGGGCATTCCTTGTCAATGCAACAAATTAATTGCATTTCTTGACAAGCTTCTTTAACTTGTCTTCTTGTGCTGCTCTGTATGTGCTCATCGAAAGTTTTACCCTTGAACTTTGGAGCTAATTGTCACTGTCTGTAGGCTACTGGGTAAAATATTAATTGAACACGCCTTACTGTGAAACGTCTATTTTTTAGGGTCTGGCACATTTATATTACTTGCCCACCTGAGTAGCTATTGGGGAGTGACTCTTGTCATTTGAGGCAAAATGTGCAGACTGGATTGGTAACAGCATGGGGAGTAAGGTAAGCTTGACAGAGTCGGGGTGAAAGGGTTTCCAAACTAGTGCACAGGCGGCCAGTGGCACCTTAATTGGGGAGGACAGGCTCATAGTAATGGCTGGAAAGGAATTAATGGAATGATATCACTTTCAAACACATAGTTTCCATGTGTTTGATACCATTCCATTCACTCTATTATAGACATTTTTATGAGCCGTCCTCCCCTCAGCAGCCTCCTGTGACCTAATATCCAATCCCATCAGTGGAGAAGAACAAAACAGTTATAAACACTTGCAGAGCTTTAGTGTTCTCTGCTGATTTGCTTTTCATTCAACAAAGTAGTGTATCAGTTCAGCAGTCTTAGCCAAGGCTAAGGCTTGGGCCAACAGTGTTGCAGAACCCTTTATGGTTGTGAGTCGTTATGGTTGGGTTAATGAATAATGCTGGGGATAATGTGACAACGGTACTCATGTTCTAACCTCTGCAGGCTTGGAACATTCCTTTTCATGTGGATCGTGAAGGACGGCCAGGATCGCAGGTTTAACCATGTGAGACAGCCCAGGGATATTCTTTGTGTACTGGAATGTTCAAGGTACTTTGAATCATTATGGTCACCAGCTTTTATTTTTTTCACTCAGCCACAGTAGCTGTGATTTCCATCATCCTTAAGCAACCCGATGTAGCCCATTAGAGAATCCACTTTAACTCACTGCTCAGTCTTATTTGCTCCTTATAAATTTATGAGATTAGGATAGCCACTGATATCAGGGTTGTGCCCAAATGGGAGAGAACATAAATTAGTGTTAACATTGCACACTGATAGTATACAGTACTCTTTTGCAAATGTTTTCTTCTATTTTGGTCCCAGGTGAATGTCTTGTTGAGTAGGTGCATAATCTTGACGTGTAAAACATTATTTAGACATCTTTGATCTATTCTACCAATGGTTCAGTCAATTATTTATTCCTCTACCTTTCAGTTGTCTGGGTGTTTGACGCGCTTGCCCACCCTCATGCTGAACAGTGAGCAGCGAGATGAGCCCTTGGGCCTGAGGGACTATCTGGGCTGGGGGATATGGAGCCGTGCCTTTGTCACAGAGGCCATCACAAGTGGCTCTTCAAAGGGGACCCAGATAATGCTGTGAGTCAGCCTGCTGGGCTTCCTTAGGGGAGGTTGACCTTTTTATAATCCTCATGGATGCATTCTCACTACAAAGTGCTGTAAACATGAGTCACGACCACTCTCAAAACATTGAATAAACTTCCTGTATTTGTATGTTCATTTTATAGTATATTAATTTACAGGGAATAGCCTCAATCCAGCCTCCCCAGGGAAAGTTCATCCAGAGCGGGCTGTGGGGTGACAGCCAGCACCCTAACTACCTTGGGGAGATAATGCAGTGGTCTGGACTCTGGCTCTGCTTCGTCTGTGATGAAGGGTCCCCAGTATGCCATCTCCTCTGTTTGTCTGGTTCCTGCTGCGTCACGTTAATGGCATTCCCATCCTGGAGAAGCGGGGTTCAGACTCTGCCTTCCAGAACACTCCTCTGGCCAATTCCCGAGTTCTGATGTTGCACACTTTCTAATAGGATGTTCTGGCTCAAGGGGAAACTTTCTGAACAGGACCACTAATCATCAAGCACCCAGTGTGCTGGTTCTCTAACAGTCTTTCATTCAAAGCACACACACCAAAACTTCATTATATGAAACATATTGTTCAGAGAACACCCAGTCTTGACAGACATTCTAAATGTGGAACAAATGCTTTGATATAAACTCCTTTTCATGCAATTGCTGTGCAATAGCTTACTGTTATGTTCATAGGCAAATTCATATGCTCTTTAACATTTCTCAACACTACCATTCCAGGCATGCAAAAAGGCAGTTCATGCAGTAGACCTACTTGTACAGTGTTTCTGTGCATGTCATCTAGGACCAATTCATTCCTAACACCGTAGAATGACATTTTCCCTTCCTGGGAGCTAGTGTCAAGATTGGTGTAACAGAACACATTGTAGAGCAGAGACCTGACAGGTCCCCTGCTGCCTTCAAAATGATCTGTATACCATCATTTGCTTTTGTTCAAGTTTTCAGCAATACCAAAAAATGCAATAATGAAACAAAGACAATTTTAAATACTGGTCCACAAAAATCGTTGATCAAAGCAAATTTGACGTTCTTGTTGAAATGCCACCATTTCTACACTCTGGTTCTCTGATGCAACATTCAAGCGTTCTATGCAGTTAGAGGTGCAGAACATTAGTCAGAACCAACCTCCCATTGTGCAAACAGAGTCATATTGGCCAATACTGTAAGTTATATTTTTAGAACACTCAGGAAAGGAAACAAGGGAAGGTGAATTTCTTTCAAATGTATCCTCAAGTTGCAAAATTTGCTCAAGTCACCAAGCATACAGCTGCATGGTTACCTTAAAGTTAGTTGATTATTGCTAAAGAATGCTGCAGACATTTATCAATGTGCCAACTTAATATTACTACACTGTGGCTAGTCTTGAGTATGTAAAAGACAAATTGAGTGAAACATGTACAAACAAACTGCTTAAGCATGTAGACGTTACGAAAGGTGATTATATAAATTAACAGGAAAATATTTTTAAATGCCACATGCAATAATAACTCCATTCAAGTTCGGCATAAAAAGCTCTATGGAATGTTGTTTTCTAACTGGTAATGTGCACGTTAAATTGCGTGTTAGATATAAGACAATCACCTGCCAAATTTCAGACGTGTGTATTCTCAACCAATGTTCAACATTCTTTGTAAATAAATCACAGAAAGATACTACAAACCTAGTAGGTTTCATTGCCTGAGGTTGTTAAATCTTGATTTAACATTTCATCTTTTTTTAAGTTTATTTTTTAAATCAGAGCTCCAAAAGAGACCTTCCCTTTTGGTTGGAAAAATATCCTGTTATATACTAAAACCGTAGCATTTTGAAATATAAAAACACAAAATAGGTGTTTACAGCATCTGTGGAAGCATTAGTCTCAGTCTTGTGTAAAATTTAAAAAAATAAGTTTATCAATCTATTGCTAGGTATTGCATTTATTTCCCATTAGGTGAATAGAGCTGCCCTGCGGCTGCTTTGGATTACTTGAGGAGCGGAGATGCAAAGAAGTTTCCTGGGTGACTGGGGAATCCCACTACCACAGCAGACTTACTCTGGACTTACTCTTACTCCCAAATCTGAAAGTTATAACACCACACACATATTAGTCAGGCAGTATTAGCATTAGTCAACAGAAACCAAAGTTATAAGGAAGTGAATTAAGACTTGGGTGAAAAATTTACTCATGTCATTCACCTTTACAAGCTGATAATTAGGTGAAAATGTACTCCAGACTGTCAGGTTTATAGACCAATGGTGTTTGCTTCGAGACTAGTGACAACTCAAGTCCTTCAGACAGGATCTTCATACACATTGCAGTGACCTACAACACAAAATGCTGAATAATTTAAATGCATGACAGCACAGAGTGCTTACTTGGGCGTGGTCTTGCTCAGGGTGGACCTCATGCGTTGACCCAAGGAGCTGGAGGACGGGGTTTTGTTCATCTGGTGGTGCTCTGGAGTTGTGAGGGGACCCAGCATGCTCACTTGAACAATATTAACACAGTCAACATTAGTCACATTACGTTACCAAGCTGTATATTTTCATTAGTTCTTATAAATAAATAAAAATCCTTAAATCTTCAACATAATAACACAAGAACCTAATAGATATAGCAATGATTAAAACATTCCCTAACCAGAAACCGTGGATTGATGGCAGCATTCGGGTGAAACTGAAAGCGCGAACCACTGCTTTTAATCAGGGCAAGGTGTCTGGTAACATGCCCGAATACAAACAGTGCAGCTATTCTCTCCGTAAGGCTATCAAACAAGCTAAGCGTCAGTACAGAGACAAAGTAGAATCTCAATTCAACGGCTCAGACACAAGAGGCATGTGGCAGGGTCTACAGTCAATCACGGACTACAGGAAGAAATCCAGCCCAGTCACGGACCAGGATGTCTTGCTCCCAGGCAGACTAAATAACTTTTTTGCCCGCTTTGAGGACAATACAGTGCCACTGACACGGCCTGCAACGAAAACATGCGGTCTCTCCTTCACTGCAGCAGAGGTGAGTAAGACATTTAAACGTGTTAACCCTCGCAAGGCTGCAGGCCCAGACGGCATCCCCAGCCGCGCCCTCAGAGCATGCGCAGACCAGCTGGCCGGTGTGTTTACGGACATATTCAATCAATCCCTATACCAGTCTGCTGTTCCCACATGCTTCAAGAGGGCCACCATTGTTCCTGTTCCCAAGAAAGCTAAGGTAACTGAGCTAAACGACTACCGCCCCGTAGCACTCACTTCCGTCATCATGAAGTGCTTTGAGAGACTAGTCAAGGACCATATCACCTCCACCCTACCTGACACCCTAGACCCACTCCAATTTGCTTACCGCCCGAATAGGTCCACAGACGATGCAATCTCAACCACACTGCCCTAACCCATCTGGACAAGAGGAATACCTATGTGAGAATGCTGTTCATCGACTACAGCTCGGCATTCAACACCATAGTACCCTCCAAGCTCGTCATCAAGCACGAGACCCTGGGTCTCGACCCCGCCCTGTGCAACTGGGTACTGGACTTCCTGACGGGCCGCCCCCAGGTGGTGAGGGTAGGTAACAACATCTCCTCCCCGCTGATCCTCAACACTGGGGCCCCACAAGGGTGCGTTCTGAGCCCTCTCCTGTGCTCCCTGTTCACCCACGACTGCGTGGCCACGCACGCCTCCAACTCAATCATCAAGTTTGCGGACGACACAACAGTGGTAGGCTTGATTACCAACAACGACGAGACGGCCTACAGGGAGGAGGTGAGGGCCCTCGGAGTGTGGTGTCAGGAAAATAACCTCACACTCAACATCAACAAAACTAAGGAGATGATTGTGGACTTCAGGAAACAGCAGAGGGAACACCCCCCTATCCACATCGATGGAACAGTAGTGGAGAGGGTAGCAAGTTAAGTTCCTCGGCATACACATCACAGACAAACTGAATTGGTCCACCCACACAGACAGCATCGTGAAGAAGGCGCAGCAGCGCCTCTTCAACCTCAGGAGGCTGAAGAAATTCGGCTTGTCACCAAAAGCATTCACAAACTTCTACAGATGCACAATCGAGAGCATCACCGCCTGGTACGGCAACTGCTCCGCCCTCAACCGTAAGGCTCTCCAGAGGGTAGTGAGGTCTGCACAACGCATCACCGGGGGAAAACTACCTGCCCTCCAGGACACCTACACCACCCGATGTTACAGGAAGGCCATAAAGATCATCAAGGACATCAACCACCCGAGCCACTGCCTGTTCACCCCGCTATCATCCAGAAGGCGAGGTCAGTACAGGTGCATCAAAGCTGGGACCGAGAGACTGAAAAACAGCTTCTATCTCAAGGCCATCAGACTGTTAAACAGCCACCACTAACATTGAGTGGCTGCTGCCAACACACTGACAATGACACTGACTCAACTCCAGCCACTTTAATAATGGGAATTGATGGGAAATGATGTAAATATATCACTAGCCACTTTAAACAATGCTACCTTATATAATGTTACTTACCCTACATTATTCATCTCATATGCATGCGTATACACTGTACTCTATATCATCGACTGCATCCTTATGTAATACTTGTATCACTAGCCACTTTAACTATGCCACTTTGTTTACATACTCATCTCATATGTATATATTGTACTCGATATCATCTACTGTATCTTGCCTATGCTGCTCTGTACCATCACTCATTCATATATCTTTATGTACATATTCTTTATCCCCTTACACTGTGTATAAGACAGTAGTTTTGGAATTGTTAGTTAGATTACTTGTTGGTTGTTACTGCATTGTCGGAACTAGAAGCACAAGCATTTCGCTACACTCGCATTAACATCTGCTAACCATGTGTATGTGACAAATAAAATTTGATTTGATATTTGTTGGGATGCATCCTATATCGGTGAACATATTGGAATTGGATGAAATTAGCTAAAAATGCCAACATTGGTATCGCCCCGATGTCTAGTTTAACGATGATGTGCAAAACCGATGTCAAAGCTGACATGCATACCTATGTAAAACGTAGGTACATGACGTAATGACGCTACACAGAATTTCTAACCTAGCCCACAATGTCTGCTGTGTGGATCGAGCAGTCATTTGAAAGAGTAAGAAAATTTCAGCGAGACAACTCAAAGGCGAAATCCATTAAAGCCAAGATAATGGAATTCATTGCCCTTGAAAATCAACCGTTCTCTGTCGTGGGTGATGTTGGCTTTCGTGACTGGTCAAGCACCAGTACACACTACCAAGTGTGCTATTTTTCAGATGTTTTCCTACCAGAGTTACACAGTAATAGCTTCAAGACCAACTATGGAACGCCATTTGGGTATTTACGTGTTGAAAAATATACATGTCAAATAACACAGTTCTGTTATAGAATGTTGTATGTTCTGAATTTGCACGTGCAAGCCAAGCGCCACCACTACTATTAGTAGCACTGTCAAAGCTGTACAAAAAAAGCCTGTAAACAAGCAAACACCGGCCACAAACGATGTGTTTACAATACCGCGTTGGTAATAAAGCATTATTTGTTTGACTGCAACTTCTGGGGTAGCTAGCTAGCTTTAGCTTGGTATCTAGCTAGCAACAATACAACCAGCCTGAAAACAATGACCAGTAAAAACTGCTGTCATTTTCATTATTTTTTGCAATGATTTAGGAATCCTTGTGAGTAAGTATTAGCTAGGTAGCTACTTGTTGCTCAACCTATTGAAATTGAACTTCAGTTCATGAAAATACATAGATAGCTTTGGGCAACAGGGTTAAGTAGCTGGCTAACGTTATAAGCAGCCAGCTAGCTGCATCGCAAATATTAGCATTGTAGCTCTTATTGCAGGACTGTGTGAAATCACCTACCCAGTCAGCCTATTGTGTGTACTGACTTTTATATTGCACTGTACAGCTTTACCTCAATGATCCCCAATCCTTAGGTATCAGTCTACTCAATACCCAATATATGTTTTCCCAATGTCCTCCTCAGAGTTATCAGACTTATATATATATATAAGGATTATTTTAGATGACCCCTAGCTATATACAGTTGAAGTCGGAAGTTTACATACACATAAGCCAAATACATTTAATCCAAGTAAAAATTCCCTGTTTTTAGGTCAGTTTGGATCACCACTATTTAAGAATGTTAAATGTCAGAATAATAGTAGAGAGAATGATTTATTTCAGCTTTTATTTCTTTCATCACATTCTCAGTGGGTCAGAAGTTTACATACACTCAATTAGTATTTGGTAGCATTGCCTTCAAATTGTTAAACTTGGGTCAAACGTTTCAGGTAGCCTTCCACAAGCTTCCCACAATAAATTGTGTGAATTTTGGCCCATTCCTCCTGACAGAGCTGGTGTAACTGAGTCAGGTTTGTAGGCCTCCTTGCTCGTACACGCTTTTTCAGTTCTGCCCAGAAATGTTCTATGTGATTGAGGTCCGGGCTTTGTGATGGCCACTCCAATACCTTGACTGTTGTCCTTAAGCCATTTTGCCACAACTTTGGGAAGTATGCTTGGGTCATTGTCCATTTGGAAGACCCATTTGCAACCAAGCTTCCTGACTGATGTTTTGAGATGTCGCTTGAATATATACGCATAATTGTTCTGCCTCATGATGCCATCTATTTTGTGAAGTGCACCAGTCCCTCCTGCAGCAAAGCACCCCCACAACATGATGCTGCCAACCTCGTGCTTCACGGTTGGGATGGTGCTCTTCGGCTTGCAAGCCTCCCCCTTTTCCTAATAACATAACGATGGTCATTATGGCCAAACAGTTCTATTTTTGTTTCATCAGACCAGAGGACATTTCTCCAAAAAGTACAATCTTTGTCCCCATGTGTAGTTGTAAACTGTAGTCTGGCTTTTTTTATGGCGGTTTTGGAGTTGTGGCTTCTTCCTTGCTGAGCGGCCTTTCAGGGTATGTCGATGTGAAACCATTTTACTTTTATATAAATGCTTTTATACCCGTTTCCTCCAGCATCTTCACAAGGTCCTTTGCTGTTGTTCTGGGATTGATTTGCACTTCTCGCACCAAAGTCCTCTAGGAGACAGCATCTCTTTCCTGAGCGGTATGACAGCTGTGTGGTCCCATGGTGTTCATACTTACATACTATTGTTTGTACAGATGAACGTGGTACCTTCAGGTGTTTGGAAATTGCTCTCAAGGATGAACCAGAGCTCTACAATTTGTTTTCTGAGGTCTTGGCTGATTTCTTTTGATTTTCCCATGATGTCAAGCAAAGAGGCACTGAGTTTGAAGGTAGGCCTTGAAATACATCCACGGGTATACCTCTAATGGACTCAAATGATGTAAATTAGCCTTTCAGAAGCTTCTAAAGCCATGACATCATTTTCTGGCATTTTCAAAGATTTTTCAAGGCACAGCCAACTTAGTGTATGTAAACTTCTGACCCACTGAATTATAAGTGAAATAATCTGTCTGTAAACAATTGTTGGAAAAAATACTTGTCATGCACAAAGTGGATGTCCTAACCGACTTGCCAAAACTAGTTTGTTAACAAGAAATTTGTGAAGTGGTTGAAAAACGCCAACCTAAGTGTATGTAAACCTCCGACTTCAACTATAGCTCCCAAAACAGATTTCGTTTTGCTGTTTTTGGGGAAGAACATTGTTTGCATCCATGAACTAGCTAGCTTTTCTTTCTGACCAGCACTGTAGGTGCGCGAGAAAACTTTAACAGCAACATAAAATACGTATCGATGAATCGTTGTGACATGAAAAATGAGTGATAGTGCAATCAATGTGTAATAACTACTTAAAAATGAATGAACGCGTTAAATTATGTGACGTGCAGTCATATTCAGGTCCTGATTGGTCAACAAGGTTATTTGACATGCATGTTTTTTGACACGCGAAGACCCAAACGGCATTCCATACAAATCCTGGTTGACAAGGAAACAAATGAACAAGGAAACAGCAAGTAAGTGAAAGAAATGTTTTAATAATGTTTTACTGGTAATGGGGACATATGTAAATGCACAATATAACTTTTTGGTCAATGTGGTGTGTGTAACCTTTTATTTAACTAGGCAAGTCAGTTAAAAACAAATTCTTATTTACAATGACGGCCTACCCTGGCCAAACCCGGAGACGGTGGGCCAATTGTGTGCCTCCCTATGGGACTCCCAATCATGGCCGGATGTGATACAGCCTGGAATCGAACCAGGGACTGTTGTGACACCTCTTGCACTGAGATGCAGTGCCTTAGATCACTGCATCCATGTGAGCGTGTTAACTATTTAACTGTACTAAAATGTTTAAAACGCCGCAAAAATGTAAAATATCGGATATCGGTATCGGCCAAAAATGTCATGTCGGTGCATTACTAGAGATTTGGTTTTGGGTTGCCGAGATAACGCTTTGCTAGACTCATGCACTCGCTCACCTTTCTGGTCAGGGGTATAATAGTTAGCGTTCTTGATGATCATGTGATCAGGTTGCAGCTGGTCAAGGTCCACCATCATGAACTGGCTCCAGTACTCCACCGGCAGGCCCAGCAGACGCTCAATAACCTGGGTAACAGAAAAACAATAGAAATAGAAAAACAATAACTACTATAAATTACTCATGAGGGGAAAAATACAGTTGTATTGAATTGAAACGAATTACAGCCTATTGCGTCGTCATCTTCCAAGCAGGCAAAACAGATCTAACAACTTGCAAGACTAAGACATTGTTTTTTAACAAAAATGGCAATCATGTCACTTTTGCAGCCCGTGTGTTTTTGTGAAGAAATACTGCCACTTAAAACAAGAGCTGTGTTGTTGTAATGTGTCTTACTTTGGGCTGGCGTTTGGTGTCCTGTATGATTGTCATGGGCTCTGGGTCAGGCACTGCATGGCCAACGATAGTAGGCCCAAACACCCGTGCCAGATTGGGGATGTCCATCTTAGTGTCCAGGCTTTGGGTGACCCTGAAATAGTTTATGGTGGTCAATAAGGATGTAGGGAAAAACACCTGTCACAGAATGCAACAAGCATGGCCTCTTTCTACAAGACATTTCAAGAAAGGCTTGGTTGTTCATATACAATTAAGTGAGTAAGCAGAGCTCATAGTTAAATGCACAGCAGATGCTCACCTCTGGAGATGAATGGCCATGAAGGCCAGAGTGGCTCTGTTGGCCTGTGGCAGGTCACTGATGGTCTGGTACATCAGGGCAATGCTGTTATCCTCATCCACAAGCTCTGAGGACAAAGAGTGCAATGTAGAGATCACAGAAATTGAGTAGCAGGGGAAAAAAATGTTTTACTGTAGAGGAAGAATGTGACATTGCATAGACTTAGTAACTATAGTTACTGGTGACTAAGAATACCATGAATGAACACTGAAATATACCACATTAACTATTACTAACCAAAACATTCAACGTGCCCCAACACAAAATGGCTATGCAAAACAACCAAAAGACACCTTTATTCAGTCGGCCAATGTCCGAACAAACCACAGAGACTGATAAAGTTGTTTTATCGCTATAGAGCCAACACCTACCTGCAGCCTCCATGAAGGTGCGGTTGAGGCGGAAAGTAAGGAGGGGCTCTTTGAGGTTCCTGAGGAAGTCCTTGAGGAGGCCAGTGATGCAGTGGATATCTTCCACCTTGCTGAGCAGCGGGACAGTCTTCCCTCGCAATAACTTATCCTTCAGTTCCTTCACTGTGCGGTCAGAACCAGACAGCCGATAGAGGCCGGTCTGGGAGTGAGAAGAAAGAGCATGGTGAAACTTAAAGCCTTAGAAAGCATGAAATACAGAAGCTATAAATTCTACTGTATAAACTAATTGTTTTTATTATATTTTAACCTTTATTTAACTAGGCAAGTCAGTTAAGAACAAATTCTTATTTACAATTACGGCCTAGGAACAGTGGGTTAACTGCCTTGTTCAGGGGCAGAACAACATTTTTTTTGCCTTGTCATCTCTGGGATTTGATCTAGCAACCTTTTGGTTACTGGCCCAACGCTCTAACCACTAGGCAACCTGCCGCCCAAACTAAGCCATAAAAGGCAGTAATGATTCAGCCCAGTGTGAGATTGAGACAAAAACACTCACCTCACGTAGGCCCCTCTGCTCAATCTCATTGACACAGTGCACAACCAAAGAGGGAATCATGGGAGATTGGACATGGGAGACGTAGTCTGCAAGTGTGCCCTGGGAAGGAAATAAAAGTAAAAGAGAATGTTTATCCCACTGAACTAAACTCAAGAGATCTTTGAAGAAAAACAGATTTACATCAGAATAAAAGTATTGGAATACAAGAAGAGAAGTACAATGGAATTTTCCCCTTACCTCTCCAATTTTGAAAGGAGTGCCACCCTGGATGGGGATGCATGGCAGGGGACAGAGTTCACGACACTCTGGGTGGGTGACCAGTCTGCAGTCACGACACTTCAGGGAGATCTTCGCAAACTTGATCCTCTTGCCACAAGGCACACATGACTCAGGCTTGATTACCTGTGCATGCGGTAGAATAAAGCTTTTAACTCGAAAATAAGAACCAACATTTTCTGCCTTGCTAAATTAATCTCAAGTCACCCATGCATTAACCCTCTCTGTCTGAAAACAAATTACATTCCTACCGCTTTGGAGACAAATTTGTGATTACGGACGCTCCCGTTGCCCTGGGGTGTGCTGGGTTCCTGAGGCCTGCTGTCGCTCTCTGGCCGGTTGGGCATGACATCCTCAGACTTGACTGACTCAGAGTCCCACTCCAGTGTAGCTAGACAGGACAGACAGACAAAGGTAAAATACAGATCAGAGTCTGACAATGCAGTTCTGATGAGTTATGAACATACATGTCACATTGTCAAGGATAAACTAATATAGCCTAGCTGCCTGCATCTTTCCAACTGAATATCCTATCATGCTTCAACATACAATACTAACTCTGAGTAAAATACAATCCTCCGTTTTAAAGTTCATCAAATCCACAGTAAATGAGTAAAAGCTCTTACCAGTTTTTCTCCTGCTTCGGGTCCAGTAGGGAACAGCCTCAATAGTAGAGACTCCTGCTTCGATGGGTCCTCCGTCAGCAGGCACGGTCACTGTGGTCTTGGCCACAAGAGACTCATTTCCCTACGACCATGAAACGTAACATCAGTCAAGTCACTGTAAACTTCAACAGTATATTGAGTAACAGCTCTCAGTTATCTATAGAAATTAAACTAAAATCTTTACCTTCTCAGACGTTCTGCCTGTTGATCGAGACCTTTTGGAAGCACTTGGGGGGCCGTCAGTGAAATTTCTAGAGGTAGAGCGCTGTAATGAAGAGGGCTAACATCTTAAAAACTCCACACACAGATGTTCAAGAAATGGCTGGCAAATATTTTGCATCCAATACACTTCGTTTACCCTTTTTTCACGTTTCTTCAGCCGCACAGTTCTCATGATGGACGAGTCCCAGTCCTGGAATGGTTAATCAAACGAACGGACCGGGTTCATTATTGCAAATACACTATATATACACACACAAAAGTATGTGGACAACCCTTCAAATTAGTGGATTAGGCTACTTCAGCCACACCCGTTGCTGACAGGTGTCTAAAATTGAAAACACAGCTATGCAATCTCCATAGACAAACATTTGCAGTAGAATGGCCTTACTGAAGAACTCAGTGACACAGTCATAGGATTACACCTTTCCAACAAGTCCGTTCGTCACATTTCTGCCCTGCTAGAGCTGCCCCAGTTATTGTGAAGTGGAAACGTATAGAAGTAACAACGGCTCAGCTGCGAAGTGGTAGACACACAAGCTCACAGAACGGGACCACCTAGTGTGTAACGCATAAAAATAGTCTGTCCTCGGTTGCAACACTCACTGCCAAATTCCAAACTGCCTCTGGAAGCAACATCAGCACAATAACTGTTTGTCGGGTGCTTCAAGAAACAGGTTTCCATGGCCGAGCAGCCGCACACAAGCCTAAGATCACCATGCGCAATGCCAAGTGTTGGCTGGAGTGGTGTAAAGCTTGCCGACATTGGACTCTGGAGCAGTGGAAACGCAGTGATGAACCCTTCACCATCTGGCAGTCGGACAGACTAATCGGGGTTTGGCAGATGCCAGGAGAACGCTACCTGCCTAAATGCATAGTGCCAAATGTAAAGTTTGGTGAAGGAGGAATAATGGTCTGGGGCTGTTTTTCCATGATTCGGGCTAGGCGCCTTAGTTCCAGTGAAGGGAAATCTTAACACCACAGCACATGACATTCTGTGCTTCCAACTTCGTGGCAACAGTTTGGGCGAAGGCCCTTTCCTGTTTCAGCATGACAATGCCCCCATGCACAAAGCAAGGCCCATACAGAAATGGTTTGTCGCGATCGGTGTGGAAAAACTTGACCGGCCTACACAGAGCCCTGACTTCAACACCAACGAACACCTTTGGGATGAATTGGAACGTCAACTGCGAGCCAGGCCTAATCGCCCAATATCAGTGCCAGACCTCACTAATGCTCTTGTGGCTGAATGGAAGCAAGTCCCCACAGCAATGTTCCAATATCTAGTGGAAAGCCTTCCCAGAAGAGTGGAGGCTGATATAGCAGCAACAGAACGCAGGGAGAAGGAAGGTGAGAGGAGTTGTTTAAAGCCATTCAACAGTTTCTTCAGCGAAGAGTGAACCAGTCTGAGGGTACCAGTGACAAGAATAAAATAAAATATGAATTAGACTTGCTGTGAATACACACCAACTTCTCACAGTTAGCCTCTGCCTTCTGGCGCCTGCGGATCTCCACGTCGACTTGATTGCGAGCATGCTTGAGTTTGACTTCCAGGGCTCCCCTCTGTTTCTGCTTTGGCAAGCACTTCCTTGCAGGACCCTAGGTCCTGCTCAAACCTGAGCCATCTACGACGACAGTCCTCAAAGTTGAGGGCCATCTGGATGAACTCTGATACGAGAAAATGCACAATAAAGGTGTGGTAGCTTTGAATATATATTGTCCAGCATTGTCTATAATATTAATCTCCATGTCAAATCAAATTAAAACAATTACTTACGGGGTTCAATGCTCTCATTGAGTATGTCAACATGAGACCGCAGATTGTCAAACAAGCTGTGTAGGTTTAACACAGGAGCGTCCATCTTCTGAGAAAAATAAGGGCACATAGAAACCTCTGAAAATAAGTTTGCTAAATGTCAATAGGTGAATAACCTCGTCCCCAGGCTAATTGCGGATGGGCGAAAGTGTCTGGTGGTGATGAACCCTGGCTGATAATTCATCATAGCCAACTATGATGAACAGATCAACTGTCTTTTCCTAATCCAAAAAATAGCACAGAATAAATAAAAGATGCAATTTCCCAATATTAGCGAACCAAATTTGCCACATAAATCACCCAAATTAGCTAAAACCTGCACATACAACATACAATTTAGATGGAAGGAAAGCAACAGTAGATTTAGCTCAGACGCTAACGTTAGCTGGCTACAGTAGCTAGCCAACATTGCTGGTGATGTGTAATTTAAAAAACTACTGTACAGCTAACAGTTAGCTACTAGCATGCTAAAGTTAGCTGCCACTACATACCGTTTGAGTCCACCACACTAATGAAAAAAGGCAGACAAAACAGAAAAATCTTTGCACAGCCAAATGTTTTGACCTCTGTTTTGCACTGGATGATCAAGTTTGTTATTCTTTTGTTTGGGTTATCTCACGCTAAACTCCTGGAAGTGTATACAAGAAGCAAGGCAGGCGCGGTGCATTTCAAATTTACCCACTAGCCAATGAATATCAACTGGCGTTCTTCACCTAGCTGTAAATCAACGCGCACATGGCGGTTACCACAGCCACAATGTCAAAATTAGATATATTGTAAAAAAAAAAAAGATTGGTCTTAATTTAAGGTTAGGGTTAGGCATAAGGTTAACAGTGTGGTTGGGTTTAAAATCAGATTTTATGAAGATACATTTTTAAATAGGTGGCGTTTATGCCTTGTGGTTGTGGTAACTAGTGACGACTGCCCCATTAAACGACTGATGTTAGCTCTGATCCAGTATCCACCAGTCCAGTCTTTTCTCCCCACAGAGCAGTCATTTAGCTTCTCTCTCATGGGAAAACGCAAAACTCAAATCAGCTTCAAATGCAGCATACAAGAGTGAATAAAATGGGTGAAATATTTATGAACATCTGGGAAAATCTAATCCATATTACATTATAATGGTGAATATTATGACAATAATTATTGAGCATTAGTATTAACATGAATTCTCATTCTTGTTATATCATATTGATTGATATCATATTAACATATTGATATTTCTATCATTATTAGGCTATTTGAACTCAGTAGCTGTGATTTATGGTTTTGACTAGAAGTTACTTTTTCGTAGCAGGTTAGGAGAATTAACGTGGCAGGTTAGGATAATTAGGTTAAGTTTAGGATAAAGGTTAGTTCAAATGCTCCCCTAACCTGCTACGAAAAGTCACTCTCGGTCATAGCTGTGCTCCATCTAGTCAGAACCGTGATTTACTTGGCATATGTGTTGCTCCAACATGACTACTTACAGCCATAGAATATTGCTGAGCCAGAGGTTACGACTGTGTCTTGATTAATTTCAGAGTTTATCAACTGGGTTGGGTAGGTTACTTTCTAACGGTCACAATTACCTGTCCAAAATTGTAATCAATAACATAACTTTTGGATTAGCCAAACTCAGTAACGTAATCTGATTACTTTGTAATCAGCGAGGAAGCAAGCAAATGGCCATAAACAGAACACATACACTCCCTCCCGCGGAGATACTGTAGAAGGAGAGAGAGAGAGAGAGAGGGAGAGAGAGAGGGAGAGGGAGAGAGAGAGAGAGAGAAAGAGAGCGAGAGCATTTTTACTTGGACAACTTGTGAACATCGCAAGTGCATTCATCCAGATCAACTGCTGAAAGGAGCATGATTTAATTCCAGGAAGAAGCTTGTTGAAGACAGCAAAGATGATTGCCACTACTCAACAGAACATGGGCACGGACCTGGTAAATGGCTCTACTCAATATTGTTTCGGTTTTTTTTAGATGTTCCCAAGATTGTTTTTAAAATTTTATCATAGAGCAGGATCTGCGTTTATCTCATTGCATAAATCTCTCTGATGAGCATGGGGATAACATTACAGTCGCAGAGGTCTGTGTGTGCGTGTGTCTACATGTGAGCGTATGCGCTTGAAGGATAGTCTAAATGCGCCTGTTTTTTATTTTTATATCTCTGTTGTGACCAGTCAGAAATAGTTTTTACATTTAAATCAACATGATGTGATTATCAATTAATATCTGTCTTTCCTTTGTGCTCTTTTATTCGTACTTAATATATCTAATCAATACAGGCATCTCTTGAACAAGCTTCTGTGTGCACTGCAGTGGTAACCCCAATACCGGTATTCCCCTCTTCTATCGCAAACTGTTTTGATGTAGTGATTTTTTTTGTTGGTAAACTGATTCAGTTAAATTATGTAGGCTATATTTTAAAACACGTCATACTGCGTGTCGGTTGCGGTTATAGCAATTAAAATGCTGTAGTCATGGCTTACCCATGCCAAAGGGCATATAGGCCTACTTTATTAATTGATTTATAGCCCACAGCATGTGGATAAAGAGAGATCTGCAAACGAAGTGTGAATGAGGCACACACACCTTGCAGCAGGTGATGGACAATCAAATGTATTCTGTAATTATATGAAGTGTATAGCCTCAATTAAGTTGATTTCAAATCTGAATAGCAAAGTTGACTTATTTAACACCAGACCTTATTTTACCAGCATTTTCATTTCACACTTTTTGCCACTGTTTTTAATGTCATTAATTTTCCACCATGTACTGAAAAATGTCCACTGCATGGTCATTCAGCAGCTCTGTGAGCCTATTCAAACAGAGAAGTTGCAACATTATTTGCATGTAGCTATCTCTACTTGCAGGCTGTCAATAGGTTGCAGAATTGCTGATGCTCCAGAAATGTAAAAGTAACCAAATGTGACTGTAGTTGGTTGCTTCTTGGTAGACAGTTGCTGATAGCTGCATACATACTGTTTTTAATTAATAATCAGAGAAATACATTGCTCCTGGATATTAGTTAGTGTTGCGATATGCTTTCCATCTCCACTACAGCAGTACATTATAGCCTTGCCAAGTCTAATTAAGAATACCCATTACCTTCTCAGCGACAGCAACAATTCAGCCGTGACGGCATTTTCAGTTCAGAGCTGCACTATTCATTTGGTTTACAAATCATGTGTCAGACTGTCAACAACATTGTTTTTAGGCAGTGCTGTGTTAGGTTGCATTGGTATATTTTATACTGTGCAACATTGTGAATGATTGAAAATAGATGATAAATGTCTTTCCTGTCTGAAGTGGTCAGTGGGGAATGTTTTATGTCTCCCAACAATTTAGAATTGATCCATTACATTTTGTAGGTTAAACAAGGAATCCACAAAACACTAGTTAGTGTATCTTTCCCAGACAAATGTTTCTCTGCGTTATTTACACAGCCAAGCAATTCATATACTGCACCTCCGTGCTTGGTTCTGTTTCCACAGATTTGATCTATGATGGGGGGGTTGAACAAGAAGAGTGTACTTTAAAAGGATGCATTTACAGTTGAAGTCGGAGGTTTACGTACACCTTAGCCAAATACATTTAAACTCAGTTTTTAACAATTCCTGACACTTAATCCTTGTAAAAATTCCCTGTTTTAGGTCAGTTTGGAAAACAACTTTATTTTCCGAATGTGAAATGTCAGAATAATAGTAGAGAGAATGATTTATTTCAGATTTTATTTCTTTCATCACTTTCCCAGTGGGTCAGAAGTTTACATACACTCAATTAGTATTTGATAGCATTGCCTTTAAAATAGTTTAACTTGGGTCAAATGTTTCGGGTAGGTTTCACAAACTTCCCACAATAAGTTGGGTGAATTTTGGCCCATTCCTCCTGACAGAGCTGGTGTAACCGAGTCAGGTTTGTAGGCCTCATTGCTCGCACATGCTTTTTCAGGTCTGCCCACAAATTTTCTACAGGATTGAGGTCAGGGCTTTGTGATGGCCACACCAATACCTTGAATTTGTTGTCCTTAAGCCATTTTGCCACAACTTTGGAAGTATGCTTGGGGTAATTGTCCATTTGTAAGACCCATTTTCATCCAAGCTTTAACTTCCTGACTGATGTCTTGAGATGCTTCAATATATCCACATAATTTTCCTGCCTCATGATGCCATCTATATTATGAGGTGCACCAGTCCCTCCTGCAGCAAAGCACCCCCACAACATGATGCTGCCACCCCGTGCGTCACGGTTGGGATGGTGTTCTTCGGCTTGCAAGCATCCCTCTTTTTCCTCCAAACATAACGATGGTCATTATGCCCAAACAGCTCTATTTTTGTTTCATCAGACCAGAGGACATTTCTCCAAAAAGTACAATATTTGTCCCCGTGTACAGTTGCAAACCATAGTCTGGCTTTTTTATGGCGGTTTTGGAGCAGTGGCCTCTTCCTTGCTGAGCGGCCTTTCAGGTTTTGTTGATATAGGACTTGTTTTACTGTGGATATAGATACTTTTGTACCTGTTTCCTCCAGCATCTTCACAAGGTCCTTTGCTGTTGTTCTGGGATTGATCTGCACTTTTCGCACTGAAGTATGTTCATCTCTAGGAGACTGAAGGCGTCTCCTTCCTGAGTGGTATGACGGCTGTGTGGTCCCATGGTGTTTATACTTGCATACTTTTGTTAGTACAGATGAACGTGGTACCTTCAGGTGTTTGGAAATTGCTCTCAAGGATGAACCAGACTTGTGGAGGTCTACAATATTTTTTCTGAGGTCTTGGCTGATTTCTTTTGATTTTCCCATGATGTCAAGCAAAGAGGCACTGAGGTTGAAGGTAGGCCTTGAAATACATCCACAGGTACGCCTCCAATTGACTCAAATGATGTCAATTAGCCTATCAAAAGTTTTTACAGCCATGACATAATTTTCTGGAATTTTCCAAGCTGTTTAAAGGCACAGTCAACTTAGTGTATGTAAACTTCTGACCCACTGGAATTGTGATACAGTGAAATAATCTGTCTGTAAACAATTGTTGGAAAAATTATTTGTGTCATGCACAAAGTGGATGTCCTAACCGACTTGCCAAAACTAAAGTTTAACAAGAAATTTGTTAGTGGTTGAAAAACGAGTTTTATTGACTCCAACCTAAGTGTATGTAAACTTCCGACTTCAACTGTATCAGTCCTGTGTCAGAACATGCACCTCTCTCTCAAATCAATTATTTAACAGACGCTCTTATCCAGAGCAATTAGTGTTAAGTGCCTTGCTCAAGGGCACACCAACAGATTTTTCACCTAGTCAGCTCAGGGATTTAAACCAGCGACCTTTCAGTTACTGGCCCAACGCGCTTAACCGCTAGACTACCTGCCGTCCCTTTTATGTACTTCTCCTCTCCCATAGTTTACAGCAGTATCACACTCCCTTCTCCCCAGGGCGGACACAGCTATGTAGAGGAGTGGGATAGGTTCAGTAGCCATATAGTGTACTGAGAGACTTTTTGTACAGTCATTTGCTATTGCTTGGTGGGATGCATGAAAGGGAATAGAGAAAAGGGCTGCAGGGCTCACAAAAGAGGAGGCTTAAAGCAGTGGATTTTTCCATGCAACTGTGGCAGGTGCTGCTGAGTATATGATATTAGGGCAAAAGTGTCATCCTCCTCAACCCAAATCCAAAGCCTACTACCTACAACCTTTTAGGATGTGAGAGGCAAGTGAGAAAATTCTGCCAAATAAATGCCAAATAAATGGCGGTATAGATGGCGGCACTGTGTTTTATTGAAATTTTATTATCCAAAAGGTCACATCAATCATGGCGTGGCGATACAGCTTTCAAATCCTTTGATGTTTATAGCGGAGCACTGGCAGTGCTGTTGAGGTCCTTGCACATCACCCCAGTTATATCTATTGAAACCAGTCAGAAAGTGGGAAACTGCTTCATAATGGTTACTATTTAACTGAGGTACTAAAGAGATATTGACATGGCAATGCATTCAAATAAAAGTTATGTGTTAATGGTTCATCTGCTTTTGTCCCGTGCGATCAATTACAGTGAATCGTTAAAACAAGATGCTGGTAGGCTTATTGTATCTTCCAAAAAATAGTTGCTATTACAGTTTTGTCTCTTAAAATGTAATGGTTGACTGGCTTGCTTGATCTTCAAATGTCATGTCAAATATCATGTCTTGGTACATCTTGTTTTTCTTTCTGGTTACTAGTGATTGGTTGCTGCAGAATTATGTAGCTGGTGGGATTTGGATATGTAGATGAGAGTCAGCATGTCTCAACAATAGCTTCATTAGCTGTGATTCTGCTCCCGATGATTTATTGTGTTATTTTCACCGCATGTTCCAAAGACAGACAGACAAGGAGATCCCCAGAGTCTAATTTATGAACTACCTCTGGTGTATTGGGAGCAAATTGAGCAATTCTATTTTGTGTGGTTTCCCTTTTAAAGTCTGTAGCCAACCATACAATTAAGGTGTTTTGATTACAGTCTACATACAGTATGTGTTTCAGCATGTGTTTTTATCTGTAATCGTTAGTTGAATTTCTCAATGAAGAAGGGGTCAGGTTATCGGACCAGGGATTACGCAAGGATGTGTCATATTTTGTGGGGCGAGAGGCTTTCTAGTGACCCATCTAAAGTCCATTTTACCGACTGCTCGCTTTCTATGAATTGTTTCCCGCTGGACCTTGTTCAGCTGCACACTGTACCGGTCCTATTTGGTTGGTTGAGGGGAATTCCCTCGGTCTGCTCTGTCTGTTGGCCATGGTGGGAGGGGAACTCTGTTATCTCTCACTGACGCTACAAACGTAGTCAGCACTGCAAATGTTTGCAGAGGTCTCTCCCCAAGAGATACATGTTTGGTTGCACATACAGTACGAAGCTCCATTTAGTCTATAGACTAGAGTATAGACTGCCTGTGGGTTGGTTTGACTGACAGCATCATCAAAGCTTTATCATAGGCTCCTCTTGACTCTGTCTCGGATGGATGGCTCACAGAGCAGTGTATTATACATTATAGTTGTTTTATTGTCCTGATTCCTTTTATTGGGTCACCAAAAAGTGTGCACTGGTGATATTCACATGTCAATCTAACCTCTCACCTGTCCACCTCTTCTGGCAATCAGTGCTGTGCTGAATCCTTGATTCCTCAGATGTAGCGTCGCCATCATTGAAACCCACCCAGAATATGGTGGCTGTGTGTATCCACCCTTGAGATTATCTTCCCGTCTCCTGTATCTGTGTCTCATTTGCAACTTTGACATAACTCCCTCTTCCCCCAGCCAGCATGCACAGGGTTCTCCCGCTCTATCTGATGTGCTTCCTGTGGTGGTGCATCCCATTAGAGGGGATGTTTCAGCAGACTGTTGCATGCAGTAGTAATTAGGGAAGGATTTTGAAATCAAAACAATATCTGTGGTCGAATCAGAAGAGCGAAGGGAAATTACATTAACCGTGCCTCTCTGTTAGGGTCTCCTCTGTGTGTGTGTGTGTGTGTCTGCCTGCCAGGGTCTCTTTTCTTCCAAATCTTCCATAACACCCAATCAGAGGGAATGATGTTGATCGGGTCCACTATTGTACAGCACAGGACTGTGCACTGTGTTGAGAGAACAGAGAGAATTACAGAGATAGAGTATAGCAGCTACAGTCAAAGAAAGGAGCACATCAGGGGAGGACTTATTGGTCTGGAGCTCTGGACCTGTGTGGAAGGGTGCACGTTCCATGAAAGGTGAGTTAGCTACCTAGAAGACCAACATGACGAGGTGTGATGATGGGAATTAATTTAACAAAAAGTTCAAGAACACAAGGTGAAACATAAATAAGATGGAACATTACAGTACAAGAAATAGCTGCTGTAGGAATATTACATCTGTATATTCTCCTCCAATGCTCCTCAAAGCTCTACTGGAATAAGGGAGCCACAGTATCAGTCACGAATAAATACAACTGCAGACGATTCCAGAGTCCTCATATATAGTGTGTAGCTGTCTGAGACAAGACACCGGGGCATTATATTCATTGGAGTGTGAGAGCGCAATCACAATGCAGCCATAAACCTCATGGCCTGGCCCTGTCCTCAAAGCCACAGAGCCATGGCTGGCTCCTGTTTTCCATCACCCTCACCTTCCCGCAGGCCTTGATGGAGGACGGGAACAGCCATGGGGATTGCTGGTTGACATATTGCTGATCCTCCATCCAGCCCTGTGTTACACCAGCTGTCTCCGAACCACCACTATACAGCCACTGTTGCATTCACACACACACACATCTCCACTTATGCAATGTACAATCCCCAACCTCACATGCTCTCAACCTATCTGCATACTGAAAAAACTTAAACCACAATCACACAAGACACAATCATAAAAGTCAAATCAAACAGTTGACATAACAACAAGAAAAGGGCCATGGAGCATATTATTGTTACCAGTAGAACCAGAAAGGGAATGATATCTGTACATAGTTCCACACTTCATAGGCTAATCTTGAGAGAATACTCAACACACGTACAGTATATCATGTTTCATGTTTTGTGTGTACCCCAGGAAGAGTAGCTACTGCTTTTGCAACAGCTAATGGGGATCCTAATAAAATACCAAATACTACACCGGCTCTGAGACTCTTCAGATGTGGCAGGACTTGCAAACTATTACGGATTACAAAGGGAAACCCAGCCGAGAGCTGCCCAGTGACGCAAGCCTACCAAACAAGCTAAATTTCGTCTATACTCGCTTTGAGGCAAGCAACACTGAACCATGCATGAGAGCACCAGCTGCTCTAGATGACTGTGTGATCACGATCTCCATTGTCGATGTGAGTAAGAGTTTTAAACAGGCCGCAGGCTCAGCGCATGCTCTGACCAGCTGACAAGTGTCTTCACTGACATTTACAACCTCTCCCTGACCCAGTCTGTAATACCTACATGTTTCAAGCAGACCACCATAGTCCTTATGCCCAAGAACGCTGTGCCCAAGAACGTGCACCCTTCCACTCTTCCTCCCAACCCCTACCATGTGCCCCATTAAAGCTGTTACAGGTGAAATGAGGCGACAGATTTGAGAAATTAAACCATGACAGAAATGATAGTCTGCAATTAATTAAACATTTCCCTGGCAAAGGAGAAGTCTAAATTACACATTTTTCTGTCATAGTGAGAGGCTGTACGAAACTGGTATTTCCCCAGAGACTGCCTGTTGCCTACGCCGCAGATCTGCTTGTCTGAGAAGCTAAATACTCACTGTGAGGCTGTGGAAATGAAGCGGCACTAATGTTCTCTCCCTCAGCTGTGTGTGTGGACATTACACTCATCACTGTGTGTCTGTGTGTGTGTCTGTGTGTGTCTGTGTGCTTCTCTTGTTAGGACATGCACGCTTCAGCCGGTCCACCTCGGAACTGGAAGGGCATTGCAATCGCCATGATGGTGATCGTTGGTGTTCTATCACTGGTCAGCCTTTCAGTCATCATGCTCACACCTGGTAAGATGAAACACATAATGGGAGAGGGAAGAGAAGGAATGGGGGAGGGAAGAGAAGGAATGGGGGAGGGAAGAGAAGGAATGGGGAGAAAAATAAAAATGTAGCGAAACAAATAGAGAAAAAGAATGCAGCAGGGTGAGAAAGAGAATAAAGGCAAGGAGGGGTGAAGGGGGTGAGTGAGAAGGAGGCTTGAAGAACAGAGAGAGAGAGAGGGATGGAGAGAAGGAGAGAGGATGCAGTGGGAGGAGTGAGAACAGAGACTCTCCATCAGATAAACATATCAACAATGACATTCACAATTTGACAAAACAAATCAACACTGACAAATACAAAATTCCCCTGCAATGAAAAGAGACTCAGACCAAAGACGAGACTCCAGTGCTATGCTAAGAACAAGCTGAGCCGCCGCAGCACCAGCTGTGCCTTGGCTCTGTGTGAATAGAGGAAGCTTCTTGTTCATTCCGGGTGGAAATGACAAGTGGAGTGTTTTTGCCCATTTGTTTTCTCCCACTTTCTCATTTCTCTTGCTTTCTTTCTTTCTCTGGAAGATGAGTCTCACCTGTTTCTGCGATCCCGTCTCACCATGGAGGATCTGGAAAGTGAGAAGTATACAGTTCACGACCCCTGTGTGACCTGGTTGGATGGTAAGAGCCTTGATACCCTAAAGCGGGGGAACGAGATAGAACATGTATAGGGAAGCCAAGGCAAGCTCCCATTCATGTTATATTGAGTGAACCAACCAAAAGGTAACCATTTCCCTTCGGCCTGTGTTGTCCCTTCCAGAGAATGAGGTTGCGCTCAGAACCAGAGAGGGTCATGTCCTGTCCTACAGCCTCCACTCCAACATCACAGCTACCCTGCTGGACAACAGCTCTTTAGTGAGTAACGGCCCGTAACGTCTCTGCAGGAGAGGAGCTGTATTCCACTATTGATCGGCTCATATACGGAGTCAACCAGGCAAATTCAATAGAGACTGAGTGGTCCTCCCAGATGGTTAAAGAACTATAGAACGACTGTTAAACCAGTAGAGAGCAGTAGTAACTATACAGTTATATAGATATGCAGTGACAGTTTAAGCTCTTTTGGGTCTATTTGGTTCCCTCACTGTTCAATTGAAGCCTTCAACATACGGCTTCAAAGAGATTTTTCAAGCAAGAGCCTCACTTTGAACAACACCGCCTGGCTCTGTGCGACACTGACAGACTTATGTGGGTCATTGCCTAGGAGCTAAGCAGGGTTCTGTTGTCAAGATGGGGAGATGCTGTCTCCTCTCCGGCTCTCGCCAGATTCTCACTTGGTGTATCATCTCTGTTGCCATGTTAATCCCACACTGTAGCTGTAAGCCTACAACAGTAATTAGCATTCTGCTCATGATATATGCAGACCTACTATAACTATGGCCATGGCTTCCCAAGTGCAGTCCTATCTCTGACATTATCTACAACTACTTAGCTCCAGGGATGTTGTTCTTGAAGGTTAAGTCTCATATTAGATCTAGGGATGTTGTTGACATGTTTATCTTACCATGTTTTCTACAGGATTTGACTTACACAAAGTTCCATGTGTCTGCAGACAAGAGGTTTGTCCTGTTGGCATACAACATTCAACCGGTGAGTGACTCTGGTTATGACCAAATAAAATGCTCAGAAGAACCATCTCTTTTACAGTGTAAATCTTTATCAATAATCATACTCACTGTCAAAGCAATTCTCCAAAGACACCAAAGATTATTTGATTGTAACAAGGGTTTCACACTCGCTTTCATTGAACACATTAGTTTTACACAGCAACGCCACAAACTGATTCCAGACCATCAGAGAAAATCAATTGAGTCAAATCTGTTTCCGTTTGCGACTAATGACAGGTCTATTTCCCAACTGCATTGTGACTGTAGTACAATGATGCCATGCATTCTAATCCAGCCTTTAGAGTAAATCTCCTTATGAAACAGTTAGAGAGGGAGAGAAAGATGGAGGGAGAGAGAAAGATGGAGAGGGAGAGAAAGAAATATGGAGAGGGAGAGGGAGGGAGGGAGAGAGAAATATGGGGAGGGAGAGAGAAAGATGGAGGGAGAGGGAGAGAAAGATGGAGGGAGAGGGAGAGAGAGAGAAAGAGGGGAGGGAGAGGGAGAGAGAAATATGGAGAGGGAGAGGGAGGGAGGGAGGGAGAGAGAAATATGGAGAGGGAGGGAGCGAGAGAAATATGGAGAGGGAGGGGGGGGGAGGGAGGGAGAGAGAGAGAGAAATATGGAGAAGGAGGGAGAGAAATAGGGAGAGGGAGGGGGGGAGAGAAATAGGGAGAGGGAGGGGGAGAGAAATAGGGAGAGGGAGGGAGAGAAATATGGAGAGAGGGAGAGAGAAATATGGGAGAGGGAGAGGGAGAAATATGGAGAGGGAGAGGGAGGGAGAGAAATATGGAGAGGGAGAGGGAGGGAGAGAAATATGGAGAGGGAGAGGGAGAGAAATATGGAGAGGGGAGGGAGGGAGGGAGGGAGAAATATGGAGAGGGGAGGGAGGGAGGGGGAGAAATATGGAGAGGAGAGGGAGGGAGAAATATGGAGAGGGAGAGGGAGGGAAATATGGAGAGGGGAGGGAGAGAAATATGGAGAGGGAGAGGGAGGGATATGGAGAGGGGAGAGGGAGAAATATGGAGAGGGAGAGAAATATGGAGAGGGGAGGAGAGAGGAGAAATATGGAGAGGAGAGGGGAGGGAGGGAGGGAGAAATATGGAGAGGGGAGAGGGAGGGAGGGAGAAATATGGAGAGGGAGAGAGGAGGGAGAGAGAAATATGGAGAGGGAGAGGGAGGGAGCGAGAAATATGGGAGAGGGAGGGAGCGAGAAATATGGAGAGGGAGGAGAGAAATATGGAGAGGGAGGAGAAATATGGAGAAATATGGGAGGGGAGGGAGAGAGAGAAATATGGAGAGGGAGAGAGAAATATGGAGAGGGGGAGAAATATGGAGAGGGAGGGAGAGAGAAATATGGAGAGGGAGGGAGGGAGAAATATGGAGAGGGAGAGAGAGAGATGGAGGGAGGGGAGAGAGAAATATGGAGAGAGGGAGGGAGAGAGAAATATGGAGAGGGAGAGGGAGAGGAAGGAGAAATATGGAGAGAGGGAGGGAGAAATATGGAGAGGAGAGGGAGAGAGAGAAATATGGAGAGGGGAGAGAGAGGGAGGGAGCGAGAAATATGGGAGAGGGAGGGAGCGAGAAATATGGAGAGGGAGAGGGAGGGAGAGAGAATATGGGAGAGGAGGGAGGGAGGGAGGGAGAGGGAGGGAGAGAAATATGGAGAGGGAGAGAGAGAAATATGGAGAGGGAGAGGGAGGGAGCGAGAAATATGGAGAGGGAGAGAGAGAAATATGGAGAGGGAGAGAGAGGGGGAGGGAGAGAAATATGGAGAGAGAGGGAGGGAGAGAGAAATATGGGGAGGGAGGGAGGGAGAAATATGGAGAAGGAGGAGGGAGGGAGGGAGGGAGGGAGGGAGAAATATGGAGAGGGAGGGAGGGAGGGAGAAATATGGAGAGGGAGAGGGAGAGAGAGAAATATGGAGAGGGGAGGGAGGGAGCGAGAAATATGGAGAGGGAGAGAGAAATATGGAGAGGGAGAGGGAGGGAGAGAGAAATATGGAGAGGGAGAGAGAAATATGGAGAGGGAGAGGGAGGGAGCAAGAAATATGGAGAGGGAGAGAGAGAAATATGGAGAGGGAGAGAGAGAAATATGGAGAGGGAGAGGGAGGGAGAGAAATATGGAGAGGGAGAGAGAAATATGGAGAGGGGAGGGAGGGAGAGAGAAATATGGAGAGGGAGGGAGAGAGAAATATGGAGAGGGAGGGAGAGAGAAATATGGAGAGGGAGAGGGAGAGAGAGAAATATGGAGAGGGGAGAGAGAGAGGGAGGGAGGGAGAGAGAAATATGGAGAGGGAGAGAGAATAATGGAGAGAGAGAGGGAGGGAGAGAGAAATATGGAGAGGGAGAGAGATATATGGAGAAGGAGAGGGAGGGAGGGAGGGATAAATATGGAGAGGAGAGGAGAGGGAGAGAGAGAAATATGGAGAGGGAGAGAGAGAAATATGGAGAGGGAGGGAGCGAGAAATATGGAGAGAGGGAGGGAGAGAGAAATATGGAGAGGGAGGGAGAGAGAAATATGGAGAGGGAGAGAGAAATATGGAGAGGGAGGGAGAGGGAGGGAGAGAGAAATATGGAGAGGGAGAGAGAGAAATATGGAGAGGGAGAGGGAGGGAGTGAGAAATATGGAGAGGGAGAGAGAGAAATATGGAGGGGAGAGAGAGGGGGAGGGAGAGAGAAATATGGAGAGGGAGGGAGAGAGAAATATGGAGAGGGAGAGGGAGAGAGAGAGAGAGAGAGGGAGAGAGAAAGAGGGAGAGAGAAAGAGGGAGAGAGAGAGAGGGAGGGAGAGAGAAAGGGAAACTAGTGATGCTGCTACAGTACTGCAGCAGTCTGTTGCTCTACATGCTATTCAAACAACAGCCACTAGTGAAATTACTGGCAATCTTCAGACTGGGTAATGCTGGGGGAAGGGGTGTAGAAGGATGGAGGGTATGAATGGCTGAGAGAGAGTTTGATGTAGATAGCAGGGCAGGGGGAGGGAGAGATAGCGTGGTAAAGTTGGAGCTGCATGCGGTAATGAAATCGCCCTGCGGGGAAAGTAAAGGAGAAGCTTATATGAGAGCCTAATGTCTAATGCACAATTGCAGGTGGTTTGAGGCAAACTAAAGCATAACAAGCAACTCTAACAACACATGCATTTTCCCGTTTCTCTCTTTGCCTTATGATAGCATTCTCTGTCTCCCCAACTGACCTACTCCTTCTGTAAATAACCTTTTGCTTAATACATAGTTTCCTGTTTCCCCAAAGGAGTGAGCAAAAGGTGTAATATACAGGTAATGGGAGAGGAGGAAAAAATGATTAGGAAAAAAATAAGCCCTCAGCACAAATTTTGCCTTATTAAAAAGCCCTGTCAAAACAGCTGGGCTGTTCTGACTGTATACAATCTGCTCTCTCTCCCTTATCCTTTCCCTCCCTCTTCCCCTCTCTCTCCCTTATCCTCTCTCTCCTTATCCTTCCCCTCCCTCTTCCCCTCTCTCTCCCTTATCCTCTCTCTCCCTTATCCTTTCCCTCCCTCTTCCCCTCTCTCTCCCTTATCCTCTCTCTCCCTTATCCTTTCCCTCCCTCTTCCCCTCTCTCTCCCTTATCCTCTCTCTCCCTCTTCCCCTCTCTCTTATCCTCTCTCCCCCTCTCTCGTTCTCTTTTTCCTCTAGGATCTGTTCTCATTTAGTAGTTGATCAGATTAGCACTGTTGTAAAATGGGGAAGCAAAAACACAAGTATCATTTTTTGCACGTTAATATTGCTTTTTAGATGGTGTGTATGTATATATTTTACCTTTTATTTAACTAGGCAAGTCAGTTAAGAACAAATTCTTACTTACAATGACGGCCTACCCTGGCCAAACCCGGACTACGCTGGGCCAATTGTGCGCTGCCCTATGGGACTCCCAATCATGGCCGGTTGTGATACAGCCCGGATTCGAACAAGGTTCTGTAGTGACACCTTTAGCACTGAGAAGCAGTGCCTTGGACCGATGCACCACTCGAGAGAGATAGATAGCAGAGCTCATTCAGTCTGATTGAACAATCTAGTAACTGATGATCTTCAGTACATGCATCAGTACATGCATCAGTACATGCATCAGTACATGCATCAGTACATGCATCAGTACATGCATCAGTACATGCATCAGTACATGCATCAGTACATGCATCAGTACATGCTTCATATTATATGAATCAATAGGTTTTAGCACTACAGTACCTGTGTGTTGGTATGTCTACAATTCTCTGTTTGCATTTTTACTGTTGCATCAGCAGGATGTTCTATTCCCATCTATATGCACAGAGTTTGAGTGAGTAGATGTATGTGAACAGTGTGGTGTCTGTGGTGGATGTGGGGGCTTATACCTTCAGTCTATCTTTTGCTCTCTTTCTGCTTTGCTTCTCTCTCACTCCCTCAAGTCTTTCTATCTATCTATAACTCACTTTTTTCTCTCTATCTCTGGGGTTTTTCTGCTGACTGAAGCAGTATGCAGCAAGCACCGGCTTTCTTATTGGGGAGAGGATCTGTATGCCGCTGAGAATGGCAAAGTGAGATAGAGAGAGGGACAGAGAGAATAGAGAGACAGACGCAGTAGAGATAGGGGAGAAAAACATGTTAAACGCACCAGTTGCCCTTAGATCATCCTGTCCAATGGAAGTCAATCAGAAGGGGTGTAAAAGAATCAGGAGGATGGATGCTTAGAGGAGAGGGCTGCAGTGGTGGGAAATGGATTAGTGGGCTGTTTGTTAAGTTGAAAGGCTTCTCCCCTGGATTTCATATTAGCTAGATGTAGCTGGTGGGGCTTTGGGGGAGATTTGTGCCTACTGGATGGAAATACATTTATTTTGAAAGGGGGGATATAGTTAGGAGTAGGGATGGTGGGGGCTGCATATGGGAGAGAACAACGTTCCTATGTAGCAGAGGGGTTAAATTGCTCCTTAAAATCATCAATAGTCAGACAAATTGGTTTTGTGTGTGATTAGATGTAGGTTCTTAATTTGATCCAGTATGCTACGGCAGGAAAATAAAAACAGGAAGTGTGAATTTGTAAACTTCAGAAGACGTTTTAAACCTCAAATACACTACAAAATTCCGAACAGGATGATCAAATGAAGATCCTACATCTGTAGTTAGACTAATTAGGCGTGTGCATATGCATGTGTGCGTCAGTGCTTATGAGAGTTATTCCCTTTGTTTTACCCAAAAAGAGGGGAAGGAGAGGAAGGATGGAGATGAGGAAATGCAGCAGGAGTTAGACAGGTGGAAACTGCCAAGAGAGAAAATGTGATGTGGTTGTCTCACCTAGCTATCTTAAGATGAATGCACTAATTCTAAGTTGCTCAGGATAAGAGTGTCTGCTAAATGACTAAAATGTAATGTAAATGTAAGACTGTGCAATTTAGAGAGAAGGGAAAAGAAAATGGAGAGTTGAGTCTGCTCTGCAGTTACAGACAACTAGGTGCTGGTATAACATACAGTCATGGCCAAAAGTTTTGAGAATAACACAAATTTAAATTTTTAACAAAGTCCGCTGCCTCAGTTTGTATGATGTCAATTTGCATATACTCCAGAATGTTATGAAGAGTGATCAGATGAATTGCAAAGTTCCTCTCTGCCATGCAAATGAACTGAATCCCCCAAAAACATTTCTACTGCATTTCAGCCTTGCCACAAAAGGACCAGCTGATATCATGTCAGTGATTCTCTCGTTAACACAGGTGTGAGTGTTGACGAGGACAAGGCTGGCGATCACTCTGTCATGCTGATTGAGTTTGAATAACAGACTGGAAGCTTCAAAAGGAGGGTGGTGCTTGGAATCATTGTTCTTCCTCTGTCAAACATGGTTACCTGCAAGGAAACACGTGCCGTCATCATTGCTTTGCACAAAAAGGGCTTCACAAGCAAGGATATTGCTGCCAGTAAGACTGCACCTAAATCAACCACTTATCAGATCATCAAGAACTTCAAGGAGAGTAGTTAAATTGTTGTGAAGAAGGCTTCAGAGCGCCCAAGAAAGTCAAGCAAGCGCCAGGACCGTCTCCTAAAGTTGATTCAGCTGCGGGATCGGGGCACCACCAGTACAGAGCTTGCTCAGGATTGGCAGCAGGCAGGTGTGAGTGCATCTACACGCACAGTGAGGTGAAGACTTTTAGAGGATGGCCTGGTGTCAAGAAAGGCAGCAAAGAAGCCACTTCTCTCCAGGAAAAACATCAGGGACAGACTGATATTCTGCAAAAAGGTACAGGGATTGGACTGCTGAGGACTGGGGTAAAGTCATTTTCTCTGATAAATCCCCTTTCCGATTGTTTGGGGCATCCAGAAAAAAGCTTGTCCGGAGAAGACAAGGTGAGCGCTACCATCAGTCCTGTGTAATGCTAACAGTAAAGCATCCTGAGACCATTCATGTGTGGGGTTGCTTCTCAGCCAAGGGAGTGGGCTCACTCACAATTTTGCCTAAGAACACAGCCATGACTAAATAATGGTACCAACACATCCTCCGAGAGCAACTTCTCCCAACCACCCAGGAACAGTTTGCCATAAGGCAAAAGTGATAACTAACTCAATATTTTGTGTCCATGGCCAGGAAACTCCCCAGACCGTAATCCCATTGACAACTTGTGGTCAATCCTCAAGAGGCGGATGGACAAACAAAACCCCACAAATTCTAACAAACTCCAAGCATTGATTATGCAAGAATGGGCTGCCATCAGTCAGGATGTGGCCCAGAAGTTAATTGACAGCATGCCAGGGCGGATTGCAGAGATCTTGAAAAAGAAGGGTCAACACTGAAAATATTGACTCTTTGCATCAACTTCATGTAATTGTCAATAAAAGCCTTTGACACTTACGAAATGCTTGTAATTATACTTCAGTATTCCATAGTAACATCTGACAAAAATATCTAAAGACACGGAGGCAGCAGACTTTGTGAAAATTGATATTTGTGTCATTCTCAACTTTTGGCCATGACTGTACAGCATGTTGAGGCACTACCTGAGAGAAATGTATGTTTTGCACAAAAAAATGGACTGGGGGAAGAACTCTATTATCCTATCAATATCTCACCTCATACAAGTACGGTTGTATCTCCATTGCTGTCCCATTGTCGAGCTTCCTAGGGTTAGAGCAAAATATTTAAATTTATAGTGATAGAAAGTGGCTTTGGCAGTGGATACAGAGGAAGAGAAGGTAGAGAGGAGGGAGTGAAAGGATAATAGGTCTTCCAGAAGTTTAGTTTTCCTCCCATTTCGCTCAGCTGCCCACAGCCCTGTTCTGCAATGAGTCACTCAGCTACGGAGAAGGAGGGTAGGGATGACCCAGCCAGGAGGAAAATGGACAGTGCAAGTCATAGTATGCGGAAAGGGAGGAGAGTAGGGTCGAAGAGGCAGAATCAGGAGACAGGAGGGAGAAGGATTTAGCAGAAGGGAGAGCTGATGGAATAGAAGAGAAGAGAGTAGTGGGAGAGAGAGAGTGAAGATTGTGAAGGCGCATGACCATCTGGTTAGGGCCTGAGCGGCTAGGGAGGTTGAAGTCTCCAAGAAGGAAGAGTGGTGAGCCATCATCAGGAAATGAGCTTATCAAGGTGTCAAGCTCATTGAGGAGGTCTCTAAGGGCACCTGGTGGGCAATAGATGATAACAGTGTTAAGCTTGAGTGGACAAGTGAAAGCATGAAATTGAAATGAGGAAATGGACTGGTGAGAGAGGGATAAAAGATAAAATCTCCACTTCGGAGAAATGAGTAGCCCTGTGCCACTGGTGTGATGACCAGATGCTCTTGGACTATGAGAGAAAACATAGTCAGAAAACACAACTATCTGCAAGTTATGAGCAGTCAGCAGTTCACACACCAAGTAGACTACTGGGAAGACGGCAGCACTTAAAGTAGATGGCCCTAGCTAGCAAAAAGACAGTACTAGACAGATTAAGTCAAAAATTATAGAATGTCCTCTATAGAATGTCTCACACACACACACACACACACACACACACACACACACAAAGAGTTAGTTTACACTTCAAATCCAATTTTATTAGTCACATCCGCTGAATACAAGAGGTGTAGACCTTACAGTGAAGTGCTTACTTATGAGCCCCTAACCAATAGTGCAGTTTTAAAAAATACTTTCAGGGCACACTCATTGATTTGGGTCTACTTTTCGACATGCCTAGCTGACCACTGGTCAAGCTGAGTTGCCACTCTCAATCTTTCTCAATTGGAGGGATATTGGCTGTAATGATGTTACTTAGTGAGGATGTCTTTCTCTGTCCCCCTTTTCTCTCTCATCCTCACATGACATCATGCCTCTAATGTCTCCTGTTCTCTGTTAGTATAGACTGGGTTATCAATGTCTGCGCTGTTCGATTGGATAATCAGAACTGAAGTTTGTGATGATGCAATGCGATTGATGGAATTGCTGACCTGGTTTCATGGACTAGCCACTGACTTCCAATTGTTGTTAATGTGCATATTTAGATTGTCTTATGGTCTAACTGTACATTTAATGATGGTTTTTCAGGGCTGTGTGTGTGTGTGTGTGTGTGTTTGTGTAACTCTGGGACCAATGTGCCCATCATCTCCTTCACTTCTTCCAGATTTTCTCTCAGTCCTTCACAGCCTCTTATGCCATCTACAATGTGGCTAAAGGGTAGGTACAGTAGAGCCATGAATGCTAATGCATGGGCTGCACTGGGCATGTGCATTGCTGACGCAAGTGGGCCCTGGCCTCGACTGGCCAAGCACCACCAAATGTGTATTTCTTTCATCTGAATAAACTTCATCTGTTATGTCAGACATCCATTATTCTTATACAGTAATTGTCCTCTCTGGCTGGTCAACATCAATTCTAGGTTTACTATCAGAGATTCCTATCTGCTGGCCCACCAGTGAGGAAGGGCGCTCCTGTGTCTGTCGATTGAAGCTTGGGCCTTGGGTCTACAGTATGAGGAGCACTAATGCCAATTAAAGGAATTCAGAATGACCTGCTCTCCAACAAAATATGAAATGCCTGGGAATGTGTTGCCGCAATATGTCTGCCTGTTTTTAGGAGGATAAGAGTGTTGTTTCAATGGATTGAAAGAGGTCTTATTCCATTGCATGACTGACCTCCGTCTGTTTGGTTTTAGCATTTGCATCGTGTCTTTTTTACGACATCTCTCAAGTGCTTACAAACAAGCATGGACAAATCTTCTCTCTACATTTTTTTATCCACAAGTGGCTTTAGAGGCCCGTCGAATCCTAATGGAGGGACTGTGTCTGTGTGTGTGTCTCTGTGTGTCCTAGGGTTCTGTTGGAGCTTAACCCTCCAGCGGGGGAGAAGGCATTGATACAGTATGCAGCCTGGGGACTGCAGGGGAACCAGCTGGTAAGGCAGCTGCTCTCTTTTTTTTTTGTCTTTTTTTTTCGCCTTTATTTAACCAGGTAGGCTAGTTGAGAACAAGTTCTCATTTACAACTGCGACCTGGCCAAGATAAAGCATAGCAGTGTGAACAGACAACACAGAGTTACACATGGAGTAAACAATAAACAAGTCAATAACACAGTAGGAAAAAAAAAAAAATAGTCTATATATATAAAGGCATGAGGAGGTAGGCAAATAATTACAATTTAGCAGATTAACACTGGAGTGATAAATGATCAGATGGTCATGTGCAGGTAGATATACTGGTGTGCAAAAGAGCAGAAAAGTAAATAAATAAAAACATTATGGGGATGAGGTAGGTAAATTGGGTGGGCTATTTGCTGATGGACTATGTAAAGCTGCAGCATTCACTCATAGAGACACACACACACCTTTACTCACTCATCCTGCATTCCACCTCAATATCTGGTGGGCTAGAAATGCATTTGAGACCACAAATCTATAACGCCTTTATTCAGCGGTGGTTAATATTTGAGTTATAAGGATTTTTTTCTGTGATTTATTTCAGTGTTTGTTTCACAGTGTTTGTTTTAGATTAATATTTGATTATGTGTTTTGAATGTAAAGTGTTTTTCAGTGCAATGTTTGTGTTCAACTAACAATGCAAATCTTTCAGTGGAAAGTTGAGATGTATTGACTTGTGACTTAGCTGGCTGATGCGTTCCCACTTGGAGCCAATCAGACATTTGATTGGGCCAGCCAACACTGAGCACTGTGTGCCTTGCTTTGATAATGGATTAGTACTGTTTCTGTTGCTGCCAGGCCTATGTGTTTGAAGGCGATATCTATTACCAGACAGAAGTGACCAGTAAACCTCTCCGCCTCACAGCTACAGGCAGAGAGGGGCTGGTGATCAACGGGCTGAGTGACTGGATTTACGAGGGTAAGAGATACTCTAACCCTTCCTCTATCACGATGACATAGACACTGATTGGTTGGTTAAAAACTGTTTGCAAAATTGGATTTTCCATATTGAAAGCTGTTCCCTGAGATTAATGACATTGCAGATAGTATATGGCTTTGATACATGTTTTGCACTATTTGCAATGTGTAACAATTGGACTTCCATGAGTAACATGTGTATTTGAAATAGTTTTGACACATGATTGCTTTGTTCATCTGTAAAATTGTTTATAGAGGAAGTGCTCTTGACTTTCTCTGCCAACTGGTGGTCGAAAGATGGAGCTCGCTTGGCATACCTCACCATCAACAACTCTGCCACACCGCTAATGGAGATACCTCACTTCTTGGGCGGGGTCTATCCCTCCAATGTGTTCTTTCCTTACCCCAAGGTAAACGACACTGATCTCATATGATCAAATGTATGAATGCTCTGATTATGTTCTCTCAGCCTGTCATGTTATCTAACGAATCTAATACTCTGATCCTATATGTGTGTGTGTGTACAGGCTGGCTCCACCATCCCCACTGTCAGTCTGTTTGTGGTGAATCTCTATGGTCCAGCTCACACTCTAGAGATGATCCCTCCAGACTCTGTCAGGGCCAGGTACTATATCCAAAATTTCACCAACTGACATCGTCATTAATGTTTTTATCTGTTCTAATGGGAAATTTAAGATGAATAAAGTTAATGTTTATTTTTTATTTTTTTATTTTACCTTTATTTTACTAGGCAAGTCAGTTAAGAACAAATTCTCATTTTCTATGACGGCCTAGGAACTGCCTGTTCAGGGGCAGAACGACAGATTTGTACCTTGTCAGCTCGGGGATTCGAATTTGCAACATTTCGGTTACTAGTCCAGCGCTCTAACCACTAGGCTACCCTGCCGCCCCAATTAATATTGAGTTAAGTGATTAAAACAATGTATTATACTTTTCTGTTACGCCCTGACCTTAGAGAGCAGTTTTATTTCTCTATTTGGTTAGGTCGGGGTGTGATTTGGGGTGGGCAATCTGTTTGTTTCTATGTTTTGGCCGGGTATGGTTCTCAAACAGGGACAGCTGTCTATCGTTGTCTCTGATTGGGAATCATACTTAGGCAGCCTTTTTTCCTGTTGGTAGTTGTGGGTCGTTGTCTTCGTTTGTGCATGTAAAGCCTTACGGAGCTTCACGTTAGTTTTTGTTGTATTATTGTTTTGTTGGCGACATTTGCAAATTAAGAAAAATGTACGCTCACCACGCTTCACCTTGGTCCATTCCATACGACGATCGTGACATTTTCCTTTCTGTAATACACATGATTCTGTTTGTGCAAGGTTGATGGTCACTGGACTTGAATTCTAGATTTGAATCTTAGACTCCTATCTGCTGATGATATTGGCGCCAGTCTAAAAGGCTCTGCAGCATTTACAGTGATACGGCCTCTGCAAAAGTGTCACGATCGTCGTACGAACTGGAAATCTACTCAGACCAACGTGCAGCGTGATTTGGGTTCCTCATGTTTAATAAAGGAAACTCACAAAAAAACAGCAACCAAAACGTGAAGTCATGGAGTGCTCACAGGCAACTACACACAAACAAGATCCCACAAAAACCAGTGGGGAAATGGCTGCCTAAATATGATCCCCAATCAGAGACAACGATAAACAGCTGCCTCTGATTGGGAACCATACCAGGCCAACATAGAAATAAATGCACTAGATCACCCACCGTAGTCACACCCAACCTAACCAAAATAGAGAATAAAAATGCTCTCTATGGTCAGGGCATTCATGCTTCTTGAGTTTCCTGTAGCAGAGCAGCGCTGTTGTGAAGGAAGTTGTCAAGGAAGGGAGTTTGTGTTTATACAGGACCTCCTGAAACCACCTACTCTCAACCAATTATGTTAATGCAGCGCTTCAAGAAGTTATATAGAGCCCTCCGCATTGTTACAAAATTTGGGAGGCGCACAGCGATGCGGTACAGAGCTGGATTTGGCATCTGCATGCCCCCGGATGCTCCACAATTGCGTCACACCCTCCACACAGAGCCTCCGACCACATTTGTGGATCAAGCCTACATTGGCTTTAAAGGAGCCAGTTCAGAGGATACACTGGTTATTATTGTATTGTGTGAGACTGTGTGGTTCACTACCTTGTGTTATGTCTTTTGTTTTGTGTTTACAGAACATATGTGATTAGGATTTAATAAGGGCCTGCTCAGAGACGGCTCGTTATGTTTCTATGCTCCCATGCTGGAGGTTGTCTCCCTGTTGCAACTTGTATTAAACCAGATTCATTTTTGATTGCCTTTACCAATGACTGCTTTCCTATTTGTTTCACCTAGAAAATCCCCTTTACATTTGTGTTGTGCCATCCAAGAGACTTTCTCTTTCTGTCTGTTTCCCTAAATGTCTCCCTAGAGACCGCTACATCTCCATGGTGACATGGATCAGCAGTACTCAGTTGGTGGTACGTTGGTTGAACCGGGCCCAGAACCAATCAGAGCTCTGTGTGTGTGAGGCCACCACTGGGGCATGCTCAAAGGTGAGAGGTCAAAGGTTACTCCACAGTAATCCAATGGGTGGGTGTCCTGACCCTTCTCTCTGCCATTCATTAATTTTATAGCATTTCCATCCCATAAGCTATACACTGGGGTGTTTGGATTGATTTCCTTAAAGGAAAACTCCAACCCAATTTTTTTGGGGGGGGTATTTGTTTAATTAGTCAATTGTTGACATAGTCCCAAAATGTTTTGCTTGTCAGCACTCAACTTTTCAACATATGTCACTTTAAAAAAAATACAGAAATCATCCACGTATGATGCAAAACACAGCATCATATGATGCTAATTGCTTTCTGTATTTTGAAACTTGCATAGCTTGAACACTAGATTGCTGACAAGGAGAACATTTTGGGACTAAATCAACAATGGACTAATGAAACAAATACCAACCTTTTTCCTTTAAGATGTCATATTCTCTCCCTTCCATCTTAAATAAGGTCAATTATACTGCTTGTGATACATTTCCAATGATTCGCTGCAGCATTTATTTGCCACCTCTCTCCAGCCAGTCCTTATGGATTCATTATATAATATTAACTTTGGCTGTTTAATTATGCTGAAACGTTTTCTTTATTTCGTATCTCCATATCAAATCCACAGAAACACACAATGGTCATGGACTTAATGCAAAACCAACGACAGGTAGGCATTTCTCATTTCATAAAAGCTGCTACTAATTGAAACTGGTATACTGACCCAGTCTTATTGGCCTGTGATATTTCCTGGATTGGTATTGTTGACCATGCCTGTCTCATTTGTCCAACAGGAGGTGCCATTGTTTTCATCTGATGGCTCTTGGTTTTATTTGACGTTGCCAGCCAAGCAGGGTGCCCGGGGGGAGTTCCGCCACATTGCCAGTCTGCCAGCCCAGGTCAGTGTGAGGGCACTCAAACTTTTATACCCCTGTGTCATCCTCCAATGGTTTAATGCCAGACTGCTTGTTAAATCTTCAATAGGGTCAGGGTTTGCCTGGCTACCCAAACTCCTTGCTCTGCCACGCCCACTGACGTTTGTTTCTTCTCTACAATGAGTGTGGATATAAGTACCTCCCTAACAATTTCTAGAACACAAACATATTATATTTTTTACTTTTTACCCCATTATTTTCCAAATTTCGTGATATCCAATTGGTAGTTAGTCTAATCCCATCGCTGCAACTCGGGAGAGGCGAAGGTCGAGAGCCATGTATCCTCCGAAACACAACCCTGCCAAGCCGCACAACTTCTAGACACACCGCTTGCTTAACCCGGAAGCCACTGTCCAACTGGCGACTGTGTCAGCATGCATTCGCCCGGCACGCCACAGGAGTCTCTAGAGCGCGATGGGACAAGGACATGCCAGCCAGCCATACCCTTCCCTAACCTGGACTACGCTGGGCCAATTGTGCTCCGCCTCATGAGTCTCTCAGTCATGGCCGCATGCGACACAGCATGGGATCAAACCCGGATCTGTAGTGACGCCACTAGCACTTTGAAGCAGTGCCTTAGACTGCTGTGTCACTCTGAAGATATTCTAACCTTTCTGATTAGTCACAGGAACCGATGGGTTGGGCCAGAGCTAGAAACCATGTGGGCGTTTTGAAAATTCGTCATTAGATTTGGTACGTCTGATTAGTTTGTGGTCATGTCATTTTGACGTCACCACAAATGACTTCAACGATGGTAGTCTCAGACTGAAGTATGTAGCGAACATAGAGCAGTGGAAGAATTCAGTTTGATTCATCCGGCAAGGTCAGGGTGGCATAAAACAACATGTGATTATACAGATCTTAATGTCAGAGAGCTGAAGTCTTAGCAGTGATTATTTTAGGTATCTGTAACTGTTTCTGAATAGTTCTGTTTCCCTGACAATGTTCTTCTCTACATCTCCCTCTCTGTATCTGTCGGTTTCTCTCTTCACATCTTTTTTTTTGTGTTGTTTTAACCCCTTTTTCGTGGTATCCAATTGGTAGTTGCAGTCATCGCTGCAACTCCCGTACGGACTCGGGAGAGGCGAAGGTTGAGAGCCATGCATCCTCCGAAACACGACCCGCCATGCCGCGCTGCTTCTTGACACAATGCCCACTTAATTAACCCGGAAGCCAGCCACACCAATGTGTCGGAGGAAACACAGTGCACCTGGTGCATTGCACCCGGCCCGCCACAGGAGTCGCTAGAACGCGATTGGACAAGGACATCCCTGCCAGCCAAACCCTTCCCTAACCCAGACGATGCTGGGCCTATTGTGCGCTGCTCCATGGGTCTCCCGGTCGCGGCTGGCTGCAACAGAGCCTGGACTCGAACCAGGATCTCTAGTGGCACAGCTAGCACTGTGATGCAGTACCTTAGACCTCTGTACCACTCGGGACGCCTTTCACATCTTATTACATCTTTCTCTGGATGACTCTGCATTCCACTGGCAGTCTGTCTGTTTCTGTATTCACCCCCCTCTTTTTCTCTCTCATTCTATGTGACACAGCCTGCCATCCCCCCTGTCCCTCCTCGCTTTCTGACGTCCGGGAACTGGGATGTCACTGTGCTGTGTGCCCTGGATGAGGACAATAGGAAAATGTATGTGAGAGCCTCTGCATGTGATGCTATATAGAGAGCCTCTGCATGTGATGCTATATAGAGAGCCTCTGCATGTGATGCTATGTGGAGAGCAACTGTGTGTGTTGATATAATTAGCAGAAAGGTATTATTGCCTTTTAAAATAACTAGCCCTTGATCCTTAACTAAAAGAGGCAATGTAGTATTCACTTAAAAAATATCTGACTTTGCTCAGGGCAAGTCAGCTGATTACATGATTAGATGGTCATAGACTGAGCAGGGCAGAGACCCAAGTCCTTCATGCTTAGACAAATTGAGTTGTGTGTGTGCGGTGTGTGTGTGTGTGTGTGTGTGTGTGTGTGTGGCAGCATCATCATCATCACAGAGCATGATGGGAACCGGACGGATGCAGGCAGTCCCAATCGCCCATGTGGTGGCTGGCACGGCCGTTTGCCTCCAAGCAAGACACTCATATAGCACAGCTTTCATACTAATTTTGCTGATTCGACAATGGAGTCAAACTCAAATCACTGGAAAAGTTCTGTAATTCAGCCTTATCGACATTGTCTGAGAATCAACTAATCCCATGAATGTGTTGAGTGAAGTGTATAAATAAATCATAGATATCATAGTGTCCATATGGACTAACTAACATATACTATTTATACAGAAGTATGTGGACACCCTTTCAAATGAGTGGATTCAGTTCTTTCAGCCCCGCACAGTTGCTGACAGGTGTATAAACTCTAGCACACAGCCATGCGATCTCCATAGATAAACATTAGCAGTAGAATGGCCTTACTGAAGAGCTCAGTGACTTTCAACGTGGCACCGTCATAGGATGCTACCTTTCCAACAAGTCAATTTGTCAAATTTCTGCCCTGCTAGAGCTGCCCCGGTCAACTGTAAATGCTGTTATTGTGTAGATGTGTGAGCCACACAAGCTCACAGAACGGGACTACCGAGTGCTGAAGCGCGTAGTGCATAAAAATGGTCTGTCCTCGGTTGCAACACTCACTACCAAGTTCCAAACTGCCTCTGGAAGCAACGTCACCATAATAACTGTTCGTCGGGAGCTTCATGAAATGGGTTTCCGTGGCCGAGCAGCCGCACACAAGCCTAAGATCACTATGTGGAATTCCAAGCATCGGCTGGAGTGGTGTAAAGCTTGCCACCACTGGACTCTGGAACAGTGGAAAGGCGTTCTCTGGAGTGATTAATCACGCTTCACCATCTGGCAGTCCGACAGACAAATCTGGGTTTGGCGGATGCCAGGAGAATTCTACCTGCCCGAATGCATAGTGCTAACTGTAAAGTTTGGTGGAGGAGAAATCATTCTGAGGCTGTTTTTCATGGTTCTCTCTAGGACTCTTGGTTCTAGTGAAGATAAATCTCAACGCTACAGCATACAATGACATTCTTGACGATTCTGTACTTCCAACTTTGTGGCAACAGGTTGGGGAAGGCCCTTTCCGGTTTCAGCATGACAATGCCCCGATGCACAAAGCAAGGTCCATACAGAAATGGTTTGTTGAGATCGGTGCGGAATAACTTGACTGTGCCCTGACCTCAACCCCAAAGAACACCTTTGGGATGAATTGGGACGCCGTCTGCGAGCCAGGCCTAATCGCCCAACATCAGTGTCCGACCTCACTAATGCTCTTGTAGCTGAATGGAAGCAAGTTCCATCAGCAATGTTCCACCATCTAGTGGAAAGCCTTCCCAGAAGAGTGGAGGCTGTTATAGCAGCAAAGGGGGACCAACTCGATTGAATGTTTTCTATTGACTGCATCACTTTGTCCTCTCTGTTTGCAGCTACTTCCTCAGCACAGAAGAATCCAGACAGAGCAGACACCTGTACAGGTGAGGCCATCCTGTCAAAACTACTTTATCCAGAATTTCATCCTTCGTAGGCGTGCTTGACTTTGACTGATGAAGTTAAATTTTATTTTTTTATCTCCCAAATCAAAACATTTTAGTTCCTGAAACATACCTTTTTTTTTACTGAATGTAATTTCCAATTTTTAAGATGAAAATATTAGTTTATCAGCCAAAGAAACAAAACTATCTATTTCTAATTCAAGTCAAAGGAATGGTGGCTCAACAATTTTCTGGTTTCGTGAGAAGGTAGATGATCAGAGAAGTGAAGCGTGAGCTGAAGGGTTAAATTGTGCAGCAGCCGAAGCCGTTCCTCTCTAAGGGCGCTCCAGCCAGACCACCTAACATGTTAATCAGAGCTGACCAAGCCAACGCAGTGGATGGGATGGTGCTGTGCTAGAGGATGAGTCACTGGGACATAACGACAGCATCTCATGTGGCACCTTATTCCCTATATTGCCCTACAGTATATAGGGAATAGGGTGCCATTTGGGACACAGACATAAAAACTGATCCAAGACCTGTGATTAATGTGCTCAGTCCCCAGTCATTCGCCTTATGTTTTATATTGTGTTTTTTAATTTGTCTGCTTTTGGCCTCACCAGATGATAGAGTAGAGGGAGAGATTGGTGTCTGGTTTAAAGGTGATTTTCTGTGCATTCTTTTTTGGTACTTCCCTTGGAGAGAGAGAGTTACTGAGAGGCCGGAGATAGTGGTTTTATTTAAATAGTTGCCTTTTTTTCACCCTTGAAGAGTCCTATTTTTGTTTGAGAAGTCAGTCCTATTTGTGTTGAGAAGTCAGTCCTATTTGTGTTTTGAGAAGTCAGTCCTATTTGTGTTTGAGGAGTCAACTCAGTAATGTATTTTAGCATAGCTATCATTGTATTATTTGCTTAATTAAGGTGTAATTTACAAACTTAATGTATTGATTGGGACAGCCCAATAGTTTCAGACCCAAACCTTCCTCATCCACAATTCTTTAAGGTGTGTTTGGTCACTCTGTTGTCTTCCTCCCTTTCAGTGCGGACTTTGAAGGGATCTTCCAACGCCAGTGTCTGACCTGCAACCTTCTAGATGACTGTAGCTTTTTCAAAGCCGTGTTCAGCCCCAATCAGACATATTTCACACTTTATTGCCTAGGTAGGAGCTCTGTACACATGCACTCAAACGCAGGCATGCTCGCACACCACACGCACACACCCTACCGCTTGAATTAAAACAGCATTTTAACAATAATCAAACATGTATACTTTTTCTATCACTTTGGCCCATGTTTCCCTAGGCCCTGGAGTCCCCAAGGTGACAGTACACAACACGAAGGACCCCTCCAGTGAGTCTGGTTTGTCTGACTAATCTATTAAACACTCTGAATCTTAATCTTGAACCTTTTCCACTTTTTACCATCAGACACTTTCAACAATGGCCAGTAGAGGGCAACATGGGCAAACAAACATATATAATGTAGAGCAGTTTCAGACAGTTATTGGAATTCAGGACGGAGGTGGATAGCTGCATGACCGTGAATAGACTGTGTAAATGTATTTTGTTTGATCACCTTTAGGATACATAGTTCTGGAGGACAACACACCTCTCTCTGAGACCCTAGAAGGGAAGAGACTCCCAGAGACTGTCTTCAAGACCCTCGCAGCTGACAACCATGGTAAGTGTGTGAAACCACCCTGGGCCCACACACACAGAGCAGTCTAAAATTATAATTAGCATTCACTGACATAATTTTACATTCGCTTCAGTCACAAAACAGAGACTACCTTAGGTTCAAACAGTCACAAAACAGAGACTGCTTTGGGTTCAAACAGAGACTGCTTTGGGTTCAAACAGTCACAAAACAGAGACTGCTTTGGGTTCAAACAGTCACAAAACAGAGACTGCTTTGGGTTCAAACAGTCACAAAACAGAGACTGCTTTGGGTTCAAACAGTCACAAAACAGAGACTGCTTTGGGTTCAAACAGTCACAAAACAGAGACTGCTTTGGGTTCAAACAGTCACAAAACAGAGACTGCTTTGGGTTCAAACAGTCACAAAACAGAGACTGCTTTGGGTTCAAACAGTCACAAAACAGAGACTGCTTTGGGTTCAAACAGTCACAAAACAGAGACTGCTTTGGGTTCAAACAGTCACAAAACAGAGACTGCTTTGGGTTCAAACAGTCACAAAACAGAGACTGCTTTGGGTTCAAACAGTCACAAAACAGAGACTGCTTTGGGTTCAAACAGTCACAAAACAGACTGCTTTGGGTTCAAACAGTCACAAAACAGAGACTGCTTTGGGTTCAAACAGTCACAAAACAGAGACTGCTTTGGGTTCAAACAGTCACAAAACAGAGACTGCTTTGGGTTCAAACAGTCACAAAACAGAGGCTGCTTTGGGTTCAAACAGTCACAAAACAGAGACTGCTTTGGGTTCAAACAGTCACAAAACAGAGACTGCTTTGGGTTCAAACAGTCACAAAACAGAGGCTGCTTTGGGTTCAAACAGTCACAAAACAGACTGGTTCTGCTTGGCCAGGCATGTAAATAACAAGCCAAATATAGCAGCATATCCATAAAGAAAGTAATTGTTTCATTTAGTGATTAGGTCTCCATGGTAGCGAGAGCATGATTCATACTCTTCCTTTGGGAGGAGAACAATGTGTGTACAATGTATGTGTGCTTTGTGTGTGTGTGTGGGTGTCAACTGTAGGCCTACACATTCTCAATGAGCTACCGTTAACTCATTGTTTAAGTGTCACGCATAGGACTCAGGGGAGCTCATTTACTGGTGCTTTAGTTTGATGCCTACAGGTGTTTCAGGGGGAGAATACTGATGAGCTCTGGTTCAGTGTATATCACTGTATATCTTATCTGAGACTGAGTGTGGGCCCTCTGTTTGTTTTCCTTTTAGATCTACACCTGAAGCTGTCTCTGCCCCAGGGTTATGAAGCCCACCTTCTCCCTCTACTCATCATTGTGTAAGTTCTAAACACAGCTGATCAATCGTGTTATAACATGCTTATGCCATTGTATGAAGCCTCTTAATGTGAGCCTATATCAACGATTCACTTTTACAGTTTTACAGCCTGTTACATAACTTTTAACAGACATTGATTTCCCCATAGTTTACCAGCAGGCTAAACCACGGCTTAGTTGTTTAACCTTTGCCCTTTGCTCAGCTGATCCTGTTCCTCCTGTTGTCATGCAGAGACGGAGTTCCAGGCAGTCAGTCGGTGACGGAGGAGTTTACTATGGGATGGCCTGAGGTGCTCGCCAGCACACATGACATGGCGTTAGCCTGGGTGGATGGAAGAAGTGGGGTCGGCCGGGGGCAGAAGATCAGCAGTGTGGATCCCCGCAAGCTCAGCTCCCTCAGAGTCAAAGATCAACTAGGAGTCGTAGAGTTAGTTTTCTACAGTGTTATTATTGGCCATTACATTTTGTTGACATATTGTAGAAATTATCCATAAATAAATGTATGACCTATTTTGTTTTTTCTCCACAGGTGGTTGATGCAATTGCCTTACATTGACGATCAGCGGATTGCCCTGTATGGCAAGGTTACTATTATGTTTACTATGGCAACAATTAACCTATATTCTGGCCACGACCACGTGATCACATGAGTTTCAAAAGTATAATGTTGCAAAAGCATATATTATAAAGACTCTCTGTTTAATGGCACTTGTGTCTTTCCCTACAGGCATTTGGTGCTTATTTATCCCTCAAGATGCTAGCTGCGACTGATCAGCTGTTTAAATGTGCAGCCGCTATGGCTCCCATAACAGATTTCAAACTCTACAGTAAGTGAAGACTATACAATAGTGAAAAAACACACAAGAGCCTATGTTGAAAAGGAAACCATTAAAAGTAATCTATTTTGCTTTCATGTATAGGTGCTGCCTTCTCAGAGAGGTATCTAGGTCTCCCAGCAAAGGAGGAGTACACTTACCTGGTGAGGATCCTCATACCATGTGTGATCATGCATGGTAGGAAGTATAAGGCAATAGGTTATTGTAAGGGCTTTCTGTCTCTGTTTTGTCTCCTCAGACGGCATCTGTATTGGAAGATGTTCACAAGCTTAAAGGCGAGAATTTCCTCTTACTGCATGGGACTGCAGACGGTGAGATTTGGCTATGATTTTAACAGCTAAATTTGTCCACTTTTTTTATCAATATGCAAATCAACTGCTGAACTTATTAATAATAACTTGTATGTGTTTGTTTGTCTTATGTGTGTGTTTTTGGCTTTGGGTGACGCAGCACGGGTCCACTTCCAGCACAGTGCAGAGCTCCTGAGCCGCTTGGTGAAGGTGGAGGCCAACTACTCCCTGCAGCTGTACCCAGATGAGGGCCACATCCTGAAGGAGCGGCGCAGCATCCAGCATTCCCAACGGACCTTGGTGCACTACCTCCAGACCTGCCTGAGACACAACCCCCTCCTGGCCTCCATAGAGGAGCCAGATGAGGATGACTGAGTACTCCCACCTCTGGCACTGGAGAAACATACTGAGAAGTGACGACTACTCAGTCAGACTACTACTAAACACTAGTCTCTTCCCACAGCCACTGACTAGACACAAGACCACGGGAGTGTGGACCAAGAATATCAGATCATAGCCTACTGTTATCAGTTCACAGCAACTTTGGAAATATACAATTTCTTCCCACCATTGTTTGTACTGTTTGAATTGTGTTGTCCCTGATTGTTTACACTGTGTGGATCCATTATCCAAGAAGTGACCATGGCCAGGCCAAATGTTGATTCTTCTTAAAGTTTACAAAATCGCCTGAACATGCATGTCGTAATGGCTGCATGAAGCGGAGTGGTTTACAATGCATTCTTCTATGTTTCGTTATCCTGCATATCTTAACTTTGCTTAATTTATTACAGCTAAAATCAGCCTGCTACGCTGTTATGTAACACATATATGGTATGGACTTAGTGTCACTTTTAATGTGCCAAATACATGGTATGTTTACAAGTGTATTCACCATGCCAATTCAGAGATGTATCCGGACTTATAGACTGTATTTTCCATGCCTCTTGCATGATTATTTTCAACAGTTCCATGTTGTATTTGGTAACTTTGGATGGATATAATAAGAATGAACAAACCCAACAAAATATAATATGAAGCACATTTGTTAGAAGTTTATTTCAGTAGTTATGTTTTTGTTTTTTCTTAAATTAATTTCCTTTGACAGTCACGCATACTTTCTTCATGTGTGCTGCAAAAGTTTAACACCTCACTGAAAAGTATACATCTCCCCCAGCAACGTGGACTCCCAATCAAAGTTGTGGAACATCTATGGTGCACTGCATGTAGTCTGTTTGCAATTGAATAGCCAACTTTACATTTTTCCTTTTTTTTGTTTTACTAAATCCTTTACGATAAAGAATCAATTCCTTGTTTTACAGAAATATTGTTGTGTGTGTTCCATCACTGGCTGCTTTGGAGAGGAAAGGTGGAGCCTCGGCTAAAGTATCAGAATTGAAATAGTGAATGAATAACTGTCTGTTGTGTCAAGTATAATTTCTTGAACCGGTCTCGTTGGTACCAGGTATTTTTAACCTACCCAATAGATTTGGCAAGAATTGGATAAGTGCAATATGTCCAGTGGTGGAAAAAGTACCCAAATCTCATACTTGAGTAAAAGTATAGATACCTTAATAGAAAGTTACTAAAGTGAAAGTCAATCAATCAATCAAATAAAGCCCTTTTTACATCAGCCGATGTCACAAAGTACTATACAGAAACCCAGCCTAAAACCCCAAACAATGTAGATGCATAAGCACGGTGGCTAGGAAAAACTTCCTAGAAAGGCAAGAACCTAGGAAGAAACCAGGACCTGAGTGGTGGGCCAGTCCTCTTCTGGCTGTGCTGGGTGGAGATTATAACAGTACATGGCCAAGAAGTTCAAAGATGACCACCAGGGTCAAATAATATTAATCACAGTGGTTGTAGAGGGTGCAACAGGTCAGCACCTCAGGAGTAAATGTCAGTTGGCTTTTCATAGCCAAGCATTCAGAGTTAGAGATAGCAGGTCCGGGACAAGGTAGCACGTCCGGTGAACAGGTCAGGGTTCCATCGCCGCAGGCAAAACAGTTGAAACTGGAGCAGCAGCACAACTAGGTAGGCTGGGGACAGCAAGGAATCATCAGGCCAGGTTGTCCTGAGGCATGGTCCCAGGGCTCAGGTCCTCCGGGAGTGAGAGAGAATTAGAGGGAGCATACTTAAATTCACACAGGACACTGTATAAGACAGGAGAAATACTCCAGATATAACAGACTGACCGTAGCCCCTGACACATGAACTATTGCAGCACAAATACTGGAGGCTGAGACAGGAGGGGTCGGGAGACACTGTGGCCCCGTCCGACGATACCCCCGGACAGGGCCAACCAAGTCAGACAGTAAAATACTACTTCACTAAAAGTATTTGGGATTTAAATATAGTTAAGGATCCAAATCTAAATGCAATCGCTAAAATATACTAAGTATCAAAAGTAAAATATTGCTGATATTTATCAAATTATTTCCGATCTACACCTGTAATTTTTATGGTCATGTCCAGAAACAATTCATTTAAATTGTGTGACAGAATGAAACGGAAATGAGTTCCCTCCCAGTCTTCCGTTTGCCTTAGCCAATCGTTTCGATTGATAGAGACACACGAGGCTCAACTGGCCAATGAGGTTACATTTTCCTGCAACCACCATCCAATCAACGATACGCCTACTTGCGGGCCCGAATCCCTCTTCAACCTTCAGTCGTGCTTTTTCTGTAGGGGCACCTTCAACTAGCTTCGCTGGGCACTGTCTTTCAGAATAAATATATTTTTCCCACAGACATCATGTCCTTTCTGGCTACCAGTATCAGCAGGCTAGCGCCAAGACTCCTTCAGTCAAAGGTAAGCCGAGGCAAGGAGCCTCTTCGAAGTAGAGTGGGCGTCAGTGCAAACGTTAATTTGCTAGAAACTATCAAGTAAACTTCAACAACTAGCTAGCCGGCTTGCTCGCTCTCCAGGAAAAATGTCGGTTGTAGTCAAGCGCATTCATGTATGCTAGTGGCTACACATCGCCAGACTGTTTTGAAGCTTACCAACGATGGTCCTCTATCTTTTAAATGCGTTGGAACTACTGTTTCTCGACGTTTTTTAGGTTAGCTGCGAGCTAGCCAGTTGACAGTGACGGATAACGTTAACAGGAGATTGATTGTGCAGGAGGTTGACGTTTGACAGCTAACGTTAGTTAGCTATCCCACCTCTCACATGGACGTTATTTTAAACTGCTTGTTTAGATAATCCAAAATAATGCATAGTCTTATATTAGCTACCTACTGTCAGCAGTGGCAAGTTAATTGGCTGGCTAGCTAACCTGCTCCTCCACTTCCCCTCATTTGACCTTCAGTGCTAACATTTCCATTCATAAGTACATGTCCTAACTATTAACGTACGTTTCTGTTGTATTGGCTATCTAGGTTTGTTCATTTCCGGGTGCTGTATTGTTGCCAAGTCTCCATTTATGTCGCAATCCACACTGAAAAATATATATAAACGCAACTTGTAAAGTGTTGGTCCTGTGTTTCATGAGTTTAAATAAAAGATCCCAGAAATGTTCCATATGCACAGCTTTTCTCTAAAATTTTGTGGACACTTATTTTATAAAAAAAAAAAAGTATTTACATCCCTGTTAGTGAGAATTTCTCCTTTGCCAAGATAATCCATTCAGCTGACAGGTGTGGCATATCAAGAACTTGATTAAACAGCAGGATCATTACACGGGTGCATCTTGTTGGGGGCAATAAAAGACTACTTTAAAAGGTGTTTTTATCACACAATGCTAAGTTTTGAGGGAGTGTGCAATTGGCATGCTGACTGCAGGAATGTCCACCAGAGCTGTTACTGGAAAATTGAATGTTAATTTCTCTACCATAAGCCGCCTCCAATGTCATTTTAAAATATTCTGCAATACGTCCAACTGTCCTCAACCGCAGACAACGTGTATGTTATGTGCAAACAGTTTGCTGATGTCAACGTTGTGAATAGTGCCCCATGGTGGCGGTGTGGTTATGGTATGGGCAGGCATAAGTTACTGCCAATGAACACAATTGCATTTTTATCTATGGCCATTTGAAAGCACAGAGATGCTGTGAAGAGATACTGAGGCCTGTTGTCATGCCATTCATCCGACACCAACTCATATTTCTGCATGATAATGCACGGCCCCATGTCGCAAGGATCTGTACACAATTCCTGGAAGCTGAAAATGGCCTGCATACTCACCAGACATGTCACCCATTGAGCATGTTTGGGATGCTCTGAATCGATGTGTCAACAGCGTGTTCCAGTTCCCGCCAATATCCAGCAACTTAGCACAGCCATTGAAGAGGAGTGGGACAACATTCCACAGGCCACAATCAACAGCCTGGTCAACTCTATGCGAAGGAGATGTCGTGTTGCATGAGGCAAATGGTGTTCACACCAGATATCAAAATCAAATCAAATCAAATTTTATTTGTCACATACACATGGTTAGCAGATGTTAATGCGAGTGTAGCGAAATGCTTGTGCTTCTAGTTCCGACAATGCAGTAATAACGAGCAAGTAATCTAACTAACAATTCCAAAAAAAAAACTACTGTCTTATACACAGTGTAAGGGGATAAAGAATATGTACATAAGGATATATGAATGAGTGATGGTACAGAGCAGCATAGGCAAGATACAGTAGATGATATCGAGTACAGTATATACATATGAGATAAGTATGTAAACCAAGTGGCATAGTTAAAGTGGCTAGTGATACATGTATTACATAAGGATGCAGTCGATGATATAGAGTACAGTATCAACGTATGCATATGAGATGAACAATGTAGGGTAAGTAACATTATATAAGGTAGCATTGTTTAAAGTGGCTAGTGATATATTTACATAATTTCCCATCAATTCCCATGATTAAAGTGGCTGGAGTAGAGTCAGTGTCATTGACAGTGTGTTGGCAGTAGCCACTCAATGTTAGTGGTGGCTGTTTAACAGTCTGATGGCCTTGAGATAGAAGCTGTTTTCAGTCTCTCGGTCCCAGCTTTGATGCACCTGTACTGACCTCGCCTTCTGGATGACAGCGGGGTGAACAGGCAGTGGCTCGGGTGGTTGATGTCCTTGATGATCTTTATGGCCTTCCTGTAGCATCGGGTGGTGTAGGTGTCCTGGAGGGCAGGTAGTTTGCCCCCGGTGATGCGTTGTGCAGACCTCACTACCCTCTGGAGAGCCTTACGGTTGAGGGCGGTGCAGTTGCCATACCAGGCGGTGATACAGCCCGCCAGGATGCTCTCGATTGTGCATCTGTAGAAGTTTGTGAGTGCTTTTGGTGACAAGCCGAATTTCTTCAGCCTCCTGAGGTTGAAGAGGCGCTGCTGCGCCTTCCTCACGATGCTGTCTGTGTGAGTGGACCAATTCAGTTTGTCTGTGATGTGTATGCCGAGGAACTTAAAACTTGCTACCCTCTCCACTACTGTTCCGTCGATGTGGATGGGGGGGGTGTTCCCTCTGCTGTTTCCTGAAGTCCACAATCATCTCCTTAGTTTTGTTGACGTTGAGTGTGAGGTTATTTTCCTGACACCACACTCCGAGGGCCCTCACCTCCTCCCTATAGGCCGTCTCGTCGTTGTTGGTAATCAAGCCTACCACTGTTGTGTCGTCCGCAAACTTGATGATTGAGTTGGAGGCGTGCATGGCCACGCAGTCGTGGGTGAACAGGGAGTACAGGAGGGGGCTCAGAACGCACCCTTGTGGGGCCCCAGTGTTGAGGATCAGCGGGGAGGAGATGTTGTTGCCTACCCTCACCACCTGGGGGCGGCCCGTCAGGAAGTCCAGTACCCAGTTGCACAGGGCGGGGTCGAGACCCAGGGTCTCGAGCTTGATGACGAGCTTGGAGGGTACTATGGTGTTGAATGCCGAGCTGTAGTCGATGAACAGCATTCTCACATAGGTATTCCTCTTGTCCAGATGGGTTAGGGCAGTGTGCAGTGTGGTTGAGATTGCATCGTCTGTGGACCTATTTGGGCGGTAAGCAAATTGGAGTGGGTCAAGGGTGTCAGGTAGGGTGGAGGTGATATGGTCCTTGACTAGTCTCTCAAAGCACTTCATGATGACGGATGTGAGTGCTACGGGGCGGTAGTCGTTTAGCTCAGTTACCTTAGCTTTCTTGGGAACAGGAACAATGGTGGCCCTCTTGAAGCATGTGGGAACAGCAGACTGGTATAGGGATTGGTTGAATATGTCCGTAAACACACCGGCCAGCTGGTCTGCGCATGCTCTGAGGGCGCGGCTGGGGATGCCGTCTGGGCCTGCAGCCTTGCGAGGGTTAACACGTTTAAATGTCTTACTCACTTCGGCTGCAGTGAAGGAGAGACCGCATGATTCCGTTGCAGGCCGTGTCAGTGGCACTGTATTGTCCTCAAAGCGGGCAAAAAAGTTATTTAGTCTGCCTGGGAGCAAGACATCCTGGTCCGTGACTGGGCTGGGTTTCTTCCTGTAGTCCGTGATTGACTGTAGACCCTGCCACATACCTCTTGTGTCTGAGCCGTTGAATTGAGATTCTACTTTGTCTCTGTACTGGCGCTTAGCTTGTTTGATAGCCTTGCGGAGGGAATAGCTGCACTGTTTGTATTCAGTCATGTTACCAGACACCTTGCCCTGATTAAAAGCAGTGGTTCGTGCCTTCAGTTTCACACGAATGCTGCCATCAATCCACGGTTTCTGGTTAGGGAATGTTTTAATCGTTGCTATGGGAACGACATCTTCAACGCACGTTCTAATGAACTCGCACACCGTATCAGCGTATTCGTCAATGTTGTTGTCTGACGCAATACGAAACATCTCCCAGTCCACGTGATGGAAGCAGTCTTGGAGTGTGGAGTCAGCTTGGTCGGACCAGCGTTGGACAGACCTCAGCGTGGGAGCTTCTTGTTTTAGTTTCTGTCTGTAGGCAGGGATCAACAAAATGGAGTCGTGGTCAGCTTTTCCGAAAGGGGGCGGGGCAGGGCCTTATATGCGTCGCGGAAGTTAGAGTAACAATGATCCAGGGTCTTTCCACCCCTGGTTGCGCAATCAATATGCTGATAACATTTAGGGAGTCTTGTTTTCAGATTAGCCTTGTTAAAATCCCCAGCTACAATGAATGCAGCCTCCGGATAAATCGTTTCCAGTTTGCAGAGAGTTAAATAAAGTTCGTTCAGAGCCATCGATGTGTCTGCTTGGGGGATATATACGGCTGTGATTATAATCGAAGAGAATTCTCTTGGTAGATAATGCGGTCTACATTTGATTGTGAGGAATTCTAAATCAGGTGAACAGAAGGATTTGAGTTCCTGTATGTTTCCTTCATCACACCATGTCACGTTGGCCATAAGGCATACGCCCCCGCCCGTCTTCTTACCAGAGAGATGTTTGTTTCTGTCGGCGCGATGCGTGGAGAAACCCGCTGGCTGCACCGCTTCGGATTGCGTCTCTCCAGTGAGCCATGTTTCCGTGAAGCAGAGAACGTTACAGTCTCTGATGTCCCTCTGGAATGCTACCCTTGCTCGGATTTCATCAACCTTGTTGTCAAGAGACTGGACATTGGCAAGAAGAATGCTAGGGAGTGGTGCACGATGTGCCCGTCTCCGGAGTCTGACCAGAAGACCGCTTCGTTTCCCTCTTTTTCTGAGTTTTTTTTTTTTTTTTGGTCGCTGCATGTGATCCACTCGGTTACACTGGTTGTAAGGCAGAACTCAGGATCCGCATCGCGAAAAACATATTCTTGGTCGTACTGATGGTGAGTTGACGCTGATCTTATATTCAGTAGTTCTTGTCGGCTGTATGTAAAGAAACCTAAGATGACCTGGGGTACTAGTGTAAGAAATAACACGTAAAAAAACCATAGTTTCCTAGGAACGCAAAGCGAGGCGGCCATCTCTGTCGGCGCCGGATGTACCGGCGTAGATACGAACTGTTTCTGATTTAAAAAATGTTTTATTTAATTTTTATTTTACCTTTTTTATTTAACCAGGCAAGTCAGTTAAGAACAAATTCTTATTTTCAATACAGATTTGTACCTTGTCAGCTCGGGAGTTTGTACTCGCGACCTTCCGGTTACTAGTCCAACGCTCTAACCACTAGGCTACCCATGCCCCAACTTTTTTTTTGAAGGCATCTGTGACCATCTGTATTCCCGGTCATGTGAAATCCATCGATCAGAGCCTAATTTATTTTTAATGGACTGATTTCCTTATGAACTGTAACTCAGTAAAATATTTGAAGTTGTTGCACATTGTGTTGATCTTTATTCAGCACTCACATCCGTCATCATGAAGTGCTTTGAGAGACTAGTCAAGGACCATATCACCTCCACCCTACCTGACACCCTAGACCCACTCCAATTTGCTTACCGCCCAAATAGGTCCACAGACGATGCAATCTCAACCACACTGCACACTGCCTTAACCCATCTGGACAAGAGGAATACCTATGTGAGAATGCTGTTCATCGACTACAGCTCGGCATTCAACACCATAGTACCCTCCAAGCTCGTCATCAAGCTCGAGACCCTGGGTCTCGACCCCGCCCCTGTGCAACTGGGTACTGGACTTCCTGACGGGCCGCCCCCAGGTGGTGAGGGTAGGCAACAACATCTCCTCCCCGCTGATCCTCAACACTGGGGCCCCACAAGGGTGTGTTCTGAGCCCTCTCCTGTACTCCCTGTTCACCCACGACTGCGTGGCCACGCACGCCTCCAACTCAATCATCAAGTTTGCGGACGACACAACAGTGGTAGGCTTGATTACCAACAACGACGAGACGGCCTACTGGGAGGAGGTGAGGCCCCTCGGAGTGTGGTGTCAGGAAAATAACCTCACACTCAACGTCAACAAAACTAAGGAGATGATTGTGGACTTCAGGAAACAGCAGAGGGAACACCCCCTATCCACATTGATGGAACAGTAGTGGAGAGGGTAGCAAGTTTTAAGTTCCTCGGCATACACATCACAGACAAACTGAATTGGTCCACTCACACAGACAGCATCGTGAAGAAGGCGCAGCAGAGCCTCTTCAACCTCAGGAGGCTGAAGAAATTCGGCTTGTCACCAAAAGCACTCACAAACTTCTACAGATGCACAATCGAGAGCATCCTGGCGGGCTGTATCACCGCCTGGTATGGCAATTGCACCGCCCTCAACCGTAAGGCTCTCCAGAGGGTAGTGAGGTCTGCACAACGCATCACCGGGGGCAAACTACCTGCCCTCCAGGACACCTACACCACCCGATGCTACAGGAAGGCCATAAAGATCATCAAGGACATCAACCATCCGAGCCACTGCCTGTTCACCCCGCTGTCATCCAGAAGGCGAGGTCAGTACAGGTGCATCAAAGCTGGGACCGAGAGACTGAAAAACAGCTTCTATCTCAAGGCCATCAGACTGTTAAACAGCCACCACTAACATTGAGTGGCTGCTGCCAACACACTGTCAATGACACTGACTCAACTCCAGCCACTTTAATAATGGGAATTGATGGGAAATGATGTAAATATATCACTAGCCACTTTAAACAATGCTACCTTATATAATGTTACTTACCCTACATTATTCATCTCATATGCATACGTATATACTGTACTCTATATCATCGACTGCATCCTTATGTAATACATGTATCACTAGCCACTAACTATGCCACTTGGTTTACATACTCATCTCATATGTATATACTGTACTCGATATCATCTACTGTATCTTGCCTATGCTGCTCTGTACCATCACTCATTCATATATCCTTATGTACATATTCTTTATCCCCTTACACTGTGTATAAGACAGTAGTTTTTTTGGAATTGTTAGTTAGATTACTTGTTCGTTATTACTGCATTGTCGGAACTAGAAGCACAAGCATTTCGCTACACTCGCATTAACATCTGCTAACCATGTGTATGTGACAAATAAAATTTGATTTGATTTATACCTAGCCAGTTAACTATCCAATTATGTAATAAGTCTTATGCATGTGCAACACTGAAGTTTCAATAACACACACTGATTTGAATTCTGTCTTGATTTCATGCATTCCACAGAGGTCTGTTGATTCCTGGGTGCCACTGCTACCTCTTGCCTGGAAACCCAACGTTAAATTGCATTGAATTCTATGTCGAGCAGAAATGAGTGTTTTGAATCAGGAAAGTTTCCTTTCACGACCTCTAAAAGCCTGAATGTTGAATACAATTATATTCTAACAAACTTTACCGGTTGTCTGTGCAGTTGGTCCTTTTGGCGGTAGGAATGTGAAGCAATATCCACAAGAAATATGAATTACATTAACTTTTCAAAGCTGGTAGTGTGCTCAGGTTTCTATCACCTGAAGCATGTACAGAACCATGTAAACACGTGCAGGAGCTTGGCAAGTAGACATGAGGCTCGTGCATATGCTTCAGGTGATAGAAGTCTGAGCACTACCAGCACTTTCAAAAGTTGATGTAATTATACTTTCCTGTGGATATATTGTCTCCTACAGCCGCAAGGACAACTGGTAAAGTACGTTAAAATCTAATTTTATTTGACATTCTGGAAGTTGTGAGGAAACTTTCCTGATTCAAATGCTAATTTTTGCCCATTGGGTTTCCAAGCAACTACCTCCCTGGTCAGGAGTAAGACTGTCTGAGTGTCCTTGGAACACCGGCTGTAACTAGATTGTAACCTACAGTACTGCCTTCACCCAATTACCCTCCTGCTCAGATCATTCTATTTCTATGGCCCAGACAGCTGACAAATCACGTTAACTTGTGACTTCTTATTTGAGGGACTGTTAACTTTCAATCCTCAGACAGATGACCTCTCGTTCACCAAAGAGGGCTCCCTCTTTGATTCTCAGTTGAAGCATTGATGACATTGTGGAACTGTACAATAGTCCCAGGACTTTGTCGACATGACACGTTAATAATCCTTGCTTGCGATACGGTTTTGGTAACCTTTTGGAAGTTTGCTTCTGTACTGTACAATCTATAATTATTTTTCATAAAAGGTTAAATGAATACACCTTTTTATAGCGTTAGGATTCACACACGGCCATATAGCCAATAAAACCGCTGTAACATGGCAATCTAGCATCTATGAACAACTGTGTATTGGAAGGAGGATGCCAGAAAAGTGTTGTAACTGAAAAATACTATCGGCTGCAAATGTGATAAAACCAATAAAAAATAGTGTACAGTTAGTGTATATTTAGCTTTTCTAGGAATTAGAAATTAATTAATTATTAATGGTAACGGAAAGGGGGATACCTAAAGTTGGATTAGGAAAGTTGTTTGGATCAAGTGTACAGGTAACTTATTAGGTCATGTTGGGCGAGTTGGACCCGGTGTATTTCTGCGACAAATACATTTACATTTTGGGATATAACGAAGGAATTTATCGAACAAAAGGACCATTTGTGATGTTTATGGGACATTTTGGAGTGCCAACAGAAGATCTTCAAAGGTAAGGCATGAATTATATCGTTATTTCTGACTTTCGTGTCGCACCTCCCTGGTTGAAAATGATTTGTTATGCATTTGTATGATGAGGCCTTGTCCTCAGATAATCACATGGTTTGCTTTCGCCGTAAAGCCTTTTTGAAATCTGACACGGAGGCTGGATTAACAAAAGTTAAGCTTTATTTTGGTGTATTGCACTTGTGATTTTATGAAAGTTAAATATTTCAAATTTAATTTGAATATCGCGCTCTGCAATTTCACCGGATGTTCCGGAACGTCTAGCCGTAACAGGTTTAATCGACATCCACGTCTTCGGCACCTGGGGAGCAGTGGGTTAACTACCTTGCTCAGGGGCAGAATGACAGATTTTTACTTCGTCAGCTCGGGGATTCGATCTTTCGGTTACTGGCCCGACGCTAACCACTAGGTAAATGTACTACTGGTGATTGCAAACAATTCACACACTTTACTTATGAAACAATGAATGTGCATTGTACTGTGCCATCCAAGCGGCCTCCGCAAGGGATTAGTTCACTGGGATGGGTGTGACTAAGACGGGTGTCTCCTGTGCCATTTAAAAAAAAATATATATATATATATATATTAATCACACGCTACCGTTCAAAAGTTTTTTTGTTTTTTTTGTCCATTCAAATTGATCAGAAATAGTGTGGATATTGTTAATGTAGTAAATGACTATTAAAACCCTTTTGCAAATATGTTAGCAAAGCTGAAAACTGTCGTCCTGATTAAATAAGCAATAAAACTGGCCTTCTTTAGACCAGTTGAGTATCTGGAGCATCAACATTTGTGGGTTTGATTACAGGCTCAAAATGGCCAGAAACAAAGAACTTTCTTCTGAAACTCGTCAGTCAATTCATGTTCTGAGAAATGAAGGCTATTCCATGCAAGAAATTGCCAAGAAACTGAAGATCTCGTACAACGCTGTGTACTACTCCCTTCACAGACCAGCGCAAACTGTCTCTAACCAGAATAGAAAGAGTGTGAGGTCCCAGTGCACAACTGAGGACAAGTACATTAGTGTCTAGTTTGAGAAACCGAAACAAGTCCTCAACTGGCAGCTTAATTAAATGGTACATGCAAAACACCAGTCTCAACGTCAATAGTGAATAGGTGACTTCGGGATGCTGGCCTTCAATTAAAAATCGAATGATTTATCACTGTTTTAATGTTGGATTATAGCTGCTATGGGAAGGTAGGCTACCCACACCTGAAGTAGAGTTCCACCTAGTGGGAACGTAGCCAGATGGGACTCCCTAAAACACATGCTATGCCCGGAAGTGACTTTTCGTCCCATGTTTTTGCTAAACCTAAAACTTTTCCTAACCCTTTTTGCTAACCTTAATGCAACCGCTGTGTCAGATTTTCTTTTTTTACTTTACGGAAAAAGCATAATCTGAGAGAGGTGCTCAGAACCCAAAACAGCCAGAGGAATATCTGCCATTTTGGAGTCAACAGAAGTTAGAAATTACGCCATAAATATTCACTTACCTTTGATGATCTTCATCAGAAGGCACTCCCAGGAATCCCAGTTTGACGACAAATGACTGATTTGTTCCATAAAGTCCATCATTTCTGTCCAAATAGCCACTTGTTGTTAGCGTGTTCAGCCCAGTAATCCATCTTCATGAGGCGCAGGCGCTTCGTCCAGACAATTCAAAGTTCCGTTACAGGTCGTAGAAACAGATTCCTCCATACATCGTTTGACTTATCTTTGGGATGTTTTTAACATCAAACATCAATAATGTTCCAACCGGAGAATTCCTATGTCTGAAGAAAAGCAATGGAACGAGAGCTAACTCTGTCGGGAGCGCACATCATGAGACCAAGGCACTCTGCCAGACCACTGACTCAAAGAGGTCTCATGAGCCCCTCCTTTATAGTAGAATCCTCATTCAAGTTTCTAAAGACGGTTGACATCTACTGGAAGCTGTAGGAAGTGCAACTTTATCCATATCCCACTGTGTATTCGGTAGGCCAAGCTTTGAAAAACTACAAACCTCAGATATCCCACTTCCTGGTTGGATTTTTCTCAGGTTTTTGCCAGCCATATGAGTTCTGTTATACTCCAGACATCATTCAAACAGTTTTAGAAACTTCAGTGTTTTCTATCCAATACTCATAATATGCAAATATTAGCATCTGGGACAGAGTAGGAGGTAGTTCACTCTGGGCACGCTATTCATCCAAAAGTGAAAATGCTGCCCCCTACCCCAAAAGAGTTAACCTACTTTTCTTAATCTGCCAACTTTAATTATCCTAACCTACTATGAAAAAGTCACTTCCGGTTGTGGCTGTATCGAAGTGGTGTGTTTTTTTTTGGGAATCTTGTAGCCAGATGTCCCTTGCGTTGACCCCCTGGCTCCATCCCCCTTCCATTGACAATCTGACTGAGTCTGGTCAGAGATCTGTATATAATGACGAGATGCTCATGTCTTTGCCCTAACAATGGGAGCCGTTGTCCCAAAGGCAGGAAGGCAGGTGACAAGCTTAAATAAAAAAACAAACCCATAGAAACGCATTGGGCTTATTTTGGACATATTTTTGCGAGGGTGAAACCTCTCGCTTTGCCTCTTCCTCTCTGGTCTGGTTTCAGACTACTGGTAGTAATCACCTGCTAAGCTACAAGATTACTGGCATCCAGGCAAGAAATTTCATCCTGCCTTGGCTGATTTTTGTATTTTTATTTATTTACTCAAGAACATTCCTGTTAATCCGACTCAATCTCCTAGTTCTAGTGACCAAGTCCTTAGGGTCATCTGCCATAGCTGGAGAAAAAAAATACATTTATGGTTCATTGAAATTGAGAAATATTGCTAGCTTTTTGCTATAAACCCTCTAGGTTCATTTTCTTTCATCATTATACCAGCTGCTCCCATTTACCTCTGACAACAGTATAATGGTCTTCGCTGTTATCTGCAGTGAAGGCAGACATTGCGGATTGCCGGACCAGATAGCAGTTATCTATACAGAACCAATTACCCGATCTTCCCACTCTGTCGTGGATGTTGAGTCTATGGGGTTGGATATTTAGGCTAACTGAGAAGCGGCGAGAAATCAGGATTTCATGGTACTATCAGCTCAATAATTAAATTAGGCCTACTTCTCGTAGTCTAGCTGCAGGTATTGGAAATCAGAGTGCAGTTGTGCTACGCAGCTAATTTGAAGCTTCTCTAATACCCCCTTTACACTCTGCTAACCAAGTCTCTGTTTTGACCACAGACCCTCCCTCAGGCTCATGTTTTCTGACGCTTGCATTTTCTCCTCTGCAGAATGCCTCATGTGTCATTGTGGCATCCAGACATGCCAGCTCATCAACAGTAAGTACTCTGACCACCTCTTCAAGGCCACTCATTGTCAGTTTGCTCATTATTAACGTAATTGTTGGTGAAGCATGATATTAATAGGGATTGACGAGATTTCCTTCTTTGTTCTCTTTGCCATTTATGGACCATGCTGACAACTTTATAAGCCTGTTTTTCAACCTATGTTTTGGATATATTGGTTGTTTAACTAACACAGACTTGGCAGTGTTATCACAGTTTTCACTAGGTTCTCTGTAGTTGACCTTTTTTTTAATAGGCTGGTTTTCAACTAATTTTATTTTGACTGAGCTTTCAGAGACATGTCTGTGTTTTTGCAGAATTTAAAGGATGTTCTATCAGACCTCATCCCAAAAGAGCAAAGTAGGATCAAGAGCTTCAAACAGCAGTATGGTAAAACCAACATTGGATCGATCACTGTTGATATGGTAAGTAATTGAGCCATATTCATTATCTCAGAACATAATGTTGGTAAAAACCATACAAGATAATCAAAGGCTTTTCATGTAGAAATACACCACTTTGAGAGGAAAATTGCAAGATTATGTTATAATACTTTTATTGCATCATGGTTGTTTATGCAATAGAATAAGGGGTTGTTTTCTACTGAGGATGGGCCTCTGGGAGATAACTGACAGGAGATTTATGATGTCTTTGGGGATACTGTATTCCAGAGCATGAGTTAATGTCTCACTGGTACAGTATAGAACCGAAACATGGCTCCAGTATGGAGTTAGGGGGCCAGACACTGGTCTCTACACAATGAAAACTGTTTTTACAGCAGATACTGTCTGCTGTGAATTATAAGTATCTTTTATACAAATCTTAACCTTGTGACCCATTCAATACATCTGTTCATCATGTAGGTTGAAAGGGGACTATCTTGGCTATAAAAGACCTTTGTACTTTTGTCTCAGGGCTCTCAACGAATCATCTGAGGGTGATTTGTCGACCAGCCATCATGCTCCATTATTAATAAGTGGTTTAAAGATTTAGTTTAAGTATAACTCTGACTTGTGTGATAAGGTTGTCTCCTCATTTGATAGTAAAGAAATGAACCACCACACCACAAAGATCAGAAAAGCAATGGTAAAATCATTTTCAAAATTCCATTAACAAAATGATGTGTGGTGAGGGTCTTTAGTTTATCAATATGTAGAAATGGATTCACATTACTGTATTATAGACCGGCTGCTACGTGATTGGGTCTGATATTGCCCCTCATCTATTCCCCTTTTAGCATACTAGCGGTCATGTAATGTACCACTACTCAGCCTGTTCTCTGCCAGCTAAGCACAGCCACATGTGTCCGATGACACTTTGCTTCTTGAAAACTTGATTGCTGATATTCAAAACATTTTGAGACTGTACCAACAGCGGACTAATGCAACAAAAAATAACTAAAATATAAAGCTGAGTCACAGCTCTTGCCTCCCACACCAGAAATCACAGCAGACTCACTCCAGGGTTACACACACCTCAGCTCTTACAGTGAACGTCATCCACACGTTTATCATTCACATGACATCTTCACCCTTTTTATGACTATGAAGAATGTAGATTAATTAAGATCAGGGTCATCTTTACACATTTTGAATTGAGACACTTATTTCTGGACTTTGATCAGAGAGAAATAGTCTAGCCTATATTGAGCTTTCTGTACAGTGTAATTTCTGTTGTTTCATAGGTCTATGGTGGGATGAGGGGCATGAAGGGTCTGGTGTATGAGACCTCAGTGCTGGATCCTGATGAGGTGTGTTTCCTGCCATCACAACACAAATAATCCACAACGGTATCAACCACAGAATAATTGATGTGTCAAGCTGAGCACTCTTGGCCCTCGTAGATAAGCCATATGGTTACTTACAGTGCCTTCAGAATGTATTCAGACTCCTTGACTTATTCCACATTTTGTGTTACAGCCTGAATTCAAAATTGATGAAAACAATTATTCTCACCCTTCTACACACAATACCCCTTAATGACAAGGTGAAAACATGTTTTTAGACATTTTTGCACATTTTATTGAAAATGAAATACAGAAATAAGTATTCACACTCGAGTCAATACTTTGTAGAAGCACCTTTGGCAGGGACTACGGTCTTTCTGGGTAAGTCTCTAAGAGCTTTCCACACCTGGATTGTATACCATTTGCCCTTTTTTATTATTAAAAAAATTATTCAAGCTCTGTCAAATTGGTGGTTGTTCATTGCTAGACAACCACTTTCAGGTCTTGCCATAGATTTTCATGTATATTTAAGTCAAAACTAACTCGACCACTCGGAACATTCACTGTCTTGGTAAGCAATTCCAGTGTAGATTTGGCCTTGTCTGTTAGGTCATTGTCCTGCTGAAAGGTGAATTAATCTCCCAGTGTCTGTTGGAAAGCAGACTGAACCAGGTTTTCCTTTAGGGTTTTGCCTGTGCTTAGCTCCATTCTGTTAAGGACTGGGGAGTTTTTCAGGATAAAAAATAAACAATTACAAGCACACCCATAACATGATGCAGCTTTAAACAGAGTGGTACTCAGTAATTAGTTGTATTGGGTTTTCCCCAAACAACTTTGTATTCGGGACAAAAAGGTAATTGCTTTGACAGATTTTTTTTCTAGTATTACTTTAATGCCTTATTGCAAACAGGATGCATGTTTTTGATTTTTTTTAAATTCTGTACAGCTTCCTTTTCACCCTGTCAATTAGGTTAGTATTGTTGAGTAACTACAATTTTGTTGTTCCATCCTCAGTTTTCTATCACAGCATTTGGCCTTAGGGTGACAGCCATGAGCAGTTTCCATCCTCCGGCAACTGAGTTACCATCCAAAGTGTAATTAATAACTAACCTATACTCAAAGGGTCTTATTTATTTTTTTATTTTTTTACCCATCTACCAATAGGTGCCGTTCTTTGCAAGGCATTGAACAACCTCCCTGGTCTTTGTGGTTGAATCTGTGCTTGTAATTCACTGCTTGACTGAGGGACCTTACAGATAATTGTACGTGTGGGTAAAGAGATGATTCAAATATCATGTTAAACACTTATTGCACATAGTGAGTCCATTCAACTTATTATGTGACTTGTTAAGCAAATAAAAAAAATAAAAAATGTTTACTCCTGAACTTATTTAGGCTTGCCATAACAAACGGGTTGAATACTTATAACATTTTGGTTTTTCTTTATTAAATAATTTTGTGTAAATTTCGAAAAACATATTTCCTCTTTTATATATATTGTGTGTAGGCCAGTGACAAAACATCTACATTTAATCCATTTTAAATTCAGGCTGTAAGACAACAAAATGTGGAAAAAGTCAAGGGGTGTCAGTACTTTCTCAAGGCACTATCTAAATTGTGTCAAATTTGTCTTTAGGGCATCCGCTTCCGTGGCTACAGCATTCCAGAGTGTCAGCAGCTGTTGCCCAAGGCTCCAGGAGGTCAGGAGCCATTGCCTGAGGGCCTCTTTTGGCTGCTGGTCACAGGACAGGTCCCCACAGAGGAACAGGTGAGATGGGGCTAGGGCTAATTTAAACTGAATGTAAAGATTTAGTCTGGTCAAGTGGAAAGGAGGTTAAAGGGTAGCATAAACATAACCACATGTAACATGGATTTGCATTAGTATACGCACGTAAAGTTCTAATACAATGTTAGACCTCACTTTTATTTTTTAAGTTATTACATAAAACCGATCAGAATGCTGAAGTCATGCCGGGAAAGTGTTTTTTGTGGGTTGTGACGTTTTATATGGAGGACCCAGCCAGTCAGCCTATTCCCTATAATGTATAACTTTAAATTAAATCAAATCGTTTGCACCTTCATAACTACTGGTTTCAATAAAAATGTTCAATAAAAAAAACTTCAAACCCAATTAATGTATGAATTTATTGATAGAAATCAGCTTGCAAAGATGCTAGCCAACTAGCCTGCTAACGTTAGCCCTACTAGCCTGCTAACATTAGGTTAGCGCTGCATGAGTCAGCCAGTTGCGATCAACACCTAGCTAACAGAAACATTTAAAGTAAACAAGTTTTGAACAAATATAACACCATCTAAACAATTATCAAATAATGTTGCTGTATATGCAGTTATCTTAGCCAGCCAGCTAAGGTTACTTATTTAGCCTGCTTGCTAGCATAGCCAGCTAACTAGTCTAGTTGGAAAACCACCACGGTCAACATAGCTAAGTGGTAAGCCAGAGAACAACACCAACTATTCTAGCACAAGCAGGAAAAATATAAATCTAACAGATACTTTTTTGCCCCACTGTATTTAGTCAGCCACCAATTGTGCAAGTTCTCCCACTTAAAAAGATGAGGCCTGTAATTTTCATCATAGGTACACAAAATCACATTGTAGGATTTTTTATTAATTTATTTGCAAATGATGGTGGAAAATAAGTATTTGGTCAATAACTAACAAAAGTTTCTCAATACTCTGTTATATACCCTTTGTTGGCAATGACAGAGGTCAAATGTTTTCTGTAAGTCTTCACAAGGTTTTCACACACTGTTGCTGGTATTTTGGCCCATTCCTCCATGCAGATCTCCTCTAGAGCAGTGATGTTTTGGGGCTGTTGCTGGGCAACACAGACTTTCAACTCCCTCCAAAGATTTTCTATGGGGTTGAGATCTGGAGACTGGCTAGGCCACTCCAGGACCTTGAAATGCTTCTTACGAAGCCACTCCTTCGTTGCCCGGGCGGTGTGTTTGGGATCATTGTCATGCTGAAAGACCCAGCCACGTTTCATCTTCAATGCCCTTGCTGATGGAGGTTTTCACTCAATCTCACGATACATGGCCCCATTCATTCTTTCCTTTACACGGATCAGTCGTCCTGGTCACTTTGCAGAAAAACAGCCCCAAAGCATGATGTTTCCACCCCCATGCTTCACAGTAGGTATGGTGTTCTTTGGATGCAACTCAGCATTCTTTGTCGTGGAGCCCCAGATCGAGGGAGATTATCAGTGGTCTTGTATGTCTTCCATTTCCTAATAATTGCTCCCACAGTTGATTTGTTCAAACCAAGCTGCTTACCTATTGCAGATTCAGTCTTCCCAGCCTGGTGCAGGTCTACAGTTTTGTTTCTGGTGTCCTTTGACAGCTCTTTGGTCTTGGCCATAGTGGAGTTTGTCGTGTAACTGTTTGAGGTTGTGGACAGGTGTCTTTTATACTGATAACAAGTTCAAACAGGTGCCATTAATACAGGTAACGAGTGGAGGACAGATGAGCCTCTTAAAGAAGAAGTTACAGGTCTGTGAGCCAGAAATCTTGCTTGTTTGTAGGTGCCCAAATACTTATTTTCCACCATAATTTGCAAATATATTCATTAAAAATCCTACAATGTGATTTTTCTGGATTTTTTTTTCTCATTTTGTCTGTCATAGTTGAAGTGTACCTATGATGAAAATTGCAGGCCTCATCTTTTTAAGTGGGAGAACTTGCACTATTGGTGGCTGACAATACTTTTTTGCCCCACTGTATAAAGTAGAGCGTGGAGACTTACCGATTGACAGCTGAGTTAACGACCAAAGAAGAGCCGAGGAAAAGGCCTTTTCACCAGCCTGAGGGAGTCCGTTAATCCAATAGCGATATAGGGAGGTAAATCCACATTGAATTTACCCGGTTTATCTCATTACTGCTGACTCTCGTGATGTACCGGTAGGGAACAGAGGTTGCTGGCTTAACATTCACGCTCGGCACAGCACCTGGTTTCAGACACTCATTCCGAATCCTGCCTTCCACTGGTTATAGCTATCAAAGTCCTCTGTGAGCACTGCATACAGTAGACGTTCCCGTGGTTCCCTTCATCCAATCCACTCGCTCCAACTGGACAAACCGTTCCCACTACAAAGCTAGCTTCTCGTTTTTGGGCCACATTGTGGGTATTACTGCAACAACTCAACTCCAACACACATCCTTGGCATTTGGTGTTTGCTGCAGCTCTTTCTTGAAGCCACCACGAGATGAGGTCTAATTCCACCCTAATATGGCTCAGCTGGAGGAAATTCCTATATTACAGGTTTTATGGTACCAGTTAAAAGTTTGGACACACCTACTCTTTATGGTTTAGGAGGAAGGCATTGAAGTTCTACAACCATAGCAAAGTGATGGGGATTTATAATGTTTGGGATTGAAGAACATTTCCTGGCTCAATTTTTTTATAGGCCCTACTTGTACTCACCGATCATGTTTGCATCTCTCCAGGTGAGCTGGTTGTCCAAAGAATGGGCTAAGCGGGCAGCACTCCCCTCCCACGTCGTCACCATGCTAGATAACTTCCCTACCAACCTTCACCCAATGTCCCAGTTCAGCGCTGCTATCACAGCTCTGAACAGTGAGAGCAGCTTTGCCCGGGCCTACTCCGAGGGCGTCAACAAGGCCAAGTACTGGGAGGTAAGTCACACACAGACAGATCTCAGCATGTATTCTTCACAGACCTGGGTTCAAATGGTATTTGACATTTAAAAAAATACTTTCTGTGTTTGATTGAGCGTGCCTGGTGAAATAGAACAAACAGAATAGCCATTAAGGTGTAAACCTTGCACATCTGGCGCTTCAGGCAGGCAAAAGTCAACGCTCAAAGTATTTTAAATATTTTAAATATGATTTGAACCTAGGTCTGCATTCCTCACACGACAATGCAGTACAGGCAGAGGTGTGGTAAAAGGCATTAAACCAGTGTGTGATGCCAGATCAATGAGTCGTCTTCACTAAACCTTGACTTATTTTAAAGTACCTTTCAAGTGTCTGTTCTTTTAAATGTGAATTTTAACACGCACACCAGGTCTTCCTTGAACAAGAGCATATTCATCAAGATGAGGTTAAATTTAAGTAAATAGAAACACAACCACACTGTTTGTGTAGAGCAGGGAATTACAGCCCCAGAGTTCAACCGAGACTTGAAAAAACTCACAGACCAAAACATCAACAGGAAATCACCTACCGAGGTAATCGTGTGTGGGATTTATCATGTCTTTCAGTGAGATCCTGTGGGAGACTACTGACTGTTGATTAAACCACCTACCCTTCTCTATTCAGTTAATCTACTCCATTCCTGTTCATCTATTCAGTTAATCTACTCTATTCCAGTTCATCTATGAGGACTCCATGGACTTAATTGCCAAGTTGCCATGTGTTGCTGCCAAGATCTACCGTAACCTGTACCGTGAGGGCAGCAGCATTGGCGCTATTGACTCCAACCAGGACTGGTCCGCTAACTTCGCCAACATGCTGGGCTACAGCAACTCTGCTGAGTTCACTGAACTTATGAGGCTCTACCTCACAATCCACAGGTATTTTACTTATGGGCCAGTTTCAGGTTAAGAATCTCTACTGAAGAATCTCCATTGAAACCTGCCCTGAAGGATTTATATATTAAGCATAATTACAGTTTAAGTGCCTTTGGGTCATTGAAAAGCACTCTATAAATCCCAGGTATTCATATTATTAACAATTATAAGTCATTGATTTATTTTACTTTTGGGGGAGGGGGTTGCCATTTTGTCTATTTTTTTGGCTGTAGTTCCTTCCCCTTTGCCACTAAATTCTGAGAATTGTGAAACCCTCAAATATAAAAATTCTCTGCCCGCTAGTGTTTATATGTTGCATTAGAATTATTCTACAGTTTTGGGGGGGGGGATAAGTCTGTATTTCAATATAGCTCTGTATAAATGTTTGTTAGTAGTAATCAATAATGTGAGGTACAATTTTGTAATGAATTACTATACATTAAAATTAATGTGACCCTTTGGTTTCAGTGACCATGAGGGAGGCAACGTCAGCGCCCACACAAGTCACCTGGTGGGCAGTGCTCTGTCCGACCCTTACCTCTCCTTCAGTGCTGCTCTGAACGGGCTGGCTGGACCTCTGCATGGGCTGGCCAACCAGGTCTGTGTCAATCCTGTCCTTTGCTCTGCACAGTCACATGGATGGACAGAACGATAATCATGTTGGCGTAACTGGCTTTTCCTTAACATTAGCACAACAGTGCTTTTATAGAGAGTTTCTGTTTTAGACTTGCTGAGGTTATAAGTGTGTTTCTGTGTGCCCTACAGGAGGTACTGGTGTGGCTGACGGCCCTGCAGAAGGAGATGGGAGGGGAGGTGTCTGATGAGAAGATGAGGGATTACATCTGGAACACACTCAAGTCTGGCAGGGTAAGAGTGCGTCTAGCTTCACTATTACGACGCATCTTACCAAAAAGTCCCTAGTTCTCTAGGATTCTGGGAATCAGGAACGGGGATTCTGAAGAACACAGGAGATTTGGGGGAAGTTTTCAACCCTACTCCTCACACCCTCTCTCTCTGCCGTAGGTGGTGCCAGGCTACGGGCATGCTGTCCTGAGGAAGACTGACCCCAGGTACCAATGCCAGCAGGAGTTTGCCTTTAAGCACCTGCCCAATGACCCCATGTTCAAGCTGGTGCACCAGCTCTACAAGATCGTGCCCCCAGTGCTGCTAGAGCAGGGTAAGGCCAAGAACCCCTGGCCCAACGTAGATGCCCACAGTGGAGTGCTGCTGCAGGTAAGCAATATTCTTTATTCAGGCATTCTGCTCAACAATGTCCTATTGTAATGTTACGTATTGCAATGTAATGCAGATCCATTCTGAAACTTCGATGGAAGTTGAATTTGAAAGTGCATTCTAAATGTATTTTGACTAGTCAGCATTACAATTATACTTCAATTATAAGCATCACAAAACACAGCACCTGTGTGTTTTAGTTTAGTCTTTTAATCATTCCATTTTTGTTGACCCTCTGTAACAAAACATATTTGACCTCTCCCTGGCCTTCCCCCTGACCTCTCTCCACTACAGTATTATGGGATGACAGAGATGAACTACTACACTGTGTTGTTCGGTGTGTCCCGAGCCCTGGGAGTGCTGGCCCAGCTGATCTGGAGCCGAGCCCTGGGCTTCCCCCTGGAACGCCCCAAGTCCATGAGCACGGACGGACTCATGACCCTGGTGGGGGCCAACAAGTCAGGCTGAAGAGGGAGAGAAGGGAGGAAATAACAAATAAAAGCTGACCTCGCCCCCATCCCCATGAAAGAGATTCAAAGAGACAGTACACATTTTTAATTTATTATTATTAATCAAAAATCCCCAAAAAGGGCGTTTGATATTTACATTGTTTGGTGTGAGACGGTTAGGTATTCATAGATATCCTATATTATATATCCCCGCTATGCCTCCACATTTGGAAGATAAAGAGAGATGCGAAACACATACTCATACACTGAGTGTAAAAAAACAAGAACTCCTTCCTAATATTAAGTTGAACTCCCCCCTTTGCCCTCAGAACAGCCTCAATTTGTCAGGGCATGGACTCTACAAGGTGTCGAAAGCATTCCACAGGGAGGCTGGCCCATGCTGACTCCAATGCTTCCCACAGTTGTGTCAAGTTGCCTGGATGTCCTTTGGGTTGTGGACCATTCTTGATAAACACAGGAAACTGTTGAGCGAGAAAAATCCGGCAGTGTTGCAGTTCTTGACACACTCAAACCAGTGCACCGGGTACCTATTACCATACCCCGTTCAAAGGCATTTAATCTTTTGTCTTGGCCATGCACCCTATGAATGGCACATATTCACAATCCATGTATCAATTGTCTCAAGGCTTAAAAATCCTTTAACTTGTCTCATCTCCTTCATCTACATTGATTGATTGAAGCGAATTCAACAAGTTAATCAATAAGGGATAATAGCTTTCACCTGGTCAGTCTGTCATGGAAAGAGCATGTGTCCTTAATGTTTCGTACACTCAGTGTATATACAATTCACCTGCCTAGAGATTACAGATACGTTAATTTATGTCCAGTGTTTGCTAACCCCATGCCTCTCGTATGCTGGCCTGGGTTGCCCAGTCTGTCACTCCACCTCATTACTACAGAGCTCCCACCTACCTCTGTTCCTGACTCAAGACAATAACAGCACAGTAGGTTAATGTGGTCTTGTAGCATCATCAGATTTCCCCATGTGCCTGGGAGGACAGGGCCACCAACAGATTGAAGATGTGAAGGGGCATAAAAAGTAGCATGAAATCCAAACTCGTATACTGTTTTACTATTGTTTCAATTGGAGCATATCCGTTTGGTTTCCAGACTACGTAAACATAGAATTATGTGGGGAGTTATAGACCAATGCCAAATGGTCATCAATTGAGATTTAAATTGTGGTAGTTTGACATCAAGATGAACCCCTTCAAAAAGCAAGCACAATTAATAAGGAAGCAAGTTACTTTTAATTTCGGTCACATTCTGCTGGTATTAGTTGCTGAAGCTTTGATTGACTGGAAAGCCTGGCCAAATCTAAAACAGGGAAACATATATTTTTTTGCCTGAAACCCTCACCCCATTTATCTATACATTTCCCCCAATGTCACTAACCATTCTGATTTCACTCCCAAGAACACTCCAGTAAAGAAAAAGGTCCTTCTCTGTTAAAGTATTTAACTTCCACGGAAGATGTTCAATTTTGCTGAAGAAGGATGCAAATCAGGAAAGAAAGGGTGCTGCCCCCTTTATTTAAAATTAATATATATATAGATTTCATTCATTCATTCGTCTGGCTTGATTCCCTGACCTCAATGGCTTTGACCTTGAACACACCTCTATGATCAAAATAACCTTTTGTTTTTCAATTGTGTCTTACATTCTTTCCTTTCAATTTCTGTCTGGGCATCTTTTGTAATGTGGGATTTGTGTGGGTAGGATGTATATGATAGAGCTCTGAATTGAAGCTTTGAGTACCCAAAGGCCTGATTTAATAATAACAGACTTGTCATCTTTGAAGGATTGGGAGGACAAGGTCTTCTGATTTTTAGTATGTACATGAATGCAAGCTTGGACATAAGTATGCAGTCGGGGCTATGTATCTGTTGAGGTCCTGTCTTAATTTTGTTGATAAACTGGGTGGTTCGAGCTATGAATGCTGATTGGCTGACAGCCGTGGTATATCACGTGTATGACAAAACATTTGTTTTTACTGCTATTATTACGTTGGTAACCAGTTTTAATAGTAATAAGGCACCTTGGTGGTTTGTTGTGTAGGCATTGTGTTGGGCCTAAGAACAGCCCTTAGCCATAGTATAATGGTCATATAGCATACACTATACTTAAGCAATAAGGCCTGAGGGGTTATGTTACTAATGCCCCAGAAAAGCGCTTCAGTGATCGAGCTGCTGCTACTTCAAAATGAGCACTTGTTGGTTTAGAATCCTTAGTTCTTAGCAATAGTAAAACCTCTGTTAGATTTGTCCTTTTTTGGGTGTTGAATGATAAACCTCTAATGTATAAAGATAATAATTTGTGGTTTTAATGTATACTTTGTATATAGTTATGTATAGCTTGAATGAATGAGCTATTTTCAAAAAGTATTGCCTCAGTCATACAGCTGTGTGATTCCAACCTCGCTCATTACATCTTTCTGTTTTGTGTCGTTTTGAAAGTTATTCTTGTAAATAAATCTATTGCCTGTTTTATATGGGCTTTTTCTGCTGTTTAGGGGGTGTTTGCTTTGACTGTTTTCAAGCTTGCTCTCAGGCAGCAGATATTGGTTGCAGGCACATAGCAGCTTTTCCTGTGCTTATGTTTATCAACACAACATACTATATAGCAGCTGTTGCACTTCTACCACTGCTTTCTGGAACAACTCATTCAATGTCTGTCAGACTTCACTGACGTCAGTCCCCTCCGATTTCTACGCCTCTTGGCTTGATGTTTTTCTGTGTTCATTCTTCTTGGTTTGTCTTGTGGAGCGTGGTTATTTCTGATCATAGAGGGTCTAAAGAACGTGTGGAACCAGGGGAAGACTGGATGGGTCAAATGGGTGAAAGGCGCTTAGAACAAATGGGAAACCAATAAATGTTTTTATTAACACTTGGTGTCATGTTCATGTTTACTCATTGTGTGAAAAGAGGTTGAAAACTGACAAGGTTATTTCAATAACAAATGGAAAATTGCAAAGTCGCTGGTAATCTAGTCCTGGCAGATTGTCCTCCTGTCTCAATGTCCTGGATGAACTGTACATAATCCTATTTGGACTGGCATTTCCAGGTTTTGAAATTAAGGAATGAGAATACCCTTGTGCATGTTAAAAAATAAAAATACACAACCAGCCAGCTTACCTTATGTCAAATAAGCCCAGCAGTCTCACCTCTGGCTCTCTTGTTTCTGGCTCTGGAGAACTGCAGTCATGAGACCAGACCGGGGATAATGTTACACACTGAAACAACCACTCAGCCGCTGTTGCATGAGCCCCCACTACACCAGGCCTTGTCTGTTTCTGTATACATGGCTAGACAGCTGAATCACAAGGAAGTGGGGCTTTGTTTAGTGAACTTTAGTTAATGTCCTACAATCAGTTTAACTACAGTATTACCCAACGTGGTAGTCTTTACGTTTACGGTGTGATTTCATTTGTATAGGTATGGTGGTGTTTGGGAGATATGTGTAATAACTGGCAGATGGTTAAAGGACCCATCTCTCTGTGCTGTTATTAATAACTGGCCCAGATACCACCACCCTACTCTGGTTTCCCTTTGAAAAGGCAGCATCCACACATAGCGGAACCACCACTCTCACACTGATTCACACTTCACCCGTTTCATTCGGCACGTGACAAAATGTGATTCGATTTTTGTTTTTTCCCCTCTTCAGCTTCTGTGCTTGACACTGCGAAGGAAATGACTCGATAAGGAGTTATGGCAATATGTATTTAGACTACATTGTATGGATGCACATTCCCAATATTCCATTGCATTGATAAGGGTGATTTTTGTAGTGAGCAGTGACCAGCTGCTCATGGTCAACCAGAATGTAACATTTTGCTGAAATTCTAATTGAAAAAAAAAGTAGAGCACAAGTGTTTGTTCTCCAACTGATACCATGGTTACAGAAGTGTAAATGAACACTAAAAACAACTTAACTTAGGTAAAACCAATTTGATCATCACGCCAAACTCAAACATTATATGCTCATATACTGCTTCTCAACACCCGTTTGTCCATTATTGCTCACTTTAGATCTAATTGGCAGAATAAGTTAAAGGTAGGCCTAATTAGGAATACAGTAACAGGATTCACAATTCCACCTCCATCTTTATTTACAATATACACATCATGCACACAAATACAATTGCCCTATATCAACACCCGACGGAAAATGAAAAGCAATGAATACAGCAGTTCTTAGGAAGGCTGGAGGTGCAATACTGTTACATCAAACTGGATGACCACTAGCAACTTATTGGTTGCTTTTGAACATTAAAAAAAATACAAAAAGGAAGTTGCTTTGAAGTATTGCAACAGTGGTTATAAGTCTTGGGAGTCTTGCTTGATGACTAGTCAAATGAATAGTCTTGAATCTAAAAGACACTTAAAATAGCTTCCTATGTTAACCTTTCATGACCTCCTAGAGTAAATTCCACCATCATAGCAAAATGGCAAATACATACCAGTACATTACACATGATCTGTTAGACTGAGTCCTTTATTACACAATAACTAAAATATGTGCATGTTTTCCCATTAAAACGTAGGCAAACCCAACAAATACAATTCAAAAGAAAACATCCTACACAAGTAGCCATATCTTTCATGCATAAATACTGCAATAAAATAACTTTGTCTTGTCTAATTTATGAACTTATAGCTTGTCTTGACACAGCCATCTTGACACACTTTATAGAATTTTCACAGCATATCGACAAAGCTCCTTTTCTCCATATTTACATACAAGCTCAACATTTAAAAGGCGCAGACTACATTTAAAACCTTTTTCTCTCCAAGAAAAATAAAGCACTTGAACATTCTCTCTGCACACACAAAAGTGAAGGAAAGCTATTTTTATATATATCTCAACAGTACCAGTCAAGTTGACACCTACACATTCCAGGGTTTTTCTTAATTTATATTATTCTACATTGTAGAATAATAGTAAAGACTTAAACACTATGAAATAACACATGGGATCATGTAGTAACCTGTTAAACAAATCAAAATATTTTATTTGAGTTTCTTCAAAGTAGCTACCCTTTGCATTGAAGACAGCTTTGCATTCTCTCAACCAACTTCATGAGATAGTCATCTGGAATGCATTTCAAGTAATAAGTGTGCCTTGTAAAAAGTTAATGTGGAATTTCTTTCCTTTTTCTTGCATTTGAGCCAATCAGTTGTGACAAGGTAGGGGTGGTATACAAAAGATGGTATTTTACCAAATAGGGCTAAGTCCATATTATGGCAAGAACAGCTCAAATAAGCAAAGAGAAATGACAATCCATTACTTTAAGACATGAAGGTCAGTCAATCTAAAGTTTCTTCAAGTGCAGTCATAAAACCCATCAAGCGCTATGATGAAACTGGCTCTCATGAGGACCGCCACAGGAAACATCTCAACAACAACTGTTCAGAAGAGACTGCGTGAATCAGGCCTAAATGGTTGAATTTCTGCAAAGAAACCACTACTAACATGACACCAATAATAAGAAGAGAGACTTGCTTGTGCCAAGAAGCACGCGCATTGGACATTAGACTGAAGGAGATCTGTACTTCGGGCTGATGAGTCCAAATGTGAGAGTTTTGGTTCCAGCCGCTGTGTCTGTGAGACGCAAAGTAGATGAATGGATGATCTCTGCATGTGTGGTTCCCACCGCGAAGCATGGAGGAGGTGTGATGGTTATTTGCTGGTGCCACTGTTCGTGATTTATTTAGCATTCAAAGCACACTTAACCAGCATGGCTACCACAGCATTCTGCAGCAATACGCCATCACCTCTAGTTTGCTATTTGACCAAGGAGAATGATAGTGTTGCATCAGATGACCTGGCCTCCACAATCAACCGACCTCAACCCAATTGAGATGGTTTGGGATTAGTTGGAACGCAGAGTGAAGGAGCCAAGAAGTGCTAACCATATGTGGGAACTCCTTCAAAACTGTTGAAAAAGCATTACAGGTGAAGCTGGTTGAGAGAATGCCAAGAATGTGCAAAGCTGTTATCAAGGCAAAGGGTGGCTACTTTGAAGAATCTCAAATATAAAATATATTTGGATTTGTTTAACACTTTTGGTTACTACATGATTCCATATGTGTTATTTCATAATTGTGATGTCTTTACTATGAGTAAAAATAAAGAAAAACATGCACATGAGTAGGTGTGTCAACTTTTGACAGGTACTGTGTGTTGATGTATGTGTGTGTGCACGCACACACACACACACACACACACACACAGTTGAAGTCGGAAGTTTACATACACTGAGGTTACAGTCATTAACTCGTTTTGCAATCACTCCACACATTTCTTGTTAACAAACTATAGTTTTGGCAAGTCAGAACATCTACTTTGATAAATCAAAAATAGAACTGTTTGTTCATAATGACCATCGTTATGTTTAGAGGAAAAAGGGGGAGGCTTGCAAGCCAAAGAACACCATCCCAACCGTGAAGCACAGGGGTGGCAGCATCATGTTGTGGGGGTGCTTTGCTGCAGGAGGCACTTCACAAAATGGATGGCATCATGAGAATGGAAAATTATGTGGATATATTGAAGTAACGTCTAGAAGACATCAGTGAGGAAGTTAAAGCTTGCTCGCAAATGGGTCTTCCAAATGGACAATGACCCCCAAGCACAATTCCAAAGTTGTGGCAAAATGGCTTAAGGACAACAAAGTCAAGGAATTGGAGTGGCCATCACAAAGCCCTGACCTCAATCCTATAGAACATTTGTGGGCAGAACTGATAAAGCGTGTGCGAGCAAGGAGGCCTTCAAACCTGACTCAGTTACACCGGCTATGTCAGGAGGAATGGGCCAAAATTCACCCAACTTATTATGGGAGCTTGTGGAAGGCTACCTGAAACGTTTGACCCACAGTAAACAATTTAAAAGGCAATGCTACCAAATACTAATTGAGTGTGTGTAAACTTCTGACCCACTGGGAATGTGATGAAAAAAATAAAAGCTGAAATAAATCATTAAATGTCAGGAATTGTGAAAAACTGAATTTAAATGTATTTGGCTAAGGTATGTAAACTTCTGACTTCAACTGTATGCATGTATACATATACACATACATACATATATATTAATTACACACACACACACATTACCGTTCAAAAGTTTGGGGTCACTTAGAAATGTCCTTGTTTTTGAAAGGAAAACACTTTTGTCCATTAAAATAACATCAAATTGATCAGAAATACGGTGTAGACATCGTTAATGTTGTAAATGACTATTGTCAGATTTTTTATGCAATTTCTAGAGGCCCATTATCAGCAACCATCACTCCTGTGTTCCAATGGCACATGGCACACTTTTGCAAATATGTTAGCACAGCTGAAAACTGTCATCCTGATTAAATAAGCAATAATACTGGCCTTCTTTAGACTAGTTGAGAAATTGTCAAGAAACTGAAGATCTCGTACAACGGTGTGTACTACTCCCTTCACAGAACAGCGCAAACTGTCTCTAACCAGAATAGAAAGAGGGGTGGGAGGCCCCGGTGCACAACTGAGCAAGAGGACAAGTACATTAGTTTCTAGTTTGAGAAACAGAAACAAGTCCTCAACTGGCAGCTTCATTAAATAGTACCGCAAAACACCAGTCTCAACATCAACAGTGAAGAGGCAACTCCGGGATGCTGGCCTTCTAGGCAGAGTTCCTCTGTCCAGTGTCTATTCTTTTGTTCATCTTAATCTTTTTATTGACCAGTTTGAGATTTGGCTTTTTCTTTGCAACTCTGTCTAGATGTCCAGCTACAATAGTCAGTTACAACATTAACAATGTCTACACTGTATTTCTGATCAATTTGATGCTATTTTAAAATGGACAAAAAGGAAAGGAAATTTCTATGTGACCACAATACAGTCGTGGTCAAAAGTTTTGAAAATGACACAAATATTAATTTCCACAGTTTGCTGCTTCAGTGTCTTAAGATATTTTTGTCAGATGTTACTATGGAATACTGAAGTAAATTACAAGCAATTCATAAGCGTCAACGGCTTATTGACAATTACATGAAGTTGATGCAAAGAGTCAATATTTGCAGTTTTTGACCCTTCTTTTTCAAGACAAGCAATCCGCCCTGGCATGCTGTCAATTAACTTCTGGGCCACATCCTGACTGATGGCAGCCCATTCTTGTAGTCAATGTTTGGAGTTTGTCAGAATTTGTGGGGTTTTGTTTGTCCACCCGCCTCTTGAGGATTGACCAGAAGTTGTCAATGGGATTAAAGGTCTAGGGAGTTTCCTGGCACTGGACCCAAAATATTGATGTTTTGTTCCCCGAGCCACTTCGTAATCACTTTTGCCTTATGGCAAGGTGCTCCATCATGCTGGAAAAGGCATTGTTCATCACCAAACTGTTCCTGGATGGTTGGGAGAAATTGCTCTCGGAGGATGTGTTGGTACCATTCTTTAGTCATGGCTGTTTTCTTAGGCAAAATTGTGAGTGAGCCCACTCCCTTGGCTGAGAAGCAACCCCACATATAAATGGTCTCAGGATGCTTTACTTTTGACATGACACAGGACCGATGGCAGCGCTCACCTTGTTTTCTCCAGCCTTGCTTTCTTCCCGGATGCCCCAAACAATCGGAAAGGGGATTCATCAGAGAAAATGGCTTTACCCCAGTCCTCAGCAGTCCAATCCCTGTACCTTTTTGCAGAATATCAGTCTGTCCCTGATGTTTTTCCTGGAGAGAAGTGGCTTCTTTGCTGCCCTTCTTGACACCAAGCCATCCTCAACGTCTTTGCCTCACTGTACGTGCAGATGCACTCACATCTGCCATTCGTGAGCAAGCTCAGTACTGGTGGTGCCCTGATCCTGCAGCTGAATCAACTTTAGGAGACGGTGCTGGCGCTTGCTGGACTTTCTTGGGCACCCTGAAGCCTTCTTCAAAACAATTGAACCGCTCTCCTTGAAGTTCTTGATGATCCGATAAATGGTTGATTAGGGTGCAATCTTACTGGCAACAATATCTTTGCTTGTGAAGCCCTTTTTGTGCAAAGCAATGATGACGGCACCTGTTTCCTTGCAGGTAACTATGATTGACAGAGGAAGAACAATGATTCCGAGCACCATCCTCATTTTGAAGCTTCCAGTCTGTTATTCAAACTCAATCAGCATGACAGAGTGATCTCCAGCCTTGTCCTCGTCAACACTCACACCTATGTTAACGAGAGAATCATTGACATGTCAGCTGGTCCTTTTGTGGCAGGGCTGAAATGCAGTGGAAATGTTTTTTTTGGGTTTCAGTTAATTTGCAATTAATTGCAATTAATCTGATCACTCTTCATAACATTCTGGAGTATATGCAAATTGCCATCATACAAACTGAGGCAGCAGACTTTGAAACAGACATTCTCAAAACTTTTGGCCACGACTGTACACACACACAGTTATAACATATTAGGAACACCTTCCTAATATTGTATTGCACCCCCCACAGAACAGACTCAATTTGTCAGGGCATGGACTCTACAAGATGTCAAAAGCGTTCCACAGGGAAGCTGGCCCATGTTGACTCCGATGCTTCCCACAGTTGTGTCAAGTTGGCTGGATGTCCTTGGGTTGGTGGACCATTCTCGATACACACGGAAAATTGAGTGTGAAAAACCCAGCAGTGTTGCAGTTCTTGACACCAACTGGTGTGCCTACTACCATACCACGTTCAAAGGCACTTCACTTTTTTGTCTTGCCCATTCACCCTCTGAATGACACACACACAATCCATGTCTCAATTGTCTCAAGGCTTAAAAATCCTTCTTTAACCTCTCTCCTCCCCTTCATCTACACTGATTGAAGTGAATTTAACAGGTTCCATCAATAAGGGATCATAGACTGACCAGGTGAAAACTCTCATGGAAAGAGTAGGTGTTCCTAATGTTTTGTATACTCAGTGTATATTTAAAATCAATATCTTCAAAACAAATACATTTTAAAGAAGCACTTCTTGGTATAAGCAATACTGTACATTTAAAATATTTCTAAGATAAATTAATTTGACATGAATGTACGACTTTAATGTGGCAGGTAAGTGGAGTGCACCTGCATCCATTCTTCAACAATCTGAAGCATCAACAGACATACTGTATGACAGACTCAAAATGGTCCATGTCATTGGTTGACTCAATATTGTGTCCTGTTCACTCACGCTTACACAGCAATACATTAAATCTGTTCCAATATGTGTAGTGGCTTTTTTGCTTTACAACTAGATTTGGAAGAAGGATTCTTCTATTTAAATTGTGCACAAGCACCAATGCAACATTGAAGAGTAACCCTTGTGAGGAGGTAGATGGCAGATTTTTACAAGACATGATCCATGATATGATATGGGACTTTCAACTAGTTGTGAAGGGTGTTTAGCTGGGCTGATGCCCACACTGATTGCTTGGTTCTTACTCTGTGATGTGAGGTTGCACGAAGTGGCATCTTAGCCTGGTCCCAGATGGTCCAAGTTCTCAGAAGTGCTGTCTCACGCCAGTGTGACCCTAGGAGTTGGCAAAATGGCACAAACAGTTCTGGGACCAGGCTAATGGCACCTGGGTGGCAATGGAGATGGTTGGTGGTGTAGTGTCATGCAGGTCCAGCTAGGTGATGCAGGGGACAGCCAGGGTGAAGGTGCAGGCTGTTTGGGACAAGGGCACACAATGGCAGATGGACCTCACGTTTGGTGTACCTCATGGAACATTAACTCCCGTGGGACGCGAGTCTGTGGGCCGTAGAGCGTGCCGGCCCGGCGCTCGAAGGCAGACACATTTTTCTTTACCACCTCGTCAAAAAACACAGTTGCTAACTGAGAGTGGAGCAAGGAGCGGAACTCAAACGAGATCTGTGTGGCAGGAAGGAAGGAGAGGGCAGAATGTCAGTCGGAGAAGACATACAAAAGAGAAAGAGGATAAACAAAGGATAAGCTCTGTTAACGGATATAACTTAGACTATTCACATGCACAAGGTCTATGCACAAATAGAGAGCAAGATTAGAAGAAACTGAGAGGTTGGCAGCATGAGATAAACAAAAGGGCTGCAAGCTGGGGCTGTCATATTCACCGAAACGTCCACAGTGCAGGTGCGGGGATAACCAGGGATTCCAGGACTGAAGCGCCATATCGTCTCCAGGTGGTTAAAAAGTGTTCCATCTGTGCACACCGCCTAAAAAATGTAATCCAATAAGAAAGGGTTACTTAGAGTAATCTATCACCAAACCAACAATGATCATCACATATCTCATCATAATTCATGAATCCTCAATTAAGCGGGACTAAATGGGATTGCAAAAAATCTGGTAACTTTCTCAAGAATCCCAGGTTTTCAAGAAATCCTAGTTGGAAGATTCCTGAAACCAGGAGGGAATAAGCAGGAAATCTGGAAGTTACTGGGATTTTTAAACCATAATTAAACAGGAGGGACTTACTTTGACCATGTGGGGTCGCACCACGCTGATCATGGATGTGTATCGCTCTACGATGGGTGGGAATCCCACCTCTAGCTGAGCTTTGGAGTGGCCTGCCCTCTTCATGATGGTCTGGGACTTCTTACACCAGGGGACAAAGAGTTTGTAGTCATCCACGTTGGCTACCACATCATACATCTCCAGCATAGAGTACCTGAAGCAGCATAGCAAAAGGAGTTTGAAAACAACATTACATCCCTTCCACTTCGTGTTTCAAATAGGCTAAGCCCTATTTTTTCCTTTAATATGAAATCTATCTATGCATTCAAGCTCTCGTTCTCAAGCTCTCATTCAAGCTCTCATTCATCATTCAAGCTCTCATTCAAGCTCTCATTCAAGCTCTCATTCAAGCTCTCATTCAAGCTCTCATTCAAGCTCTCATTCAAGCTCTCATTCAAGCTCTCATTCAAGCTCTCATTCAAGCTCTCAATGGCAGGGTAGCCTAGCGGTTAGAGTGTTAGACTAGTAACCGGAAGGTTACAAGTTCAAATCCCCGAGCTGACAAGGTACAAATCTGTCGTTCTGCCCCTGGACAGGCCGTTAACCCACTGTTCCTAGGCCGTCATTGAAAATAAGAATTTGTTCTTAACTGACTTGCCTAGTTAAATAAAGGTAAATTAAATTTTAAAAACTACATACAGAAATAGGAAGTCCGACAATATATTCTATTTCATGTATGGTAGCATCTTACCCCAGTATCCTCCGCTCGGAGTACTCCTTTCTCTTATTTGTGAACCCCATGAAGGTTCTGCTGTGGGGAACTGATGTCACTGTGTCCCAATTCTGCTGATGGCAAAGCACTCTGGGAGTCCTAGTCATTACAATACCACATGATGACAAGTGTCTGATAGGGAAGGGAGAGAAAGGATCATGTTAAAAATACTGGAGTGTAACATCTCTAACAAACACACTTTTCCAGACAGGCTTCCTGTCTTTAGAGTCAGGGCAGAAATAATATATTGCCTGCAGGGGGAAAAGGTTGCCAGTAGTGTCCTAACCTTCAATGTCTAGGACAAGCTACTATATTCTGAGTAAACACATGAATGGAACTATGTGTAATGCGACCCACTCAGTCAGGTTATGTGAGGTGGCTTGCAGAGTTGGCATGTTTTGCTATTGGGGTCTGAATGTGCTCACTACAAATAACTGTGTGACAGTCATAAAAAGTTTAATTACAGTCATAGACAAAATTACAGAGAGCACTACTGACAAAGTGAAACCAACACGAAGAAAGCCACAATATGCATATACAACAATGGTGACATTGATAGGATTGAAAAGGGAACTTTTTAGGCCTTAATGCCAATTTGATGATTAATAGGAAGAACACAAGTTACTAATTGTTTATATTCTCTGAAAAAACAGAATGTTCTTCAGTGTGGACCTATTTGAACCAGATGTGTAAGTGCTTTGCTGGAACAAAAACCTGCACCAAAGGGGATTCAAAGATATGCACAATGCGCATGCACAGCACTGATTGGTTAATTGTGTCACATGAAGTTATCAATGTATTAATCTCACCTGATAGTCTGTCTCATATGTTCTCTTGACCCCGCGGTGTGACATGGTGAGCGCCCAGAGCCTACAGCAATCTCCAAAAACTCACTGAATGTCCGCACACCCATCGGTATTCGCCGGGCAGTTGCTGCCATTGTATTTTGGGTTACTTTATCAGAACCTCAAGTAGAATAACGGTTCACGGAGACCGGATCTGTAGGTTTCTGTTAAAACACCGACTTTAGCCAATTTCGGATTAGCTATTTGAAGCCTTTCCCAGTCCTATTTCAAGGCATCCATCAACGTCAGACACCGTGTAGATAAGCTTCAGTTCACTTATCCAAGTAGACGCAACCAAAAAGGCCGCGTTTACATAAGTCGTTTATTTATTCCAAGCTCGATGTCCTGGGACGCTGAAGGTGCATAAAATGCGCGTTCAAGTTTTTCCCCATACGGCGACAACTCTTTATCTCGACCGTATCTGTTTAGTAAAGTAAACACCGGTATTGGTCAGGCTCATGGCCAGGGACACACTGTTCTAAAACAGAGCAACTGTCCTATCAGTGCATTGCTGCCACCAACTGTGTCGGAGGTATTACAATCCCAAACCGCCCTGCTCCCAAAGAACATTACTGGGAGTAAAGCAATGATTTATTATATAATAAACGAGTACAATTTTAAAATGGAGAGATTATTTTGAAATGCATTTAGTATATAATTGTAATTCTCCTCAAACATTGCCAGGCTTTCACATTGTCTGGTAGGGCAAAACGGGGGACGTGGAACTGCGCATGTGCGTGATAGCAGAACTAACTAACAAACAAACATCAAGCAGAAACGGACAGCAAACACAGATCACGAACTTTCGTATTAATAACTAACTATCTACATGAGTTAACTATCGTGTAATATACCTTGCAGTTCCACTCTAATGAAGGAGCTCCGTCCTGGCTGACTTTGGGAGATGGGAGTACACAATATTACAGACCAGGTGATCTAGCAAGTAGTTAGCATGCTAACTAGCTAACGTTAGATGAAAAGCCTGGCTATTTGGCTGGCTAGTTAGCTAATCAAATGTTTTGATTATATTTTCCTTAAAGTTGACCAGTTCCATAACGTTACTGATGCAAGTATCTGCAAGCAATGTGTCGTAGGATTGTTAGCTAAACCTCTGCGCGGCCTAATGCTGTCTGCCAACGGTTTACTTAGCTAACGTTAACTAGCTGCGATTCCTTGCTAACCACACAGTCTGACGTTCTCCTGTGCTTATCTCCAGCTTCCACTGGTCCAAGCAGTTTTCAATCGAAATGCCGATGAAATTCAACTACTATTGCACAACAAGAAAGAGGACGTCAATGCACTGGTATGTTTGTGGTGCCACAGCACTGGCTCTGGTATATTGTGTGTTGATATTGTAACGTTAGCTAGCTACTGTATCGCAACATTTCTCCAGTTATTGCAAGTAGAGGGGTGCCAGGTGGATCCTTTTCCCAATTCAAGTGATTAGGATATTCTTTTGTATATCCCTAAAACCTAATTTATATATCTACAAACATGTCAACAGAAGGCCTAAAGTTTTTTTTTTTTAGGCAAGTCCGTTAAGAGCAAATTCTTAGTTTCATTGAGAGCCTAGGAACAGTGGGCTAATACATTTCAGGGGCAGAACGACAGATTGTTACCTTGTCAGCTCAGGATTCGATCTTGCAACCTTTAGGTTACTAGTCCAACGCTCTAACCACTAGGCTACCTCCCGGCCCAGTATCTCATTAATATACTTATTTGTGGCTGCCAGTGTAAGAGGGAGATGGATTTTGCGTCTTAATGTAGATGGTTCATTTCTCTTAACTTTTCCCACAGGACCAAGAGCGCCGTACAGCACTACATGCTGCTGCCTGTTTGGGGGATGTTCATATAATGGACCTCCTCATCAATGCAGGTGATTGTGACCAAAATTGACCAACCACTGGTAGTTATGTTAACTAAACAGAACTCCCCACGCCTGACCTGCTATATTTGCAATGAAAAGTACAGTTGTAGTAACAATGTGTAGTGTCTGTTCATTGTTCATTAGTCTGACTTAAACTTGAAAGAAATGACTCAACTGTACTTGTCAAGGCCCTCTAATATTGCTCCTTGTTTTGTACACTCTCATAGGTGCAAATGTAAATGCTAAGGACCATGTGTGGTTAACTCCATTGCACAGAGCTGCTGCCTCCCGGAATGAAGTAAGCAATGTTGATCATGTGAAGACTATAAAGCACTGTATCAATGTTTGGTACTGTTTGGGTGTTGACAAGAAGTGTTTTCTCAAGCCCAGTTTGATTCCTTCTCTCTCCAGAGGGCAGTGGGGCTACTTCTGCGGCAGGGAGCAGAGGCCAATGCACGAGACAAGTTCTGGCAGACTCCACTGCATGTTGCAGCTGCCAATAGAGCCACGCGCTGTGCAGAGGCCCTGCTCCCCCAGCTGAGCAATCTGAACATGGCAGACCGCACTGGCAGAACCGCCTTGCACCACGCTGCTCAGAGCGGATACATGGAGGTGAGGGCTGGAAATACTGTGTGCTCTTGGAACAGGGCTGTTTTTACAAACCATTTCAGAGTGGAACTGTTGATCTAAGATCAGTTCTTTGATGAGGTTTAAAGGCGGTTGGCATCCAATATGTTGCATTACCGCCACCTACTAGACTGGAGTAAAACTCCTTTTTTTTTTACAAATACTACCCTACTCACAAAAAACTCCCACCCTGTAGCTCCCTTCAGTAACCACGAGCACAACCGTTCCTTGATTTTAACTGGCGGCTTTATTCTGTAGTTTTAGTCAGAATTATCACCTTCCGTGAGAACTATAAAGTAAATGAAAATACAGTTAAGCACACTCTTACAACCTTATCTTACGAGTGACTTATTAGCTTGGTATAACTCTGAAGTGCTTACATACATAACAGTTTAACCGGCGTTATAACAGTAACAGATTAAACACATGAATAAAGGAAAAAATACCTCATTGGCTGCTTATTACAGAAGGGAGGAAATCAAACTTCACACTTATTATTCCTGGCATGAATTCACACTTCATCCTAACATACACTCTTCAACCTTTATGAACTACACCCGATGACATGAAAACTTAGCTAACGCAGCGCAGGATTGCCTTCCCTCCAAAAGTGTGTTGCTACAATAAGGATCCCCGTTACAACAGTATTAGCTACGTAGTTCCGATTGTATTATCATTTCCCCCGCACAGCGGATACGTAAACAATTCAAACAAAAGACAACGACATAACCTGTAAGTCTAACTGTCAGTTACACACCCTACTCCACTATTTAAATCGATTTAGTCCTACTTCAGGCCAACTACCTGAAAGGATGGGACACCACTACTTAACACACCCTGTAACTCTTCTGATGTCAAGTCTCGCACACCCCAATACCTCTGCAGCTGCCACCAAAACCTCTATTTTCTGCGACTTACATTCCATCCCTGCAGTACAGTTGATAACCATTGCTATAAATGCCAAAAATCCAATCTTACTGAAACATATATTACTTGTTTTATCCCTCTGTACTGGTTCATATCTACAATTATTTTTATACATTTTTTTTATATACCTTTATTAGGCAAGTCAGTTAAGAACAAATTCTTATTTACAATGACAGCCTAGGAACAGTGGGTTAACTGCCTTGTTCGGGGGCAGAACGACAGATTTTTACCTTGTCAGCTCAGAGATTCGATCTAGCAACCTTACGGTTACTGACCCAACGCTCTAACCACTAGGCTACCTGCCTCCCCACTACTCACACCACTCTTCTCAGGATCCCTCCCCCTTGACCCATCTTCCTCTACTTAATTCACTGCCTCAGCATGTGACAACTTCTGCACTACTCTAACCCTGGAAACATCAACCTACCTCTCTCGCACAGGACCTTTCTGATCCCCAGCCCCATGGCACTCCTACAATTAACACATACCACTACTTCAGAGGGGTTGGGTTAAATGCAGAAGACACATTTCAGTTGAAGGCCTTCAGTTGTACAACTGACTAGGTTGTGTACAACTGACTAGGTTGTGTACAACTGACTAGGTTGTGTACAACTGACTAGGTTGTGTACAACTGACTAGGTTGTGTACAACTGACTAGGTTGTGTACAAACTGACTAGGTTGTGTACAACTGACTAGGTTGTGTACAACTGACTAGGTTGTGTACAACTGACTAGGTTGTGTACAACTGACTAGGTTGTGTACAACTGACTAGGTTGTGTACAACTGACTAGGTTGTGTACAACTGACTAGGTTGTGTACAACTGACTAGGTTGTGTACAACTGACTAGGTTGTGTACAAACTGACTAGGTTGTGTACAACTGACTAGGTTGTGTACAACTGACTAGGTTGTGTACAACTGACTAGGTTGTGTACAACTGACTAGGTTGTGTACAACTGACTAGGTTGTGTACAACTGACTAGGTTGTGTACAATCAGCACAAACCCCTTGGATTGTAGCACTCAACACTGCATCCCACTTATAAAGCAGCTGCTTCATCTTCATGTTATTCTTTATCAAAAGCTACCGCAGCGCTTTTCCATTTCAAGTAAGCGTGCTCTTCCAACCACCATCCAACTCTAGGATCAGTTCTCCCATTTTGTTCATTATAATTTTGAAGGAAAACCTGGTTATAGATCAGCATGCCTACTCTGAGATGCTTTAGTGAATAATGAAACTCTGTTTATATGTAATTTTTCCTCTTGTCTGTCCTCAGATGGTGAAGTTGCTGCTGAATAAAGGGGCCAACTTGAGTACCAATGATAAGAGAGAGAGACAGCCTATCCACTGGGCAGCGTACTTAGGTGAGTTGGACTCTGCACTGGGAAAACTCTTAACGTGATTTTCTTAGAGTACCGAATTATCAGAATTTCATAAAACTGGCTTGAATGGCAGGTTATAAATATTCAGTGTTTCCCAATTTTAAGTTGGGTGAACATTATGGATGTACTCCTCACTAGAGGGTGACATTAAAACAGTACTCACACTGCCTCTCCTATGTGACTTATAGGGCATCTGGAGGTGTTGAAGCTGCTAGTGTCTCGGAGTGCAGACAAGGGCTGCAAGGACAAGCAGGGCTACACCCCTCTCCATGCTGCCGCTGCCAGCGGACACATTGACATAGTCAAGTACCTACTGAGGCTCGGGGCTGAGGTGAGTGTAGAGGTCAAATTGTATTTATTTTACGAGGTTAGTCTCATTGAGTTTAAACATCTCTTTTACAAGAGAAACCTGGCCAATATAGCAGTACACAAAGTTTCAAACATTTACAACACAATGTACTACATTTAAAAAAAAACATCTGACACATTTGAATAGGCACATTGGTTTTGGGAGGAGTGGTTCAGCTAGGGGTCAAACCATTGACTGCCGCCCAATTCATTTTCCACCAAAGATTTTACCCTGACTTTAAAATGATTCTAGGGGGTGTGCTCCTGTAGTTTCAAGTCCTTTTGTCGCTCATTCCAAGTAGAGGAGGCAGGGTACTGGAATGCTTTTTTACCTAGCTCTGTACGGGCCTTAGGCACTGTCAACGAGATACAGATCTGTGAGCGTAGGCGATATTTGTCATTAGTCAGCTGGACAATGCACATACTTGGGAGCTGTCTCAATATGGCCTTATGGGTAAACGGATGCTCAAGATAGCCATAGGAAGTAATATTAATTGAGTTTTAGTTTGACCATTACCAGAAGAGACAGTGGATTATCTTTGAATAGAATTCAATTTATGCATATATATATATATATGCATAAATTGAATTATATTCAAAGATAATCCACTGTCTCTCTCATATATATATATATATATATATATATTATATATAATATATATATATATATATTATATATAATATATATATATATATATATATATATATTATATATATATATATATATATATATATATATATATATATATATATATATATATATATATATATATGAGAGAGAGATAGTTTGACCATATATATGCGTACAGTTGAAGTCGGAAGTTTACATACCATAGCCAAATACATTTAAACTCAGACTTTCACAATTCCTGACATTTAATCCTAGTAAAAAGTCACTGTCTAAGGTCAGTTAGGATCACCACTTTATTTTAAGAATGTGAAATGTCAGAATAATAGTATGTAGTAATATAATGATTTATTTCAGCTTTTATTTCTTTCATCACATTCTCAGTGGGTCAGAAGTTTACATACACTCAATTTGAATTTGGTAGCATTGCCTTTAAATTGTTTAACGTGGGTCAGACGTTTTGGGTAGCCTTCCACAAGCTTCCCACAATAAGTTGGGGGAATTTTGGCCCATTCCTCCTGACATAGCTGGTGTAACTGAGTCAGGTTTGTAGGCCTCCTTACTCGCACACACACTTTCAGTTCTGCCCACAAATGTTCTATAGGATTGAGGTCAGGGCTTTGTGATGGCCACTCCAATACCTTGACTTTGTTGTCCTTTGCCACAACTTTGGAATTGTGCTTGGGGGTCATTGTCCATTTGGAAGACCCATTTGCGACCAAGCTTTAACTTCCTGACTGATGTCTTGATGTTGCTTCAATATATCCACATAATTTAGCTTCCTCATGATGCAATCTATTTTGTGAAGTGCACCAGTCCCTCCTGCAGCAAAGCACCCCACAACATGATGCTGCCACCCCCGTGGTTCACAGTTGGGATGGTGTTCTTAGGCTTGCAAGCCTCCCCCTTTTTCCTCCAAAAATAACGATGGTATTTATGGCCAAATAGTTCTATTTTTGTTTCACCAAAAAGTACGATCTTTGTCCCCATGTGCAGTTGCAAACCATAGTCTGGCTTTTTTTATGGCAGTGGCTTCTTCCTTGCTTAGCGGCCATTCAGGAATCGTTTTACTGTGGATATAGATACTTTTGTACCTGTTTCCTCCAGCATCTTCACAAGGTCCTTTGCTGTTGTTCTGGGATTGAATTGCACTTTTCGCATCAAAGTACATTCATCTCTAGGAGACAGAAGGGCGTCTCCTTCCTGAGTGGTATGACGGCTGCGTGGTCCCATGGTGTTTACACTTGCGTACTATAGTTTGTACAAGTGAACGTGGTACCTTCAGGCGTTTGGAAATTGCTCCCAAGGATGAACCAGACTTGTGGAGGTCTACAATTTCTTTTCTGAGGTCTTGGCTGATTTCTTTTGATTTTCCCATGATGTCAAGCAAAGAGGCACTGAGTTTGAAGGTAGGCCTTGAAATACATCCACGGGTACACCTCCAATTGACTCAAATGATGGACATGACATAATTTTCTGGAATTTTCCAAGCTATTTAAAGGTACAGTCAACTTCTGACCCACTGGAATTGTGATACAGGGAATTATAAGTGAAATAATCTGTCTGTAAACAATTGTTGGAAAAATGACTTGTGTCATGCACAAAGTAGATGTCTTAACTGACTTGCCAAAACTAAAGTTTGTTAACAAGACATTTGTGGAGTGGATGATAAACTGATTTTAATGACTCCAACCTAAGTGTATGTAAACTTCCGCCTTCGTGTGTTTGTTTGTTTGTTTGTTGCTTAGCTAGCTCCTTATGTCTTGTGTGATCTTGTACTATTTCAGCTGGATGAGCCCAATGCCTTTGGGAACACTGCTCTGCATGTGGCCTGCTACACAGGCCAAGAGGCTGTGGCCAATGAGCTGGTGAACCAAGGAGCTAACGTCAACCAGCCCAACAGGAGTGGCTATACCCCACTGCACCTGGCCGCTGTGTCCACCAACGGGGCCCTCTGCCTGGAGCTGCTGGTCAACAATGGGGCCGACGTCAACCAGCAGGTCTGGGCCCTTATTCATAAAGTGTCAATGAGTAGGAATACTGATCTCGGATTATGTCCCCACCTGTCCATGTAATCTTATTCATTATGATCTAAAATGAAAAACTGATCCTAGATCAGCAGCTCTACTCTGAGGCTAATGCAATCAGTAGCCTTATATGTTGTTTAATGGGTGGCGATGGGAGGATTTATCTGTTCTCTGCCAGACTAGTTTGTCATATTTCTCTTCTCCCTTCGCTAGAGTAATGCAGGGAAGAGCCCCCTGCACATGGCAGCCATTCATGGACGCTTCACACGCTCTCAGATCCTCATCCAAAATGGTAACCATGACAACCCCTCTAACTGAATGACATGTTAGGATGCTTTATACAAGTCCTGTCCCACTGGGTCTCTGATTCTATGTTTCTTGTTTGTTGTTAGGTGGAGAGATTGACAGTGTGGATAAATATGGCAATACCCCCCTCCATGTTGCTGCTAAGTACGGCCATGAACTACTGATCAGTACTCTGATGACCAACGGTGCAGATACAGCCAGACAAGGGATTCATGGGATGTTCCCGCTGCACCTGGCTGTGCTCTATGGGTTTTCAGACTGTTGTCGCAAGCTACTCTCCTCAGGTTGGTACTTACATACATACACTACCGTTCAAAAGTTTGGGGTCACTTACAAAATGTCCTTGTTTTTGAAAGAAAAACACTTTTTTTGTCCATTTAAAATAACATCAAATTGATCAGAAATACAGTGTAGACATTGTTAATGTTGTAAATGACTATTGTAGCTGGTAATGGCTGATTTAGGAATATCTACATTGGCGTACAGAAGCCATTTTTCAGCAACCATCACTCCTGTGTTCCAATGGCACGTTGTGTCAGCTAATCCAAGTTTATCATTTTAAAGGGTTAGTTGATCATTTGAAAACCCTTTTGTTTCAGAAGAAAGTCTTTGTTTCTGGCCATTTTGAGCCTGTAATCAAACCCACATGCTGATGCTCAAGATACTCAACTAGTCTAAAGAAGGCCAGTTTTATTGCTTCTTTAATCAGAACAACATTTTTCAGCTGTGCTGACAATTGCAAAAAAGTTTTCTAATGATCAATTGGCCCTTTTAAAATTATAAACTTGGATTAGCTAACACAACGTGCCATTGGAACACAGGAGTGATGGTTGCTGATAATGGGCCTCTACCCTTATGTAGATATTCCATAAAAAAACTGCAGTTTCCAGCTACAATAGTCATTTACAACATTGACAATGTCTACACTGTATTTCTGATCAATTTGATGTTATTTTAAATGGACAAAAAAGTAGCTTTTCTTTCAAAAACAAGGACATTTCAAAGTGACCCCAAACTTTTGAACGGTAGTGTACATTTATATCTGTATTTGATGGATCACTCCTGGTTGCCTCTTCCTCTCCCCTCAGGTCAGCTGTACAGTATTGTTTCATCTATGAGTAAGGAGCACGTACTATCAGCCGGGTTTGACATAAACACTCCAGACAACTTTGGAAGGACCTGTCTACATGCTGCTGCTTCTGGAGGGTAAGACACAGAATCACACTCTAAAACTGGACCCATTCTGAACTATTGGATAATATACCCAAATGAGTCTGTCATTCTCATCATCTTATTACTCACTTCTCCGCTGCTGACAGAAACGTTGAATGTCTCAACTTGCTCTTAAGCAGTGGTACTGACTTGAATCAGAGGGACCAATCGGGAAGGTGAGTTTTTGCCACTGATTATTTTCTTTGTCTGTGTTTGTACTCATGCTGGTGTGAGTACGAGATAGTAATGTTAAATGCCTGGGTACTGTAAAAGCTCTTTGTGAACAGCTAATGTAAAAAGTGCTTTATGAATACATTTGATTGATGCACTGATTATTAGTTGGGCCTTCTCTTGGTCTCTCAGGACTCCGTTGCACTATGCAGCTGCTAATGGGAGGTACCAATGCACTGTGACCCTAGTGAGTGCTGGCGCTGAGGTCAATGAGCCAGACCGTACAGGCTGCACTCCCCTGCACTACTCTGCTGCCTCCCAGGCCTTCTGCAGGTAGGAACTCACACTCCATCGACAAATACACCAAGACGCTTTCAGGAAACATAGCTGTGTTGAATTTGTGAATAAACGTGTTCATTCTGCACTTCCAGAATGGACCGACATTTCCCTGGGACTCTTCAGAGCGAGGAGGATGGAGATAAGGAGTCCTATTTGTTAGTTTACTGTCTGCAACCATTATTTTGTATCTTTTTAAAATGTGTATAATTTTCTACTGATTTTAAAGATCCGCTTAAAGAACTCAATATGTTTATTTCATGACCCCTACTTGACTGTGGCTTTTGTCTGTTTTTGTTACTAGTTGCTTGGAGCATCTGTTGGACAACGGTGCAGACCCATCCCTGGTCAACTCTAAAGGTTACAGTGCTGTTCATTATGCTGCTTCCCACGGCAACAAGCAGAACCTGGAACTGGTAAGTCCTTCTGTTTGTGTTCAGTAACTTGTATAGCTCCAGCCATTTAGGTAAATTGTTTTTCATCATGACTTTGCTGTATCTGTGGATAGTATTACATTGTGACTCTTGTCCCTTTTAGCTCCTGGAAATGTCCTTTAATGCCCTAGGAGACATTGAGAGCAGTATTCCAGTGAGTCCGTTGCATTTAGCTGTAAGTGTGCTTTTCATTCCTAAAATCCTCTCTGTTACTTTGTAGCTTGAGACTGAGTGTGTGTTTCGTATGGAGAAGATGCCATGTTCATATAGAGCAGCCAAAACATGACAGCTTCCTGTCGTATCCCATCTCCTCTCCCCCTCAGGCTGATAATGGCCACTGGCAGGCGCTGAGTGTGCTGACAGAGACTGCTGCCTACGTAGATGTGCAAGATGCCTCAGGCCGCTCTGTGCTCTACTTGGCTTCCCAGAGAGGTTACGCCCGCTGTGTAGAGGTCCTGCTAGCCCAGGGGGCCTCCTGCCTCCTCAACGAGAACAGACACATGTGGACCCCTCTACACGTCGCAGGTACGGTCCCCCCCTCAGAACCAGATGTGGGTTGAAATGAGTTAAAGTTTATTTGCCATGTGTAATGAATACATGCAAGTATGTGTCCCTGTATATTGTTCGATATTAGCAAGTATGGAATAGCTTAGAAACAAAGCAGTCAGGGTTGAATGTGTGATTGAATATTTGTTTCATATCAGCTGCCAACGGCCACACGGAATGTCTCCACATGCTGGTGGAAAGCGGGGAGGAGGCAGACCTTACCAACGTCACAGACACACAGGGACAGTGAGTGGTCTCTCTTTCTTGCTACCTGGCAGGAAACTTTGTTTTTTTAATGTAAATGTGTTATTTACTTTTAATAACTCCATATAGATACAGTGTTAGCAATACAGTTTAGGCTGTTCACGGAAGATTTACAGAATCGCACATCCTGTCTGCTAGAATGCATTGTTGTTGACGTTGTAATATAAATGACTGTGTGTGTGTGTGGTCTTCCCTGTCTTCCTCCTCAGGACCCCTCTGATGCTGGCCGTGCTAGGTGGCCATACAGACTGTGTCCACCTGCTGTTGGAGAAGGGGGCCTGGCCTGACACCAAGGACAAGGGGGGCAGCACAGCCTTGCACAGAGGGGTGAGCTACACGCCTTGAGGCTTTTCACATTACTCAGCTGAGAAAAAGGTCAAATTCTTCAGCTACACCTAGCCTGTCTGGTTGTTGTGTGGTACAGAGGAACACTGCAACATTAGTTTGAAATAATTATTAAAGCACTGTAAAAGTTAGAAATATAGCTGTGTAACTCTTTGGAACCTGTCCCATAGGCGGTGGTGGGCCGTGAGGACTGTGTGACAGCCCTGCTGGATCATGAGGCATCTGCCCTGTGTCGGGACGGCCAGGGTCGTACCCCCCTGCATTACGCTGCCTCCCACCGCTACACTGACATCCTGGCGAGTCTGCTGCGTGCCGCCACACGCTCCGATCCTCTGGACTCCCTATTGGACCACGAAGAGTACACGCCGTCACACTGGGCCGCCTACCAAGGTCTGTGTGGTTATTGGTTACATCCCAAAACACCCTCTTTCAAGAAGGGTGTATATTACATGTATAAATGAAATGTGGGGGGAAAACGGTTTGTTTTGTAGTGTCTTTGTAATTCAAGATGAACACACTTTTTTTTTCTCCTATCAGGGCATGAAGGCTGTTTGGAGGTTTTACTTGAACACAAAACATGTAGTAGCCAGGAGGGAAACCGCTTTACCCCATTGCACTGTGCTCTGTGAGTATTCTCTAATCAATGTTTTAAACATGATAATACATTATTACGACAATGTGTTTGGGAAAGGATCAGTAATGATGGGTTCTATAAACGGGTTGGTTGTTTAGCAACAAAACTGACAGTTGCTAAACTACAGGGTTGGCTTAGACTGTTGACAACGTGAACTATATTTAGTCTCCAAATGTTTATTGAAAACATAAATACATTTGCACAATGAGCACTTGTCTCAAATACATTGTTACAATTGTTGGTTAGCTAGTTAGCTAATTTTAGCCATATTAGCATAGACATCAGTCAAAACACCACAAAACAAGACATGGTATCAATAATGATGAAACGAGCCACCAATGATTCCCCACGGGGCAGCTTCTTGTCATTGTTGCTAGCTATCTGACCTTTCAGAATCGTAACAACGCACGCCTTCCGGGCCACATCGACACGCGCATCTTTTTTGTGACGTTATCAGTCAACACGTCTATGTGGTGATCTTTTGATGTTGTGTGATGCTGCAGAATGAATGGCCGCAGTGGAGCTGCAGAGATGCTGTTGGAATCTGCTGGTGTACAGATGGTTAACACCAGGGATACCAAAGGAAGGTAAGTCAATTGAGGGCAAGGTGTCATTACCTTACTAGATGTTTACCTGGGTATCTCCTGTTTCATTGGTATGTCTTCTGAGCTGTACCTCTGCGCTCAGTGTGGACTCTAGATTTGATCTCCTGTTTCATTGTCATGCGAGACTGAGCTCACCAAGGTCAGGCTGCCTCTCTTTGCCTGTAGGACCCCACTTCATGCCGCAGCGTGCGCCGAGGACGTGTCGGGGCTGCAGCTGGTCCTACGCCACGGCGCTGAGATCAACGCCGTGGACCACACCGGGCGCTCTGCTCTCATGGTTGCTGCTGACAACGGACAGAGTGGCACCGTGGGTAAGTCTACGGAACACATTTTCGTTGATGTTTTGATAAAGGATAGAGTTTAGCAGATTCTCTCTCATCAGTCTCTGAAGAAGAATGAACTACCACTTGATTGGAGTGAATTCATTATGTGTTGGGTAGATCTGTAAAGAGGAATCCTGTGTCATTTATCTCTTGATTCTCCCCTGGTGTCCCCAGCCATCCTCCTGCAACGGGCCAAGGCTGACCTGACACTGCTGGACGACAATGGAAACACTGCCCTGCATCTGGCCTGCAGCAAGGTAAGCAGCCCTCACAATATCATCAGAGCTCGGAAAGAAATGGAGCATAATAACATAGCATTCAAGCTTTCAGCACCTCTCTGATGAATGGAGATTAATGAAGTGAATGTATTGATGATGGTTGATGTAAGCATGTTTCTGTATTTGTCTTGCAGGCTCATGAGATGTGTGCCCTGCTGATTCTGGGGGAGATCCATAACGCTACCCTCGTCAATGCAACCAACGCTGCACTGCAAATGCCCCTGCATCTAGCAGCACGCAACGGTATGGCCACCGTGGTCCAGGCACTGCTGAGTCGAGGAGCCACAGTGCTGGCAGTGGATGAGGAGGGTAAGGACAGACACTATTACATCTTTCTCAAAACCTTGTCTTCATTTTAATAATGCTATGGGCTTTCTAATTGATTTCTGATTGTTACTTACTTAGGCCTTTTTCTCCTCCTCGAGCATAGGCCATAGACAACAGCTTTCTAGTGTATCTGGTCTGATGGTGTTTTTGTTTTTGACCAGGCCACACTCCAGCCCTGGCCTGCGCCCCCAACAAGGACGTGGCTGACTGCCTGGCTCTGATCCTCTCTACCATGAAACCTTTCCCACCTCTGGACCCTTCCTCGTGCTCCTGCTCCTCTTCCTCCTGCCCCTGCACCTCCATCTCTGTCTCCTCCATATCTGTCTCCTCCTCCATCTCCCCCGGTCTCAACCTACTGAAGCACTGCGGCATCACCGCAGCCTGCACACCCCTGCCCAACGGAAGCCTTCACCATCACCACGGCTAAGTCAAAGACCACCATGGCGCCGCCATCGGCCTGGACGGGTGCCTTTCTGAGTGAGGTCATCCTACACCTACAATCTGACACCACTGCAACCACCACCACAGGGTGACTCCCTTGAGTACACCCACCTACACGCCTGTGCGTATGTGTGCGCGTATGGTCTTCTCCTGAAGTGCAGTCAAACCTATATGCAAATAGAGCCCACAGCATCTATCTCAGCTCTGTAGTAGTTAGTGCTTAACACAGAGAGACTGATCTCTCTTTCTGTAATGTCACTGGAATACTGCTGTTTGTCCCTAAATGGTTGCTAATAACCAACCACAAAAATCATCTAAATAATCAATCCCTTTAAAAAATGTCCCGCAAATAGGTACTTGTCAGCACAGAAAAATGACTGACAGCTTAAAGGACTTTTTATTCTCCTTTTTGTGTTTGTTTGTAGTCTCTTGTTTAGTCACTTCTCATTATCATTCAGTATTTAATATTATATCAGAAACTAGGACTAGTAGTGGTGGCCTTGAATAGGAATGCACAGCCTTCCCCAAAGGAGAATGATCAAACGGGTTAAAGTAGGGTAGAGGACTTGATGAAGGAACCATACAGAAGAAAGTCCTGCCCAAGAGTGCAATGCTAAAATATATCTATTCTGACTTTTTTTTTTTTTTATGATTATAATATGTACCTTGTGTAGTAGCCTATATTTAAACTTTTAGCCTAAAATAGTTTGTCAATTTCATAGAGCTGCTAAAGTTTGAAAAATGTATATGTAAGCATGTCTCCTTGCAAAGGAGTACAGTGCTCGGGTTGGGATTTTAGCATCAATTTATTCTCAATGCTGAAGTATTGTCTACAACACAGTTTTGTGTTTACTAAGCTAGAATGTGGTTCAAAGCATATCAGTTATGACCAAAGGTGATCATCACTACTATGGCAAAACAAAAATATTTATTTGAGATGTACTGTATAGAGAAAGACGATAGATCGATCTTGAGATACCTCGATAAATAATTTTGCAGCTGCTGAACGATTAGACAGGGAGAGTAGTAGCAATGAGGCCTTGGTTATTTAGTTTGCCTTTGGGAGCGGGCTCGCCCCATTGCACCTCAGTGAAGCCTCTTGTATTGTGAGCACTTTCTCTTGTATTCTGAGATTACTGCTCAGTCATTTTACTAGCCATTTCAATTGATTTCTCTTTTTTTTTCTTCTTATCATTCTCAAAAGACTTTGGTACATTGAATGGGATTATTTCCCCAAATTTGGCCTTGGTCAATCTGAAATTGAATTTATACTGAACAAAAATATAAATGCAACATGCAACAATTTCAAAGATTTTACTGAGGTCATATAAATTCATATTTTACAGTTCATATAAGGAAATCCGTCAATTTAAATCAATTCATTAGGCCCCGATCTGTGGATTTCATGACTGGGTGTACAGATCCAGAGCATCCCAAACATGTTCAATGGGTGACATGTCTAGTGAGTATGCAGGTCATGGAAGAACTGGGACATTTTGCAGCTTCCAGGAATTGTGTACAGATTCTTGAGATATGGCACCCCGATGGGCCTCAGGATCTCGTCACGCTGTCTCTGTGTATTCAAATTGCCATCGATAAAATACAATGTGTTCGTTGTCTGTAGCTTATGCCTGCCATACCATAACCCCACCACCACCATGGGGCACTTTGTTCACAACGTTGACATCAACGTGTGGTCTCAGACGATACCGCAGGTAAAGAACCCAAATGTGGAGGTGCTGGGCTGAGATGGTTACACGTGGTCTGTAGTTGTGAGGCCGGTTGGACATATTGCCAAATTCTCTAAAATGATGTTGGTGGCTTATGGTAGAGAAGTTAATATTAAATTCTCTGGCAACAGCTCATGGGCATTCCTGCAGTCAGCATGCCAATTGCACAGTCCCTGAAAAAACATCTGGCATTGTGTTGTGTGACACAACTGCACATTTTCATGGCCTTTTATTGTCCCCATCACAAGGTGCACATGTGTAATGATCATGCTGTTTAATCAGCTTCTTGATATGCCACACCGGTCAGTTGGATGCATTATGTTAGCAAAGAATAAATGCTCACTAACAGGGATGTAAACAAATTTGTGCCCAAAAATTGAGGAATACTTTTTGTGCGATTGGAACATTTTGGGGATCTCATTTTTCTGCTCATGAAACATGGGACCAACACTTTACATGTTGCGTTTAATATTTTTGTTTGGTGTTCTTCAGAAATTAAGAGATGGAGCAATACCACTGTTCCTCTCAACGCTTGTATCTTGACTAGTACAATGGTCAGTCCTGGTATGAGATTGAAATGCTCTTTCATTTTTGTATAATATAAGCAATATTTACTTTCTGGCATTTGAACGTTATTGAAAAGACAATCATAGTCTCAAGGGCTTTTGTTTCCTTGGTAATCTTGTTTTATGTTCACTTTATTTTAGTTCTGACACTAGGCCTAGCTACATGGACATGATCTGTTCTAGACTAAAGGCTGTAGTCGCTGTGTCAAGGCATTTTTCTGTGCCAAGAAAACATTTTAAATTGATTGCCACCATGGCATCTCATTTAGAACCATATGACATCTTGGCAGTATGAATGCAGGATGGCAAAACAAGACGAACCCTAGGATCTCACCCACTTAATTAGACCTGTGAATCTGGTAAGAAGAGGATTCCTTGGTTGGGCTTGATTGGTCATGTCTCCGGATAGAAGTCATGACTTACTAGAGATAATTGAAAGCCCGGTAGGTTGGCAGGGTTACTGTAGGAATGAACTGAAAAAACAAATGTTACACTCATATGGGCAGTAGTAGTACTTGTGTTTTTAGTAAAGCCAAAAAGTGTAATTCCTTTTTGCTATGTGGTATTCCTTTTGTTACACATGTATCTTGTCTGGTGGTACTACATTGTAGATTGTATCAGACCACTGGAGCTCATTGCTCAACTTAATTTAAATATTTTTTACACTACCATTTCTATTGCATCATCAATGGACAGCTACATTTCACAGATTCCGGACTAATTTACATATTTATTTAATGCTTCACCATAACATCTCTTGATGATGGCTAAATGACATGCCTTAGTTCTTTCAGGATGATAAAGATGAGGACCTAATCTAATGGACTAACAAGTCATGTGGTGCCCAACAGTCTGTGTTCTCTGTGTTGTCTGGGGTAGAGGAGGAACAAAGGGAGTGTTTAGTCTTTGGTGTCATGTGTAAACAGTTAAGTCTCAGGCTGTGTGGAGCCAGTAAGCATATCACATGGATTGATAACATGCAAGTCATATTGACATTTTGTGATATGCATACAGTTCTATAGTTATTCATTCAACCCTGATCCAAGGCACTTATTGAGGTAGTTATGCACTTTAACACGTTCAGTGTCTTCGTGTGCATTATCACTCTGAATAGTGCATATGTGTTGTAGCTACATGAGCAAGTCTGCTTTGTGGGAGAGAAGAGGTGCAAAACAGGTCATTGCAAAGATTGCAAGGTATGTATGTACTGTTGCTTCATTGACAGATTTAACTTCAAAACTCTCAGGGTCTAAAATGGTCAGTCCACACAACATGGTCCAAAATCCAGTTATCACAATGTGGTTTGTTCGATGCCAGTCCAGGGTATGTTACTAGTCCTTGTGGTTAGTCCAGTGATTTAGTTAGGCTTGTTTTCACCATGCTTGCATCCTCCTCCCATGACTCCACATTGAGCAACATCTGTATGTTGTATAACAGACACTGATTACATCAATAATCCAACAGCAGGTGTGTCTGGCTAGTAGGTCAGAAATAGTTTTGTTCTTGCAATGCCCTTGTCCAGCAGATGGCACCGGTTCTCCTGCATATATCCCATCTGGACCTCCATATATATGTGTTCCATTGCTTGACAGAGAACTCATTATAAAGGAGCTTGAGATCATTCTTCTGACTTTAAAGAAACAATTAAATGGGACATTTCTCATTTGTAGCAATAAAGAGCGTGTGAACAATGTGTGCAGCACAAATATTGCACTGCCTTCTACTGTATTTAAGCTAATCCAACAAAGCATTTTAGTAATTTATCAGATGCTCTTATCCAGAGCGACTTACAATTGACATGCATGCCAATTGAAGATTTGCGTGAGTTATTGTGCAAATCTTAGGTCACAGTTAAGGCCTTATTTGCCAAGTACATTGGATTAAAAAACAAAAATGAAAAAGATAAATTCCGAGAACATGGAATGTACACTGACTCCAAATATGACCCATGACTTCACTGGCAAATGTGAATATGGGGTCAAATTGGAACAATTATTTTCTCCTGACCTTTTGAACTACTGCTCTGGCATTCATGAAATTATACAAGTAGCAGCATGAAATAACTGTCATGTAAGTTTAGTCTTCCTGTTATGGGTCTTGTCTCTTGAATGTGATCGAGCTATACCTATAAGTCCCTATGTGTTTGTCATGCATTGACAATGAAAACAGCAGGTTAGAGGGTTTGAACATTCATCTCTGTTAATACCATTGAGATAGCCTTACAATATATTTTGAACAGAAAATTAGACTACGCTGTAGTTGCTTTAATTTTTTTGCATTAATTGATAGCCTGTTTTTTTAAAGGAAAATACACCTAGCTACATCCATTTAGTGCCATAGAAACCTTTATTTGCCTTCAAGCATAATAGTCATATTTGGTCAGTAACTAATTTCTTTGTTTGTGTTTGTTGGGACTCATTTACCCAGATAGCCATGGTTAGAAAGTAAAATAAAAATGGTATTAAGCTCTGATTTGAAACATTGCTGTCACAGATACAGGTCCTAATGTCAGTGGTGACTAATGGTTTGCATTACTACTTAGTACTGATCGTAGGGTGGAAACTAGGAAGAGGAAAGCAATCAGAACAGACATGGTAGTCTGGAAGAAAGAATGGATGCAAGATTTGTTAAATATTTATAATTGGACAGACTTTGTAACAAGTCGGCAATGATCAAAATGTATGTTTATTTCTTTGTAAGATCTGGTTTTGTAATTATTATAGGAACAGTTTTTAATGTTGGCAGATGTGTGGTTAACAGGGAATAGATTTACCTCAATGGATGCCCCTATTCTTACTTGAAGTATCTTTGATAGAAGGCAAATGTAAAATTTTCATTCACAGCCAAGCCTTAACTTTAAAGCAAAGGAACCAATATCTTGCAGTATCTACTAAGTTATGACACGTGACCCCCCTGGAGTTCCATTTCTCAGTGGAACTGATCAAATCTCTGCTGATTTTGCTATTATGGTGTGCATCCCAAATGGTACCGTATTCTCTACATAGTGTACAACCTTTGACCAAAGTTGGTCCTTGGTCAAAAGCAGTACACTGTTTAGAGAATAGGGTGCCATTTTGGATAAGAACACACACATCCTTGGGTGTCTGGAAGCACACATCCAATGTTGATGGCGAACAACTCAAGGTTTCCCTGAGATTGTTTTGGGATTTTGCCATATTTGCTACATTGAGTGAAAAACATTTAATTGGATTTGACTTATTACCAGTCTAGTTCAGTTTGACTGTAATCTCCAAAACCAAATAACGCTATTAATTTAAGTACCAGTTGGAGAGAAGAGAAAGGGCAAAAATAAAGTCTACCTTGTTATAAATGCAAACAGTTGTCAATTTGATTCTAAAGATTTAAGTTCTGGCATGTGAAGGGCAGAAATGTGTAATTCAATGAAGGTCATGAGGAAAAATAGTGTGAAAACACAATCTATAGTGGGGGGGAGTACTATGCAGTAATTATTTACCCCCTCAAGTTGGTGAATGTGGGTTAGTAAATATGGGAGGATTTTTCTAGCTTTCCCCCTGCTTGTGGTCTCATTTTTTTTCCTTCATCCTTGCTTGGTATTTTGTTCTCCATCAGTTGGACCTGTGTGATAACCAGCACAGAGGTGGCATGGTGCCTTTTCATGTGTTTCTAAATGAATGTTGTAGCTACGGCATGGTCTTCCATTTATACCTTCCGGAAGTCTTATGAATTCCATGTAAAATAAGAGCACATCTCTCTGAAAAGAACACTCAACCTTTGTGATGTTTGCTAAAATAAGCAACTGTTGTGTATGTTCTTGGCCTATTTCGTGTGCATGCTATGGATCTCTGCGCGTGAGTCCTGTCATATGGTGAATCCGAGTGTACCATCATACCTGATGTTGAACACCAATATTGGAGTAAAAAAAAATTTGAAAGCACAAATCCAAACATGGAACCATATTTTTTGACAATACCTCCAAGCAAAGATGTGTCTCGCAATGCTGTGGCGGTTAGAGCCAAGAAGAGTTAGAACGAGGGGGTCACAAAGAGAAGGAAAGCATGGGATTGGATAGTCATTACCAGTAACTGTAGTCTGAGCATATCAATTTAGATGTATTTATACTTAGATGTGCTAACTGTACAGAATAGTTCAGGTTGTGAAGTCATATTAGGGTACATAACAGTAATAATGATAATGTTTTGGTCGTAATCGTGTGGTGTTTTTGCATTATTAAAAGTAGTGGTTCCTCAGTAGCGGTGTGCAGTGTTAAGCATGTGATCATTCTGTTGAAGTGGTCTAATATAACATGCGTCGTATTCTAGTAGCATTAGGGCGTGATGAATCATCCTCGCTTTTTAAGCTGACCTCCCTTTTGAAGTGGATGAAAAAGACGAGTGCAATAAACTTATTTATCATTTGCTTCATGTAAAAAAAATAAAGTAACTTTCTGTAGCTGGTTAATGCAGTGGGATTGTAAACTCTCCTTGCTGCTTCGCATCCAGAGAAGTGGCACTAGGATGTGAAGAACTGCATTCTTAGAACTGTGATATTCAAGTATCAAAGCTGCTTTCTCATAAGGGGGACAATGCACAAGATAATTTGACTGATACATTAACTGTGTGTATTGTGTTAGAGGCATTTTTGGGATTCAATCTCCTTGAATGTGAATATTTTGATTGCATGTCAAGGTGTGTATGTATGCATCTTCCTCCGTATCAAATGAAATATTGTCTGGCCGTAAATTAAGTGTATTAAAGGAATTATGAAATGCCTTGTTTTCAGAAAACATTAAGGGAGACCTCCCATTCATTCCCCCTCACTAATCTTAAAAAATGTGTTACGTTAAGCTTTCTGCAGCTGTTCTGATCATGTATGTTTTATTAGTATCAATAATGGAGGTGTGTTGAAATGGTGACCCATGGGTTACATTAACAAAACTACGTAAGAATTATTACACATTACAAGCAACTACTTAAAAGAAACAGTGTTGCACATGTATGTTTTTGTTACTTTGGGCAAGTAACCAAGCCTGTCTAAATCAGACGTATAGATGACAATGGAAATGAAAGGTGTAGCATGAGAACAGCCTAGTGCTTAGGATATAATGTGTTGACATTGTTGGAAGCCCTGTGATATTAGTTGTAGAATAACATTCCCCTTGAAACGACCTTTTTAACCAGCAGGGGAAGGAAATGTTCTTACATTCTTTGCCACTATTGGCAGTAATTTGCTGTAAAAGCACATAGACGTACTCTTAGAATAAGCACAGGATCAATGCCAATTGCCCATTTATTAGCTCAGTGTGTAGCCTCCTATTGGGAATTGCCTTGAGATGCGCGGTCACCCACAATGAAGTCTGGGGCCAGATATTATCATTGGACTCCGTAAGGGACCACAATGGTAATTCACATAGTCTCTTTGATACCATCCGTTGGAGGTACTTGATGGTAATGTGCTCTGAGCAATACAGAATAATGGATGCATTCATTGGCATATCCTGTGACTTGTTGGTCCCTTTGCTGATTTCTTAGTTTACTCTGCAGCACCTTAACTGAATGAACTGATGAAGACCGACTACGGGTTAGTTGTCCGTTTCACTCCGTGGCTTATGTATTGTAAATACTATGGACCCCATACCAGGAAAGGAGGAGGAGTCTAAATCAGGGCACATCAATAGTTACAATGAAATGGTTTTTCAATGTACCTTAAAAATTGGTTTGTCAGCTAAACATTCCAAAAGTTTCGCAAGCTTTGCTGTTGGGTAACAGAACAGTCTAAACTGCTTTGCTGTTGAATAGTAGTAACTGACATCTGGCATAGGCCTAGTCTACATGCTGTGTGTTTGTCAGAGAAAGGAAAGATTCCCTATTTAACTCTTACCTCATTTACAAACCTGCAAATACTATTCTACTGTGAGTAGAAAATGCCATCACCAGCATGTGCTCTAGACCTGTGATGACAATGGCAACAGGACCAATGACGTAGCGCAATTTCAACATTTTGAGTTAACATGAATAGTCAACGCCTCTCACTTTCTTAATTCTGTAAGGCTGATGCATATAATGGTATTATCCATGTAAATACACTTGTCTTTTTCAATAGTAGCATTTTTCCTACCTCCCATACATTGCAGCTAGAGTTAATCTGCACCTGTTTTGACAAACATATACACAATAGCCTATGGGAACTGAGAATTTTACCATGAACAATAATTCAACTTGATGAAGTGTGCTTGATTGTATGTATAATTGTGTGTGTTCATGAGATTTATGATACGCATTTCTACAACAAAATGCCACTGGGATGTGAAGCCAGACTGATGATGTCTTTTTAAAACCTAATTTCTCCATTGTTATGCTCTAGTCTCTTAACGTTTACAGCTTCCTGGAATATGTGAATTTTGGTTGGGTTAGTTATTGCATATGTACGTACAGCTGGTTTTGGTACTGTCATATTTTTAACAGTGGAGACCGGTTATATGCATTATTATATTCTGTACAAGGTTGAATTTTGTTCCCCTCAAGCCGTATGCCTTCAGAAACACTAATCCACTCAACTTGCTAGGTGTTTGCCTTCCCACTGTCATTGTGCATCAGCTTTAAAGCTAGAATCCTTAAATTGAAACAAAAGCGGATACCCCACCTCTGGTAAAACGCTGACGGCTGGGCCTGGAGAAATGGAACCACTCAAATTCATGGACAGAGCTATGGATGCAAGGACTGACCACCCATGATATAAAATCTAGTTAACCATGTTGAGGCTATACAGTGTTTGTTTACCAACATTGTAAAACATGTATATTTGGGGTTTTAATGGGGTATGATGGTTGAACTTTGTTTGAGTCAAATTATATTCTTCATTAATTTAAGTCCAAAAATGAATGTAGGAACTAAAGATTCTAGCTTTAATTCCATGGCAATAGAGGACAGGGTGAGAAGTCTGGTTTCTGACCAGACAGACACTCACCCTGCCCCTCATTCCCACACAAGGAGAGGAACACCCCCTCACTCCCCATCCACTGTCCCTCCAAAACCTCAAGCCATTTCTTTAGTTGACAACAATGCAATTGATCCCAAAAGCACTTTGCCTTGTTTTTCCATTGTGTGAACTATGTAAATTGTAATTTGTTACAAAATGTGTGTAAGATCATTGATTCACAATTTCGGACTAATCTGCATCAATCTTTGACGTTAAAATAATAAAATGATTTAAACATTGAACCTAAATCTATTTTATACAATGTTTGCTGCAGCCAATTGGTCTTGTCATTCAGTATTGTGGCTTAGGGTTGGTTGTGTTTTAAATAAAGTGCTATTGATAAATATTCATTGCATCATGTGTTATGATTTGATTCCTAGATGTACAACTAGTGAGAAGTGCTCTGGAGTCATGGTCAGATATAAAAGGGACACCTTTAATGGTGAATTTGACATGGTTATTCAGTATTCAAGATTTTTAAAAACAAAAAGTACATATTGAAAATCTACATATGTTTTGTACTTCCTGCCAGTGTGGTTCAACCCATGCAAAACATTCTGAAATAATTTACTCAATTTTTTTCCCATTCCCATAAAAATACATTCATGATATAGGAAAAAACAAGTTGCACACTACATTAAGAGAATATAGTTTCATAGAACATGGTAATAAGAAAGCATAATTGTGTGCAGTACAGTGCCATTCTCTTGGCCATGTGATAATCATCTTGCCCGGCAGGACGAGTGACTCATGGGTTGTTTACATTAACCATCAAATTGTGTCAGTAGGGCAGCAGGTAGCGTAGCATTTGGGCCAGTAACCGAAAGGTTGATGGTTCGAATCCCCAAGCCAACTAGATGGGGGGGAAAAAACCTGTCTTCCATCGAGCAAGGCACTTGCTCCTGTAAATCACTCTGGATAAGAATGTCTGCTAAATTACTAAAGATGTAAATGTGGAATATCGTGCCTCAGAGTGCTCAAAAAGTGAAGCTGGTGCTTAATTGAGGTCATCTCAAATCATGTTTTTCAGGTCTTTAGTAGTAAAGTACTGTAAATGAAGTCTACTTTGAGGTCTTGATATTGGCCGTTTGAACTTGAATTAAGAGTAGCCAATCCAGTGGGTTTGAATCACCATCTGAACCTCAGGTGGTTTAGAATTTGATCCACTCATATCCTTCCCATTGAGTCAGATGTCACCCAGGTTGAATGCGATATGGTCCTCAAACAAAGCGATACACAACATGATGGCTCCCCCTGCCAACAGGCCCAGGTTCTGTAGCAGGAAGCGAGTCCAGGGTCCCATCAGGCCAGGATCACCATGAAGCATCTCAGGTAACTATTGAGGGGAGAGAATGACATTTTCACACCACAGAGCCCAGCAGAGTTGTACTGAGCTGGACCTGGTTTCCCAAAAGCATCTTAAGGCTAAGTTCATCATTTGAACCTTTCATAGGAGGTTAAATCTCCAAGCTGTTAACCAAAACTATTGTTACTGAAGTTGCACTTAATCGCTTGTTATTTACTGACCACTCAGAAAAGGTCAGTGTGTTAGATGTGTTTTTTCCCAACTGTCACATTATACACAGATTTTCACTAAACATAAACATCTTAATTCTCAGTCTCTAACCGCTGATAAATTCCCAAAGGATAAAAATATGTTTCAAATGAAAACTGATAAATAGCCTACAGTATAGGCTACATAGGCCTATATACTGACATTTATTTAAATACATGTTTGTTCTATTTTGCCATTTGGCTACTGTCAAAAAAAATGGCCAAATCTTGATTTTGTGAATTATTATAGGGCACGTGTCAAAACTCATTTCAAAGAGGGCCGAGTGTTTGCGGGTTTTTGCTCCTCCCTTGTACTTGATTGATGAATTAAGGTCACTAATTAGTAAGGAACTCCCCTCACCTGGTTGTCTAGGTCTTATTTGAAAGGAAAAAACAAAAACCAGCATACACTAGGACTCCACGGAATGAATTTGACACCCCTGTTGTAGGATAAGCATTAGAATAAGCCGCCTCAATATTTGAAGCCATAGGTGATATCGCTCTAGGAGTTGATACATTGTCAGTATTGTGGAATAATTCTAATGTTAAGGTAAGACTTTAAAGGAGAAAGCTGATCCGAGACCAGCACTGCCTTACTTTCGATCAACAAAATGCCGCATTTAGCGAACACTCTCTGCGTGGCGTTTTAGGAAATATGTTACATCGTCGCTCATTGTAGGAAAGATGCATTGTTAAAACACTCATAAGCCTAAGTTTCATCGCTATAAGGAAACCGGACCCTGGCCTGTTTACACATCCACCCTGCTGGAAAGGACAATGTGAAAAGAAGATATCAGCCAGCACAGTATGGTTATGGTTGACATTATCATTAAATCAATGGTACTTATAAAGCCCTATTTACATCAGCAGTTGTCAAAGTGTGTTTAGTGTGGAAATCGATCCACTCTAGTGGCTCACCATGTCAGCAAGGGCCACGTAGAGGAAGACCCCAGCGGTGAGGGTGAGGATCCAGGGGGAGATCTGAGCAGACTGGTGGCCCAGGACAGAGCCAGTCAGCAGTCCCACGAAGCCCAGCAAGGCTGAAACAGCACTGAAGAGGACTAGTCGGCGAACAGGCCACCCTGCTCCTAGTAGCACTGCCAGGTCACCTACACAGACAGTCAACACATTGAATGAACCGTATACTCCATGGAACATTACAGATCAGAGGTATACCTGAAAATTTGAACATGGATTTTATGATGCGTTGTACCTTTGTAGCCTACAGTACATACTGAGTGTACAAAACATTAAGAACGCCAAACCTAATATTGAGTTACATCCTCTTTTCGCCCTCAGAACAGTCTCAAATCAACAGCGCATGGAATCTACAAGGTGTTGAAAGCGTTCCACAGGGATTCTGGCCCATGTTGACTCCAATGCTTCCCACAGTGGTCAAGTTGACTAGATGTCCTTTTGGTGGTGGAACATTCTTGATACACACGGGAAACTGTGTGAAAATCTTCAATTCAGTGAAAATCCCAGCAGTGTTGCAGTTCTTGACACATTCAAACTGGTTCGCCTGGCACGTACTATCATAACTTGTTCAAAGGCATTTCAATCTTTTGTCTTGCCCATTCACCCTCAAATGGCACACAAACACAATTTGTGTCCAGGCTTAAAAATCCTTCTTTAACCTGTCTCCTCCCCTTCATCTACACTGATTGAAGTGGATTTAACACGTGATCATATCTTTAACCTGGATTCACCAGGTCATTCTATGTCATGGAAAGAGAAGCTGTTTTTAATGTTTTGTACACTCAGTTGAAATGGAAGGTTTTCTTGTATACCTAGCTCGTGAGGAAGCTCATGACAGAACACTGCTATCGTGGTGCTGAGACCTCCAGCCAGACTCTGAGAAAAAGCTGCACCAATTGCCAGACCGTCAGTAAGGTTGTGGATTCCGTCTCCCATAACCACCATCCACACCAAGCTTCCTATCCCAGCTTCCTCCTTGGAAGGTGGGCCATGTGAATGGCCGTGACCGTGCTCAGAGGATTGTGTCTCACTCTGCAGAGCAGTAAGCTCCCTCTCTGGATACAGCTCTATACTGGTGTTCTGCTCCTTCCTCTTAGCCTTCTGATGACAAAAGAAAGAGCATTAAAAAAAAATTGTTCATATGAGTGAAACATTCACAACTGAATACTAATGGGTCCAATGTATTATTTTCAGTCGGGTTTTAGAAAAATACTCCACTGATTCATATCTACTTTACTTGACTGACTTCATTAGGAAAGAGATTGATGAGGGAAATCTGTGTGGAATGGTACTGCTTGACCTACAGAAGGCCTTTGATACAGTTAACCACTGTCTCCTAATCTCCAAATTGGAGGCACTGGGGTTAAGCAGTATCCCTCTAGGCTGGGTAAAGTCCTATTTATCAGTTCACCGTCTCAGGCAAAACCAATGATTTGTGGCGTTCTGCAGGGGAGCGTGCTTGGGCCTCTGCTGTTTTTATTGTTTAATGATATGAAAGATGCTTGTTCTTACCGTCTTTTTCTTTATGTGGATGACTCTACACTTCTGGTGTCTCACAAAAGTAAAACTATGTTGGAGAGCATACTTAGCACAGAGCTTAATAACATTAGCAAATGGCTTGGAGATAAGACATCTCTGCAATCTCAGCAATTATTTTTGGATCCAGACCTAAATTGTGCAGGTCTTCTGAAATCAGAGTGGAGTTAGGGGGTGAGGTGCTGACTACTAAAACCTCTATTAGCTACTTGGGATGTATCCTTGATGTGAGCATGGCCAATAAAGTGCTAGGGAAGGTTAATGCCAGGACTAGGTTTTTGGCTAGAAAGTCCAAGCTGCTTGATAAGGACCCCATGAAAGTGCTAGCTACTGCCCTCATTCAATGCCATTTTGACTACGCTAGTACTTCCTGGTTTGGGGGCTTATCTAAACTTATGAAGGGGAAGCTCCAGATTGCCCAGAATAAGCTGATCAGGGTAGTATTGAAGGTGAGTCCACATACTCGCATATGCAGGAGCTGCTTTCAGGAACTAAACTGGCTGCCTGTTGAGGCTAGGTTGTCCCAGATTAGACTAGGTTTGGTTTACAGGAGTATTTATGGTCCTGCGTCCAGATATCTAAGCGATTACTTTCCTCGTGTTAGGGATGCACACAATCACAGCACCAGATCAGGTGTTGCTGATGTGTGCTTATACAGGTTCAGGAGTAATGCTGGGAAAGGTACTTTCTTGTATACTGGAGCCTCAGAATGAAATGAGTTGCCTCTGCCCATAAAAACATCCTCTCTGGGCAGCTTTAAAAATACGTTTGATGTCTTCTGTGCCCATATGAATAACCTCTATGATGTAACTGCAATGAGAGATGTTCTATGTTTTTTGTTTTATTATTTCCCTGCCATACTGTGTTGGATCTTGTCTAGCCATCTTGTCTCAAGAGGGCCACAATGGAAATAAGTCCCAGAATTTGTGTGATCCTCCGAGATGATTTTATTCATGTATGGCTTTTTCAAGTTATACACGTGCTTGTTTTTTTTAAATGGTCAAATTAAATAAACTACAAGACCAAACAATCCACCCTGCTTTCCTAACAAAGACTATATAGAACCTCTTCACACTTTTTGTAAAAATACCGTCGGCTACACATATTAAAATGTGAACTTGCTATGTGTCAACCACTACCTCTAGTGCACAACACTCCCGACAGTTGGCCCCTTGAAGCAGAGCAATGTAAACACAATTGTCTTGTTGAACCAACACTCCTACGGTATAAATGTAAATAGCAGAGCAATGTTTTTGAAACAGCTGAAATGTAGACATTTTCTTAATATTTTAGACAGATTTTTACCTGAAATTGCAGTAACAGCCTGTTATATTCTGACATTTTCACAGTAGCTGTCAGCTATATGCACTGAGCTACATAAAACTATGGAAGATCATACAAATGTAGATAGGATATGTTTTTTTCATTTGTAGCATTGTGTGGTGATTTCAGAGGTGGCGCACACACAGACACTTTGTTGTATTGTTTGTATACATTTTGTTGTATATTGTTGAATTTTTAGTTTGTGTGACTTTCCTTCTCTCAGTGTATCAGTGTTTTGTTACTTGTCATGTCTTGTGTGAACCCCAGGAAGAGTAGCTGCTGCTTCTGCAAAAGCTAATGGGGATCAAAAACAAGTAAGCACCACAGGTCCTAGAGTGGGGAGGGGGGGATTGTTTTCCTGGGGCCCAGAGTTGTTCCTGATCTGGTAGTAGGCTAACCTAACCAACACTGGACCCTAGTTGTAGTGTATGACATAGTAATAAATCAGCTGTAAAAAAAAAAAAGCAGTTTCACATGGGCTATAAATGGAACCAGATAATTTTCTAATCACGTCATATAACTTCTGGCCCTAGGGAGGATGACAACTTTAAAACCCCTTACACAGAGAACTACGATTGGACAAAAAAAAAGAACAGTGCCGAGCTCGCTGTATGGCTGGTTGCATCGTGTAGGCCTTTGCATCTGTAATGAAAAAGATACTATGAGTATGTCATCACTATTGTGCTGATTGATTAATTCCAGTCAGTCATTTTTTATTAAAAAGGCCTAAGTGGCCTAGCCACCTGAAGTGTGAACATAACCCAAATTTTATCAAATTCACATTTTCTCAGAATACAAATAAAATGGACCTATTTTAGGCTATAAATACAAAGCTGAGGCTATAAAAAACATGATTATTTTTCTCCTGGCCAAGCCCAAATGGGATCAGATCGCATAGGCTTCTCTAGGCTACCTGAAGCTGCGGTTGTTATCAGTAGGCTACTGCTGATCAGACTGAAGAACAGACTAATTGTGCACGTTGACAAATCACGAGGCATTTTATTTTATTTATTTTGTGGCGTTTATGGACTTCCATATAAAACAGCTCCTTGCAGTGAATTCACTTATACCCACTTTGTCGCAATTTGCTTTTACCTCATGTAATGATTTGCATGATGAAGCCTCCTTTGTTGTAATGTTGTAAGGTAGGCCTAATGTACCTTTATATTCGTATTAGAGGTTTAATCGCTCATTTTTTTCGATAGGCTGTCACTTGAAGACATGCTGTTATAGCAACTCAGTGCTTATGTCTTGAAGATAACGTTTAATGAGTGAAGCCTACAGATAAGAAAATAACACTAATTGTCTGCAGATACATGCTTGTAAAATGTTGCATTATTCAAGAGTATAATATGGTTTGGTTGCATTATTCAATAATGTATTGTGTTTTAGAAGAAATGTTTCTATCATTGTTGAATAGTTTGTGCTTACTAGCTACAGAAATATTTAAGGTCAATTTGAGCTGAGGACCAAGAATGTCATGTGGCCAGCTACAACAAAATGTTAGGCAAGGATGTAATGTGGCCAGCTACAACAAAATGTTAGGCAAAGATGTAATGTGGCCAGCTACAACAAAATGTTAGGCAAAGACGTAATGTGGCCAGCTACAACAAAATGTTAGGCAAGGATGTAATATGGCCAGCTACAACAAAATGTTAGGCAAGGATGTAATGTGAATTGAAAAGTAGAATTCTTTCGCCACCCCTGCTCCTCAGACGTCTTCATATCTCATAGTGAGAATAGGGCCTAAAGGCGTCCTCATGCTTCCCATCCGAAACAGTTTGGGCATATATTGTGACGCGTTTGTTTGTTTTGGTCTTCGGCAGGGTTTTTGGGGGGCTTTTTGTGCACACACAAAAACATTGAGACAAGCCAAAGATCAGAAGCTGAAGTCTACAACCCTTTGTCGGTGATTGGTCAACAGTAGGGATTCTTCAATTAAGTGTTTGTTGTCGTTCAACAACAGACGGAAAGTTTTAATGCAAAAAAAAATATTTGAAAAATACTGCACAACACATCTTGGTTAGATTAAAAAAATTGCACAACTAAGATCTCTGCAAAAATGTAAAAATGAATGACAGATTTCTTATCTTAGATTAATTCTGATTTATGAGGAAGTGTATACTGGCTACGGCATCTCAAGATGGACAAACAATACTATTGCCACTTTTCTAGCTAATGTCTTTTAAAGGGGATATGTGAGCACATTCGTTTGGTTCACTTAGCCGAGTTTGGCTAGGCGCCAGCTGGGCCTAGCTCCTCAGTGGGTCAGCCTGGCTCCAACGGTGGTGGACCTACGCCCTCCCAGGCCCACCCATCCAGAGATTAGGGCCCAATGAATTTTTTTCAATTGACTAACTCAGCTAAATCTTTAAAATTGTTGCATTTATATTTTTGTTCAATATACTATGCACAGTGTATTATAAAACAGTGACAACAGCATTAAACTCGCCCCTTTATTATCTTAATCCAGCTAACCTTGTAATGGGTCTTCAGTCCTAGAAGGCTCTCAAAGATGAAAAGGAGGTAGCAACCTCCCAGCACGCAAAGGCCCTTCAGAATAGAGTCCTGTTCTTCAGAGTGGTTTGAGTGTGGCCCAGTCTTGGCCTGCAGGACACAGATACAACAAGACACGGTTTTCACTATCAGCAACAGGTTTTACCTTACAACATTTACTAATAGATTTTACAAATTCACCCTCCATGACTAAACAGAGACAGCAGCACTGGTATTTATTTAGTGTTTGACAGTTTGGATGGGTACTTACGTGAGGCAGGAGATGCAGCAAGGCATCTCCACACAGCGTCCCCACAGCCAGGGCTGTCATTGGGCAGAGGAAGGAACGGAGGCGGGCGGGTGGCAGGAGGGGTACCAGGCTCAGAGCCAGCAAAGACGGCAGGCTGATCACAACCAGAGCCAAGGAGCTCCATCCCAGAGCTGCAAAACAAACAATATATTGTATTCATTTAGATGTTGTATTCATTCTGCTTGGTCAATAGGGTATTGTAGTTTCCAGGGTTATGTTAAGTTTAGGTGTCATAAATGTAAAGTTATGCAACGAGTTTTAAAACATACTATATCGATAAATCATTTCCTGTCATAGCTGGTAGTTTCATTAATGCACCTTTGAGGAAAGTCACACTCCTTTCTGACTCCGCACCATGGGTTTCTGGGTGGCGTAGACACACGCCACTCTCAATCTGGTACAACAGAGCTGGACACAGGAGGGTGAAGTGGGCAGGAGTGATGTGGGATGCCTTTTCCAGACCGAAATTCCACAACAGCTGAGTAACGTTCAGACACTGAAAAGGAAAGGGTTAAAAGTCATCACTGTCCACAGAAACTGTTTATGTATGGGGAACGTTTTGATAGAGTTAATGAGAGAATCCACTAAGAGTGGTGTATTTTGACAAAAGGGACCCAAAACATTCATTGGCCAGGCATGTACAACAGAACACCATTTTCCTTTAACTTCCTCCTTATCTTAACAATTTTGAATAAAAACCATCACCTGAGAGGATGACATTTAGACAAGAACAGTAAGCAGAATTCAGTTAACATTGTGCATTTCGCACAAAACATTAGCCAGATCAACATTTTTTTATTGACTACTCACGTTCCCATGAAGATGCCTCGTAGTGGGGTGATTTGACACAAGGGAGTCAAACATTCCTTGGACAGAAATAGAGTGTGCAATAGCAGATGACCATAGAAGAATTTCTTCTTTAATCACATGATCAGAGGATAATGCGCTACCCTCTTCAGACCCAGATCCAGCAGGCCCTGATATCCCAGGCTGTGGAATTCTTTCAGAGGGGGTTGAGAAGAGGCAGCACAGTTTATTCAGGTGTCATTGTGTAACTATTCATAGCTTAATGAACACTAGAATGCCAAAACCTCAGTACTTCAAAAGTGGCTACATACAGTGCCTTCAGAAAGTATTCACACCCCTTGATCCATCCTCAGTTCTCCTATCACAGCAATTAAACTCTGTAAATGTTTTAAAGTCACCATATGGTGAAATCCCTGAGCAGTTTCCTTCCTCTCTGGAAACTGAGTTAGGAAGGACACCTGTATCTTTGTAGAGACTGGGTGTATTGCCACACCATCCAAAGTGTAATTAATAACTTCACCATGCTCAAAGGGATATTCAAAGTCTGTTTTTTTACCCATCTACCAATAGGTGCCCTTCTTTGTTGAAGCATTGGAAAACCACCCTGGTCTTTGTGGTTGAATCTGTGTTCAGATTCTGTGAATCTGTGTTTTATTTCACCTTTATTTAGTTGAGAACAAGTTTTCATTTCACTGCTCAACGGAGGGACCTTACAGATAATTGTATGTGTGGGGTACAAAAATCATGCTAAACAATATTTTTGCACAACCGAGTCCATGCAACTTAAGTGTCTCGTTCAGCAAATGTTTTACTCCTGAACTTATTTAGGCTTGTCACAACACAGGGGTTGAATACTTTTTGACTCAAGACATTTCAGCTTTCATTTTGTATTAATTAGTTAAAATTAAAAATGTAAAAAAACATTCCACTTTGACATTATGGGGTATTGTACAGTATGTAGGCCAGTGACAAAAAAAAAATCAACTAATCAATTTTAAATGTGGAAAAAGTCAAGGGGTGTGAATACATTCTGAAGGCACTGTATATTGCACATCTCTAACAATCATGGAATCAAATCAGTTGCCATATCTGTCTCACCTGGATGCTTTTACAGAGGGGGGTGGTTGAATAGGCCTACTAGGACTGGGGGTGTCCATTTCCTGATCTTCATGGTCATGAGATTGTGGGTGAGGGGGTGTCAGAGTGTTATGGTTGTGCCTCAACCCTTGGTGGCTGATCTCCAACACACTGACCTGCCCTAGTCCCAGGCTGCCCAGTAACATCTGAAGGCCCTTATAGTTCAAGGTCCCGTTGTCTCCATACTGATGGAACAGACGGTGCAAGTAGTAGACCTGGAAAAAGGGTAATTGACAAGAGTAAATTGTCAGCTGAAATTGTCGGCAAGAAGGATAATCATTAGTGTTAAAACACTGCCATTATGAGACTTATAATAGCTAGGCTACTTTATATTTTTACTTTATTCAATTTTGTTTTACAGGGATAGCACACATTAATGAATATTACTGTAAAAGTGACAGTTTTAGCCAGCCAGCTAATTTAACTGATGCAATTTAGTGCAACCCCTTTTTACTGATGCAATTTAGGTTTAGTGTCTTGTTGACATCAGTGTCTCTCCTGAAAGTTTAAGTTGTAACCTTTTCAACTATGATATCCATAATGTTGCTGTGAAATTAAGTTGTATCACTGATATATTGAGGCCAAATTCAGATATTTGAGATGCCCGGAGAATATATAAATAAAGCTTTATTTATACAGCACATTTGACATGGAATGTCACGCGATGTGCTTCACAGGAAAAAACAATGAAAATAAAAGCGAAAATATTTACTAAACAACAAACACAAGAAAAACTAAAGTCACAAAACCTGAACGACTAAAAAGCACACACTTTCAAATATGTCCACAGTTTAGGCCCCCTTCAGGTTCCCTGGCAAGCTATTCCAGAGGCTGGGGGCGTAATAACTTAAGGCTGCCTCTCCATGTCTCTTGGTCTTAGGCTTCTTGCCAGAGGACCAGGATAGTACATAACTTAAAATCAAATCAAATCAAATTTTATTTGGCCAGATGCCAGAGGACCTGAGGACCTACTGGGTACATAACAGTAGATGATAAAAGCATGTCTGACATGTATTGGGGTGCACAAACGTGGATTGATTTAAAAACCAATTGAATCATCTCAAACTCACAGGCAGCCAGTGCAGAGACCTTAAAACCGGTGTAATGTGTGCTCTCTGTCTGACCCGTGCTGCAGCATTCTGTATGTTTTGCAGTTGATCAATGACTTTCTTGGGTAGACCAGACAGAGAGCATTACAGTAGTCAAGCCTGCTTGTAATAATAGCATTGAGTCTCTGAATCAGCCTGAGAACGAAACGGCCGCACCTTGGCAATGTTCCTCAGATGGTAAAAAGCTATTATGGTCACATTCCTAATGTGTGATTCGAAGTTTAGTTCAGAATCTAAAACAACACCTAGGTTTTTTACTTGTTGTTTTATCTTTATCGCCTGTGAATTAAAATGTGCGGCCAGATTATCTCTGTGCTTTGGCTCCAACAGTAAGTACCTCGGCCTTGTCTTGATTTAGCTGGAGGAAATTGTGAGCCATCCAAGTATTTAAATCACTAATACAGTCTAAATTATTGAGCTAAAATCCTCTGGTGACGCAGAAATTTCAAAGTTGTGTATCATCTGCGTAGCAGTGAAAAACTATGTTGTGCTTTCTAATAACACTGTCAAGGGGTAACACATATCAACTGAACAGCACCGGACCAAAAATCAAACATTGTGGAACGTGTCATGTGATATGTATTTTCTCTGAGTTATGTTCACGAAGGGTGACAAAAACTCTCGACCAGTTAAAAAGGTCCGAAACCAATTTAGAAATTGGCTAACCCACCTCTCCAGTCTGTCCAGAAGGGCATCATGTTCAACAGTGTTGAATGCAGCATTTAAATCCAAGAGTACTAGGACAGAGAGCTGTTTGGCATCTGTGTTGGCTCTAAGATCATTTACCACTTTTTCTGTGTTGTGGTGGGCACGAAAACCAGATTGGACTTTTTTTTATATAATACAGTTGGCATTTAAAAAATAATCATTTAACTGTTTGAAAATCAATTTATCTCGAATTTTGCTGACGAATGGAAGGTTGGAGATTGGCTGAACATTTCTAAAAACTGAAGAATCTAGAATACATTTCTTCAGAAGGCATTTCACCATATAAGTTTTGTGCAGTGGGGAAAGTGCCTGTGAACAAGGAGTGGTTAACAATAGCTTTCACTTCTTCAGATATGCAATTAAAAACGGTTTTGAAAAGGGGGGGGCTTGGATCGAGTTTAAGAGTGAAATTGTGAAATCACTTTGTGAAATTGTGAAATCACACTCCTGAGCATGTCTGTGTCAACCAGGGGAAATAAATCCATAGTGCCTTTACCTGGCAGGCTAGGGCACAAATCAAACTTTAATCAAGTCTGATACTAAGCCTAATGTTGGTTATCTTGTCTCTGAAATATGCCGTAAACTCATCACATTTAGATGTGGAGGAAAGTTCACATAGGTTAGAGGGGGTAGGATTTATCAGGCCATCAAATCGTCGAGAAGAGCACTCTCGAAATATTCGGAATTATCAAATTAGAAAAATTAGAAAAATTTGCAAAACTGTAATGGCATAGACGGCCTTCCATAATATTCTCACCTGCTCCTCAAAAGCCTCGTCTAAATGTTCGGCTGTTGATACCTCTTGTCGGCTTCCATTTGATATCCTGTCTGTCGTATTCGATGGCGTTTCCACTGTGCCACTGAGAGATGGTCGAGCCCTTGCCCCGAACTCCAGCAGAGGCAGACAGACAAATACTGCGAGCGTCAGTAGAGGTGACATCCTAGAAATTAACTGCAGAAAGCAATATGGAGGCAAGTTTATTCAAAAGTCACGTACCGTGAACAGTCTCAACTTCTTAATGCTTCCAGTTTGTTTATCATTTAGTCTGCCAAATTGTAACACGCAGTGAAACGCTACAAAATTGCCAAACTTTATACAGTCCGCGAAACAACAAAATCGTACAGATTTTATTATGCCTACAGGCTACTCACACGGGTTGTTTTTCCCAGTCCTGAAGTACATCTTCTCTTGCCCTGCTGATCTGAGGGTTGAAGAGCCTGGGGTTATTGTCTTTTGGTTTTCTGTGTCAATATTATAACGACACGTTAACTGAGTCATGAAACAGATAAGGGAGGCCGCAAAGCATTACTCAAGGCAATTGACCTACCTTTTCCAATACAGCAGGATGGTTTGCCCTGCTCAAGGCACGTGAGAAGTGTTCTTAATATCCATGTCCTGGAACAGAATTGTTGCAATAACTGGGCTACTGCAACATCTTCAACCAGTATATTAATAGTTGGAGGATCTAACAATGTAGCCTAACAAGGGTTGAATTGAATGAATATCCACAAAAAGAATAATTAGCTGAATTATCTCAACCTTTCTTGTGATAGGCCTACCCTATGCAAATTGTTATCACTTTAAAGGGGCAAGCTGCAGTTGCTAGCTTGTTACTCCAATGTTTGTAAACATTGTACATGCAAACAAACACTGCACAGGCTTTAAACATACTTAGAACTATAACCTTGAAATATTGGCTGGGCAGTCCTTGCATCCATTGCTCTGTCTATTAATTTGAGAGTGGTTACATGTCTCTTGGCCCGCAGCTCAGCTTTTTACCAAAACAGAGGTGGGGTGACCCTTTTCTTATTGTTTCAACCACAGATTGCCCCTTTAAATGTTGAAGAATACATTACAGGTAAGTAGTAGTATCTCACAATCATTCATGAAAGAGAGGGATGAGTGGGCCTAATGGGATAATAGATTAGGAGTCTGATTTTAACAGAAGTCCAAAGAGGAGAACTCTTGAACCCCAGAGCCACCACACCCTCTCCTGGGCTTTATAAGTGGGATGCACTGTTGAGCGATACATCCCGAGGTGTTTGTGCTGATTGTACGGAGATTGTGACAGCCGGTTAAATGGCGTCCCTTGAGAAGGCAAGAACAATATGTACGTCAGGGGAAGTGCAGTATTATCCTAAGGAGACTAATACTTGGAATTCGGAGGAGGAATGGAAGGAAAAGAGGCAGAGGAGGTCTTAGAGAGAGAGGTACCAACTGAAAGCTGACCAAGTGAAGGGGAAGATTCTCTGTGTTTGTGATGCTCGTCATTTGATGTGACGCAGACAGGGTGGCGTGACTGGTGAAACAGAACAGTCATTGTCTGTTCTTTTGCATTTTGATGTTGAGTCTTTGCCTGACAAAGTGATGTTAGGAAATATGTTATCCAATCTTTTGTGCCGAATACATTACGTTGTTACAGGTGTCAAGCTTATGGGCATGTAGCGGCAGTCTGTAGAAGGGAGGTTCCTAGGTGTGAGAAGTGTGCAGAAGGACAAAGGAATGTGTAGCATTGGGGAAATTAGTGGTATGTGTTAATTGTAGGAGTGCCCATGGGGCTGGGGATCAAAAATGTCCTGTGCGAGAGAGGTAGGTTGATCTTTCCAGGGTTAGAGTAGAAGTTGTCACATGCTGAGGCAGTGAAGAAAGTAGAGGAAGATGGGTCAAGGGGGGTGGATCCTGAGAGGAGTGGTGTGAGTAGTATATAATGAACCAGTACAGAGGGAAAAAACAAGTAATATATGTTTCAGTAAGATTGGATTTTTGGCATTTATAGCAATGGTTATCAACTGTACTGCAGGGATGGAACGTAAGTCGCAGAAAATAGAGGTTTTGGTGGCAGCTGCAGAGGTATTGGGGTGTGCGAGATTTGATGTCAGAAGAGTTACAGGGCGAGTTAAGTGGTGGTGTCCCATCCTTTCAGGTTGTTGGGCTGAAGTAGGAATAAATCGATTTAAATAGTGGAGTATGGCATACATTTTTTTATTTTTTACGTGTATTTATTTTCAATGGTAGGGTATTTTATTTATTTTTTCGTTTTTTTTTTCAAGCAAAGTATAATTGAGTTTTACTCCAGTCTAGTAGGTGGCGGTAATCCAGCATTTATTGGATGCCAACCTACGTTAAACCTCATTCGAGAAGAAGACACCCTCTCCTGGCTGGTTCATCGATGGCCTTTGGGAGCCAAAAGATGATGGTTGTCTTGACCCCACAAGAGACAGTGACACCCTGAAAAAAAGAGGACAGTGAGTGGTCCCCCTGTGTGTAATCTCCCAGAGGACTCTAGGAGTCTGCCACTTGCACAGGAAAATGGAGCCCCCCGAATGGCCCCAAACTTGAGAGCCCGTATCCAAAGCTGAATTACAAAGAAGATTTTGTGATTCTCCCCCCCAAGTATGTCAACAGAAAACGAAAGAAAATATTTTTATCCTAAATGTTTTAATATCACTTGATGTCAATCATTTCGGACACCCCCAAGCTCTGGTTGCATAGCACCGCGAGGAGATGTAGGAGTGGCTTGCTTGCTAAACCAGCTACTCTACCTAGTTAGCAGAGAGGTCTGAAATTGTCGCAGCAATTTTGCTTGTGCCTCAAACACGTAAGTTTTCATTCCGATCACAGATTATTATATAGATTTTTAAACGGTTACAGTCTGATACAGCTAGCAAGTCAACAACAGTTGGCTAGCTAATGTTAGCTAGTCAGCTGCAGTGCTAGCTAGGTAGCCAGCATTAACTAGCTAGTTGGGTTTAACGTTAGCTATTTTCTAGACAAAAAAACGAATGTTGACTCCTTGGTGGCAACTTGCTAACTAACTAGCAGCTAGCTAGTAAAACAAAAATATATTTAAGCTGCAGTGCATTCGTATATCTAGTAGTGGCTAACGTTAGATTGCTAACCAACTAACATTAGCTAGCTAGATTGAGCTGGCTATCACAGTCTGTAAAATGCCCTGTAATATCAGATAGCTAGATATGCGAAAAGGATCTCTTATTTAACCACTCCTCAAACCCACCCCCCTGCCATAACGTTACTGAAAATAGGTCACTGGTCAGCTTGAACACCACGAGCTTCCACTCATATAATGGGAGGCTACACAGTTGGCATAAAGATGAGACAGCAAGGGTGTAAAACAGATTCTCAATTTCAGAAATATTGTCATTTTAATCTACCATTAGGAAATAGTTTTTCAATCTAATATTATAGTTCTGTCGTTCTAGCTTTCCCCACATGCCTTGATCAGTCTTCACCTGTATCTAGGAAAACATAATAGCCTAATGAACAGCCTAATTGGATTTAAACTACAGTCTCATCTATAGTAGCTACACTACATTACCAAAAGTATGTGGACACCTGTTCGTTGAACATCTCATTCCAAAATCATTGTCATTAATATAGAGTTGGTCCCCACCCCCCCTTTGCTGCTGTAACAGCCTCCACTCTTCTGGGAAGGATGTCAACTAGATGTTAGAACATTGCTGTGGGGACTTGCTTCCATTCAGCCACAAGAGCATTAGTGAGGTTGGGCGATTAGGCCTGGCTCGCAGTCGGCGTACCAATTAATCACAAAAGTGTTCATTGGGGTTAAGGTCATGGCTCTGTGCAGGCCAGTCAAGTTCTTCCACACAGATCTCGACAAACCATTTCTGTATGGACCTCGCTTTGTGCATGGGGGCATTGTCATGCTGAAACGGGAAAGGGCCTTCCCTAAACTTTTGCCACAAGGTTGGAAGCAAAGAATTGTCTAGGATGTCATTGTACATAACATTACTGAAAATAACGCAGTAGCGTTAAGATTTCCCCTCACTGGAACTAAGGGGCCTAGCCCAAACCATAAAACAACCCCAGACCATTATTCCTCCTCCACAGAACTTTACAGTTGTCACTATGCATTTGGCACTATGCGTCCACCAATCCCAGATTTGTCTGTCAGACTACCAGATGGTGAAGCATGATTTATCACTCCAGAGAACAGGTTTCCACTGCTCCAAAATCCATTGGCGGTGAGCTTTACACCACTCCAGCTGATGCTTGGCACTGCGATGCTTGGTATGGTGATCTTAGGCTTGTGGCTTCTGTTTGGCCATAGAAACACATTTCATGAAGCTCCTGATTTACAGTTATTGTGCTGATGTTACTTCCAGAGGCAGTTTGGAACTCAGTAATGAGTGTTGCAACTGAGGACAGACCATTTTTACGCACTTCAGCACTCTGTCCCGTTCTGTGAGCTTGTGTGGCCTACCACTTCACGGCTGAGCCGTTGTTGCTCCTAGACGTTTCACATTGTAGGTTTTTAATGAATTTATTTGCAAATTATGGTGGAAAATAAGTATTTGGTCACCTACAAACAAGCAAGATTTCTGGCTCTCACAGACCTGTAACTTCTTCTTTAAGAGGCTCCTCTGTCCTCCACTCGTTACCTGTATTAATGGCACCTGTTTGAACTTGTTATCAGTATAAAAGACACCTGTCCACAACCTCAAACAGTCACACTCCAAACTCCACTATGGCCAAGACCAAAGAGCTGTCAAAGGACACCAGAAACAAAATTGTAGACCTGCACCAGGCTGGGAAGACTGAATCTGCAATAGGTAAGCAGCTTGGTTTGAAGAAATCAACTGTGGGAGAAATTATTAGGAAATGAAAGACATACAAGACCACTGATAATCTCCCTCAATCTGGGGCTCCACGCAAGATCTCACCCGTGGGGTCAAAATGATCACAAGAACGGTGAGCAAAAATCCCAGAACCACACAGGGGGACCTAGTGAATGACCTGCAGAGAGCTGGGACCAAAGTAACAAAGCCTACCATCAGTAACACACTACGCCGCCAGGGACTCAAATCCTGCAGTGCCAGACGTGTCCCCCTGCTTAAGCCAGTACATGTCCAGGCCCGTCTGAAGTTTGCTAGAGAGCATTTGGATGATCCAGAAGAAGATTGGGAGAATGTCAGATGAAACCAAAATATAACATTTTGGTAAAAACTCAACTCGTCGTGTTTGGAGGACAAAGAATGCTGAGTTGCATCCAAAGAACACCATACCCACTGTGAAGCATGGGGGTGGAAACATCATGCTTTGGGGCTGTTTTGCTGCAAAGGGACCAGGACGACTGATCCGTGTAAAGGAAAGAATGAATGGGGCCATGTATCGTGAGATTTTGAGTGTGAACCTCCTTCCATCAGCAAGGGCATTGAAGATGAAAAGTGGCTGGGTCTTTCAGCATGACAATGATCCCAAACACACCGCCCGGGCAACGAAGGAGTGGCTTCGTAAGAAGCATTTCAAGGTCCTGGAGTGGCCTAGCCAGTCTCCAGATCTCAACCCCATAGAAAATCTTTGGAGGGAGTTGAAAGTCCGTGTTGCCCAGCAACAGCCCCAAAACATCACTGCTCTAGAGGAGATCTGCATGGAGGAATGGGCCAAAATACCAGCAACAGTGTGTGAAAACCTTGTGAAGACTTACAGAAAACATTTGACCTCTGTGATTGCCAACAAAGGGTATATAACAAAGTATTGAGAAACTTTTGTTATTGACCAAATACTTATTTTCCACCATAATTTGCAAATTAATTAATTAAAAATCCTACAATGTGATTTTCTGGATTTTTTTTTCTCATTTTGTCCATCATAGTTGAAGTGTATCTATGATAAATTACAGGCCTCATCTTTTTAAGTGGGAGAACTTGCACAATTGGTGGCTGACTAAATACTTTTTTTGCCCCACTGTACCTGCTGGAGCACGTGCTACGGGTGGGTGTTGTTATCGTGACCAGTGAGCTGAGATAAGGCGGAGCTTTACCTAGCATAGACTTCTAGATGACCTGGAGCAAGTGGGTCTGGCGACGAATACGTAGTGAGAGCCAGCCGACTAGAGCATACAGTTCGCAGTGGTGGGTGGTATAAGGGGCTTTGGTAACAAAACGGATGGCACTGTTAGACTGCATCCAGTTTGCTGAGTAGAGTATTGGAAGCTATTTTGTAGAGGACATCGTCTAGGATCGGTAGGATAGTCAGTTTTACTAGGGTAAGTTTGGTGGCGTGAGTGAAGGAGGCTTTGTTGCGAAGATGAAGATGCATGTCGTGATTAATCCCAAGGATATTGTGTAGGCCTAATTACTGTGTAATTGTCATAAGACCCAAGCCACCCCCTGTACCCAGACTTTGAACTACTCCCCTCTGGGCGCAGGAAAAACAGAACTAGACAATAATTTGTGCCAGGTGTGATATCCCTCCTAAATAGCTCGGGATAATGTACCTATTGACTCAGTAAGGCCCGCAGGAGTCACACAATTATTTAAAAAAAAAAAGTTTTATTGGTATGTAACTTATGAAAGTTGTATTGCCAATTTTTGTTGTATTTAAACACCACTTTAAACATGTACAAGATACTGCAACAAAATTTCCCCATGGGGACAATAAAGTCAGTAAGTAAGGTCCAGTAAATGTAGTAAATGCCTGGAAATGTGCTTCCCAGTTAGACTTAGCTATGTGTCTGATTGAGTCTGTCTCTCCATACAGTGTGCCATCGAAACCACTCCATGTGACCTTTAACAGTCCTGCTGAATAGGAGAAATGAGGACCATTTGTGAGTGAGGTACCACTACTGCTTTTCTTTTGTTCACTCACTAATTCTCTCAAGCTACTGGCTTGAGCCACTCCAAATGGTTTAGTATGATGATATAGCTGAAGTTGTTTAATATGGTAACAAGGCTTGACCTTGAAGTTATGTTAATTGCACAGGATAAAGTGGGTATGTTCATTTTGCTGCATTTCTTCTGCAGATATCCCATAAACACTCCTGGACAGGTTTGCATTGGTGAGATGGGTTTTCTCCAGGCATTGACTCACCTAGCCTTGTATTCTGCAGAAATTGGTGTGTATCAGTGATGTGCCATGGGGTACGACGTCACCAGGTTCCAAGGGGAGGTGGATGAAGACCTGCTGTGTCCCATCTGCAGCATGGTACTGGAGGAGCCAGTGCAGGTTAATGGCCTACTATACCTCCTATACCTCTGGACCAGATCTATTACAAGGACTTATTTTATTTATCCTTTATTTAGACAGGTTGTCACTGAGTTCTTAATATAGACCTTTCACCGATTTCAAACAATATACTTATTTTCCCATCTTCCCTTTTCCCATCTCCGCTCCTTTTTCTCCTATGTCTAGGCCCCACACTGTGAGCATGCCTTCTGCAATGCCTGCATCACCCAGTGGTTCAACCAGCAGCAGATCTGTCCTGTGGACCGCAGCGTGGTGACACTGGCTCACCTCCGGCCTGTGCCCCGCATCATGCGCAACATGCTCTCCAAACTCCAAATCGCTTGTGACAACGCTGGCTTCGGCTGCCCAGCCACACTGCGGCTAGATCAACTGCAGTCTCACCTGAAGGACTGCGAGCACAACCCCAAAAGACCTGTCAACTGTGAGGAGGGCTGTGGGTAGGTGACATTAGAGCACATTACACAGCAGAGTAGACCAGACAGAATGGGAAAACATGGCTGTGACTTTTGAGTTGCTGGGCATGCCGCACCACCACTGCAGAATGTGACATTACCTAGTCTTGTATTTATTATTTAGTATTGTAGTGGTCTCTAGAGTGACGTAGTGGCTTTAATTTCATAATGTCACAATCTCGCCGCAGGCTGGAGATGCCGAAAGATGAGATGTGCAACCACAACTGCATCAAGCACTTACGTGACGTGGTACAGCAGCAGCAGACCAAGATCTCTGAACTAGAGAAAAATGCTGCAGAGCACAAACACCAGCTGGGGGAACAAGTAAGCACACACACTCTCATGTTGCATACATATACCCCAGTAGAGGCTGCTGAGGGGAGAACGGCTCATAAATGGCTGGAACGGCATGAATGGAATGGCATCAAACACATGGAAACCATGTGTTTGATGTACACTGCTCAAAAAAATAAAGGGAACACTTAAACAACAATGTAACTCCAAGTCAATCACACTTCTGTGAAATCAAACTGTCCACTTAGGAAGCAACACTGATTGACAATAAATTTCACATGCTGTTGTGCAAATGGAATAGACAACAGGTGGAAATTATAGGCAATTAGCAAGACACCCCCAATAAAGAAGTGGTTCTGCAGGTGGTGACCACAGACCACTTCTCAGTTCTTATGCTTCCTGGCTGATGTTTTGGTCACTTTTGAATGCTGGCAGTGCTTTCACTCTAGTGGTAGCATGAGACGGAGTCTACAACCCACACAAGTGGCTCAGGTAGTGCAGCTCATCCAGGATGACACATCAATGCGAGCTGTGGCAAGGTTTGCTGTGTCTGTCAGTGTAGTGTCCTGAGCATAGAGGCGCTACCAGGAGACAGACCAGTGCATCAGGAGATGTGGAGAAGGCAGTAGGAGGGCAACAACCCAGCAGCGGGACCGCTACCTCCGCCTTTGTGCAAGGAGGAGCAGGAGGAGCACTGCCAGAGCCCTGCAAAATGACCTCCAGCAGGCCACAAATGTGCATGCGTCTGCTCAAACAGTCAGAAACAGACTCCATGAGGGTGGTATGAGGGCCCGACGTCCACAGGTGGGGGTTGTGCTTACAGCCCAACAGCGTGCAGGACATTTGGCATTTGCCAGAGAACACAAAGATTGGCAAATTCACCACTGGCGCCCTGTGCTCTTCACAGATGAAAGCAGGTTCACACTGAGCACATGTGACAGAGTCTGGAGACGCCTTGGAGAACGTTCTGCCTGCAACATCCTCCAGCATGACCGGTTTGGCGGTGGGTCAGTCATGGTGTGGGGTGGCATTTCTTTGGGGGGCCGCACAGCCCTCCATGTGCTCGCCAGAGGTAGCCTGACTGCCATTAGGTACCGAGATGAGATCCTCAGACCCCTTGTGAGACCATATGCTGGTGCGGTTGGCCCTGGGTTCCTTCTAATGCAAGACAATGCTAGACCTCATGTGGCTGGAGTGTGTCAGCAGTTCCTGCAAGAGGAAGGCATTGATGCTATGGACTAGCCATCCCGTTCCCCAGACCTGAATCCAATTGAGCACATCTGGGACATCATGTCTCGCTCCATCCACCAATGCCACGTTGCACCACAGACTGTCCAGGAGTTGGCGGATGCTTTAGTCCAGGTCTGGGAGGAGTCCCCCAGGAGACCATCCGCCACCTCATCAGGAGCATGCTCAGGCGTTGTAGGGAGGTCATACAGGCACGTGGAGGCCACACACACTACTGAGCCTCATTTGGACTTGTTTTAAGGACATTACATCAAAGTTGGATCAGCCTGTAGTGTGGTTTTCCACTTTAATTTTGTGTGACTCCAAATCCAGACCTCCATGGGTAGATAAATTTGATTTCCATTGATCATTTTTGTGTGATTGTTGTCAGCACATTCAACTATGTAAAGAAAAAAGTATTTAATAAGAATATTTCATTCAGATCTAGGATGTGTTGTTTTAGTGTACCCTTTATTTTTTTGAGCAGTGTATTTGATACCATTCTGCTCCAACCATTATCACGAGCCCGTCCTCCCCAATTAAGGCTCCACCAACCTCCTGTGATATACCTGTATGCAAATCCATTAGTGCTCTGTTCCTCAATGGTCAGGGATCTGCTGTGTGTGTGTTTCTTCCATTGTCAGAAACGGGACATCCAGCTGCTAAAAGCAAACATGAGAGCAATACGCAGTGCAAACCCCAACATGCAGAACCTGGAGGAGAGCATTGAGTACAACGAGATCCTGGAGTGAGTTTACTCTCCTGTCCCTTTGGCCCTCTCCTCTAGAATATTTTCAGGAGTTTTAACACTTGATTTCAGCCTCAATTCTATTATGTTGGATATTGTTTTACTGCTACCATCATTCAAACTCACTTTAAAAATCAAATTTAATAAGCCCTTTTTACATTAGCCTGTTGTCACAGTGCTTTAGAGCTAAAGATCCTCCTATTCCACATCTCACCTGTTCCTGACCTGCCCAACAGATGGGTCAACTCCCTCCAACCTGTGCGGGTGACACGCTGGGGCGGGATGATCTCCACGCCAGATGCAGTTCTCCAGGCGGTCATCAAGCGTTCGCTCATCGACAGCGGCTGTCCTCTGTCCATCATTAACGAGCTGATTGAGAATGCCCACGAAAGGAACTGGCCGCAGGGCCTGGCCACGCTGGAGACGCGGCAGATGAACCGGCGCTACTATGAAAACTACGTGGCCAAGCGGATCCCTGGGAAACAGGCAGTGGTGGTGATGGCCTGTGAGAACCAACACATGGGAGAGGACATGATCCTAGAGCCTGGCCTGGTCATGATCTTTGCCCATGGAGTGGAGGAGATCTTATAATAACCCAACACTAGGAGCAGGGGGGTCTAGCATGGCAGAGAGGAGTGCAAACCGGACATTTTGATTCTTGAGTTATTACTCATCTCTAAAAAATATAATAAAAAAATACTCCTTCTCAATTGAATGGTAATTATGGGTCTATTTCTTAATGACAGTTGATATGTCAGTTGTTGTCTCTAAAGATGTGGTTGTAGGGGAAATGAAAAGATCTCAATGGCTCCTAAAATGAACAGAAGAGTATTACTTACATATGAGCTTATTTAATATCTTTGCCTTAAAAGGACATTTCAAATACACCTGGAAAAAGAGAACTTAACTGATAATACCCAGGATATTCTAAGATGGAATGTTTGAGAGTCGCATAATAAAAAGCTATGCCTGATCTCCTAGGCTTCTCTGGTTCCCCCCCATCCTACACCTTGTACTATGTAAATTAATTCATATCAAAAAATCATGTAAATACAAATATTATATTGAAAAAAAATATACACATTCTCAAGCTATTCTTGTTATACAGTAATTAGACTGTGGATTTTGTCAGTTGGCATCCATGTGTTTAAGGATGCTGCTCTGGACATTTTGCTCACTTCAGCATTGTTTTTTGCTAATCATGTCATGACAGTTGTACGCCATGATGTTTTGCTTCTCGTTTATTACATTTTTGTTGTGCCATGCATTTTATTTATAGATTTTGAAGACCTGCTGGGGCGGGATCTCCACACCAGAAGCAGTATGCTTGAAGATGTTTTTTGTGTTATGTAAATACATTTGTCATTTTAGAAAATTGAAGCTCATTGTTCATTGCTTCCGTTGTACATAGTGAACATGAAGTTGGGCCAATTGACGTTAAACCATTGGAATGTAACATTGTGTAGTTTTACCTGTTTTATTTTATAAATGGTTGATGCTTGTTTGTGTTGATATTAATTGACAATTTCTTATTTTTACCAAACTATTTTATCTAAAAGCTTTGAATTACTGAATGATAGTGACAAGGGACTTGATCTAAAGACATGCAGTCGAAAACAACCATGTGGAAATCTAACTTCAATGCTACTTCGTTAGTGTCACCATAATGAGATACATTTGGATTGAGTTTTGTCATTTTGTGTCCTTTTATCTTTTGTGCTGTGGGGTAAAGATGAAGGAAAAAATAAAATTGTGATCTTGATTGTCATCATGGTACAGTACTGCATGGCTTTTTTCTTATGCCATTGAGTCATTCCTACATGCATGGCCTCTATACATCATGATTTCTGATGATTAGCACTCTAAGCAGCAGCCTATCTGGCAATGCTCTCTCTGTCCACCCACACAAACACCCACATGGTCAGACATTGTGCATGTCTACAGCAGCAGTGTCTAGTGAGCTCTTGCCAGCAGCCCATACTCTATTGAGGCCTTTCCTTTTAAATCTTTCCCTTTGTGAATGGTTGGAATATCATGGGATTTGCCAAAGGGCATGCTTTTGTTATTGTGCCTGAAAATCCTCTGGTTCATCATCTGGTATTAAATGATCTAATTGGTTGAGACACCTATTTACTTGTATGCCAATAATTGTACTGTTGGACTGGATTTTACAATGCACAACTGTTTGTTCAGTGATTCAACCTCAAATTCACACCATCAAAGGGTCAGAATCAATAATTAGGCTACTGTCAGTCCATCATTGCCTCAACACACTTATGGGACTGCTGTCACTTTCGATTATCTATAGATGTTCCATAATATAGGCTACTAATGTAACAAAGCAGTTGGGAGCTCATAGGCCTAATGTCTCGAGCACACGGACAGTGTCATTGCATTTTGTTAAACCAGCTGCGTTTGACTGCAGCAACTTTTATAGTACGTTCTGTGTTATTGCGCAAAATGGTGAGCAGCAGCACCTGGATAAGTGTGCAATAAAAGTTCAACATTCCCCTTCTACTACCATTTCTGTCAAGCGGTCTACAGTTTGACGCATACTTTCGATAAATCCAATGTAAGCACCACAGAGAACTCACTGCAACTGCGTTCAATTAGAACGCGTACAGTGTTCAATTAGAAATTAATGTACTTTTGGTGCACCAAAATGCAAAAAGCTGTCTGTGATCGAGGCGTTATTCGTTACACTGTATGTGTAGATGGCTTGACTGAAATGGTAGCAGAAGGTGAATGTTGAACTTTTGTTGCGCACTATCCAGATGATGCTGCGTACCATTTTGCGCATGACACTGTAGGTGTGATCGAGGCTTGCTATTTCTTTTACATAGCACACCCACCTGTGCCAAACGCCTTGATCACACCGACAGTGTTATTGCGCAAAATGGCACGCAGCATCATCTAGATATGTGTATAACAAAAGTTCATCAGTCACCTTCTGCTACCAGTTCTGTCAAGCCGTCTGCGCGTACAGTGAGATAAATCCAAAGTTTGCACTACATAGAGCGCACTGCAACTGCCTCTGCAACTCAATGCTGTAAGGCAAACGCAGCGTTCCATTGAAAATGAATGTACCTCTGGTGTACCAAAAATCAATAACCCTATCCGTGTGAACGAGGCGAAACTGGTCCAGACTTCTTGGCGGAAGATGTACTGTAGTTCGCTATAGGCTCACAGTGCATTGAAAATCAAATGTAGGAAAAATGTCCTATCGATTGCAACTAAATTTGTCCATCGCTGCTCTATTATAGCCTAGGGCACATAAATGATAAGAGAAGAACGCACATCCATATACTAGAGTAGACTGGGGTAAATGGGGCAAGCCCAATGTAGACTACATCCCCGCGTTAGTCAAAGTGCCCGCAGATGACAGTTCGAGGCGGTGCTTTGCTTCTTTCTTTTTTTAATAGCTAGGGAGGGGGAAATCGCTGAGTCGGGCGTGGCAGTCAGCCAATCTTTCTTGTTATCTCTGGGTAAATGAAAGCTGACAGCTAGACTACCTTTCTTGCAGCGTCCACAGACAATTTCCGTCGATTTGCTGGGTGTAAAAACGTTGAATTGCGCCTCGATCCTCGCTGAGGAAATATCTTACCGGACGAACGGCACGACACTCCGTTTAAGGACGACAGACAGACAACGCTCATCATCGCGAAATATAGGTAGGCTAATTGATGCTCAAAACAGCCTCATTTAGTACTACTGGATGAAGTTCAACGAATCGTGTATGCTTGTTCACAACTTTGCATACAGATATTGCCTGTGAATTTCGTTGCGCCGCTGCCAAGTTTGGGTAAGATACATATTCCATGGGAGAGACGGTATCCCTCGCCTCGCCCAACTGATCTCAGTTGGTTCCCTGGTTGGGTAAAACAGGCTACTTTTGAGTGGGATCCTACTGATACATCCAATGTTGGGTTGCTATATACATTGGCTACATCTGCAGCTTCTGTTCCCATGTTTCTCCCCTTTGAAACCTATAGCCTAACCTTTAGACATGCTCCTCTTTAGACTATAGTTAACATAGGGCATGTTTTATAGCCTAGAAGGAGAGATAAGCTACTAAGAATATAAGTTGAATATACTGTTTAAGGTATGTTCATAGTGTTAAACTGTCACCCTTATGGCTCAATATTGTAGACCAGACAGGTTGGAGACAATGTTGGACCTATGGTCCTTGATACAAGGAGCTCTGTCTGGATGGAAAATGCCATTTTGGTTTATATGATTTTCATTAGCAATGTGACATCCTTGCAAATAACTTTTGACTTTGAATAATACACTTACTTGCCATCTAACTGATTAAAACAACTGACAAAGCAACACATTGCTCAACACACAACCATAGTTGCACCATTTAAGACATGTTTGTCCCTTCTGATATATTTACTTCACTGTGTGCTTATTTCCCTTGGTATGTGTCTCCTTAATTAAGTTACCTATGGGTAAACTAGGTCTTCTGGCCATGCATTTAGAACATGTTGGCAAGTAGCAATCAGAGTTGAACTGCATTTTGGGCTTTCATCAGGTTTCCTTGAACATTTTACATTTTTCTGGGTCATGCAACCACAAACAGTCACAGGGATGGTTCTGAAACTTTTAATTTTGTCTTTTGAGTGTATTTCTGGCTGGACATATTGCCAGCATGATGTGGCCTAAAGGGTGCCTTGATAACCCTGCAAATAACTATTCCATTATTTGAACAACAGATTACCCAGAACATTTTAGGGATTTGAAATGACATGGTCATTTTTCATTGCTAGTGTAGTTTTTGCATTTCCATTCAAGTCAAGTGAGGTCATCAGTTCCTTTTTAAATCTATAACATTTCCTGGTTTCCCTCCCCACTGGAAAATTGGTTGCCAAAAAACAGAAATGTTATCCTCGTTCTGGGAAAGACCGTCTCTTAATGAAAAAGTCATACTTAACCTACACAGCTAAGTAATCACAGGGAAACACCGAGAGAGGCATTCCTGGTCAGGTCAACCTGTCGGTAAGGAAACAGACTATCTCTACAGACGGATCAGGAAGCGGGTCACACTATTGCTGCAGAGAAATTAAATGTAATTAATTAAATTAATCTAATAGGGATCTATAGAGCTTCTAGAGGGATTGTGTGTGTGTTTACTATCATGCAATCACACAATCTAAACATTTGATCATTTACTCCCTTTGCCCTATACACAGATTGTACATTTCAATGGTTTTACAATGGCAGTACAGTAAGAGTAAACAGTTCCTCCAAACATGTGCCAACGCTCAGCGTGAAAGTGGCGTGGTTACTGGAGGGAAGGGTGCACCCTCACAAGTCCAGGCGGGTTTGTGTTTTTTTCTGTATTGTACACACTACAGTGTTCCACGGGACTAACTCAACACAGCCTGCTGAATAGTATTTTTTTTTAACGTCATACACATTGTTTGGTTAATAAAAAAGGCAACAAGCTGTGCCTCGCCCACATTTGCCAGAAATGTGTGATTCATGCATAGGAGCCAAAGTCTCTCCATTCAGACAAACCCTGCCTAACATCTGGCATTTGTTGTTAACGTCTCAAATGTCATTAACCAAGTAATGGGTGAACTTGCAGTGATCCAAACTGTGTTATCAAGGAGTTGCACTCCAGCTCTGTGGTCAACTGTCAACACTCAAAAAAAAATGTTTTTTTAAAGATGTAGCAAAACTCATGTCATAGGCTTTGTTTTATTTTGGATGAACCTTGAGAAGTGACGTTCTGAGCAAAGGGTCCATTTTAGAGCAAGGATATCAAACTCATTTAGCCCCAGGGGGCGCATTCAGTCTTCAATGAGGTCTGGAGGGCCACACTGAAAATTGGTTATATTTCCTGTGCAAAAAAATAGTCCACTAACCATAGATTTTGGAATGTTCAATGCTCCCTGTCTAGCTTTCATTTGAGTGATTATTGCCCAGCTGGACACAGTATGTTTGTAGGTCCATTATCATTTCTACAGTTTATTTGGTTTTAGTCATTTTGTCCCTTTAGTCATTTTTTTCTTATTCTCAAACCACCTGTGGGCCGGATTAGACCCGGTATGTTTAACACCCCTGATTTAGAGAGAGGGAGTATTCCCCCATTCACAGGATGAGTCACAGTGGCGTGGGAGGAGAGATGGTGGTAGCGCTGGGGAACACTCATAGCTGCTGGCTGCCTTAGCTGAGGGCTCCCCCCTGCCCTCCCCCCCGTTAGTCACTCGTGGCAATGCTCTGATGGAGCATAGCTGATGTAGGGAAACACTTTCCATAGCAACCAAGCATGTCCTTCCTTCTGTCTGCTAACCTACCTGATGTCATTTAGCTGGGTGCTTATATTTGACCTATTTAAATACATGCACAAGTGTATTATAACCATGTGTGAATTGGAAATGTTTTTTTTGCATATCCCAACTCCCCCTGAGACACCCTCAGAGTGGGGTCACTCATGGTCACGGCCAGGGTCTGCCAATATCAACGGCGACGCTGGAGCAATTAGGGTTAAGTGTCTTGATCAAGGGCACATCGGCAGATTTTTTTCACCACCTCAGCTCTGGGATTCAAACTAGCTTCCTTTCAGTTTCTGGGGGGTTCATGAGGGGGGCCAGTTTGGTGCCCTTTTTTGACTTCACGTGCCTTTTTATATATAGTACACATTGTTCTGTCTGGTAGTAATTTCCAGTCTGCATGTAAAAATCCTCCATGCAAATGTCATATCTGATCAGGAAGTCGAGAATCAGATTTTACCCAGGTTGCTCGGTCTTAAATCATGGCAGACAAGGATGGTATACTGTCTGTCCGACATGAGGGAATGAAACATGCATATGTCAGCGTGTTTCTTTGAAGGGCATGAAGAATGGCCATCTGCCATATTGCCACAGACAAGGGTACACAACTAGAAGTAGCCTAAAACTAGATTTTACATCTTGTTTAGAAGCACATCTTTATTATGCTCTTAGAAATGTATTTTTTATGTTCACGTTAAAAGAAATGAGCAGTTCTGATTTGATTACTTATTTGAACTGTATGGTTAAGGCCCTAACAGGAATCCCAAAATGTTGCATTATGTGCAGTATAAAACAAGTCATTGGAGTTGGTAGTTATCAAGATTCTTATTTAAAGGCACTTGCCTGCCATATTCCACTTTTTCCATCAACAAGTGCAGGTTGACATTTGTCATGAGTTTTGTCCTAGAGACAGAACTGAGTGATTTCCCCCTTAGATAGGCCAGCTGCAAAGTCAAAATTGTCTATTAGGCAGGGTAGCCTAGTGGTTAGAGAGTTGGACTTGTTACCGAAAGGTTGCAAGTTCAAATCCCTGAGCTGACAAGGTACAAATCTGTTGTTCCGCCCCTGAACAGGCAGTTAACCCACTGTTCCTAGGCCATCATTGAAAATAAGAATTTGTTCTTAACTGACTTGCCTAGTTAAATAAAGGTTAAAATGTAATGAAAACACATGCTTTTGGTCTTAATTTACAATTAGGGTTAGCAGTGTGTTTAGGGTTAGGTTTAAAATCTGATTTTATGACTTTGTGGCTGTGCTAGCTAGTGACCTCTGCAGAGCTGCCTCCCAGATTCATGACAAAAAACAATAACCTGCTCAACAAGTGGCACTTTCCTGTCAAGTCTCTACTCCCTCAGCTGATTGGCTGCCTGAACAAAATTGCTAGGCAACGCTGTTAACCTTTTGAGGAGAATTGAGTTGGGACAGCGTGACCCTTCTGTTGGCACAGAGAGAGACAGTGGTTCCGCGTCACATGTAAAGGAGTGGGCGTTTAGGAGTTTAATTAGGTTTCAGTACTACTCCATGACTGACTGTTGACTTCTGACTGCTGTAGATATATACTGACTGGCTGACCTATACTCCTGCGGTATTATTAGGGACTGGAACAATTTTTAAATGGAGATTATGGGTAATAAAATAATTGTATAATTTGGAAAACTGGGTCAGACATTTAAAGAACAAAGAACAAAGCTTTGGGGAGACATACTCTTGAGACGTATAATGTCTCTGGTGTGTCTGTGGCCTAATACTGCTTATTTAGAGCTTACTTTGAAGTACAGTGGTCAGAGGTGTGAAGTGTTGCTTGAAACCGTTTATGCTTAGAAGTTATGCTCATTGTTGTAATTTGAGTGGGAAGAGGGGATTCTGACAAACATTTTCTCACAATCCTTAGTCATGATGTTAAAGGACATTGAGGGGTATTTGCAAGCCAGATCTGGCGTTGAACTGTGGTTCTTGCCAATTTGCAGATGTAAATCTTGTGGGTATAAACAGGCCGTTTCTAACTGGTTTGCATGGGGTTATCTGAAGCGTCTTGTGACATTTCTAAACAAAGCCTCGTGAGTTACTACCTAGGACTGTTCAGCTTACAATTCTGGTTTGATGTCTGAGCCACCTCCATTTCACATAGAAGACTGATGACTTGTTCCTCCTCTCTCCCTCTGGCGGTTTGTGCAGACGCAGGCAGCATGTCCACCCCCACAGTCACAGAGTTGAAAGAGCTGAACCCAGTTGACTTCATCCAGCTACAGCAGTACATTGACTGTGAGTACAGGCTGGCAGTTTCCTTGCACCCCTTTCCATTTACACCCACACGCTGTCATCTGTGTATTTCTAAGTATCTGCAAAATGTTGCACCCACATCTTTCTTGGTAGATCTCTGGATTTAGACATTTTGTGAACATCAATGTTAAGGAACATTTTAACGGAAGTTCAATGCCGTAGTACACCAGCCATGTATGAATGTTGCTATGTAGAAAATATGCAGTTTTCCATCTATAGTTTGATCATTTGTGATTACGCATTCTCTGTTAGAATCATTACTTCGACAGATGTTTAGTGCATTTCTTCTCCTCCTAGACTGCAGGCTGAGGGTTAAAGATGTGCTGAGGGAATTTGATGCAGATGGCAGGCTGGCCCAGCACAGACATGGAGAGGTGAGAGGAAACAATGGCCAGGTTGATACTGACCCCACCACAACTCATGTCTGCTTCAGTCTATCTTAAATGTTCGGGGTACATATAGTTTGTGCTCATGTGATAACCCCGCAAACAAATAATTGGTTTCCTAATAGTAAATCCACTAACTAAAACATTTATCGTGTTTATAGATGTGACTTCTAGATAAAGCCAATCAATTCTAAGAGACATGGCTTCAGAGATTGATTGATGAATTTACAAGCAGCTGAAGTTGCTAAAAGAAATGACCTCTTCAGTTGTGCCAATTCTGTAAGGTCTGTGTGATGTGTTGGCCTCATACAGAGTAAGCCATAAGGGGATTTTAACTGGACAGTTACCAATATTGCCGATATCGGCAGTTGGATTAGGGTAATTGCTGTCTAAGAGGAATAAAAGTGGTAGACTAGCAGTAATTTAAGGGCAACCATGGGTTACAGAAAAATACATTTTTCAACAAGGATAATGACAAAGCCACACCCTCTCAAAGTACTGTAATTATCAAGGAAGTGGAAAATCTGACAAATGGCACAGAACATTTTTGGCGTGGTTATCTAATCCCCTTCTCTCCTCTACACCAGTCTCCTTAACATTGAGGTTGGGCTGAATAGTGGTGTCATACCTTATTACTGTGGCAGTTATGTAGTGTATCACCCAGGGAAAAGCAACCTCAACCAGAAATGGGTTTGTGGTTCAGTATTCCAGAGGGAATTCTGATTTGAAGCCCTTAAGCAAATTAGTCCCTCTACATATTTCCAGAAAGAAAAAAAAAGTCAGCTGGCACAATTTATTGAAATGGGGTCTTTATTGGGTAACATCAGGAAGTTATGCACCAAACCCCTTATTGTACAATCTAGAACAGGGTTTGCCAACTGGCAGCCTTTGGCTATATTTTATTTGTCCCCACATAAATAGTCTTCCAGTCCCTGCTGCCTTCAGAAAGGAGTCACACCCCTTGAATTTTCCACATTGTTACAGCCTTCTTTTAAAAATGGATCCAAGTTTTTTTGTCCCCGGCCTACACACAATACCCCATAATGTCAAAGTGGTGAAAACTGAAAATCTGAAATGTGTTGAGTCAATAACTATTCACCCCCTTTCATGGCAAACCTGAATAAGTTCAGGAGTAAAATGTAGCTTAACAAGTCAGACTGGACTCAGTGTGCAACAAGTGTTCAACATGATTTTACAATGACTACCTTATCTGTACTCCTCACATTATCTGTAAGGTCCATCAATCGAGCAGTGACTTTCAAACGGATTCAACAACAAAGACCAGGAAGGTTTTCCAATGCCTCGCAAAGGGCACCTATTGGTAGATGGGTAAAAAAAAAAAAGAGAACACTATTTACACTTGATGGTGCATCAATACACCCACTAGCTACAAAGATACAGGCATCCTTCCTGAATCAATACTGGAGAGAAAGGACACTGCTCAGGGATTTCAGCATGCGGCCAATGGGGACTTTAGTTTAATGGCTGTGATAGAAAACTGAAGATGGATCAACATATAGTTACTCCACAATACTAAACTATTGACAGTGAGAACAAGGCTGTAGAATAAAAAATATTCCAAAACATGAATCCTGTTTGCAACCGCACTAAATATAGCAAAGGGGCAAAGCAATTAACTTTGTCCTGAATACAAAGTATTGATTTGCCTCAAACATAACATTAGTGTACCTCAATTTTTTCAAGCATAGTGGTGGCTGCATCATCTTATGGGTATGCTTATAATCAAGGACTGGGGAGTTTCCTGGATAAATTTTTTTGCTAAACACAGGCAAAATCCTAGAGGAAAACCTGCTTCAGTCTGCTTTCCACAAGACACTGGGAGATTAATTAACCTTTCAGCAGGACAATAGCCTAAAACACAAGGCTACATCTGCACAAGTTGCATACCAAGAAGATAGAGAATGTTCCTCAGTGGCAGTGTTAGTTCTGACTTAAATCTGTTTGAAAATCTATGACACTACTTCAATGATTGTCAAGCTATGATCATCCAATTTGACAGAGCTTGAAGAATTTTGAAAATTGGCAAATGTTGTACAATCCAGGTGTGCAAAACTCTTAAACTTACCCAGAAAGCCTCAGCCGTAGTCACTGCCAAAGGGGATTCAAACACTGTCTTGTGGGAACATGAAACTCAAAATGTCACTAAGGGAACAAAGAAAATCACTGACAACCAAACAAAAAGGGATTCTGAAACACACACGGGTGCCCACTGAAAGTTGCCAAAGCCACTCAGAAGGGGTTCTGAAAGACGCCCACCATTGATTCCCACTAGGTTTGCCTCCAAAAAGACAAAGAAAACCCCACAAAAACTTGGCAAGTAAAAAGAATATGGAGCAAAACAAACAGGGGAAACCAAAAATAAGCTTCTTTCAAACTTATATAGGTTGCGCTTGGCTCACACATCAGCTGTCATAAAGTTTAGCTCTCTCAACATCTCTCAAGCTCAACTAGAGCACTGGGCCAGCCACTCCTAAAATAGCACCTGGGCCAACACAGGTGAAACACCTTCCCACTAACGAGATGGAAACCAGCACAGGTGTAACACATAACGACTGACGAGGTGACACCAATCTGTGCAAAGGGGTGTGAATACTTTTTGAAGGCACTCTATATATATGATCGAGTACAAATTTAAGCAATTCAATGATTGTTTTTGTCAAATATTATATCTGTTTGGGCATCTTGCGGTGCATTAGCAGTCTACAAATTACAGTGCCTTTTGGAAACTATTCAGACCACTAGACTTTTTCCTCATTTTGTTAACTTACAGCCTTTTTCTAAAATAGATTTTTTTTAAACATGTATTCTCATTAATCTACACACAATACCTCATAATGACAAAGCAAAAACAGGTTTGTAGACATTTTTGCAAATGTATTTTTTTTTTAAATTTAAAAATGTACATGCTTATTCAGACCCTTTACTCAGTACTTTGAAGCAGCTTTGGCAGCGATTACAGCCTTGACTCTTCTTGAGTATGACGCTACAAGCTTGGCACGCCTGTATTTGGGGAGTTTCTCCCAGTCTTCTCAAGCTCTGTCAGGTTGGATGGGGAGCATTGCTGCACAGCTATTTTCAGGTCTCTCCAGTTCGATCTGGTCCGCGCTCTGGCTGGGCCACTCATGGACATTCAGAAACTTGTCCTGAAGCCACTCCTGTGTTGTCTTGGCTGTGCGTTTAGGGTCGTTGTCCTGTTGGAAGGTGAACCTTCGCCCCAGACTGAGGTCCTGATCGCTCTGGAGCAGGTTTTCATCAAGGATCTCTGTGTACTTTGCCCTGTTCATCTTTCCCTCGATCCTGACCAGTCTCCCAGTCCCTGCTGCTGAAAAACATCCCCACAGCATGATGCTGCCACCACCATGCTTCACCGTAGCGATGGTGCCAGGTTTCATCCAGACGTGACGCTTGGCATTCAGTCCAAAGAGTTCAATCTTGGTTTAATCAGAACAGAGAATCTTGTTTCTCATGGTCTGAGTCCTTTAGGTGCCTTTTGGCAAACTCCAAGCGGGCTGTCATGTGCCTTCTACTGAGGAATGGCTTCCGTCTGGCCACTCTACCATGAAGGCCTGATTTGGTGGAGTTCTGCAGAGATGGTTAACCTTCTGGTCTGTTCTCCCATCTCCACAGAGGAAGAGGGACTCTGGAGCCATGTAAGCGTGACCATCAGGTTCTTGGTCACCTCCCTGACCAAGGCCTTTCTCCCTCGATTGCTCAGTTTGGCCGGGCGGCCAGCTCTAGGAAGAGTATTGGTGGTTCCAAACTTCTTCCATTTAAGAATGATTGAGGCCACTGTGTTCTTGGGGACCTTCAATGCTGCAGAATTTTTTTGGACCCTTCCCCAGATCTGTGCCTCGACACAATCCTGTCTCGAAGCTCTACGTACAATTCCTTCAACCTCATGGCTTGGTTTTTGCTCTGACATGCGCTGTCAACTGTGGGACCTTATATAGACAGGTGTCCTCCTTTTAAAATGAATGTCCAATCAATTGATTTTACCACAGGTGGACTACAATCAAGTTGTAGAAACATCTCAAGGAAGATCAATGGAAACATGATGCACCTGAGCTCCATTTCAAGTCTCATAGCAAAGGGTCTTATACTTATGTAAATAAGGTATTTCTGTTTTTTATTTGTAATAAATGTGCAAAAATGTCTAAACCTGTTTTTGCCTTGTCATTGTGGGCTATTGTGTGTAGATTGATGAGGGAAAACATTTATTTAATCAGTTTTAGAATACGGCTGTAACGTAACAAAATGTGGAAAAAGTCAAGGGGTCTGAATACTTTCCGAATGCACTGTATTTGTAATTATGTTCCGGCCCACTGACCATCCGCTTAAGGAAATATGTAGTTGATGATCCCTGCTCTAGGAATTAGTCTTCTCACCTAAATCACTCTGCTCTGAATCAGACTGTTTTGATGACTATTTTAGAAACCATCCATCTCCCATCAATTTACTGATTGATATCCCATCTTCTGTTCCAGTGTATCAATGAGGAAGGCTTCCGTCTCTTCCTGAAGACCTATTTGGAGGTTGAGGACTTCCCTAAGGATCTCTGCCAGCGCCTGTTCCGATCCTTCCAGAGCGGAACCGAACTGGACGGGCAGGACAACGCCAGTATGTTCATTTGCCCATGTGTAGAATACCTCGAATACCATGTGTTGGCTTATTTTGTTGTCTATAGTTTAGTCATCAGTTTCACTATTGCTATGTGGTGTTTTTTTAAATCAAAGTCCACAGACAACCTGAATATGTAGCTATACTGTGTGTATCCACTTCACCATCCTCCTCCCCCTCCTTGTCCTCCTCCTCTCCTTTAGAAGAGGTCTTTCTGAAGGACGTTTCATGTTACTTCTCTCTGTTGGAGGATGGCCAGCCCAGAGACAAGCTGGAGTGTGAGTCTTTATCATATTTTCTCCACTGAGTAGCAGCTTGTTGCAGTCTATTTGTATAGATATTTGTTTGAGTGCCTTTTCAAGATTTTTATATGCACATTTTTCCCTCAGTTGCTTTCAAACTGTATGACAGAGATGGCAATGGAGTCCTTGACAGCTCTGTAAGTCAATTTGTAATATTTTTTTGTGAACTACAAAGAATAACTACACCCCCCTAGGTATTATCCCAGTTTCCCCATTACCCATTTCAAAATAATAACAATGTAATAACATGTAATGACTGTCTGTTGTTGCAGGAGACATCACCTCATACCCTTTCATTTTTACAGTACCAGTCAAAAGTTGACACACTTACTCATTCAAGGGTTTTTATGTATTTTTACTATTTTCTACATTGTAGAATAATCGTGACGACATCAAAGCTATGAAATAAAATATGGAATCATGTAGTAACAAAAAAAGTGTTAAACAAATCAAAATATATTTTATATTTGAGAGTCTTCAAAGTAGGCACCCTTTGCCTTGATGACAGCTTTGCACATGCTTGGCATTCTCTCAACCAGCTTCACCTGGATCTCTTTTCCAACAGTCTTGAAGGAATTCCCATAGATGCTGAGCACTTGTTGGCTGCTTTTCCTTCACTTTGTAGTCCAACTCATCCCAAACCATCTCAATTGGGTTGAGGTTGGGTGATTGTAGAGGCCAGGTTATCTGATGCAGCACTCCATCACTCTCCTTTTTGGTCAAATAGCCCTTATACAGTGTTACGAATCCCTTTTGGCCCGACAGTCTAGGGGGGATGGTAATGAGACCCGTAACATAACTCATGCAAATTATTATTGTGACAAAGTAAAAGTGTGAACGAAATAACCACGACAACAGAAATCTACAGTCAAACTCCAGGTTTATTTATAAGCACACGATAATGGGGGGGAGCAGGAAAAGGGGCTGAGCTGGACCCAAGGAAAGAAACAATAAATATACAAAAACACCCCTAAGCTAGACTAGCCTACTTTAACAACAGCTAACTAACTAACCAAAAATACAGTGGGGGGTCCGCCCAGTTCTAACTAGTGTATTTAACAAAGTTCACCTACGGGTAGTGTATGCCCATGGGCGACTTGTCTTGGTTTCCCCCTTTTCCCACCAGCAACAAACACCATAACCAAAAACAATACTCACAGGTGATGACAAAGTGCTATGGAGGTGCTCAAACAAAAGAGAGGTTAAGACACAAAGCGAGAGTGAAACACAGAGTCCTACAGACATGGCATTTACAGAGAGAATTGAGCTCTAGAGCAAACAAATGATGGGGTTTTTAAACCATGGGGAAGGAACTGTGATAGGGTAGGAAATAGGAGGAGGTGTGTCTTCTGATTGATGATTGATTGTTGACTGATTGGGGAGTGATGATTTTCACCTGTGAGGGGAGAAGGAGAGAAAAGAAACACACACACAGGATACACACACAGGATAACTGTATCCGTAACATACAGCCTGGAGGTGTGTTGGGTCATTGTCTTGTTGAAAAATCAATTTTAGTCCCACTAAGCGCAAACCAGATGGGATGGCATATCGCTGCAGAATGCTGTGGTAGCCATGCTGGTTAAGTGTGCCTTGAATTCTAAATAAATCACAGACAGTGTCACCAGCAAAGCACCCCCACACCATCACACCTCCTCCTCCATGCTTCACAGTGGGAACCACACATGCGTAAATCATCCGTTCACCTACTCTGCGTCTCACAAAGACACAGTGGTTGGAACCAAAAATCTCCAATTTGGACTCAAGGACAGATTTCCAACGGTCTAATGTCCATTGCTCGTGTTTCTTGGCCCAAGCAAGTCTCTTCTTCTTATTGGTGTCCTTTAGTAGTGCTTTCTTTGCAGCAATTCGACCATGAAGGCCTGATTCACGCAATTTCCTCTGAACAGTTGATGTTGAGATGTGTCTGTTACTTGAACTCTGTGAAGAATTTATTTGGGCTGCAATTTCTGAGGCTGGTAACTCTAATGAACTTATCCTCTGCATCAGACGTAACTCTGGGTCTTCCTTTCCTGTGGCGGTCCTCATGAGAGCCAGTTTCATCATAGTGCTTGATGGTTTTAGCGAGAGCACTTGAAGAAACTTTCAACGTTTTGGAAATTTTCCAGATTGACTGACCTTCATGTCTTAAAGTAATGATGGACTGTCGTTTCTCTTTGCTTATTTGAGCTGTTCTTGCCATAATATGGACTTGGTCTTTTACCAAATAAGGCTATCTTCTGTATACCACCCCTACCTTGTCACAACACAACTGATTGTCTCAAATGCATTAAGAAGGAAAGAAATTCCACAAATTAACTTTTAACAAGGCACACCTGTTAATTGAAATGCATTCCAGGTGACTACCTCATGAAGCTGGTTGAAAGAATGCCAAGAGTGTGCAAAGCTGTCATCAAGGCATAGGGTGGCTACTTTGAAGAATCTCAAATATAAAATATATTTTGATTTGTTTAACACTTTTTTTGGTTGCTACATGATTCCATGTGTGTTATTTCATAGTTTTGATGTCTTCACTATTATTTAACAATGTAGAGAATAGTACAAATAAAGAAAACCCCTTGAATGAGTAGCTGTGTCCAAACGTTTGACTGGTAATGTATATCAGGTCTTCTCATAAGAATAACTAATACTCTTCTTCCTAAAGGAGGTGGACCGGATCATTGCTCAGATGATGCACGCTGCAGATTACCTGGACTGGGATGTGTCTGAGCTGAGACCAGTAAGTGTGGCCAAATGTGGGATGTCCCTTACAATTACTGATATCAGAGGAGAAAATACATATTTTAATGAATTCTACAAATATCTGCTGAACAAAACCTCCCAAAAATACTAATTTAGATGCTAAGCTAGAATGCACTTTGGTTTGTTCAGGTGCTGAAGGACATGATGACAGCCATCGACGCAGACAGCAGTAACACGGTCTCTCTGGATGAGTGGGTGGAAGGCGGAATGAACAACGTCCCTCTGCTGGTATTACTTGGGCTGAAGGTGGGTGAACCATGTTCCTCTTCTGGGTTGTGTTCATTAGGAACAAAATGGAAGAAACAGGGAGGGACTACTTGGATATCCAATAAGAAATGCTGGTTGCTGTTGCAAAAATGGTTTGATACATTTTGCCCAAATGATTAAGACCCTAATGTCACTGGGGCAGAAGGTGGAAAAGGGACCATCCATCATTCCTTCCCCTTTTATTGCGTCAACAAATGTTTCCTGTGCAGGCCGGGAGGAGTACACATGATGCATCCTCTTTGTGTTATATGCTGAGTGTACAAAACATTAAGGGACGCCTGCTCTTTCTATGGTATAGACTGACCAGGTGAATCCAGGTGAAAGCGCTGATCCTTTATTGATGTCACCAGTTAAATCCACTTCAATCAGTGTAGATGAAGGGGAGGAGATGGTTAAAGATGGAGTTTTTGAGACAGTTGAGACATGGGGGATTGTGTATGTGTGCCATTCAGAGGTTGAATGGGCAAGATAAAACATGTAAGTGTCGTTGAACGGGGTATGGTTGTAGGTACCAGGTGCACCGGTTTGTGTCAAGAACTGCAATGCTGCTGGGTGTTTCACGCTCAACAGTTTCCTGTGTGTATCAAGATTGGTCCACCACCCCAAGGACATTCATGAAGGTCAACATGGGCCAGCATCCCTGTGGAACGCTTTCGACACCTTGTAGACTCCATGCCCCAAAGATATTGGGGCAATGATAATACTACTGTACCTTTAGAAATATGCTCAGCCGGTGTCTGCAGTTCCTCCTTTTGTCTTCCTCACTCACACACATACAGTACATGCTCTCTCTCTCCTTCTGCTCTTACCTCTGTGCACCACCCCTTTGTTGACTCACTCATGCATGTGTGCTAATGTTACCTGTTTCACATACACATCTATCTCTGCACCACCAGAGTGAGTTAGAGGAAGTGGGCAAAAGCCTATCTATTATTCTCATTCACAACTCCATCTAACCTCACCCTCTGCATCAATTAGTAGCAACTACAATGGAAAGGAAGAACATAAACATTCATTGTTACAGTATAAAGAGTAAGTTATTATGTTTAGAACAATGAAACTAAGTGGGGGTGCCATTTTCTTTCGAGTCATTTAGCAGATGTGCTTATCCAGAGCGACTTACAGTAGTGAGTGGATCTGTTTTAATTTGTACTGGTCCCCCGTGGGAATCAAACCCACAGTCCTGACATTGCAAGTGCCATGCTCTAACAACTGAGCCACATGGGACCACTGTCACTCTTGTCTCCCAAGTGCTGAGATCTGGAAATACTAGAAAATACTAGAATACTAAAATATCTTGGTATAGGGGGTATGCTTACTTATTGAACATGCAGTTTACTTTTGGGTCTGTTATCAGACTGCCTTACAAAGATCTGAACTGTAAACTGGTCTTTCTCGTGCCCCTACCACAATGCCAGGTACTTCCCCTCAGGCTATTTCTGGCCACCAATGAGAATACCATGGAGGCCTTCATCCAGCACTCTCACATTGCTGTGTGCTGATTTTAGGGGCTATGCTTCATACACATAGACTGACTGAAAGTCTGGCTCTGAGCTGAGGCACCATGAGTCATTTAAACCAATGTTTGTAAAATATTTTTTTACTGTGTATTTGTGTCTATAATCTGGAAAAGAGCATATACAATCTGTGACCATGTTACTGTATAATCTTGTGTTGCAAACATTGGTGTTACTGATGTAGTATTGCATAGAAAGGGCTTATATTTACCCAAGGAGATTCCATGGAAATATGGTAGAAATGTACATTCCATTCCTCATTTAATTATGCAGCATAGATTCCTTTCAGCATAATTCTGATATTTTGATAGATGGGATCATGGCATGCAAAGGCCATTGTAAAGCCAAC